>NC_136243.1:5167500-5860000 GCF_053564925.1 Oryzias latipes | reverse complement strand
AGTGTCCATCAAATGTGGGATATACCAAGGTGATGCTCTGTCCCCACTGCTGTTCTGCATAGGTCTCAACCCCCTCAGTCAAATAATCACCAAGACTGGCTATGGATACCGACTCAGAAATAGGGCCAACATCAGTCACCTCCTCTACATGGATGACATCAAGCTATATGCTAAGAGCGAGCGTGACATTGACTCCCTGATCCACACCACCAGGATCTACAGTACTGACATTGGGATGTCATTCGGGCTCGAGAAATGCAGCCGGATGGTGACAAAGAGAGGCAAGGTAGTCCACACAGGAGGGGTCTCACTCCCAGAAGGAACAATTGCAGACATCGAGGACAGTAACAAGTACCTTGGAATTCCACAGGCAAATGGCAACCTAGAGCAGGCAACAAGGAAAGCTGCAACCGCTAAATACCTCCAACGAGTAAGGCAAGTCCTGAGAAGCCAGCTCAATGGCAAAAATAAGACCCGGGCAATTAACAGCTACGCACTGCCAGTTATCAGATACCCTGCAGGAATAATAAGATGGCCAAAGGAAGAGATACAGACCACGGATGTTAAAACACGAAAGCTCCTCACCATGCATGGAGGGTTCCATCCCAAATCCAGCACCCTGAGACTGTATGCTAGCCGCAAGGAAGGAGGCCGAGGACTAGTGAGCGTAGAAGCCACTATCCAGGATGAAACATCCAAGATCCATGAGTACATCAAGCTCAAGGCCCCAACTGACAGTGTGCTCAGTGAATGTCTCAGGCAATGGAGAGCAGAGAATACAGTGCTGGAGGACAGATCCTCATGGGAGGACAAACCCTTGCATGGGATGTACCACCGGACCATAACTGAAGTGGCTGATATCAAGAAGTCCTACCAATGGCTAGAAAGGGCTGGCCTACAGGACAGCACCGAAGCGCTCATCCTGGCAGCCCAGGAACAAGCCCTGAGCACCAGAGCAATAGAGGCTCAGATCTACCACACCAGACAAGACCCAAGGACTTCCAGATCCAGACTGATAGGATGGTAATGGCGAACCAACCAGACATTTTAGTGGTGGATAAAGAACAGAGGAAAGCCGTTGTGGTGGATGTGACAGTGCCAAGCGATGGGAACATCAGGAAGAAGGAACATGAGAAACTGGAGAAATACCAGGGACTCAGAGAAGAACTGGAGAAAGCATGGAAAGTGAAGGTGACAGTGGTGCCTGTGGTAATTGGAGCACTCGGGGCAGTAACCCCCAAGCTGGAGGAGTGGCTACAACAGATACCTGGAAAGACCTCAGACCTCTCAGTCCAGAAAAGCGCAGTGCTAGGAACAGCTAAGATACTGCGCAGGACCCTCAAGCTCCCAGGCCTCTGTTAGAGGACCCGAGCTTGGAGGATAAACCACCCGCGGAGGGTGAGAGGGGCGTTTTTTTTTATTTATATATATATATATATATATATATATATATTTATATATATATATATATATATATATACACAGTCACACCGAACAGGATTTGCATGGTAAATTTGTATCAAGTGCCTCTTTTTCCTGAGCTTATTGGCCTGCTCACTCCATGGAGAGGTGTCTGTGTTTATGCTGCTACAATACATGGAAGACACTGTTAATGATCAGGTTTGCAAAAAAATCGGTAATCATGCGTCCATGTCTGAGTTCAAGTGATCATTCAGAGATTTTCCCGGTACAGGCAGCTGTATCCTTGTGCTATCCTAGGCACTTTAACATTGGGAGTTGGGTCATCTAGACCCACTAGACAGTGCTCTGAACCTTTTTTCTTCAATGATTTGTGATCTTCACTGGTGTCCATGGATTACATGAAATCTTTCCACCTTTATATGGTAGGGAGAACACGTCACTGTAAGGGTAGGGTCATAAGATAGCACAAGGGTTAATCCCGCTCTGTATCACAGCTGCTTCTGCTGTGTTTCTGTGTCTCTGTGTTGTGGTTCTGTTGGGCATGCCTCCTCCAGGGGCAGTACACCTGCTGCTCATTCCCATAATCATAACCTGTACACCTGCTGGCCGTAAAGGACATTATCTATTCATGACGAAGACCTCCACCAGTGCCAGATCATTGTTCACCTTGTGAAATCCCATCCTATTATCCTGCCTGCCTGCCTGTTTGACTACCTACAAGTCTCTCTGCCAGCCATGTTGCATCCTCTCTCCAGCCACCATATTTGTAGTCGGTCAGAGAAATACATGAAATAATGGACTCCTATTGAACGTTAATAACAACCACTGATGTTTTGCTCAAATATTAACAATAAAAAAGAAAGTAGAAGAAAGAAAGAAAGTAGAAAGTAGTAAAATATATATGAATATATTTAAACACTATAAGAGTTCTAGTTCAAGTTATTAGTCTATCATGAACTGAAGTGGAAATCGTTCTTGTATTTTTCACTTTTTATGAATTTAGGCGAGATTAAAAAAAGCAAATGTCCTTGAGAAACATAGTAAAAGAGTTTGATTTTGAAAACCTGTTTTTTGATTATAAAATTTCCAAGTATTACATAAAACATTAAGAACTAAATCAAATATCAGCTGAAATGACTCTAAAAAGTACTTTTTGTTTTTCTGTCAGGTAGGGAGGGCTAGTGAGCATGAAGGACCCAAAAATGCAAAGACGGGAGGCCCATGGTTCCAGGGCTAGGGGTTTATTAAAATAACCAAAAGCACTGCAGAGCAGGGAAAGAAAACTAAACTTACTGTGGGCAAAACATGAAAACATGGCAGAAGACAGTCAGGGAAGAGAACTGCATTGGGCGGATCTCAAACTGCATCAAATTGCATTTATGGAACAGGTCAGTGTGAACACATTTGTTTTATTAACAGTAAACTGTATGTCTCATGACTGCAGGTGAGGAAGACAACAGGTGAACACTGCCTGTCACCTGCCTCTCCCCAGACCGCACTTTCCTGCTTGAAACGTGTTTCAACAGCTCCCAAACCGATCTCAAACCCGAATTATGTCCATCCACCTAAAGCATTTTACCCACAAAGTCAGAATAGAAACCACCCTATTGAGCTGGAAACTGCCCAGTCTGGCAATGCTGCCTATACTCGCTAACGTGCGAGTCTCTGGACTTGATGTTGACTGGAATATACCATTGCTGCAGAAGTCTTATGCCAGTTCAGGGATTTAGATTTTTTAAAATTAGTTAAATGATGAGTTAAATAATGATGGGCGTGAAATTTATTTGAGATACTGTTATTACATGTTCAGTTCTGGGCGCTTAGAGTGTTGGGGGCCCTAGGCGATCACCTACCTTTTCCTAATAGTAAGTCCGCCTCTGCATGGTAGGACAGTTGGTTCTGGTGTTAAACCAGCTTCTTGCAGTTTGAAATGTTAGCCAGCAGAGGGCAGCACCAGCAAACACCACAGACAAAGCGGGATCAAGTGATGGCAAATACATTGTAGGTCATGTGAGGATTGTAAATGACACATAAAATGAGTACGGTGGCCCTGAAGTGCTAATCATATCAACAAATCACTCGATACAAAAACATTTTAAAGATCATAACAATAAAAAATAAAAAGTTAAAAAGCAGGATTACATTTTCAGAATACAAAGCAAAATTATAAAAAACTAAAATGAAAAAACATTTCACAAAACTAAAGTCATTTCCAGAAAACAGAATGGAATGTTCAAAAATAGAAAACATTTCAGAAAACAAAAGGAAATGTTTTTAAAAAAACGAAACAATCAATCCGGAAAAGATAGGTAATGTGGACAACGCTGATTGGATGATGATATCCATTATCACTTCAGGCCAAATAACTTTCAGTTCAAATGAGGATTATCCAGTTAGTATGTCACTCAGTACCTACCTTTTCCGGTTTCTCATTGCGTTTTGTTTTTCACTATTTCGTTTTGTTCCATAATTCTTTTAGTTTGGCATAAGAGCTCTGTTCAGATACACAAAACAAAGATAGAAAAATTACAGTAAAAAACTACCCCCCAAAAGCCAAAGGAGATCAGCATGAGTTGAAGAGAATGTGAATGTTAAGATCAGTATTATGCGCGCTTAGTCAGATGAAGTGTGTTTTCAGTGCCATTCCATATTTGACAGATTTACCCAGTAGGACTGCTATGTGTGACCCGGCACCATTGACCGTTGGGCCGCTCCAGTTCGAGTACAGCGCCACGAAGGGAACACACTGTCTAGTAGAACAGTTTTGTGAGCCAGGCATAATTGAACGTGGAGCCAATCCGTCCGAAAAGACGCCGCAGGGGAATTATAAATTGGAATCGTCATGAATCAAGACCTACAAGACGACACAAAGCTTAACATCCATAAATCCGACGCTTCCACTGGCATACTATGATACGAGAGAGGTAACCTTTTGTCATTTCCAGAGGGACGCACATTTAGAAGGCCTTCGAGGAGCAGGCGAATGGAAGGGTATCCAAGGAGATTCGTAGATGAGGAACTACAGTACAGACCAAAAGTTTGGACACACCTTCCCATTCATTTGAAGAACCAAAAAACGAGAATGAACGAATGACCATGGGGAATAATGTACATAGCAAAATTTTGGTAGCCCAACAGCGACAAAATCCCCCTTTTTATACATTCAAAGATAGTAAAAAAAAAAAAAAAGACAAGCGGCACAAATGCGAGGGAGTTTATAGTGGGAAGAGAGGCTTGCACCAATGAACCATCGAGATTTATGGCAAAAAATGAATCCAGACGGGTGGGGGACCACACGTCTTACTTGGATAAAGCGGAACACCCAGGTTAGAAAACAGAGTCGCGGCGTAGAGATGAAACGACTGGGGAATAAATAAGGAAAATTGACCAAGAAATCATCAAGAAAATGCAGAACGAAGGGGAGCCCATAGGATTATAAAAAGTCCAGCACAGGGCTTCTACGACAGCTGAAAGGTAAACAGAAAAAGAATACTTTGAGCGCCACGTAACGCCAAAAGGATACCACTGGGAGGGATGGAAAGGCAGAACAGCGAAAGCATCTGCGACATCCGCCGTCCCCAGCCATGCACTGCGTCAGGTGAAAATAATCATGGGGTAAGGATGGAGCAGAACCACACGGCTGAGCATGCGGTTGTGACGACACAGGCATCGCTGACTCCGGACCAAGTGAATTAAAATGAGAAAGGGAGCCACAGATGATGCATAAAAGAGTCCAAGACAAGTAAAACGTCCGCAGGTGAGGGACAGGTCCAACGACTGAACAATCCAAATGCTGGTTAAACTATGGAATGTACATAGCAGCCTTAACAGAAAAAGAAACTAAAACAGAGAGCCACCATAACAAAGCCAGCACTGAAATGATGGCCAAGATTCACATCCGGCTCCTAATTAACGAAATGGGTAAACAACACAAATAACAGAGGAATATGCCTAAAACAACAACAAAGTCAGCCAGAGTGAGACACCCGTCCAGGCGAGGAGCGCCGGCCTGGATAACCACGGAAAAAACCCCACAATCCCCAAAACGGTAACTGGATGACGCAGAGCCACACAGCAGAATCCGAACCAGGTGCACATCATTACTTTTAAGAACAAGAACTGCAATTTCCAGGGTCCTTAGGGGCATGAGGTCACCGAGTCAAGCGGAGAATCAGGAAGAGCCTGAAGGCGTGGAAAAGCCTCAACAAGTAAATACACAGAGGAAGAGGGCAGCATGGCACACTCACCATAGAGATTCCGGTGATCACAGCATCCAGGGAGGCTCTGACACCACCTGATCCAGCGCCCCTAACAACCTGAACACTGCAGGACGCTCCCCCCGCAAATGCATGCCTGAGACGCGGGCGCTGCTGCACCGAAAGACGCGGAAGCTGCAATGCTGAATGAGCAGCTGAAAAGGAGGGGCAGACGTGGGGAAGACGGACGCCCCCACACCAGAAGAAAGGGGGCCATCGAGTCCGAAAAAGAACGGGGGGGAAGGCCTCATGACGCTGAGAAAGTAAGAAGGAGAACAGCGAGCATGGAGAACCGGTGATGAAAGCAGAGTTCGCGGAAATGGATGAAGAGGGATTGAACTGCACACCTGAAACTAGGACGCTGAACAGGTGAGTTGATTAGACGTCCCTGGGGAGGGCGCAAGAGCACAACCATAAAATAAGACAAGACGTCAAGAATGATGTATATATATATTGTTTATAGTATTGAAAGATTCAGGCTGCTGCAAACCATTACCTGTGGGGGAGGTTGTGACGTTTGGGTCGTGCCAAATAAACAAACACAATATAACAAAACCAAGCCTAACTCCGCACCTAAACCTATAAATCAAAAGGAACAACAAAAGACTACCTAACTAGTCTAAATAAAAACATACAAAACATCACAAGAAATGGCACCAACCCCTTACCTGGTGTGTCTAACAAAGATCAGCCTGCGTGTGAAAATGTATGGGGCCCCAGACTTGCCTGATCACAACCTCCCACCACATAACGGAGGAAACCAACTTAGTCAGAAGCATGCAGCAGTTTGTTTGCCAAAGAGAGTCAGGATCATAGTGAGAGTCTGCCAGGCCCAGCTCCCAGGTGTGCTTTAATAGGCTCCAGCTTCCTGGTAGAGGAGCACCACATGACCAGCAGGCGGCCAGTCACAGCTGAGGAAGCTGCAGTCCCAGGTGAACATCATCAGGAAATCAACTGAAGTGACAAGCAACAAGATGAGAGCAAAGCAGAGGGCTGTGCCCGTAACACGCCTGCAGGGAGGAGTAACCAGGTAAACGCACTGCTCGAGTTGCCTGCCTGAAATACACCCAGGGTCGTTCATTTCGTTTTTACACAAACCAGAAAAGGTAGGTACTGATGGACATCGCTGATTGGGTGATGATGTTTGTATCTGATTTTAACTGAAAGTTAATTGAAATGAAGTGATGCTGGATATTATCATCCAAACAACAATGTCCCATGATAATCCATGTATTTCCCATTTACTTGTTTGAAAAAAATGGAGCAAACAATTGATGAATTCTTAAAATCATTTTTTAGTTTACGTCTGAAACAGAAGGGCTACCCGGATGTGGTTTGTGTGGATGACGTCCGTGGCAAATGTAAATAATGGAAGGAAAGGACAAAAGAATAAAACATTAACATAAAGACTGGTAAAACACACGTGGAGGTATCAACCACCTTTTACACCAACTAAGTTTTACCACTACTTCTACTTGTCGTGCTCTCCCTCAGAGCATTGAAAATGAGATGTGGCTGGGTCTTCCAACGTGACCATGACCCAAAGCACACAGCCAGGAGAACAAGGAGTGGCTCCCTAAGAAGAATATAAAGGTTCTGGAGGGGCTTAGCCAGTCTCCAGACCTCAACCCAATAGAAAATCAGCAACAGCCCAGAAACCTGACTGATCTAGAGAAGATCTGTGTGAAGGAGTGGACCAGATATTAATATAGATTTTCTTAGGTGTTCAAATATATAGCATCCAAATAAATTATTTTAAAAATCCTGCAGTGGATTATAAACTTCCAGCGACTTGTTGCTTCATGATGCTTTATGATATTACCCCCCCCCAGCTCCTTCTCTCTTCTTCCCTCCTTTACTTTTTCCTCCGGTCAAACAAAAAGCTGTTACAAAAATAATGAATATGAATACAGTTTAGTCTACATTACAAAAGGGACTTATTCAAGTATCCCTTGTGCTATCCTAGGCACTTTAACATTGGGAGTTGGGTCACTAGCACAAGGAGTATACATCTGGTGTGTCATGTCACAGCTGAAATGGAGACCCGTCAGACCGGAAAAAGTTTTTCCAATCTTCTATTGTTCCATTTTTTAAACGAAGCTGGTGCTGTAGGACCCAAAATGCAGGAGAAAATGCTTGGTGAGAAGCTGAAACATTTAATAAATAATGCGGAATAAGACAAAAGCCCATGGAGAAAGAAAAAGGGAGACAAAGCAGAGCAGTGACTGTGTCCAACACGAGAGCTAATTAATATGACAATTAAAATACTATTTTGCACTTAAAAAGTCAAATACGGTGCCCCATAGGTTCAGGTTATCAATGTAAATAAGAACTGGTGTCAATTGACTAACCTAGTTAAATAAACATGAAAAAATAAAACAATTTGCTTCAAGGAAACAGTCCAGCAATAAAAACTATGTACACCTTTGATTTTATTTACATTGGTTTTTACATTTTGTTGCCATACTCTCTGCACACATCACTACCATTGTTTTCAAAAATCAAACAAATATATGAAAATACCACAATTTTGAAAACAAAATAACAATAAGAAAGATTGGCTATGAACAAATTATTGCACATAAATTCATTTAAAAACCTAATGAGGAAAAACTGTGAAGAATGTTTGTTTGTTGTTTTCTGGTGAAACTGATCCTGCTCTTTAGAGTCAGTCGTAATGCTTTGGGATTAACAGGTTCACTCCCTAAATAAGATTAATTCTGTGTTGCATCTTAAAGGAAAATAATACAATGTTTCAAAAAAAAACTCTTTTATAAAGTCTTAAATGGATTTTAAAAGTTATGATAACGTACCAGGCTGATAAAATGCTTTACAGCAGGCTGAAGTAAAAACAATTGTTGCTATTTTGAAGGACATTTGGAGAATTAAGTTTCCGTTCCTCTCTCCAGCACTTTCTGCTCCCCTGAATGAACACCAGGAGGTGTTCAGGTCGCCTCGTACAACCCGCCATCCAGCTGTGTCCGCAGGGTCTTGAATTCGGGTCTGTCCTCCGGTTCAAAGCTCCAGCACTTCATCATGATCTCGTACAAAGACATGGGACATTTGAGAGGACGGGGCATCCTATATCCTCTGGAGATCTTCTCATGTATTTCAGTGTTGTCCAAACCTGACAGAAAAGAGTTGAGGAGAAGCATCCGGAGAAAGGGGAAGCAGAAACAAATGAGGAGCCGTGGAAAACATCTGAACATGCACCTGTTTTCTCATGAAGAGGGGAAACAATTTTCAACTACAGCCCCCCCGCACACAAATCAAAATTTGACAACATCCTTTTGTGTTCACTAACTTCTATTTAGCCATTTTACAAAAAAATGCATGAATTTTATAAACTCGTATTGCAGGGGGGTCAAACTCAGTCACACAGGGGCTTAAATTAAAAACACACTTTAGGTTTTGGGCTGAAGAAGATAAACATTTACTGAACATAATAAAGCTAAACTTTTAAACCTTTAAAACCTTTAATACTGAACTTTTTGAACACAAATATGAATAAAAACAGGAACATTGATCCTGAGTAACTCAAGTTAAACCTTAAATAACATATCATCTTTTGCTCTCCATAGAAATATATTCTGTCAAAATTATACAAATATGAACATGCTGCAGAACAAAACAAAGCCTGAAAATATTAATAATAAGAAATAAATCAAATCATTCCGTTTTCTTTGCTCTTTTATCATTTTTTAGAGCTGGACTCCTGCATCATTTTTATCAATAATTTCTTGGTGTGTGACGTCCTGTGTGTGTCTTTGTGAAACATATCAGACGGATTGGATCTAAAAAAAAAACCTTGTTGTGAACATTATTTTTAGGTCTTATAAAACATTACAAACTAAATCATAGAACTAATCAGTTGGATTACTCCAAAAATATTTGGCATTTTTCTAATTTTGTGCAACACCAACACTAGAAATTCTTCAAAAAACCTCAATCCATAAAAAATGGTCTGCGCCCACCCACCCCCACCCCCCCTTCCCTTCCCTCTGACATACTGTCTCTATGACGGGGGCGCGCAGCTGCGGCCCAGAGTTGATTGGTAAGGCCCGTACACACCGGGACGAATATTCGCCAGGCGTTATTCGCCAGCGTTTTTCGCCACGTTTTTTGTGTTCACACCCAGGCGATTTTCGCTGACGATGAGCCGAGCGAACATGCAATTTCATTCCCTGACATTAGATGGCGCTTAATGTAAAACAGAAAAAATACGCTTCTTAAAGTCGCTTTTCACTCAGAAGAAGAGAGCAAGTATTTACGCGATTGTCAGAATCATACAAAGAAAACATGAATATTTCAAGCACCAGTAGCTCCAACTGGTGCTTGGTTCGGGGATATTTTAGAATGTCCATCATTATTTCTTCGCGGCTGTGTAGACGCTACTTGGCGTCTATCTTCTTCTCTGGTATGTGTGCTCAGAAAGGCAGTTTTGTGTTTGAGCTCCCCCAAGTTGTGTTTTACTGTAACTTCAGAAGCTCCAGACACGTGTGCAAAAGCGCCGTTCTCATTGGTCGTATAGTTTTCGACGCGGCGCGTCAAACCAAAAAAACAAACCCGAGGCGTTTTTTAAAAAATGACGCTTTTACGCCTGGCGTTTTTCACGTCGATGTGCACACTCAGATTGGTGCCCTTTGTTTAGTCACGAGGCGTTAAACGTCGGCGAATATCGCAGGGGAAATTCGTCCCGGTATGTACGGGCCTTTAGAGTGTAAAAGACTCCCAATTACCTGTTAGTCTAATTCACACAGCCCCCGGTGACTTGCGCCCCCCAGTCGATTTTTTTTTGCTATGTTCCAAAGACTACATCAAAGAGGTGTTTGCGCAAGTGTCTTGCAGCAGAGGACTTCTTCTGCCTAATTCCTTTTCATGCGGCTGTTTAATGTTGTTTCACTCTTGGTTATTTCATCTTTTGCTTTTTGTTTTTTTGCACCATAAGTGTGGAGAGGGGAGAGGATGAAGAGATAGGTGCGATGTCAGAAGTCTGACGCGTCTCAATAAGAGCAGACTGCAGGGATGTCAACATAAAAGCTCAAACTCTCCTCTTTGAATTTGATATTTCACTATGTGCAACTCTGTGGGCAGGGAAAATGCCGCCCCCTACAACGTGCCTCCCTAGGCCACCGGCCACCTCGCCCATATCAAAAACCGCCACTGTATCTAAAGTCTGATTCATAATCTGCAAACATCCAGGGAGTGGGCATCATTTTCTGTTTTGCTGCCTCAAAAGTTGAGGGTCCAGTGGGCACAACTCGTTTCTAAAACGGCACATCAGACTCCAGACTTGTCAGCCATGTATCAACTGTAGTATAATTACTTAAATAATTGAACGACTGTGTTATCAGTTTAAAAGGTGAAAAAGACCAATTAATACTTTTTAAAAAAATTCAGTCATTTAAAAAAATGGGTCTGAGGTTTGTTCAGGTACGTTTTTAACAATACAACAGCCCTCCAGTAATTAGTGAGATGTCAAACACTGTCTCCTGAGAAAATTATCTACCAGGCATTTTTACACAATTGATAATTCCCTCATTTGAAGTGAGCTTCTCATAAAGTATGACGTGATCTTGCCTATCTTTCTCCCACGTCTTGAATAACCTGAATTTATCATTTGGCAACATTTTTCCTGAGTCTCATCTTCCTCAAAACCCTACAAGAGATGACTACGGCCGTGTCTGCTAATCGTTATTTCAGTTCACTTTCTTGAGGAGATGACTTCTTAACTGGCTATCTTTTCATTCAGCTTTTCTTTTTTCTTTTTTTTTTTTACAGCACACTGTATTCTGCGTCTTGATTGGCTGCTGGCCTGCACAGAATGTGTTCACCTTGAAGAATTTAGATAAGTCTTTGATCGCGATCAGATCTCTGTTTTCATTCTATAATCCTGGTCTTGTTTTTTTATGAAGGTTAAAACTTGAGGTTTCAACAAGAGAGAGAAGTGTGAAAATGTTCATGTCTGTTAGAGAAAAGTGTGAATAACAGAGGTTTCAACTCGAGTCACATGACTTGGACTCGAGTCAGACTTGACTCATGAATTTGATTACTTTAAACTCAACTTCCTAATCAAAAAGACTTCCTTATTTCCCCAACACACAAAGATTAAAAAGTATGTCAGTCGCAATCTTGTTATGAGATTGTCAGAAAAAACCGGTTTGCAGCCTGTAGAACAGGGGTGTCCAACTCATTTTCACTGAGGGCCACATCATCATAGCGGCTGTCCTCAAAGGGCCAGATATAACTTATACCTGTAACTAAGTGTAATGAAAAATAAATGTAACTACTCCTTAATGTTAAACAACTCTTTTATTAATTCTAACTTTTTAAAGTGACAATTAGAGTTGCATAGAAAACACATGTTTGCTTGTTATTCTAGCATAAATCCTTTAACATTTGATTCTGTCAGGTTAGGTTATATGGACAGTGTTTAAGTCCTAATGTATAGTTGCCCAATCAGATTTTAAGTCAGATTCCCCCTAGATATGAATAAATACACACCAATTTTTATTTTTATTTTAAGAAATTAAAAACTTTTATGATCTCGCGGGCCACATAAAATGACATGGAGGACCACATTTGGCCCCCGGGCCTTGAGTTTGACTGCTGTAGGACATGCAGTCTGAAGACAACCGACTGGAACTCATGAAAGACCAACTTCGTCTTGAAATTGCATAAGGTCCAGTGAGCTCTGAGTGAAAGCTGACGTTGGCTTATTGGCTAACCCCTGGATCAGTAGTACATTCATTTACAGTAACATCAACGGTAGTCAGTAGTCAGTGCCTCGTCAGCCACAAACTTAACTGCACATCTGTAGTGAGGGTATTAAAGAGCCTAGATCGGGATTTTTTCAAGCCTTTCAGAGCAAACTATCTCCATATATATGATAATATATGACCTTTAGCACACTAAAGAAAACATTTTCTATTAAATATGAATTATTTTTCTAGCTTATTTTTGTACAATGACTCGATCTTTGATGCTCCGCCTTCCTCTCCTTGTGGGTGCCGCCCATTTCACAACGCAATCCTAAAGTCAGCCTCGGCAGCGTGTCTGGGTTTCTCCCACGAAAACAACCAACATCCAAACTTTTACAAAGATGGATGTGCATATTGTGCATAAAGAAGGAAAGCAATTAACGGATTTCTGCTAGCTCCGCAGAGAAAGTGGGGGTGTGTGTTAGCCTGGAGGCGGAGCTGGCAGTGCAGACTCTTCCTGGAAGGGGCGGTTCGCACTTGTCTATGTCAGCTTATGAGAACGTGCTCCTTTTTGTGGATTGGGAGGGGCTGGTGCTCAGAGAGCAGGTTTTTTAGAGGAATACTCAGAAATGTGTGAACAATTAAAATACCACTTTGGGGTTGTTTATAGTGAGTAATTAACATTTAAATACACTTAAAAGCTCACAAAGTGGATTTTTCACATTACAGGCTCTCCTATATCCAGATTTTATCTTGGTTTGTTTCCATCTCCGGGCTATCACACTTGCAAAAGCGTTAAACTGGGTTTTGATATAGAGAAATCATTTTGGATTTTTGAAGCGGGGTGCATGAACTCAAAGGGAATTTGCGTAATATATTAGCAAAATTTTGATAAGAAAAATACAGTTCTTGGAGGTGACTTTAGACCGGTCGGTGTTGACTTGGCACTTGACTCGACTTGTGGACAAAACTTGAGACTTGAAGACTTGAGACAAAACAATAACTTGATTCCACCTTTGGTGAATAATTGTAAACGATAAGGCTGGCTACAGATTTCACCTATTGTGGGTCATTTTTAGAATGTAACTCCCACAATTAACAGGAGAATGCAAAATTGTTTTCTCAAGATTGGGACTTGTGTCATATACAGTGTTCTTCTTCTATAGTGGGAGATGCATTTAAAAAATAACCTGCGTAAAATCTATGTAGGATAAAGGTTGTCAAACTTCTCACTACACACTTTACACACTTTTCTCTCCTCTTTAAACTCTCAAAGTTCCAACCTTCCTAGAAAAACAAGTTCAGAATAATGAATGAAAACAAAGACATGCTCGTGATCGTAGAGGGATCTAAATGTGGCATACTGAACGCATTCTGTTCAGGAGACACGGCACAGAGGAGACTGCATTCACGATAAATCTTGAACTTGTTTGTAGGGTGTATTCAGACTGGGAAAACCGTTTGGTCCTGATCAAGTCCTGAACCTTGGGTTTGATCTGTATTCAGACTGCCGTCAAGCAGACTTTTCTGTTCTGGACTAAAGATCTCTTTTCTTATTGGTCAGGAATTACAAGGGCGGGGCAAAGCAACTGGAGACAGAAATTATGGATATCCTGCACTTTCCAATCCTTATCTGGTTAGTTTGTTCAACGTCAGGCTCAACACTGTTTACTGCTGCTTTGGTCTGTGGAGTCATGCTGCAGGGCGGTTATTGGCAAGAAGACGGCTAAGAAGGTTCACTGATAAGTGTTTATGACATATAGATTTTCAGGAAAACAGTGAAAAGAAATGTGAATCACGCTAAACGTTGTTTTAGTGATTCTAAATTCATCCGATCACATTTCAATGAGTTGCTGTGTCTCATCGTTGTGGCTTTATGTCACTGTTTTAAGGGAATTCTGTTCAGGACTACAAGGTTTCTATGATGACATCACAGCAGCGCCTATCGGTGCGTAATGAGACAGAGTAAAGAATTTAAGAAGGATTTTTGGCGGTGTTTAAAATAAATGTTCTAACAAATAAACAGTTGGACCCTTTTTTCCGTTTGATAAAACGACAATCATTGCTTTACAATCGTCTACAGCTCATTTGTTGCTTCATTCCTGTTCTGTTTACATCGGCTACGGTGGCTGTTTTGGTTCAGTTGTTCCGCTGCAAGAGCAGATTTTATTCAGACTGATGCATCTCAGAGCGAACCGAAGTTCCACTTCCAAAGATGAGTCCAAGATGGTTCCTTCATGGACTTCATGAGCAGAATCAGAACAAGGAAGTGAAGACTTTAACCACTTTAACCACCACAAAGCTAAAGCTGCAGCTAAATCACGGTACCGTCATTCTTATCAAAGTGTCTTTAATAGAATCAAACAAACACAAAGAAAAAAGTATTTTATGATCTTTCATATTCCTAACTCCTCAGTGTTTTATCAGGGCCTGTTTGGATGAACACAGAGCTGATATCCTGGAGATGGGAAATGTTTTTAGATCAGTTAATGAGGGCAACTTCCACACTGGTTGAAAAACACTGCTTCAGACCAGCTTTTACAGGGCTGCATTTATGCAAAAAAATACATTTTAGTTTGTAATGTAGCACTTAAATAGTGCTTGATTAGACAAACCTGGGTAAGGGTTCCCTCCACGGGTGATAATCTCATAGAGCAGAACTCCAAAAGACCACACGTCTGACTTGATGGAGAACCTTCCATAACCGAGGGCCTCCGGAGCGCACCACTTGTAGGGAATCTTTTTTTCCTCTGAGACGTAGAATGGGTCCTAAAGAGAAGATATTTGTTCTTAAAGCTGACTTAGGCTGTGCTCACACTGAACAATCTATATCGCACCGTAGTACATTTGACGCCCAAAAAAAGAGAAGTACTGTGATCTGTGCTGGTATCAATGCCAAATGTCCAATAGGCATGATTCTCAACTCAATAAAATCAAAGTTGTGTTTTACATTTTAAAACCTCAATGTAGTTTAAAAAAAATACTGTGGTGATACATAAAAAATGTACATTTTTCTTTGTGTATTGTTAAGGAATTTATGTAATATAAATGCAATTTAACTGAAAAAAAACTATAACCACAGTGGGCTTCATGGTGGTTTAGCTCTCTCTCACCTCACAGCATCAATTCCTGGCTGGGACCTTTCTGTTTGGAGTTTGCATATTATACTCGTGCATGTGTGGGTTTTTTCTAGGCCCTCCGACTTCTAAAATCACGTTTTATACATTGAAAGAGGACACTTAGTTTGTCAATTAGGAGAAACTTGTGACCCTGCACAAGGTTTAGGTGGGAATAGAAGATAGATGAAGTATTTTTCTAAAAGTCTGCAAACCTTTCTTCTGTTTACTCTTTAGTAGATGGTATACTAACTAAAATACTGCATTTTGTCTCCTACTGTGTGTAATCCCATGCTCAGCATAATTGTTTAACTTATGGACATCGTCAGCACTGGCTTGGGAGAAGTTAGACTATGCAAACAACTGTGGTAAAGCACCCTGTTTGGGTAAAGATTGCCTGGACTTAGTTGGCCCAAAAAATTCAAAGAATGTGTTTCAACCTTTTTGTCCTCGTACCTTGATGATTCTGGCCAGCCCAAAGTCAGCTACCTTGCAGATATAGTCCTCAGCAACAAGAACATTTCGGGCTGCCAGGTCTCTGTGGATGCTGTTTCTCTGCTCCAGATATGACATCCCATCAGCCACCTGGGCAGCCATATCAACAAGGGATGAGATATCAAGACGCTGTCCGTCATCCCCTGGGAGACAGAGGCATACAGACAAAAACTGCTCTAAAAAACAGTTGAGACACTAAAGAGGAATGTTGTCCAGTCCAGCAGCCAGACAAACACGTCGGATTAAGAGAACAGCTCCTAAAATACCAGTACAAAGCAGCAAGCACACATTTGAAGCTGCTGGTGTGTCTGGAGTCCCACCAACATCAGGGTGTAGGATCCTCCAGAGGCTTGCTGTTCTATGTAAACCTTCTATTCGGCCCCCCTAAACTACACTCACTACCAGAAAGAGCTGCAGTGGACTCAGACAGACATGAAGACTCATTTTCAAACACTGATGAGTGCCGTAAAACCCTGGATGGTCAAGCCGGAAGTGGGTGGTTGGTGGATGGCCACCATGTCCCAACACGGCTGCCACATCAGCAAGGTTTGGGCCGGAATCATGGGGAGTCTTGTTTCAAATGTTATGGCATTTCATTACAGCTCCTTTACAAAACCAAAGGGTTTGGTTTCCAGTTGTTCTTTTATGGGTAAATATTAGTGTGTGGTTTAAGCATTTTTTGTTTTTCTTCTATTCACACAAAAAAATTCCAACTTTCCCCAAGTATGAGTTGTACAAACTTGCACCATAAAACTGGAAAATGTGGTTGTTTGACTGACGTCTACCTCTGAGGAACTGCAGCAGGCTTCCTTTGCTCATCAATTCGGTGATGATGTAATACGGCGTGGACTCGGTGCAGACAGCAAACAGGGAGAGGAGGTGCCGGTGGCGCAGACTCTTCAGGAAGTGAACTTCTCTGTAAAACTCTTTGTGGCTGATATCCGAGTCTGGTGACAAGAAACAAGTTTAATGGTGTGATCAGAAAATGAAAGACAGAAAGAGGATGAAAGAGGAAAAAAAAGCTAGAAACAGAAGCCGGTTTATGTTGCAACTGATAAGGGACAACTGTCTTCTTAAAATAATTCAGAAGTAAGCAGATGGAGTAGCTGGGGAAATGTAAGTGAAACTGTGCTTCAAAAAACGAGAAGTTCAATACAGATATTCTGTTTCAATTTGATTAAAATAATTCAGATTCAGCTTTGATCAGTTCAAATAACTTTGGTCAGTTTCAATTAGGAATGCACCGGTGCATATTTGATATGATTTGATATTGGGTGCATTTTGATGTCCTAAATCGTAAATAGAAAGTTGGTGGGTGAGACTCAAACTGCTAGAGTGGTTTGTAAAAAGCAACTTTATGTTCTATGGAAGAACTAAGTTTTTTTTTTCAAAATGATGTCAAAATGTTTTTTCATTGAATATTGTTTTATATTTTATATTATTATTTGTGTTAATCCCACATTATTTGAGATGTTTTTCACTTTCTTAAACTACATTTGCAATCAGCAGAGGTGAGTTTCAGGAGTGCACACAAAAAGTGAGTCATTTGAAATGTTCTGGCTTTAGTTCCTGACCAAACTAGTCTTCTCAAAACCAAGCTGTTTGTGATTGTTGGACCTCTGACGTCCTAGGAAAGTGTTGACATGAGTGTTTCCAATGCTTAAAAATAGAGATTATATGCGTGCAGTTGATGTAAACAGTACCATTTTTCAGAATCTTGATGGCCACACCGATCTGATTCTTCCAGCGTCCTTTGTAAACATCTGCAAAGCAGCCCCGACCAAGCGCCTCCTCCAGGGTAAACTCTGCTTTTGGGAGCACCCATTCACTCACAGTGAAATGACTCAGATCTTGGATGGCGGGCTTTCTCTGAGGAGAGTACAGACACAGCCCATGTTTCTTAGTATGTCACACAGAAGGTACAGCAGAGCACTGTCCAAAACATCTGACAATGACGTTGATATAAAAAAAAGAAAAAAAGAATAAAGTCTTCAAAAAGAAAAACTGCAATCAAGTCCTCTCCTAATGGCTCGTAGGAAAGAACAGTGAAAATGATGGGATTTAGCTTTCTTAAAGAGCTCTGAACTGCCAAAATGTCTTCAGAGACATTTTGGCATTTGAAAGCCCTGGAACGTAGGGTTGTGCCGATGGACGATACCGTCCATTGTCATCAGTGACTGACATCACAATGAAGACACCATCGCCACGCTGCGAGTCGACACCATAAGCCGCGGTTACATGAGCGAAATATCTTGATGGGATCAATGGTCGGATTAGAATCCAACCGTGTACATGGGCCCAGAAAAACTTTTTCAGATTATAAAAAACGCTCACATGGGTCACACTTTCGGTCGGAATAAATCATTCGCACATGTGCAGCAGTGTTTGAAATACCGGAAGAGGAAATAAGTTCCGCCGAGCAGCTACATACATAGATATCTGGCAGCTCCGTAATATACGAGATGATCTTGTAAATGTGCTTTTATTAATGTTACGGTTATTATGAATTGCCAGTTCACTCATCATTTTCATTTTGATCCGTGTGGTCAGTGCTTTTTCTGTTGAAGAACGGAGCCGGAAAAAAGCCTGTGTTAACTTATTAGCAGAATGCTAACACGCGCTAACAACATTAGCTTTGGGTGAACATTAAATCCATGCAGGAAAGACTGCAATCTGCAGCTTGGCTGAACGTAAATATGTGGGACTAACATCAGCCTTTATTTTGTCGGGACACGACTGGAAACACAAATCCACGTGATTGTTTGAACGGTTTCTGGACTGAGCGACATTTTGCTTTGAAAAGCTCACAAACCACCCCAAAGCCGCTGTGTGTGTGCTGGCGGTCCGACCTCTGCCCGGACACACACTTTTACCGCAAGACCCGGTTCTCCTGAGTTCGGTAGCTCGTTCACCTAGAGCTGCGGACGCATCACAGTCCAAAGTCTCCCAGATGTAACAAAGAATCCTCCCTTCCCCTCAAACACAAAGCTTTAAGTCCGTGTGCTCTGCTCAGAGACACGGTCGCTCGCTCCACAGCTCGCTTCAAGTGCAGGAGCGGACTACTTCTTTTCTATTTTGTTTGTTTGTTTGTTTTTTAAGTCACTTCCCTCAGTTTCTACCGGATCATCGCGGATGAGTCATTAGTTGGGAAATAAAATAAAGTAATAAAGTAAACTAACGAATAATAATTTTTTAATAATGAAAAATCCCCCCGACGATCATCATCATCCGTCCCGATGGTTTACTGCAAACACCATCAACTGCCAATTTAAGGGACATCGCTCAACCCTACTGGAGCGGACCAATATTTCCCGTCTTACCCTCTTGCAGGGGTTTCCCAGTTGGCTGATGTTGTTGAGTCTGTTGTTGCTGTAGTACTTCACCAGATCCAGCAGAGAGTTAAATTTGTGCTGGGACTCCACATAGAAGCGACTTTCGTTTTCTTCGTAAATTTTAAAATGCTTGACACTGCTGCTTGACTTCACTGCAGGTAAACAGAAGCACAATACCTAGAACATGTCAGTAGACAAGCATAGCATTGAGTTTAGACAGATATGTTAACATTGCAGTTTATTCACATGTCAGCCCTTTATCTGCAAAGAGCAGTTAAACAGTCTTATAGCCCTGCTAACAAATGATTTCTTGAGTCTGCTGGTGGATGAACACAGTGACAACAGCAGCCTCTGCTGATGACTGTTAACTGGGAACTGACTTAGACTTTCTCTTTTCCGCCAGTATCCTGAACCTGTGGGCTCGCCATCTACATGATCCAGTTCAGCTGTCGAGTCCTCTCACCTAGTACATCCCCAATTAAAAATATTACAATTGGAACTGTTGGCCAATTAAAGTCCCACTAAAACTATGTTTTTTATTGTAAAATTGTTCCCAGTGGTCATAATTATGATTATGCAGTTTTTAGTAAAAATCAAAACCCTGTTTTGTTTTTTAAGACATAGTTTCTGCAAAGAAATATTTAGATAATTGAGTGTGTGGACAGGCCCTGCCCCTCTGACTGACATCCACACCTGAAAGTAATGATGATAAACCTCCTGCAAGTTGTTGCTTTGTGATTCTACGTCCTCCTACTTATTATTCATTTTCTAACTTCTTGAACCACCGTTTTCTCCGTTTCTTTTGTACCCTTATCCCCCATCTCTAACACCATACAGTAAACGCCATTAATTTAAAAAAAAAAGGCTGTACCATTCTATAAGATTTTTGTTTGTTTGTTTTTTCAAAAATCTGATTTGACTATTGGGCAAAATTTTCTTAGGTTAGCAACAACATATGCATATTTAAAAGAAAAATCAATTCACCTACACACAAAAGTCAATGTGATCCAGGCCTGATGATTTGACAGCTAAAAAAAATGAATTTTCTTTTGTTTACCTTCAAAAAACATCTACCATGGTCTGTTCTTCTGATGGATTCATTCCTTTTCAGCAGATCTGGTATATTTATTTGTTACACAGCTAAAAATAATAACCTTGTATTATTGTATATAGGCGCTTGTATCCCCCACATTCTCCCTTTTATTCTCTTCATGCTCTGAACATAACCTGGTCTGGAGCAGGTTTAGTTGAAGGTTAGTTTGTTTTCAGAGAGGTGAAGCAGCATGGCGTGTCCATTTAAAGATGATTTAGTGGATGAAGAAGCTCAGATGATACTTTTTCCCACCGTGAGAGGGTGATAAGACCACAGATGGATGTTGGAAAGATAAACTTTTTACATTGATCTAACTTAATTATTTGCTTCAGTTAAGATAAATCATTTTTTTAGTTAAGTCAGCTTAAAACAGTACATAGTTATCAGACAGTTATTTTACTTTCATTCAAATTAATTCAATTAAGTAGGTGTAACTTTGGTGCTGCCGTTAGATCGGCACCGCAAAGGATTCTGGGATATCATTCCCTTTGCCTGTCTGGACGGATTTGGGTTTAAGTGTGGGTTTTTGACCAAATGTGTTTAGTTGTTTAGTTGTTTTACTGCGTCTTGTCTAGTTATTTTGTCCTATGAGTTTATTTAGCATCCCTACTGCTTAATGCTGTAATGTTGAAGTTGGAGAAATAGTAAATTATAACATATTGTGAATGCACTTTGTTTCTTTCATTTTATTGTTATAAAAATTAGAATATCTGCATGCTCAAACTTAGACATGTGAGAGTTCAAGAAGTACAATAAATTAAGATGGAAAAACATTTAATTGAATCGGAGTAAAATGACATTTAGTTAGATAAATATGTAAACTTGAGTTGCATAAATAATGATCGCATTGGATAGACGTAAGAAATAGGTTGAATAAATTTAACTCAATTACTTGTTACCAATAGAAGTCATTCATTTAAGTTGGCAAAGTTAGATAATTTATATATGTATGCTTCACAATGAAAATGGAAATGAGATAGAAACTCGTGCGTTTATTTCGTCCGTTCTTTTTCTCCAAACAGAAACTCTTTCTTTTGCTGATGATGCAGCAGTATTAGTTTTTTGATGGACGTATAATCTTCATACGCCGTCATTAAAATCTCAGACTCCGTCTCACTGAAGTATAGCGCTCTCTTTTGTTCTCCATGCGTTTCCATGGTGACTCCAGAAATCGGCGATCCATTGAGAATGTCTTTATGTACTTGACATGCACGAGCATTAACCCAGGGTTACCAAGTCGAGCGTAATTACGCCAACTCATATCCGGTCTTTTGGAACCGACATACCGGATTTCAGCCAGAGTTCAGGCTTAAAGTCAGGGTAGTTTAAACATGCTAAAATACCCCCCTGAAAACTGTTAGATCAACTGTTGATAAACAGTAGCCGCGGTTAAATGACAAAATGTTTTGATCAGATCAAAGATCGGATTAGATTTCAACCGTGTACGTAGGCCCAGAGAAACCTTTTGTGATTATAACAAATGTTTACACATGCCACACTTTCGGTCGGAATAAATCATTTGGACATAAGCAGTACTCTTTAAAATGCCGGAAGAGGAAATGGGTTCCCCTGTAAACAAGCCGAGCTGCCACATACATAAATATGTGGCTGCTCGGTAATATACAAGATGATCCACTAAACGTGCTTTTACTATTGTTATGATTATTATGAAGAGCATGTTAGCTCATCAGTTTATTTTTTTAATCTGTGTGGTCAGTGCTTTTTGTGGTGGAACGTAGCTGGAAGAAGGGTTAAGGAGTAGGCTAACACGTGCTAACGACATTAGCCTTGGATGAACATAAAATCCATGCGAGAAATGCTGCTATCTGCATCTTGTTTACATGACCCATTTTTCTGCTGATCAGGCATTCTTTCCGATTACTTTTGTCCATGTAAACGCAGCTAGTGTCTGACAGTTTTTTGTCAGTTTTGTTAATAGAATTTTCTCAGTGGAGTAAATTCTTCCTTCTTTTTATTGTGTTCAACCTGACATCTAGTCTTTCTAAAGAAACATTTGGGAAACATCTTATCCGACAGTTTCAATGTGGCCTATATTGTTGGTGGAGAAACCAAGCTAGGAAGATATCTTTCCATTCATTTCCCTGATCTAAAAAAAGAAAATATTATTGGTGTTTGCCCATTTTTGGGTTATATTTTGGTTTTTCTTTTACCTGATAGAACATATCCAATGTGGTCTTTCTCACTCTGTCGAATCAGGAACGCTCCCTCTTCATTTTCTGGACCCGACAAGTGGCTCTGAGCCTCGTAACGACTCATCTTCCCATAATACCATCTGCATTAGGACACAAAAGAAGAAATGAAAGTAAGTATTGGGAACATCTTTGCTGTAAATAAAACAGAATTTTTACCAATGAAACCACAACATCCTGGCTTTGCTCAAACTTCTGGTTTTTGGTAAATCAACCGAACTCCCTTTTTCTGTTCATCCCGTTACAGGTCCTGCTCCTAACAATGAATTTCAGAGTGTCTTCCAACAAAACGCTGAACTGATGGAGGAGAAATGAGGATCTCCTCCTGGACCTTCTCCTTACACTCTGCATTATTTATAAGACAATACCAAAACATGGAACTCCAACATTCACTGGTGTTACTATAACCCTTGTGCTATCCTATGACCCCACCCTTACATTGACGTGTTCTCCCTACCATGACAAAGGTGGATAAAGGTGGAAAGATTTCATGTAATCCATGGACACCAGTGAAGATCACAAATCATTGAAGAAAAAAGGTTCAGAGCACTGTCTAGTGGGTCAAGATGACCCAACTCCCAATGGTAAAGTGCCTAAGATAGCACAAGGGATAAAGCAAATGAGGGCAATTGTTTACTGTCCTGCTTCTTTAATCATGACTTTGAAGCTCCTTCACAGCAAAACTCACAAATCAGGTCATCATTAGTTTGTTGGTAGATATAATCTATTGCAGTGTTTTTCAACCTTTTTTGAGCCACGGCACACTTTAACCTTGACAAAAATCCCGTGGCAGTATAGCCATGAAACACGTCAGATCTCCCCCTCCCCCCCCTCCCCCCCCCCGGGAATCTGACGTGCATTTTTGTGATAATCATGGCAGAAAAGGCAGGAAGTTGCAGATGTTTTTTCTAAAAGATGTAATAAAAGTTAAGTTAAAAACAAACTGTATGTTCGTTGTGTTTTCAAAACGTGTAACAAGGACGACTCATTGTACGCTGAGGCGCTGTCCCTTTCAAGCCAATGCATCATGGGAGATGTAGTGCGAAAACTGCGAAAAAATGGCAGAAAGACTAGCGTCTCTGAGCTTCATGGTTTTGTTCACTTGTTCCACGGTCTGATACCGGATTCTGTGGAAAGCTACACCGCTAAAGACGAGCTTTAGCTGGTGTTTTTGTTGGAACTGAGTGAGTTATGAGCTAAATTGGAACAAGGAAGTGAAGACTTCAAACACTTCTGATTGGTCAGACTGATGACATGTGATTAAGCCTTCAAGAATGATTGGTGGAGTCGTGGAGACGGTAAAAGCTGCGGGACTTTTCAGATAACAGTTATAGCTGCAGCTAAATCGCGTTACCGTCATTCTTATCAAAATGTCTTTAATAGAATCAAATAAACACAAAGAAAAAAGTATTTTATGATCTTTTATATTCCTAACTACTCAGTGTTTTATCAGGACCTGTTTGGATGAACAAAGAGCTGATTTCCTGGAGATGGTAATTGTTTTGAGATCAGTGAACGAGGGCAATTTTCCACGGCACACTTGACCATCTCCCACGGCACACTTGACCATCTCCCACGGCACACTAGTGTGCCGCGGCACATGATCACATTGAATGTTGTTTATCCTTCGGCATATCCCGTCAGGGGTTGTCACAGCTTTCACTGATTCGGGTTGTTTGGCAGAGAGTTTTACACCGCATCCCCTCCCTGACACAATCCTGTGTTTTATCCGGGCAAGGGTCCGGCACAGGCAGACCCAGACTTGGGGCCCGTGGCTTCATACTTGGGCAGTAGCACAAAGAGTCCTGCAAGGACCCACACTGAATGAAGCTTCATGGGAAATAAACCTTGGTTTCCCATGCGCCGGTCTTATATATAGCTAACTTAGCCATCCAGTTACTCAAACAATCTATTGAATATTTTTCTATTTCAAGGTTCTGTGCTTAGTTCAGTGCTTCATGGTGGTTTAGTGGTTAGCTCTATTGCCTCTCTCAGTATTTAACCACCAACCAAGAATTATCTACTAAGCAAAATAACTGTCTTAAATAAAAGAAAATATGTCAAAATCCTAGACTTAAATTGGAATTTTAGTTCCACCTTAGTCTTTTAATCCATTGCCTCTGTACAGTGTTTACTAGGGGTTTAAAAAATTATTTTATCAACAATTCATTTCATATCATAATTTAATGTTTGATGATACAATTCATAGTTGATATTGGTTTATTTTGAACAATCCTATTAGATCGTTCTATTCTTGCAAGCAAAAGAGAAAAACAGTACTGATATTATTAAAATTATATTATACAACAGTTTAACCTGCTGCTGCACCATTTCTTCTTTTCCCTTAATCCAAGCTTCCAAGGAGACATAATGTCTCATGGCTAGACTGTAGACATAGACACAGGTGGGGAGATTTCTGACTTAATGGATTCTGAACCTCAATATGAACCCTGAACAGGGAGGGGCACCAGACTTTGCTTCGCCCAACTCAACATTGTTCTGAAAATGGTAACTAAGCAGGACAAAGTGAAGTCAGAAGCTGTGCTGAACCCAACCATAGCTCCACTCATCTCCCAATCCACAGCTGTCAAGTATTGGGTAAGATAACTGTCGTAAAGAAATGTATGCATAAGGACAAAACTGTGCACAAATATGCAGAAAATATGAATTGAACATTTAGTTTTGCATTTACCATGTCTGCTTTGAATACAATTTGTTTTTGTTTTGAATATATTTATTTTCCCTGTTAACTGTCAAAAATATGTCACAGGCATATACATCAAGTTCCAAAACATTGATTCAACATAGTAAGCATGTGTAACCTTCTCTTTGCTCCTACTGCTCCACAGGGGGTGCGGTCCACTGTGGTCGAGGGGAATTTTTCTTTTGCTCAGGTTGGGTGAAGGCTTGGGTCAAATTTTACCTATCAAGGTTAATACTATCCACCCCAAGAATTTCACACGACACGTACAGAAAATGATAACAAATGTATTAATAACAGAATTATACTCAACAGTTTCAAAATAAAAAATTGTTCAAAATAAATAAATAAAAAACCACTGAGATCTCAGGGAAATTTGCAGTTTGGAGCTCCAAAAAAAAAAGAAAAAAAACCCCACAAAAATACCCTCAATTGTGAGTGCACTCAACAGTCCTACCGCCCTCTAATGTCCAGGAATGCAGTTCACGGAGTCGGTTTGGGTGTAAGGGGATGATGGGATGGGACCAACGGTCTCTTCACTCAAGGAGGGAAATTATCCAAGATGGAGGCGTAGAAGGACCGGGAACAGAAGACGGCAGACGAAAGAAAAACTCCTCTGGAATGTCACATAAAAAAAAAACAACAAAAAAAAAACAGCCTGCACAACGTGCAGAAATATTATTCATTTAACTCTCATTCACTAGAAATTTAATTAAAACAGTTCAAAAAGTTGTTTTCTTTTTCCTCACAGCATATCAACAACATACAATGTTTTTCCACATTTATTAACTGCACAACCAGGTTATAATAACCAATGTGACTGAATATAAAAACTGAAAAAAATCTTATAAAAAGTAATCAAAGTTATCCCGACTGGTTTTAATGTAATCCTGTGCACGCGGCAACTCGGTTTAGCATGCTAACACAGCGGTTTGAATAGCTGCAATAACTCACCAGGATATCCGTTGTACAAGTAAAAAAAATCTTCAGTGCAGTTTCAACAAGCACAGCTCCAGCTTAAATCAAAAAGCTTTCTGGGTTTTATTTTCTTTAAACTCCAATATCAATATGGCTATTCGCTCCCACGTTCTGTTTGCGTCTCTGTGACTGCACACGGTGTTCCAAAAAAAAAATCAATCCCACACAGATCTCAGTAAGAGTGAGATGATCACTCTGAGCTAAAAATAAAATCTGTACGCAAAACATCTTTTAACAAAGATGGTAGACAGTTAAGATGACCACTCTTAATTAACATTTGTTAACATTAACTTTGTTAGGAAAAAAAAACATTTTTCCTCTTATAAACAAAACCAACAACAGCAGGCTACCTCCAAGTGCTATATGAAGAGTGGGGTCACACCACCTGGGTTACACTCTCCCCCTCTAAACTGCATGAGTCCCTGCATGCCAGCCACCTGTACATGGGCTGCCAGATAGTGGAGCGACCACATTTTCGAGACTTGCAAAAAATGAGCTAATGGCGAGGATCAAAGGCTTCCCTAATTCATCATAGGTGAACTTGTGTGGGGGTCGTTTCATCCTTTCAGAGCGCCTAGGCTTACTTGACTCACTCTCAGGACTGACATTTGCATCCTCTTCAAGGTCTTGGCTAGCAGGGCAGGGGGGTTCACCTGAATGAGAGATGTCATTCTCTTCAGGACTTGAGATGTCCCGGTCAACTTCGAATGACTGATCACACTCTGGAATATTCACAATGACATACTCCCTTGACTCAGCTGAAGGCTGCACCGGAGCATTGCTTATGTCTGGTCCTAACCCATTAGCGTCAGTCGGTTGCTCACAAGTCGTCTGATCAGACTGCAATCCTGTTTGTGCAAGTTCTGTCCTGAGTTCAGGAGTCTCTGGATTTAAAGGAACAGAGTTTCTCATTAGAGGGCATTCTATCTCCTGCACGTAAGGACCACGCATCATGAACTGTGAAGGTCTCTGAAAGAAGAACTTTCCTTCCTCCTCATCCTCTGAGTAACCATCTGAATCAGCACATTCCACATGCTGGTTCTTGACTGCAATGTTTCTCAAAGTCATCTTCTCGTGTTTGCGTGGAAGGGATTCTGGCTCTGCAGGTTCTTTAACTGGCAGAAACCCACAGGGCAACAACAGGTCTCTATGCAGAGTGCGTCGGGGGCCACTGCCATTCTCTGGCGTAACAACATAAACTGGCCCACCGTCAATCTGCTTCACAACAACATGAATTTCGGATTCCCACTTGTCTGCCAATTTATGTTTCCCTCGAATGCTGACATTCCTTACCAAGACCCTGTCTCCTTCAACTAATTCAGCCGCTCTGACTTTAGCATCAAACCTTAGTTTGTTCTTCTCGCCAGTCTTTTTAGAATTTTTAGCAGCTAATGTGAAGCTCTCCTGAAGCCGGCAACGCAACTTCTGAACATACTCTGAATGGGTCTTGTGATTCTCTGTTGAAGATTGTACACCCAAGATGAGGTCAATTGGAAGGGTTGGTTGCCTGCCAAACATCAACTCATATGGGGAAAATCCAGTTGTGTCATTCCTTGTACAATTATATGCATGGACAAGGGGTTTGACAAAGTCTCTCCAGTGTTGTTTGTCCTTTTCCTCCAAGGTTCCTAGCATGTTTAACAGGGTCCTGTTAAAGCGCTCAACTGGATTTCCCTGGGGATGGTAGGGTGTGGTTCGCACTTTCTTTGCTCCAATCAGGGAACATAACTCCTTGATTGTGTGAGATTCAAAATCACGCCCCTGATCGCTGTGAAGGCGGCTTGGGAAGCCATAATGAACCAAGAAATTCTCCCAAAGTGCCTTAGCAACTGTCTTAGCCTTTTGATCCTTTGTTGGTACTGCAACTGCAAACTTTGTGAAATGGTCAGTGATGACCAAAATGTTCCGAGTGTCATGGCTGTCAGGTTCAAGGGACAGGTAGTCTATGCAAACCATTTCCAATGGGTAGGTTGTTTTGATGTTCATCATTGGGGCAGCTTTCTGCATCTGAGCTTTCCTCCTGAAGCATCTTTCACAAGTGTGGCATTTGCGTTCAATAGAGTCCTTCATTTTTGGCCAATAAAATCTGGCTCTAGCAAGACTTAACACGCGATCAGATCCCAAATGACCAATGTTGTCATGTAAGCCTTCTAAAGCTTTGTCTCGGTATTGCTCAGGCAACACAAGCTGGTAGATCATCTCTCCTCTATCAGAACATCTCCTGTAAAGAATGCCATCTCTGAGCTCAAGTCTGCTCCACTCTCTGAGCAGGAGCTTTACTTCAGGATGCTCAGCATTTACATGTCTGAGACTCGGCTTTTGTTCTAGTTCTATCAGAGAAATTACTGTTCTAATAGATGGGTCATCTCTCTGTGCTTTATGCCAACTTTCTTTCGTCATACCCGGTAGGGTAGTCTGACCCTGATCAACAAACAGATCAGGCAATGAAGAAGCATCAACGGCGAGCGACTCCACCAGGACAGGGAGGCTAGGTGGATTTACAGCGTGATGCTGACACACTGCAGAGATTACATCGGCAGAAATCTCATGTTTCTCCCCCTCTAAGATGCGCCTTTTTAGCTCATTAATCCTCTCCCTCTCTTGCACATAACCTTCATCTTCCTCTGGTGCAGCTTGTGGCCGTCGAGACAGGCCATCTGCATCCCTGTTGGTGCATCCTGCCCTGTACTTGATGACAAACCGAAGAGTTGACAGGGCTGCCAACCAACGGTGTCTACCATTCGTGCTACCATTGCTCTGTTGATTAAAGCAAAAGATAATAAAAACAGCAATTTCCACCTGGCTCCCAGCCAGCCTACAGGGGCAGGGCTTCGCCTAACCCCACCTTCACCCAACAGTAGCCGGACCTGGGACAGACTTTGGCACCCCTGTGATGCTGAAAGGGATTTAACAGGTTAAAAATGTGGAAAATAACAAAAACAAGAAAGCTAACTCTGAGCTAAAGTAGCATAACAGGCAGCCGACCAGAGCGGCAGCTTAAAAAACCTATATCCGGCTCCATTTTTTTCATTATACGGACTCCACCAGGTTGAAGCTTCTTAGTAACTAAGCAGTGAAATCTGAACTCTGTCATAGATTTCGAATGTTTGGTGTGAGACCACATGCTTTTATTGAGGCATCTGATTGGTCAATTTATAACTAAGATGATGAGGATTATAAAGAACATGTTTTAAAAAAAAAAGAAATCAGATCTAGAGTGTTCATTCTGACCAACAGAATGACTGAGTAACAGCTGTTTATTTCTCAATAGAAATCTTCGAGGTTTTGGCTTCTTGGAGCCAGAAGATACTTCCTGTTTGGAACGTGAGGGGGGAGGGGCCACTCAGTCTAGTTCTCCTAAACAATGGTCAATGGTCGGGACACACAGTGGGAGGTGGACTGTCAAATTGATACCACTATTTAACGTTAGTGTCTCAGATGCAGACTGCATTAATCCACACAGCATTGAACATGTGGGTGTGTGTGTAGGTGTGCGTGCGTGCGTGCGTGCGTGGGTGTGTGTGTGCTTTTAACTGTGTCACGTCTCACTGTGGTTTAGCAGAACTTTGGCCATTATCTACCTTTGGTCTTGAATTGTTTCCTAACAGTAAACAGCATTGCAGAACATCTGACAGCATTATTCTGTTGGTGACGCCCACTTGCATTCACCTGCCTATTTCTCCACAACTTTAAATGAATTCACTGAGCAGTTTAATTTGAGATCCGTCTGTGGATATAAGGACTTTGATTGACATGTGGTTTTTGCTGAATAGATCTGTTAAAATAGGAAAATCTGTTTCCCTTGTTGTTTTCTTTTTATCAAACTGTAGTAAAACAATAAATAAATATTATAAACTTGTAAAAGCAAATGATCTTGCAGTAAAGGGTGTCTTTGGTCTGAAACTCCTCCCCTCCTGGAAAATACCAGACTTTGCTCACTTCCCACTCTGCTGAAGCAATAAACTGAGAAAAAACCAAAAGATGACAAAACAAGAAGTAGAAAGTTTGACACGCAGAGTCAGTTTGCTGAGTTGAACTGAAATAAAATGTGTCTACATTAGACATCTGTCTTTCATTAAAGGAAAAGGAACACCATAAAGAAGAGTAATAATGTTTACATTGCACCTTCATTCAAAATAAAACACTGTTAAAAACACTAAAATGTATTTCATGATATAAATTATTTTATATCACAATAGTGATATATATCACGGTATACCACAATAATGTATATTTTCTCTGAAAAAAGTGCGAAAAAATTTCAGTGCTTTATTTCTTTTCTAAGTGACATATAACTGCATAGTCACGAAGGAGAAACAAACGTTTTAGCGCAGCAAAAATAATCAAATGAGAACAGATGTGGCTGACTTGGAGTTGCCTTCACATCTGTTAAAAAAAAAAAATCAGTTATTTAAACTGAATTTGGTAAGTTACTCTTTTTTTACAACATTTTTTAAAGTCCAGAACAGTTTCACGATTCTGAGTAGAAAAACACATTTTTGCACAAAAAAGAAGCAATGAAAATAAACAAATCATACTTTCTGAAATCTATATCATTAAAGTTAGACTTTTTCTCATATGGCGTGCCTTGTGCGAAAGACTGCCTAATCTTACACTGACTGTAGTTTTCCTTTACCAACTTTCCACAGCAGTTCTACAACTTGGTTTATCTCTGATCTTTTGTAATCTTATAGATTCACTTTTGTAAACCTTTTAAATGATAGAAGAGGTTTGTTGTGTTGGCATCGGGTATGGGAATAGCCTTCTTGCATAATTTGCATATTGCTGCCTTCTCCCCCACGTTGGACATCTTGAATTCAAAATGCAGACAATTCACAGATGTACTCCGTTTCTTGCTAAAAGCCTTTCTTCTTGAACTGCTTACATCGGTGTATCTGTCTGCTTCAACTCCTGAGATTCAACATCTAGCTGCTGCGAGTCCATCCCTCTGCACTCATGCGTTAACATTAAGCATGTCGTAAAACCTGTGTGAGAGTGAATCAGAAAACGTAAAGCAGCTTTATGTCTCAAAACCACAAGACTGAGTTTCTCTTCAAAGAATCTCTTTTGAATTCATGTTTATTTTAACTTATATAACTTTTTAGTATGCAGAATGACAGGGTAACACTTCTGGAAATGTCTCGGGCTATTTAAAGATATGATTAATAGAATTAGATTAGAAAGGTTAGAAGAGAAATGGCCTGATAGGAACTTTTCTATTGCCCACATATCGTCATATCCCCCAGAACTACCTGCAAGTTTTTATTTGCTAGGTTCAAAAGAACCCATGTGAATATTGCAGCTTATACAAGGGTCCGGGTGAATACTCAATTCTGATTGGCTGCTGGGTGTGCATTAAAAAGTGATAATCCATAGTGATATTGCACGCTTAAAAAAGTAGTTCCGGTCACCTAGCTTAAATGTTCTGTATCACTGCGCTGGCTTGTTTAAAACAAACTTTAGCTTGATCACCTGGACAAAAACAAGCAGTAAGAGGTGAACTCTCTCTCTGAACTGATGCTTTATTTAACACATTGTGAACATCAGCATATATATCGCTTTCCTATGCTGCTGCAGTTGAGCTCTGTGGCGGCTCAGCCGACTAAGCAACGCCTTGTCACGGTAACATGACAACACGCAGCACCACGTAACAAATAGTCAGCTTTTTGTAAAAAAATTTAAATAAAATAAAAACATCTAAATGGAAAAATAACAAGAAGAAAGTACTAACAACTGAGTGAATATTGATTTATTTTGTAAGTGACACTGGTATAAGTGGGGTAATGGCCTTCAGTGTGTGCATTATCAGAAATGAACGCACCTCGCAGAAGCAACCATTCTTCGCTTCATGTCTTACGTTTTAGACTTCCATGGCGTGTTAATTTCTAATAACGCACATTTTGTCGGCCATTAACCCTACCTTAAGCCCCATACTGCCAATGAATGATGCAATATAATTTCCTCCTTTTATTCAGTAAATCCAACCTAGACTTCTGTAAAAAAGTCTAGAGAGTGTATTCATAAAAATCTTAAAATGTCAATATCTTTTGGCAGCTACATAGACTGACCTTCAGACCTAAAGGCAATAAAGTTAAAATACCATAACAATAAAGTATGATGAGAAGGAAGCAATGATTTATAAGCCTGTTCCTGGTATCAGTGCAGTTTATTACAAGTCAGGTACTTACTGGTATCACAAAAAGCAAAAGCTTTTTCTTGCTTTGAGAAATGATCAAAGTCATAAGGAAATGTTTGATTTTTTTAATATTTGCTGGGAAAGTGGTCAACGTTTTGGAAACAACAAACGTACTTTTTTCATTTTCACATTCTGACACATCAAGCTTTCCACACAAGAAGCTTCTTAACCTGCAGACTGCATTAATGACTCCTCTGCTGTGAATACAGTTACGGGCTACTTTATTAGGCACACCTGTCCAACTGCTCGTTAACGTAAATTTCTAACCAGCCAATCACATGGCAGCAAAACACAAGGCATTGAGCCTTGTAGACAGGTGAAGAATGATGATTGAAGTGACTTTGAACGTGGCATGGTTGTTGGTGCCAACTGCTAATCTAATAGGATTTTCACCCACAACCATCTCTAGGGTTTACAGATAATGGTCCAGAAAAGAGAAAATATCCAGCGAGCAGCAGTTCTGTGGGCAGAAATGCCTTGTTGATGACAGAGGTCAGAGGAGAATGGCCAGACTGGTTCCAGCTGATAGAAAGACAAGAGGAACTCAAAGAACCACTGGTTCCAACCGAGGTCAACAGAAGAGCATTCATACAGCAGCAGAAGACTACCCTGGGTGCCCGTTTGTCAGCTAAGAACAGGAAACTGAGGCTACAATTTACACAGACTCACCAAAACTGGACAATAGAAGATTTGAAAAACATTGTCTGATCTGATGAGTCTCCATTTCTGCTGCAACATTCTAATGGTAGGGTCAGAATTTGGCGTCAACAACATGAAAGCATGGATCCATCCTGGCTTCTATGGACCTATGATGCCAAGGATTAACCTATTCAACCTATTCAAGGGTTTTTTATTGCCATTGTCAGTGAACAAAACAGTTTCACAGACTAGGAATTTGCTGCGGTGCCAATGTGCCACATACAATACTTACGAATAAAAATGAACAAAACAACAGTAAGCAAAATAAAAAACAACACAAAGGTCAGAACAATAAATATAAATAAATAGTGCAAACAGTGTAAACAGAGGATGAAGAAGGTGCAGGTACGTATAAGTGAAAAGTTTAAGGGGGGAGGGATTAAAAAGTGTTTCATGAGTCTGACTGCCGAGGGAAAGAAACTGTTTTTATGTCGTGTGAAGACAAAAGGGGTCCAATCCCTAGCAAGGTGGACCTGATGAAGCGACTGGTAATATGTATAATATAATATAATATATGGTAATAACAAGCAGTGCTGCTAGCTAGGCTTCTGTAGCCTAGTTGCTCCAGAATAAACCTGATGTTTTTCCTCAGATTTTTCTCTGTAGACTTTTCCTTTCTGTTGTCTTTAGCATCCATAAATGTATCTGTCTCAGTTGCACCCACTCCCGTCTGTCTTCCTGCAGAGATCAGTGTCTTTCTTTGTCTCTCCTTCCTGTCCTCTCCTAAATATTCCACACCTGTTTCTCTTCATCCAATTTCTGACTCCACTGAATTCTGTTGGGGCAAAGGGGTTGCTGTAGTCTATCCCAGCCACAGTTGGGCGAAGGTGAAGTACACCCTGAACAGGTCGTCTGTTGCAGGGCCGCAGACAAACACACATTAACATGAAGTAGGGCCGTAGCAATTCATGTTATCACCAACTTGATTCATATTAATAATTTGTGGTTGACGATAAGATTCATAATCAAAATTGGTTCATTTTGAATGATCCGATTCACTAACTAAAAATTGATCCAAAACATATTTATGGAAAACTTCAACCAGTGTGACTCAGAGAGAAATACCTGCTACTGAACAGAACAGGTGACGTTTTCTTGGATTTCTTCAATGTCATTAAGTGTAAAGGAAACATGTGTCCAAACAAACAAGTTAATAAGAATGAATGTCAAATCCATTCACATGTTAGTTTCCTAAAGTTCAGTCCACTGTTATTTTTCCACATCCAAAGAATCCAAAGGGAACATTCTTAGAACATTCTAGCACACTGGATGGTCACATGACTTTCTAAACTCAAATTGTTTCCACACATTGGACTGGAATGATGGACAGATCAGTTTTTGCTGTCATCACGTGTTGTCCACTGTGATGAACGTTTTAAGGTTGTAAAAAAATGTTGTGCTTACTGTTTTACTATTCCAATATTAATATAACTGATTTATTTAATTTTGAAAAATGTTATAATGGTATAAATCAATTTGATTAACAACTTGGTTCAGACAGATTGATCTGGTTGGATCGTAGAAACAGAAGTGGATTCATTGATTAATCGATGAATTGTTACACCCCCTACTATGAAGTATGTTAGTAGACTGTGGGAGAAAACCTGAGCGCCTGGTGAACACACACATGCACCAGGAGAACATGCAAACTTCACACAGAAAGGACCCAGCTGGGATTCAGACCAGGGCCTTCTTACTGTGAGGAAAGCGCTAACCACTACACCACCATGCAGTTCTGCAACCCCTTCCATGAACTGAGTCAAAAACAGTCAAATTTTGTTTTTGTTTTTCTGGATCTAAGGGTTTTTTTTTGTGTTTTTTCTGCATTTTTTTGTGCAGCTCCATCAGATGTTCTTGATTATGATGTGAGACTAAGTGATCTGAATTGAATACATTAATTCCGTTGTTATTTTTCATCCACTAATACTTTCTAGAATGTGATGCTGTTTTATGGACGCTCCTGTTCTGCTTTTGGGCAGGACTAGCTTTAACCATAGACGTTGTGACTGAGAGAAAAACTCTTCTGGATGTTAGTGTTCATCTGGAGTTGGATGTTTTTTTTTTTGTTGTTTTTTTTTTAATGTTTCATCAGAACCCTCCATCACTGAAAAAGCGCCTGGCTGTGACTGTGAGTGGTGAACGCGCAGAGCGGGAAGTGTTCGGTCAGAGCGCAAACAAGCTGCGGTTTCTGTGTGTTTAGCGAGGAGAAGGCGCGCGGATGACGCCCCGTGTGCACTCACGGCTGCACGTGCAGACTCTCCGTCTGCGTGAGGTAGTTGAATGGGACGATCCCGGTGTCCAGCACGCGCCCAGTCCTGTCGATCCTCTGCGCGGTCCACCAGTCTCCGCTGCGGTTCAGGACGTGGAACAGGTCCCCCTCCTCGAAGGACAGCTCCTGCTCATGCCGGGACTCGAATGACCACAGCGCCGTGTAGATGGCGCTCTCCGTGACCGCGCTTGGGGGGCTCTCCACTGTGGCATACCCGGAGGCTTGCTCTCCTGCCTCCTTAGTGCTTCCACCTTCTTGATGAGGGGCAGCCTCTTTGTCTTTAAAGATCCTGTCCCACAGCGAGCCCAGGCACGGGAAAGCGCGCCGCAGACACTCACCCATGGATCACAGCGGGGCCGCGCTCTTGCAAGTGTCTTACTCACTGCACCAGCCGGGCAGGTGGAGGTGATGGAGCGCCTTCGAAATGCTTCACAGAAACTGGAACTCTGTAACTTCCTTAATCCCTGCAGTAAAACCCCGCCTGCATGATCTGACACAGCACTCAAAAAGCTGCACTCAGAGGCAGACCGGGTCCTCCAGACCACTTCAGTCTCAATAAGTCCTTTATCTTTTTGCGTGGATTCATGCGAGTCTGTAATAATCCATTGAAAATAAAGGCATTGTAATCAGACACTTTAAAGGTTATTCCGTCTGATTCTGTTTATTCATGAGGCGCCAGTTCATAGTCAGGTTGTTTTCAAAGAGCTTTATCAGTTATAGTTGTTGTAAACCAGCATTTCAGTCCAGATCATTCCAGTAAATTCACATTATTTCACATAACAACAGTCTAAGATGAATGAAAAATGATTGTCCAACAGATTCCATTTAGGGATGTTCAGTTTATAAAGCACACCGGAGGGTAAGACGCACTGCAGATGTTTGAGAAAACAAAAGTATTTTTATATATCCTAAAAATTCTCATGACCATTGTATTCCCTCTTTACATGCTGTCCTGGGCAAGCTTCGTAACTGTGCCAGAGTCATTGACTATAAATATGAACAGCAGGACCCCTCATCCCTCCCATCCCAAACAGGAAGTCTCTGCTGGCTCCAAGAAGCCAAAATCCCACAGACTTCTGTAGAAAAATAAACAGCTGATACTCAGTCATTCTGTTGGTCAGAATAACTTTTCCTTAACATCTACATACTCCAATTTTTAGTGACGTTCTTTTATGGCAAGTTATTCAAGTTTCAAACTGACCAATCACATGCCTTAGTAAAAGCATGTGATGCTAAGGCAGGTTTGATAAAATCGATTAATTGATCGGAATTGCTCCAAGCTTAATAGATCAATAATCAATCCATAAAAGTAGAGATCAATCTTTTATGCCTTTCCTTTTCTGGTTACCTAACGCATAACATCAGTAAAGCCCAAGTCCACTAGCTTGATGCTAACGTAAAATGGAATTTTCCATAGGACAGCTAATGCTAACGCTCAGTCGACCTAAACATTGGTGACTAAATGAACAGCTTTACAGTGCTCATCATAAATGAGTAATCCCCACTACATTAGTCAGAAAACCTTTGGTGTCTTTTTTAGAATCAACATTTTCTGTGAAATACTAAACTATACACCTCCAAAGGTGGGCCATTGGTTACAAACAACATATGATCATTTGCACACACAAAAAAGTGATTTTCCAAACAAATTTATTCAAGCCCATGTTGCAAAACATGAGTTCACTACAGTCATAGTCTTAGGAGAAAAGCCAAACTTAAGACCACCAAATTCTAATTAACATGCATTCAACCACAGGCGAGTCTAATAATTAATTGAAGAGGTGTCCAGCACACAGGTGACTAGAAAAGGGCATTTCTTTAACAAAGAACAGCCCTTCCCATTTCACGCTGTCAGCAATTGCTTCCCATGGAAAAGAAATGTCACAAAATCTGAGACAGGAAATCAATTATTTGGACAAGAAAGGTGAGGACTACAAGAAGATCAGCAAAGCTTTACATATCAGTCAAAATAGCATAGCAAAAGTGATCCAAACATTGAATAAAGATGGAAGTGCAACTATCCTACAGAGACGTGGATGTATTCATTTAAAAAAGATCTGCAGCACCATCAGTAATCACCTCTCCATGTCTGGGTTTATGAGTTCATTCAGTCTCCCGCTGCAAAAGGATCTTTCTTCCGCTACTTCTGTGTCTCTGTGACCCACGTTAGTTCAGGAGAGAAAAAATAAAAACAAAAATCCAACTAGACAATCTTTTAACCCTCTTGCTATCTTAGATGATCCCACCCTTGCATTGACGTGTTATTCCTACAATGACAAAGGCGGATAAAGGGGATAAGATTCACAAATCATTGAAGAAAAAAGGTTCAGAGCACTGTCTAGTGGGTCTAGATGACCCATCTCAGAATGTTAAAGTGCCTAGGATAGCAAAAAGGTTAATAATTGTCTTTATGAAAAGATGAAATAAATCATAAGATTTAGGAGGCCCAAGCAAACATGCTCCGCTGCCGGTCATAGCGAGCTGCTGTAATGGGATCCGACGGGGGCGACCACAAGTTGACGACCTGTCTAGGCTGTATCCCTCCTTTGCCCAACAGTCGCCGGGACAGACTCCAGCAACTCTTCAGCGCCAGCAGGTTAAGAATATTGTTCCAGGCCGTCCACGTAAGCTAACTTCTCAACAGGAGCGTCTTCTGATGAGAAAAGTTAAAGAAGACCGCCATGCAACTTCACTGCAGCAAGCTAAAGCAGTAGAAAGTCATACTGGATTGACTGTTTCCTGTGACACCATACGGCGCACACTGCAGAGGAATGACATGCATGGTTATCGTCCATGAAGGAAGGCTTTCCTAAAGCCCATGCACAATAAAGCACGCCTAGAATTTGCTAGACCCCATGCTGAAAAAGATGAAGACTACTGGGGCTCAATACTCTGGAGTGATGAGACAAGAATCACCTTTTTGGAATTGATGGTTTTAAAACTGTATGGCGTCATAAAGGTGAGAATTTCAAAGGAAATGCATGGTTCCTACAGTGAAACATGGCGGTGACAGTGTCCTAATGTGGCCTGCATGAGTGATGCTGGTGTGGAAGGGGGGGCTGTATTTCATTGATGGTGTCATGAACTCAACAATGTACTGCTCTAGACAGAAGGACAAGATGCTGCCATCACCTCATACACTTGGTCGTTGAGCACTTCACCAACACGACAATGATCCAAAACACATTTCTAAAGCTACTGCTGCATTTCTGCAGAAAAACAGGGTGAAGGTGATCAAATGGCCAAGTATGTTTCCTGATCTGAACCCAATCCAACACCTGTGGAGAATTCTAAAGAACAAGTAGAGCATCACTTTCCATCCAGGATCCAGGATCTTCTTGAAGACTGGACAAAGATAAATGTTGCAATATGTCGCCAACTTGTTCATTCCATGCCTAGAAGACTTGGTGCTGTCCTCAAGTACAACTGAAGATTATGTGATCTAAGTTTGATCATTAACCTTAATTTCATGTTATGAAGTTTAAGAAGTGTTCAATAAAACTTAACCTTGTGAGAAGTATGTACTCATTTATGCTGAGCACTGTATAAACTCACAGGCAGGACTTTTCCAAACTCTTTTGAGGAAAAACTTTTTAAGGTAACCATTAGTGGTCTAAAGCACTCCTCTGTAATAAAGTATAATGCTATTGCGCGAGCTCCACCTAGTGGCCAAACTGAAACGCCCTTCAGGAGAGGTGGAACATTTATTTTGGTAATATGAGCAAATTTAGAGCCTTTAAAATCTTATTATCTGCACATTTTTGTTGGAGCTTCTCCTTTTGACAACACTGCATGGTGTTATCAATCTTACTGGTTTGTTATTTCACTGATAAATGTTACACTATGTGAACTCTATCAAATCCAAATCAATATATTCAAAACACATAAAGATTATTAAAGTATTTCTATACAGATATGTCTAAATGTGTAAACCATGTAAACTTAAAATTAAATCAAATTGAAATGAATCGAGCGGATCGAAAGAATGGCTAATCGAATAGACCCAGGCTCTAGCATGTTAAATCAAATTAATTCTGGAAATTATTGGTGAAACCAGCCCTATGTGGTTCCTGCTAGTCCAAACCTCCAACATTTGATTGACGGATTCTCCAGAGCTGCTTTTAGTGGTAGTGGTGTGGACTTCAGACATACTTACTCATGATTGGCGACAGTAACTGCCCTAAAAAAGTTGACTCAGACCATTGACTGTAAAAACAATGGACAGTTTAACCCCTCCCTTCTCGTTATCCTAAACAGGAAGTATTCGCTGGTTCTAAGAATCCAAAATCCCATAGACTCCACTTGAGAAATAGACAGTTTTTACTTAATCATTTTATTTGTGAGAGTAACCATTCTTGCTTTGATACCGTCTTCTTGTCAACGTCTTCTTTCTAATCCTAATTTAAAAAAAAAAAAATTCTTTATCGTTAGTTAGTCAAGTTATTAACTGACCAATCAGGTGCACATGGGTCTGATGACAAACCTCGGAGGCATTTGATTGACAGATTTTGGGTAGCCAATAGCAGTACACTTCATTCTGTCTGTGAAGGGCTTTTCCTTCTTATTTTGCAATTCTTCCTAAAACGTAAAAAATAAACATTTTCCCATGTCTCTCACACTCAACGTGGATGAAAACCAGGAGTGAAAAACTATAGAAATGAGAATAAAAATTATCAAATGCAAAATAACCTTTGGCAGATTCAAATGTTTGAATGGTTCTCTCTTAACGGCGTGTACAATTCTCCCGAGCCGCGTTATTGACTGGATAAAGGGAAAGCTGAAAAGAGTGTGTGTTTCCATCACACAAATGCGCAAAAATAAATCGAAATTCTAGAAATGTGTAAAAAACACAATTAGGCAATTACACTGGTTTCATTAAACCATAATTTTGCAAATAAACACTAACCAACTCCTGCGATAAGTCCTTCAAAAACACGGATGTGAACAATACCTTGGATTTACAGCAGATACATTCAAATTTCTGTCAGTGTATATCTCATTACAATGTATGGAGGACACGGGGGATGTTTAGAGGTTGGATGTATTCATTTAAAAAAGTTCTACAGCACCATCAGTAATCACCTCTCCATTTCCTGGTTTATGAGTTCATTCAGTATCCCGCTGCAAAAGGATCTTTCTTCCGCTACTTCTGTGTCTCTGTGACCCACCTTAGTTCAGGAGGGAAAAAATAAAAACAAAAATCCAACTAGACAATCTTTTGATAATTGTCTTGATGAAAAGATGAAAAATATCATAAGATTTTGGAAGCCCAAGCAAACATGCTCCGCCGCTGGTCATAGCGAGCTGCTATAATGGGATCTGACGGGGCGACCAAAGGTTGACGACCTGTCTAGGCAGTATCCCTCCTTTGCCCAAAAGTCGCCGGGACAGACTCTGGCAATATGCGCCAGCAGGTTAAGAATATGGTTCTAAACTGTCTACCTGTGCAGAACTGTTGCTCTTGTGTCTCATTTAATTTGAAAAAGTGTTTCAATCGCAGTTTTGCGAAATATGTCCATTTCAATATGCCTCAAAAACCACCTCGTCCAAGCACAAAAACTCCTTTTCCATAAATTCATTTTTTTTTAAATTGTCATGTGTTTATTACGCAAATTTAGTATCGCAAATCCAATTTGCGCAATTTCATAGTCAAGGGAAACACAGCATTCAAGAAAGAGGTAGAGGCATGGAAAGAGGTGGGGACTTGCAATAAGCTCAATCCTGTTTGGCGACAGTAGTTGCCATAGACACGATGACTCAGAGCAACTCGGACCAATCACAGTCGACTGGTTTCAACATGGCAGCGCCTGTGTCAGGAAAAAATGGTGAGGGATTTGGCCTGAATTTGCGAAAGGTAAGTCATTTTCTATGGGTGACGCCTCGATGTGTCCATTTTTTTTTACAGTCTATAAAAACTATTTTATTTTGACATCTCCTTTGGAAATTTTCTCTAACGCAAAGTTTAACTACAAGCTGTAGAAATATTTGCAGAACTATGCCGCAGATGTTTTGGGAGCTACCACTAGCTTGAGCATCTCATAAAGAGAAATACTAGAACGCACTCGGCAGAGCATGTTTGGAAGCAACAGCCTTGAAATGGATTTTGCTGCATTTGGTTTGATGCATCAAGTTTTAAGCGACAACTCCAGAGACCAAAATCTCCTTTTGACTCACCAGACAAATTGACTGGTAGATTTAAAAAAAATCTACCAACCAAATGAGTCCATTATTTGACAAAGAAAAAATAATACAGTGTCAAAAAATGTTCTATAAATGATTTTTGTTGCATTTATCCACCACATATTAAAGTCTGTTCCGTGAAAATACTGGTCCGTGATCCCATGTAAGAGACACACAGAACCGCTTGTTGGCATGACATCATAGCATTTAGTATTGTGGCATCGTAGAATTTAGCATCGTATCATTTAGCATCGTAGCATGATAGCATTAACATCGTAGCATGATAGCAGTTAGCATCGTAGCATGATAGCATGTAGCATCATAGCATTTAGCAATGTGGCATTTTAGCATGTTAGCATTTAGCATTGTAGAATATTAGCATCGTAGCACGATCACATTTAGCATAAGCATCGTGGCATTATAGCATGTAGCATTGTAGCATTTAGCATTGTAGCATCGCAGTATTTAGCACCGTAGCATGATAGCATGTAGCATCGTAGCATTATGGCATTTTAGCATGTTAGCATTTAGCATTGTAGCATGACAGCATTAGCATTCTAGCATGATAGCATTTAGCATAAGCATTGTGGCATTAGAACTCGCTGCTGGTGAGTTCTCAACTGCTGCTTCCCCTCCTCGATATGAGAGCCAAGTGGCAAAAGAAACTCAAGTGTAAAATGAGGAAGATGAGGCAGAGGTCCAAGTGAGCTGCCCTCTTCCTTGTGACTGAGTCGTGGCTCGCGGTCAGCATAACAGCTGCTGAACCAGAATTAAAACGATTCTGACTCTGAGGCCTGTGGCGTTCACGCCTGTCCAAGTCTGTGGAGGAAGCAAACCTTGAGGGAAGATATTTGTTTTGCGACATTGTGAACTCTACATTCTTTAACTTTTGTCATGTGTTGTTCTTTATACTATGATTAAAGGTTTTGGTTAAAAAAAAAAGTATGTAGCATTTAGCATTGTAGCATCAAAATGAAAACAGCTGTGGATGATCACTATGAACCAGGAGTGAACAGCTCAAAACATAACCAAAACCAAGAACATAACTGAAAAACCAAACCAAATCACAGAATCTTTACACAGTCATTTGACGTAGTGATAAGATGGAGGTACCTACCGGTATATATATATATTACATGACAGTCAGAAGCCTAGAATGACCAGCAGCTTTACTTTGTCCTTCCTTTTCTTTGGTCAGAGCTTGTTTACAGTTTTAACCCATGTGCTATCTTAGATGACCCCATACATTGACGTGTTCTCCCTACCATGACAAAGGTGGATAAAGGTGGAAAGATTTCATGTAATCCATGGACACCAGTGAAGATCACAAATCATTGAAGAAACAAGGTTCAGCACTCTGTCTAGTGGGTCTAGATGACCCACTTCCGAACATTAAAGTGCCTAGAATAGCATAAGGGATAAATGAGAAGCTGTTGGAACTGCGACTGAGGCAGTTTAGTCTGCTTAACCCTTGTGCTATCCTAGGTACTTTGACATTGGGAGTCGGGTCATCTAGACCCTACAAGACCTACAAGACAGTGTTCTGAACCTTTTTTCTTCGATGACTTGTGATCTTCACTGGTTTCCATGGATTACATTAAATCCTCTCCACCTTTATCATGGTAGGGAGAACACGTCAATGTAAGGGTGGGGTCATCTAAGATAGCACAAGGGTTAAGCACAAAAGTTCTTTATAGCTCGGTTGTTTGAGACAGCATGGCAGTGACCAATTGCAATAGGTGACCAGTAGCCAATAAGCATCTGGTCACAAAGCACACTCCAAGGTTGTTTTTACACTTGTGTGTCCCGGTAATCTCAGCCCCCAAAAGGCCAAATTATGCTATCTGCAAAACTGAGAGAGATGATGGCTTCATGGCTCATGAATGAATAAATGAAGCTTAGTTTATAAAGCACTTTAGAACTGCCCCGTGGTACCAAAGTGCTTTACAATAAAAAGAAAGACAAAAGAAAATTTCTGTTTCACTCTCAATAAAGGTCAAACCTGTTGGGGGCTCTGAAGACTGCTACCTCTCATTCATTCATTCATTCATTCAGTCATTCAGTCATTCATTCATTATAAAACGTTTAAAATAGTTAAAATACTTTATTTGTTGCATCACTTGTGTTTGGTACCTGATCGTAAACAGGAAAGAACACACACTCAAACATGATAAGGTGATTATGGCTCAAGATTCCTGAATTTGTCTTTGTCTTTCATGCTTTAAGACAAACATGACACAATTTGCATTTCAAGTGCATTACTACAAACCAATCCTGTTTTCCACTAAGACAGTTCCTCTAAACATGGCTAATGCTGTATTTTGGTCATTTAACCCAAAAGCCATGTGAATGTCTGTCCTTTTACCGTATGTATCTTAAAGTTTAATGTGTGCACACTTATGATTGTAAACATAGGCACTCAAGTTGTAACTTCAAATTATTTTGGCCCATTTAAACAGCTTAAGGCCTGTACACATGGCAATTAAGCCCACGGGCTTTTCAAGCTTCAAGTTAACAAATGCAACAATTAAGGAAAATTTACATTACAGACACTGTTTCCAAAATGCAACAATATATTAGACATCACCAAACTGTTATAGGTCCCTGTAACAAAGGCTGAGGAAGTCAGAGCAGAGGTGCACGTAGCAGACAATTAAAACACAGAGAAAAGAAACAAACTTGACTTTTTTGGGTCTAAAATCAAAAAGGTGTGTCCTGAGAGTGTGTAACATTTTGCAGACATTTTAGCCATTCCTGCCCTGGTTTGGCTTTTGGCCACAGATGTGCTTCAGAATAACTGCTGGCATTCTACTATAACCATGCAGCATTTATTTCTTCTAATCTAAATGGTACTTTCTCTTACAAATGGCTACAGTTCATGCTCCTTTACCTAACATGTTAACGTTTTCCCACATATTCATGCTTTTTAACTGTGATGCAAGAGTTAAGCATTGAGGTGAACTTCACATCCTGCTTTACCAACAACTGTTACATCGATAGACAGAGGTCCGATATGACCTGGCGCATTGCAGTTCCACCCAGAGCGCAATCAGCTTAGCTTATTGCAACAACAGATAACTAAGATCAACGGTTTTTGACAGAACTGTCTAAATGATGAATTCATCTTAAGATTCAGAGCAAAAAAGCAGGAACACTGGGATCAAGGTTTTTGAATAGAATTGTTTCTGAATTGTGAGTTAAAAGTCAACAAGACTTATGTTTTTTAAAACATGAGTCTATATGACTGGATTTTACCCACTACTACGCTACTTTGTTGGAAAGTATCTGGATCCATGATGATACCCCTGACACACCTTTGATTAACTTTGGATAAGTGAGCTAACAAGCTTTCAGGGTTTTGAGCCAGGCTAAAAATAAGAAAGGTGTCTTTTAGGTTTTGTTTCATAGCATTTATAAACCGAGAGGAAATCAGCTTTTAACTCCTCCATTTGGCCCAGACACACTAGATACGTCACCTCCTATAATATCATTAGACACTTACAGTACAGACCAAGAGCAGCGTAAATGCAGAGCAGAATTTTTGAAATTGGTAAGTTTGATGGTTTCAGTTACATTTTTGCATTGCACATAATCAGTGACAGAGTAAATTGTTTAATTGTTAAATAATTTAATTGTTCTCTCTCATCCTGCAGCTGAAACTGACGTAAGAGCTGATTCAGCTGTCCTGGTGGGAGGGGCTGCAGCAACAGCTGATTGACGATCATAGTCAAATCACTGTGCTTCATTCCAGCCTCTCCAAAATTCTCCAATCAGTCCATGATTTTATTCTGTTAGATCACTTAACACTTTTTAAAGAAAGTTTCAAATGGATCTGAAAGACCTCTGCATGAAGCTACAAAACTGTTCAGTGTGAAACACGGCGGCGCGAGTGTTTAAAATCAAATGCTGGTTTGGCATGTTTTTCATGGCACATTAATTTAGTTTAACCCCTTGATGCCTGAGTTTAATTCCAGCCACGAAAACAAGGTCATGTATGCTTTTGCTTTCAAGTATATGCTAAATTAGGGTCATTTTGAAGCCAAAATTGATTGATGCGAATTTGTCTCAATTGGCCTCAAGGGGTTAATATTTTAGCATAATCTCATAACCACCTGTGTCTCACGCTACTCTAAAAAAGGTTCATGAGTGCTTTGCCGCATGCTGCTGGTGTGTGAAACATCACCCTCATACTGAGATCACCTCTATAGCAAATCATATTTTACTTCCTCCTGGAGCAAAAAAGAAGCTTAGCTTATATTCTTCAGCAGCTGATGATCACTGTAGCTCCTGTTTATACTGGACGGTCCCTTAAATGCACAGCTGGAGCTAATTTCACATCGCAGATGAGCAAACCCCTGGATGGATAAAGTTGTTCATTTCCGGAACGTGGAGATATGTAGCTAATACCCTGCCAATGACCCAGTCATTCAGATGTGTCACTCTGGACTTAATGCTACTCAAATAATCCAATCCTGCCCTCTAATGAGGCAAAGTGTTGGAAGACGTTCATTATTGCACAATTATAATTGGTTTTTATACAATTGGTTTTGCGGCTTCAGCCCAAGTTTAAATTCAAACCCTCCTGACCTGTGAGGTCATGTCATAAGTGTTCATAAGAAAACACAGAAGGTTGTAAATAAAATACACTTCTGTAAATGTGCTGAGGCTTGTCGTGGAAAGTTTTTCAGTGCTGTTGCACTTTTGCTCCCATGAAGGTCAGTCAGTTGTTTGACCATCTTTCTTCTTTTTTCTTAGAGAAGTCCTCTGTATTCCTATTCTCATCTGGTCTTCTCCTATGCCCTCTATACCGCAGGGTTTGCATGGAGGATGAAGTCTTATATCTGTGATCTTGTTCTTTGAGGAAGCACAAGAACATTACGGTCCATGTCCTCCAGGGTCTTGTCTTTCTACACTTCTACAGTCTTGAAATATATCTTGGCGTATATTGCATCAAGCTGGCTGTGCAAGGCGTGGAACGACGGGCGTTTTGAGGGTTCTGCAGCCCAGCAGTCCATCATGATCTTGTAAATATTCTCAGGGCAGCGGGTGGGACATGCTAGACGATAACCAGAGGTTAAAATCGTCATCACCTCCTTGTTGCTTTTTCCTGAAGGGAAGAGACAAAAAATATTAGAAACATAAAGGGATTAAACAACCAGATTCATGCTCTAGTGGCAGCAGGGTTTTGTGTCACTAGTTTCAGAGTTGGTTACAGCAACAATTATTTGTCTATGATTTTAAATTTGGTTCCTCAACAGCAGAACACAAGAAAAAATAAAAGTCTCCGACTTTTCATGGTGCCACTCACTGTAGTTATCGCCTTTGTAAGAGTCTGAAACCAGAGGTTTTTTTCTTACACTGCTCTGTAATAACCCTCTAAAGTATTGAACAGTTTGAAGCCCTAAAGACAAGATGATGGAAACAACAGGAAGCTACCTTCATAAGGCATTTTACCACGAGACATCATCTCATAGAGCAGCACTCCAAACGACCACACGTCTGACTTGACAGAGAAGCGTTGGTGAAGCGCTGCTTCTGGAGCCGTCCACCGGACCGGGATCTTTGTGTTTCGACTGGCTGTATACACGCTGTCCTGGAGGGTGCAGAGGCGAGTGAGAAGTTTATAAAGAAACTGCTGTTATTATTATTCTTGAGAAAGGTATGTATTATCAATATGAGATCATATTTCAGGTGCTTTCTATCAAGGACAAAATGTCATTGAAGTTTCCTGCAAAGCGAGATGAAGATGGACCGAGGACACGGAGCTGAAATTGAGACACAAATGAAAGCCCAAGGAATCCAGAAGTCAAACTTTAATCTCTTGTTTTGGGAGATGCACTGAATTTAGATCGTTTGGACAGGTTTTGGAACTGGTTTGAGTGTGATCTGTCAACAGCGGTTTTTGCAGATTTCTTTTTTCTTTCTAAAAACCAGAAAGGAAAACTTTTCTTCAACAAAATAGTTGTATTAGTAGATTTATATTGAAAGGAAAAAGCTACTGAGTAATGCAAAAAAACAAAAACACAGGAAAAATGTTTATTGCAACAAATTTGCTATCTACTGTCAGTTTTTTTCTGTTTGTTATACTGTCTTTATTATTAGGTTTCTTACTGTATCTTTTTAATTGTTTTAATTATCACATTTAAGTTGTATTCAAAGTCCAATTCTCGTCATCTTTTTTATCTAATTTCAAAACATTCCCATTGGTGTTTTCATTATCATTATGTCGTTTTTAGGCAAAATCTAAAACGCTGTCGTTTTCTAAGACATAGTTTCTGCAGGAATTCATCAGAAAGTCCCCCCTGAGCTTTGGGCAGGTCTGTTGACATGAAGTGCTCAAAGCAGTAATAATGTGTCAGTATTCATTCACTCCTCATTCATACTTGGTGATAGTATCTACTAATGTAGCCTCAGTTGCCCTGGGGCAGACTTAGAGAGGCGTGGCTGCCATTTCCACTTACGGCCCCTCTGATCATTCATTCACATTCCAACACCAGTGGAGCCGCACTGGAGGCAGGGAGGGGGAAGTGTTTTGCCCAAGGACACAATGACAGCTGGCTGGCCCTTCGGTCATTGGACGACCTGCTCTACCGCCTGAGCCAATCAAGTCCAACTGTTTAGTTGCATAAATGTTTCATTTGAACTCTGCTGAAAACGCCTCCTGCGATAAAAATACCATATTTAGTGTAGAAGTTTGGGGAAATTCTTAGTAATTTATAGTCTATTTGAATAGACTATAAATGGTGTGGATTATGGGACACATAAGAATGCTCTGTTTTTAAAGTCGGGTTTAAAGCAGCTAAACCTCAGTTCTGACTTGTGTGGATCTGTAAATTTGGTAATCTGTTTTTGAATTGAATTTGACACAAATCTGTACTTTTCCAGAGCACTTTGTCTTTGTACCACGCACTGTGCTTTTCCGCTTGGAAAATAACAATGGAGGAGAACAGTACGGACTTGTAAATTTAGGACCCAGGTCTCGTAAATATAACATCTAGTAAATAAAATGAGTGATGCAGACTTCAGGACAATTGACAAAACAGGTTTTAACACAAAACAAACACAATACATGAAAAGCAAACACAATACATGCAACAAGAGCCACAGCAGAAGAAACTGGATTACCCTGATGATCCGGGCCAGCCCGAAGTCAGCCACTTTACAGACCAGATCGTCTCCCACCAGAATGTTCCTGGCAGCTAGGTCTCTGTGCACAATGTTTCTGTCTTCCAGGTAGGCCATGCCCTCTGAAATCTGACCGCTCATGTAGATGAGGTGAGCGGATGACAACATGTGGCCCTCAGCAGCTACAAACATACACACGTGCACACACAAAGTGTTTGTTAAACAACACTAAATCCTGCTTTTCTAAAAATGTTTGTGAAACGTTTTGTGTATTTGACTGCACAGGGTCGAGGTTTGTCTTCTGGCTATTTGACTGTAAATGAGAACTGGGCTGCGTGACCCCTCCCCCCTGGGGTTCCAAACAGGAAGTACCTGCTGTCTCCAAGAAGCCAAAACCCCATAGACTTCTATAGAGAAACAAACAGCTGTTACTCAGTCATTCTATTCGTCAGAAGAACCATTCTCGATCTGATACCTTTTTAACATGTTCTTGATAATCCTCATTTTTTTCAGTGAAATTATTTTTTTATGCAAGTTATTCAAGTTTTCAAGACGGAAAAAATCAGATGCCTCAGTAAAGGCATGTGTTGCCCGCTGGCTGCCACCTCAAACCTCGTAAACATTTGATTGACAGTATCTCCCGAGCGGCTTTCAGTTGAAGGGCTGTGGACTTTCAACAACCTTTCTGAGGACTCACAGCAATTTCTGACCAATAACTCAAGCTTTCCTTGCTTTCCTTCTGAATGCCGTGTCACACAGCCACTTCGCACATGTTGCACATTTTTTTTCATGGATGAAATTTTTGTCTTTCATGATACATGCGTTATATTCGTAACTCGAAAGCGTTCTTGCGTTCGTCGATGTCTGCAGATGTCCGTTGAGGGTTTCAGCCGACGGGTCTTAACTAGAATTGGGTTTTGAGCTGTTCAACATTTTTGGTTGGTTGAGAATTATGCGGTTTATACATATTTAACATAGTTAATACAAAATTGTTACATACTGTAAATCTTACCCAATTCAGTGTGATTTTTTTTGTGATGCAAATACAAATTTGTGTCTTTCCATGACCGTTCCACATATGTCAAATACATAACTTCCATATAATCTATACGGCGCATATAACACTTTAATTACGTAATTGACTCACGAATCACTAATAAATTGCATATAAACAGAGCAATAATCGCACACAGAACATGTCCTATTTTGATTTATGTGTTCTTTGCATGGTTTATTCGTACTTCTTCCGTGGTTTTAACATGGTTCATTCGTGATACATGGAGGAAAATTTCACGTAAAAACAATACATTTTCTCACTTTTTCCCTATTTATACATGTATGACCAATTTTCATCCACGCAATAGGCACAAAATGTCTGTAGTGGCCATGTGACACGGCCTACATTGCTTCAAGGAGGACAGATTGACGTTGGGTGAGGGTGAAGATGTTGTTTGTGTGTTGTCCTATGTGGAAACACTTACAGGCCAGGTAGGATTTGAGGCTTCCTTTGCTCATGAGCTCTGTCACAATGTAGACGGGTTCCCCTCTGGAGCACATGGCCAGCAGCTGGATAAGGCGGGGGTGATGCAGGTTCTTCAGGGCATGAACTTCCTTCACAAACTCATCCTGCTTTGTGTCCTCTGGAACAACAATTGAGTAAGGTGATTCTCACAGGTGTCTGATATTTTGTCTCTTATGAGCCCAGGGACAAAATATCATCCATTTGATTATTTGAGTATGTGCAAGAGTATATCACAGAAATATATGTTTATGATATATTTATGCAGAGATATATATTTATTTTGCTTTCTTCTTTCAGATTTTTTTGAATGCTTCAATAAAACCTATCCCAATTTAGTTAGGTTTCAGTGTAACCCTTGTGCTGCGCAAGTAAAAAGGTGACAGTGGAGAAAACATTTTTCCTTTAAATAGAAGATTAGGAAGAAACCCAGCAAGAACCAGACTTGATAAGAGCAACAAGCAACTGGGACATTTAGAGCCAAAAGAACAGGAAAAAGAGCAAAACAGCTGTCCCACTCCAATCATTTTTGGTCTATTTTAAAAGTGTTCCTGTTGGGCTTTTAAAAGGTCTATATCATGCTTTTCTTAAGCCTTTCAAAGTAAACTATATCCATAAATAATGTAATAGATCACCTTTGGCACACTAAAGAACCATTTTTTAATGCTGCCTATCTGGGTCTCCCTGTGCCTTGAAAATACAGGGTTGTGTCAGGAAAGGCATCCGGTGTAAAAAAATACTCTGCCAGATCAGTGAAGGCTGATTCGCTGGGGCAACTCCTGACGGGAGAAAACGAAAGGTAAAAATAAGTTATTTTCGCAGCTAAGAGGACTCTATCTCTGAGGCTCCGCCTTTCACTGCGGGTGGGTGCCGCCCATTTCATGACATCATCCTAGAGTTGGCCTTGGCAGTGTCTGCATTTCTCCGATAAAAAACAGACATCCAAACTTTTGCAAAGATGGATGTGCATATAGTGCATAGAAAAGGGAAGAGTTTAGTCCAGGGGTCGGCAACCCATGGCTCCGGAGCCACATGTGTCTCTTTCATCCTTCTGTTGTGGCTCCCTTTGACTTTGGAAAATAATGAGTATTTTATAATAATTAAATTTTATTTTAGTTTGTTCATTTTTCAATGCATTTCAAAGGCGCTGCGGGCTCCGTGCCACGTAAAAAACAGCTTCGTAATGAGCTCGTATTTATCGGGCGAGACCTGCAGAGCTGATAGCAGGAGGAGACACGCGAGGCGGCTTCAATAAACACTCCGATCTTCTGCCGGAAACTTGACGTGCCGTGGGGCAGAGACCAACTCACTGATGACAGAGAGTTTGCGCCAGTGTTGCCAGATAGAGTCACAGTTTTCCAGCCGAAAAGTCATCTGAAAACCGCCAGACCCAGCCAAAAACCGCCCAACACAGCTTTTGTTGATGTTTTTTTTCGTACTGGACTGATAAAATAAAAGATTTTTCTAAATAAAATATAGTTCAGACTAATAATAAAATGTGTACAATATTGAATATTTCTTCAGCGGAGCGCCTTCTTCCATTCATTTGCTTAACCGCTCTATCCCCGCTATAACCTGCGTCCTACTCTTTCATCCTTGTGCGGCGCTGGAGCGCCCCGACTATCGTATTTTGCGCTCTCTGTGTAGGACACACTGAGGAGCGCAGGGGAAACAACTCTCAGCTTCAGAGGATGTGAACAGGAAGAGAGGAAAAGCAGGTAAAGAGGCGGAGGAGGGGCTTTGGCTTCAAACTCTGTCAGAGATGCAAACACGGGCGTCAGATTGAGACGCAGCTTTTCCTGCAGGAGTTGAAGCAGAGACTTTCTCTGGGATGATTTTATAAACTCAAACATGGAAACATGATTATCAAGTAGAACTCTTCAAAATAATAAACCTGATCTCTCCACATTCTCCGTGTCTACCATGCATTGATAAACACATCGCTCCATGCAGCGATCAGACCAGAACCAGTAGCTCCTCCCACACGCGGCCGCGGTATCATCCTTTAAAGAACATAATGTGCATTTGCAGCGACGTATGCTTCAGACGATGTCCGATTGGCCAATCTACATGTCAATCAAGTCCCGCACTTCTCAGTGATGATTTTGATTGGCTGGTGGATTTTAAAGAAGTACTTTTTTTTTTTTTTATCTTTTCTGGCCCGCGATCTACACTCATGTCATTGAAGATTGACCGCTAGATCGCGATCGACGTAATGAGCACCTTTGAAAAATATATACATGCATAATATATATAATGGTGTCAAAACAGGTTGTGGCTCCCAGTGCTTTCTTTTTTTATTAGGGGCGGTCCCAAATGGCTCTTTGAGTAAAAAAGGTTGCCGACCCCTGGTTTAGTCGATCACCACTAGCTCCATGTGTGTTAGCCTGGGGCGTGGGGCCGGCAGTGCAGACTATTCCTGGAAAATGCTGTTCCTCACTTTGTGATGTCCCAATGTGAGAACCCCCCATTTTTGTAGATTGGGAGGGACTGGTGCTCGGAGAGCAGGTTTTTAGAGGAATACTCAGAAATGCATTAATGGATCAAAATACCACTTTGGGGTTGTTTTTTTGTGAGAAATGAACAATAATACTCTTAAAAGCTCAAAAAGTTGACTTTGCATGTTATAGGCCCTTTTAGTTTTTGCAGAGTAGCAGGACTGTAGCATCTGTTTACACATGTTTCCTCTAGCTCACAACCCCTACCTAACATTAGCGGTGCAACAAAAACGGCAAGCAATATTGCAGCTATCCAGCCGTACAGTTTAGATCCAGATTCCAGCTCAGACGGGGAAAACAAAGACGTTCAGGGAGCTTGTGGTCTGTTGATTATATCTTCTCTTTCACTGCTTCAAGCATTTTTCACCACATTTTTGACTGCTTCTGATTCATATTTTGAATAAAGAAATACTGTGAAATGCAATTTTAACCTTTATTTTCTTTATAAATGTTCTCCATCATCAGAAAAATGCTGGCAGAACACAATTTTCTTCAGAGGGTCTTTAAAGAACAAAAGAGGTGAGTTGGTAACTGCAAAGGGCGAAGCTGATGGTGCATTATCACTGGAACATTTGTCATGACTGTGTCTACGAATAGATGAATATTTCATGTTTTCTTCATATCTAGTAGAAAACGTTTTCTCTGTGTTGTTTTTTTGCTTTCCTGCCCAGTCACAGCAGATGTTGCCTTTATCAACGCTGGTTCTACCAAATGTTTCCTTGCAACTTATCTATAGACACTCATTCTTCTCCACGGTTACCCAGCAGCGCATGCAGCCAAGAAGATTACAAGTAATCATTCAAAAAATACACCTGTAGTTTTTGGAAAGAGCTAAATCAACTTGACCTGATTTAACACAAAGTCTTTACAACTTTTCTCTCTTTTTTGGACAAGTGAGTTTGTCCTTCATCAACCACAGTGCAATTAAAACCTCCTTGAGACAGAACGTTGGCGTCCATACCTTGCTTTAGAGTCTTGATGGCCACCTTCTTGTTCTCCTTGACCCACAGAGCCTCCCACACTTCTCCAAAGTTTCCTTCTCCTAGCTTCTTGTAAAGTTTGAACTCCTCTCGAGGTCTCTCCCATGGCTCCATGTCAAACAGCTCGCGCTGCACAAAGACAGTAGAGTTTATCAGTCCATCACATTCATTTGAAAAACTGTTTATTAGAAATGCTACATATGCAAAAAATTCACGGTGTGAATAAATGTTGACTCCTCTTTTAAAAGATTGAAAGAAGATGGAGAAAACTGAGCGTCAGAGACAAGGACGGACTTTGGACCCACAGATAACACTCCATCTCTCTTCAGCATGATTGGGTCAATGGCAATCAATACTTGTGTCTGCAAACATGCTCCACCCAGCCATCTGCAGATGCCAACTCAGGCATCAGGCAACTCAGGCAGGGAAGCTAAACATTTGAAAACACTGACGTTTCTTCTTTTTTTTTAACTCGTGCAAAAACAAAGCAATTATTTGCATGTGTCTTCTGTGGGCCAAAATTTCAAACTGACTCTGGATGCTTATTGGTACTGTCCGTAGACCAGATCTTTCAGCTACAACAGTTGCAGCATCATTCAGTGGAAAATGTGTCAAAGGAAACCACAAACTCTCGATTAGCTGGAAACCTGAATCAATTTTAACACCAAAACTCCAGAAACTTAAACTCGATGTCCAAACGGGTTTATAAAACAGAGTAGCTGCTGCCCCAAAGCAAACATGTCTGTGCCTCAACCACGTTCAGTTAATTTAGTGGATATTATTTTTTTTAACTTGAATATATGTATCCAACAGCTGCCAAACAATTCTTTAATTGAATGAATTCAAAAACACGGGGATAGACTTTGATTGACAGCAGATCCATTCTCATTTCTGCCACGGCACTAGCGCTCATTATCATCCATCAAAGGAGACGTCGGCGTCTTTTTCAGAGGGAGTACGGATGAAGCCACTTTGGTTGGTGATTTTCCAGAGGTGCTGTGGATCCAACAATTCCACCAGGGAAGGGGTAGGGGACAGATGGTCCTAGGTCCCACCTTCCTTGCAAAATGTGTGTGCATGTGTGTGTGTTTGTGAGGGTGTGTGTGTGCATGTGTGTGTGTTTGTGTTGGAACGTATATTTTGAGGGAGGAGGGGTGTGTGTACTAAGGGAGGTGCAGTTAAAATTGGCGGGTAGGGCACTGAGGGGACATCTCCTGATTACTCACAGTGATGTCCCCTCACCCTCCCCACCAAGGGGCCCTAAATGTCTAAGGTGCGGTTAAAATTGGCGGGTAGGGTGCTGGGAGGACATCTGCTGCTTGCTGGCAGTGATGTCCAAGCACACCCCCCCCCCCCTATATGTCTAAGGTGCAAATAAAACCGAAAGAGGGGGGGCCCATTCCATACAGCAACCATGGGAGAGGGGGACCACTGCCAAGTAGCCCCCCCCAAGGCGCATCGCAGGCTAAGCCCCCCACCCCCTCACCCTAAAATGAGGTTATATGAGGAAGGGGGTAAGTTGGGGACAGCTGGTAGACTGTCCCCCGGTGGTCAAACAGCTGCCCCCCAGCCCCCCCCAGCATAGGGGCCCGGCCCCCCCAGACCAGGGGCCCCATCCCCGGAGGCGCCGACATCCCAGGCCAAAAAAACGTTTTTTGATAAATGGAATTTTTTTCAAAACTGTTGTGTTTCCATTAGATGAAAATATAATCCCAAATCCAGTTTGTGGAATTTCATAGTCGATGTGATGAGTTGATAAAAAAGTGTTTTTTTTTAATTGAAAAGAGCCTAAATTAAGCCAAAAATATGCTCAAATAAATGTAACAAATTTTGTCTTTCAGAACAATTTTATTTCCATCAACACTTAATCAGCAGTTACAAACTAAGTTATTCTGATGAGAAAAAGCCAAAAATATCTTTTTAAATATTACATACATCAATGAATGTAAGAAATTGTTATTTTTCCATTATTGAAACGAATGAAACTTAAGGAAAACTTTGACATTTTTAACTGGGACACTGTAAAATAAACAATAAAAAATAAGAAATGTAAAATAATTTCTTTGTTCAAAACAACCTGACATACAGTAATCCTGACATTCTTTTGAAATATTGGACATTTATGAGGAGCTTCCTACTTCATCTCAGTAATGCTATTGTGATTATTGACACCTTCAATTCAAATACCTGATAAAACGCCTTTAACAGATGACAATACGGCACAAAACTTAAAAACATTTTTCTTAATCTCCTCTAAAACTAGAAATGAAATTATATTGCAGTTCTTACTGAAATGACAAAACTGAAATAAATTTGAAATGTTAATAGCTTTTAAACAGTCTGGATGTAAAATAATAACTTTGGAAATCGGAAATCTTAACCATGAAGAAAGAATTCATTTTACAAACACACCACACATGGTTGGTAAGGTAAAGGACTACCTCGCAGGAAAACAGGGTTCAATTCCCAAAGGGGAATGAACAATGGTAACGCAGCGAGCAATTAACATCACCCAGTAAGGGCCCTTGGGAAAGGCCCTTAATGCTACTGCCTCCCGCGTTTAGGACTGCCCATCCAGGGGATGGGTCAAATGCAGAGAACAAATTTCCCGTTGTGGGATAGATACAGTATAATAAAAATAAAAACATTTTATTGATAAATGTTAAGAACAAGTCTGTTATTAAGAGCAGGCAGCTGCTGAATTCTCAATTTAATTCAAAAAGAGTGAATTAAAGAAATGAAGGCAAACATCCTGCTGCATTTGAGCATTAGAGAGACGCTGCAGACCGTGTGGTGACATCACAGGAACGTTACAGTGAGGCTGAAACGCCTGTAGGGAAAGGCTAAAGGGACTTCCTCTTGTGTTACAGTGGTTAGATTCCCTGCTTGGTGTAACCCTTGTGCTATCCTAGGCACTTTAACATTGGGAGTTGGGTCATCTAGACCCACTAGGCAGTGCTCTGAACCTTTTTTCTTCATTGATTTGTGATCTTCACTGGTGTCCATGGATTACATGAAATCTTTCCACCTTTATCCACCTTTGTCATGGTAGGGAGAACACGTCAATGTAAGGGTGGGGTCATCTAAGATAGTATAAGGGTTAAGCCTCAGAACGGTGGGCGTGGCCCGTTTGAGTCACACTCTCATCTCAGAAGCAGTCAAACCTGCTGGGACGCTTTATGGGTCATGCAGCTGAACATGCAGTCTCCACAACTTGAAGTATGAGAAAGTTTGCTGAGCTGGACAAAAGGTCTACTAGATCACGGCTTGTTTTGGCTTTTGTAGTTTATGAACTTAAATAGTTTCATCAATCCACATGACAACTGATTACATGCATGTGTGTGTTTCTGCTTCAGAGTCCATCGCCTCAGAACCACAGCTTCCGCTGGAAGGAAGAGAGAAGAGGAGGGAAGAATCACTAAATGCCTTTTGAATCAGAAAAAAACCCACCTCCAAGTTGTAGAAGACCACAGTCACTAACCGGGTAATTAGGGGCCATGAAGAAGCTCAAAAGGGAACAAATACAAAATAAGTGTGCTATTAAAAAAAAGGAAAATCACTTTAATTCCTTATCAATAACCATCCACTCACACTTCGTCTTAAACCACTGCAATCTCTTGGAAGATGTTCAGTTTTCTATTGAAACACACATAAATTTAGTCTGAATTGAAACCAGAGCAAAAGATCAGAACATGTTAACACTGTCAGCTTGAAAAAGGATTTTAATTGAAGTTTTAAAAGACCAAACTTCCACCAATTCAAAGAATTAAAACTCCTCTGGAGCAAGTCCAGACTAAAAAACATTTACGATTCTAATTGTCAGCTTTTCAAGATTATTTAAAGACCATATTCTATGAAAGTGTTGTTTTTGGTGTTTTTAACATGTTTTTGCAGCATTTTTCTAATAATGGAGGACATTTATGGCGTTTCATGGCTGCCATTAATTGAATGAGTGCAAAGATAACTGAGCGAGTGCATAACTGAGTGAACGAACCCTACAACTGCGCAAGTGCAATTCTAACCAAGCAACCCCACATTTTACAACTGCACGGTTGCAATCTTAACTGAGCAGCGCTCGCTGGGTTTGTGCTCAGTGTTAAAGGGGGGTTTTTGTCACTTGGGGGCGGTAACCTTTCTGGTTGATCCGATTGACTGAAATTTGCATGTCAAATCCGGCGAGGCAGCGGGGCAGGACTTTTTTTGGAGCAGTGGGTGGCTAACATGTGGCCCCTGCCTCTTATCATATTTTCTATATACCGTACTTTCACGACCATAAGGCGCACTTAAAAGTCTTAAATTTTCTCCAAAACGTCCGGAGCGCCCTATGGTGCGGCCCTAATGTGTAGTTGTGTGACTTTGGTTAAGAAGATGTAGGAGAGGACAGCATGAGAACGGTAAGGAGGGAAGTGAGGACGTGAAAGAACGATACACTGTCTCACCTGCTAAAGAGGCTGGTGAAACTGTCTTTCTACCCGCCAAAGTGAAGTTTTACCCACATTGGGCATGTGTTAACTTAGAGCCCTGAATCCGTGTATGTGTTTGTTTCCCGTCTGAGCTGGAATCTGGATCTAAACTGTACGACTGGATTGCTGCAATACTGCTGCCATTGTTGTTGCACCGCTAATGTTAGGTTGGGGTTGAGCGGGGCTGTAAGCTTGCTGGAGAATGTGTAAACAGAGACCTCTCAGCAATGAGGAGAGGGAGGGAGGTGGGGTTACTCCGTGCCAACAACTCGGAGGCCAACAGACTCCTGCTGCTCTACAGAAGTTACAGTGGTGGAAAAATTGTTGGTACCCCTCAGTTAAAGAAAGAAAGTCCACAATGCTCACTGAAATGACTTGAAACGTTCAAAAGTAACAATAAATTAAAATCTATTGAAAATTAAATACCGGTAATCAAAATCAGCCATTACTTTTGAGTTGTTGATTAACAGAAGTATTTAAAAAAACAATCTAATGAAATGGGGCTGGACAAAAATGATGGTACCCATAACTTAATATTTTGTTGCACAACCTTTTGAGGCAATCACTGCAATTAAACTGTTTCTGTATTTGTCAATGAGCCTTCTGCACCTGTCCACAGGTATTTTGGCCCCTTCCTCATGAGCAAACTGCTCCAGTTGTCTCAGGTTTGATGGTGTCTTCTCCAAATGGCATGTTTCAGCTCCTTCCACTGATGTTCAATGGGATTCAGATCTGGGCTCATAGAAGGCCACTTCAGGATAGTCCAACGCTTTTCTCTGAGCCATTCTTGTTTTTTTTTGGCTGTGTGTTTTGGATCGTTGTTCTGTTGGAAGACCCATGACCTGCAACTGAGACCAAGCTTTCTGACACTAGGCAGCACATTTCTACCCAGAATGCCTTGATGATCTGGAGATTTCATTTTACTTTGCACAACTTCAAGACACCCTGTGGCAGATGCAGCAAAGCAGCCCCAAAACAGAACTGAGCCTCCTTCATGTTTCACAGTAGGGACAGTGTTCTTTTCATTGTATGTTTCATTTTTGAGTCTACCAACATAGAGCTGATGTGCCTTACCAAAAAGCTCCAGCTTTGTCTCATCTGTCCAAAGGACATTTTCCCAGAAGCTTTGTGGCTTGTCAACTTGCATTTTTGCAAATTCCAGTCTGGCTTTTTTATGATTTCCTTTCAACAGTGGTGTCCTCCTTGGTCGTCTCCCATGAAGTCCACTCTGGCTCAAACAATGACGAATGGTGCGATCTGACACTGATGTACCTTGATCTAGGAGTTCACCTTTAATGTCTTTGGAGGTTATTCTGGGCTCTTTGGACACAGTTCCAACTATCCGTCTCCTCCATTTGTCATCAATGTTCCTCTTCCGGCCACGTCCAGGGAGGTTGGCTACTGTCTCGTGGGTCTTAAACTTCTGAATAATATGTGCCACTGTGGTCACAGGAAGTTCAAGCTGCTTAGAGATGGTTTTATAGCCTTTACCTTTACGAGGTTTGTCTATAATTTTGTTTCTAATGTCCTGGGACAATTCTGTCCTTGGCTTTCTGTTGTCCATGTTCAGTGTGGTTCACACCTTTTCACCAAACAGCAACGTGACTATTTGCCTCCCTTTAAATAGGCAGACTGACTGATTATGGGTTTGAAAACAGCAGTGATGTCAATTAAAGGACATACCTGAGTTCATCATGATCCCTGGGCAATTAGTTCTCTGTCTTTTATGGAGGTACCATCATTTTTGTCCAGCCCTATTTCATTAGTTTGTTTTTTAAATAATTCTGTTAATCAACAACTCAAAAGTAATGGCTGATTTTTATTATTTAATTTTCAATACATTTTAAGTTATTGTTACTTTTGAACGTTTCAAGTCATTTCAGTGAACATTATGGACTTTCTTTCTTTAACTAAGGGGTACCAACAATTTTGTCCACAACTGTATGTCCTAGAAAACGACACACATAATTAAAAGACCATCGGGGAAAATTTTTGTAGAGATCTACAGATGATCAGAGTGGGACTTTAAATAAACTGTCACTCGACACCTCCTGTTGCATCTACCACAAGATGGGAGATCTTCCTCCTGTCCAGCTGGTCCAAAATGATCCTAACAGGGTTCAAGAGACCGACAGCACATTCCAGTCATATAGACTCCAGTTACTTTGTTTTTCAGTTGTTGTTTTTTTTCTTCTCGTTTTTCTTTGGCAATTGCAACATAATGCACAACATCAATGTTCCTGTCACTGGATTTCTGTCCTGCAGATCAGTTGGCCTTCAGAGGTTGATCTAATACAGGTTTGGCTCCTCATCCCAGTACTTTCTCCAGTTCAAACTGCTGATAGAAATGTCAGATTATTAGAGTGCAGACAAGGGCCTCACAATAATAGGAAACCTTGTGATGTGCGATATCAATGATAGTAATGTGGAAATGACAGAGATGTGAAGGAGACGCACCGCAGATGGAGCAACGTAAATCAGACTCAAGAGATGACTGCTCCACCTTGGAGCCAAAATCATCTGTAAACTCGCAGCAACCTAAATGTCTTACTACAACTAAGTGAGTGGGTGACTTCAATATATTTACCACTGTAGAGCAACAGAGTGTCTTAAAATATGTGACAGGAATTTTTACTGAACAATCTAGTCTGAGTTGTTGTGATACCAAGAAAGCCTTGTTGCTTGTCAAGCAAGTAATGACACTACCCAGGGCTAAAAATAGACTCCCAATCCTTCTGGACAAAAACCTGTTCAGGTTGTGGTTGACACAGCTGTAGAAATCCATTTGTGCTTAAGAAGTCAACTCAAACACATAAAACTGACTCACCAACCGAAATTGGTTAACTTGTGGCTTCAACAAAAAGACTACAGATGAAAAATGTCCTTTGGGCTTATTCTGGCGCATTGCAGACATGCTTTTAATGTGCACTGTCACTGTTAATAAAATGGCATTTTTTCATGATAAAGGCGTTGTCTTGTTATAGCTAGATGATGACAGTAAGCAGTGATTTGACCAAGTTGATCTGAGTCACCGTTTCTTTGGCAACCACTCTCATCAATCAGGAGTGAACTTGTTGGAAGGCCACACCCCTACCACCAAACAAGTGAAAGAATCTGTCATTCAAATATTTGAAACATTTGATGGGAGACCACCTACTTTTATTGAGGCATCTGGTTGGTCAGTGTTGGTTTCAACATGAAACCAAGCTCCAAACATTACCAAACTCTACAAGATTGGCCTTAGTGGGAAATATAAAATTATCTCTATATCTCTTTTGATTTACTGTTGAATGGTAAACCAGCAAAAATAGTACTTTATATACTACCACCCATTGACAATGTTGGGTAAATTTACTGGATGAAATTTACTGGAATAAATTACTTTACTATTTTCCTAATTTAACAAATAGTTTACTATTCGTTACTTTTTTCTTCTCACATACAAATTCTCAAAGGAATAAAGCAAAAACAAGATACCCTAGTAAATTCCTCAATATATAAACATGGAGATTACACAAGAACAATCAGGTTTTTAGCACCATCACATTATTTTACCACATGAACATGACAAAATGTACATTGTATAGTAGACCACATAGTGTGTAGAAGGTTGCTCATTGACACCAGGGCAGTGGAAAGCAGTTCTTCAGGACAAAACTTGATTTTACTGAAATGTTTTTGTCTTTGTTTTCAACACATTGGAAATAATCTGAATATCTCTAGTTGCTGAATGATCCACGAATTAGTCAACGACCATATTTCTGCTCTCTTCCTCTAACTTTGACCAATCCCCAACTCTGCATTAGCGCACATGCATCAGTAACTGTTTTTCTATTAGCATCTGTTTTGTTTCATTTAACCAAGAGACAATGACAGAGCCAACTGTTTACACACTTTTGATTGATTGGTTGGTCTCCTTTGGTTTCACAGCACCAATATGTGAGGAATGGAGTCATGAGGGTTTCTGTAGTCTAGTAAATATAAGTAAATTAGCAAAATTTGAACTGTAATTTTTTATGTCACTCTGCTACTGACAAAAGTAATTAAATTACAGTAATTTATTTTTTTAATTCATTACCCCCAACACTACCTAGTGAATACGCAACAGTGGTTTCCAGTCAGATTGTAGGACAATGGGAGCACTGGCCAAAGAAAAGTCAGAGCAAGGAAACTAGTGTGCTCCAGCACGCATCAGTCGGGATGCTTTTTACCCTAAAGCCTGCCTTAGTGACAGACTTACCTCTTTGATTCACAGACAGATGCCTATCTGAGTTAGATTCAGGACCACAGCACTGAAACCAACTCTTCTCTTTAAATTAGGTTTTCCTCAAGTTTGAGTTTACCATGAGAACCTTTACGGATAAAAGATTTTATTATTTTTTTCAATAGTCCTTCTTTCTTCAACGTTCAAAGTCAAGTTAAAAAAAAGTTTGCCTGACCTGCTGGGCACATGGTTGCACCAGTTGAACTCCCAGGAGGCGAGGGTTTTTCTGGTAGTAGGAGATCAGCTCCTCCAGCGTGGCAAAGGAGATCTTATCCGAGACAAAGTATGCTCCGATGAGTGAGCGCTGGATCCTGAAGTGATCGACTTTTCCTTGATTTCTGGCTGCAAGAAGACGAAGAAAGTTAAGGCGGTCGTGAGACAACCCAGAAAGGTCATGATCATATCAAAAATGGTTAAAAAACAGTCCAGGAGGAATCTCTAAAAACTATGAAGACAGCATTAGATGTGTAAGGCATCGCAGAGTCTTGGATATGTAAAAAATGGGCAAAGGGGGATTTTGTACATCGGCTAGCAGTGACATGTGCCATATCAATGTCACAACAGAAAACCGGGGGGGGGGGGGGGGGGGGGTATGGCAATCTTTAATTTATGCAAACTTCAAAGAGATACTTAAAAAACTTCAATTTCAAACTTCAATGTCAGTGTTTACATCCATGTATCAGCACTTTCCTGTCGTCATCATAAAAGCAAACTGCAGTAAAATCACGATACAGCAGAGTTATTTCTGCCAACAACTCTAATTACAGCCTGGAAAAATGACCACTTTTGCAGTCATTCATGGATTTTGTTCCATGACATTATCACAAAGATGTTTCAACTCCAAACAAACCAGTCATGAAGCTTGTTTGGCCATCTTTACTGTACAAATCCTCCAGCAGACTTTAGATAAAAGTTCAGAGTTCAAAAATATGTATTCAAGTGATAACTTCATTCAGTAAACATTATCATCTGGTAGCCATAAACCTGCAAAACATACAGAGTATACCAGTAATTCCAAGTGTTAAAAAACTAAAAGAAGCTGAATAAAGTCAACATACAGTATACTACCTGTTTTATCCAAATGATGTTTTATCCGGATTATGAACTTAATCTGATAAAGGAGCCTATATGACCTTATTTGGATAAAGGCTTTCATGTGCATATAAAGGTTGTCACATTTTCACGGTGGATAAAGTGAGGGTGGAAAGAAAAACTTGAAAGGAAAAACAAGTTTTACAGCTACATCTGTTTCAGGAAATGCTGTGAATCTTTTTGCTGGACATTTTTATCTGTTGAATCTTTAGAAAAGCTTGCTTTGGTCGTGGAAGAGTTCAAGTTCCAAACAGACCTGTCTGCAGTTTAGGTTGTATTGTGACTGGAAAAGTCTGTTTGTCCAAACCGAGTCCTCCTAATTTGCTCTGCATTGAGTCCTGAACATTGCGTTTGGTCTGTATTCAGACTGCCTTTTAACCAAACATTTCTGTTTTGAACCAAAGATTGTAAAAAGATAATAATAATAATTCTTCAGTCATGGCAAAGCATTGAGAGAAAGAATAATGGAAGTCTATCGCTTTGCAATCCTTGTCGGGATAGTTCACTGAAAAAAACGTTATGTTCCGCTGACCAATTTTGAACGTCTGTATCAATCTCAGGGTCAACTCTTTTTACTGCTACTTTGGTACGGTGGAGGCATGCTGCACGGCGGTTAAGAAGAAGATACAGCGAAGAAGTGTTAATAACACATAGATTGTCGGGAAAACAGTGAGAAGTAATGTGTATCACGTTAAAAGTTGTTTTGATGAGCCAGGCTTCATCTGATCACATTTCATTGAGTTGCTGTGTCACATCCACATGGTTGCTACCTTTCTACTATGTTTATATCCTGTAATGGGTATCCTGTAAAACAGGTATCCTGTAAAACAGCTTCAGTACATCCAGAACGCTGCTGCTCGAGTCCTGACCAAAACCAGGAAGTATGATCACATTAGTCCTGTGCTCAGGTCTCTGTACTGGTTTCCTGTACCTCAAAGAATAGACTTCAAAGCAGCTCTGCTTGTGTACAAGTCTCTCCATGGCCGTGCACTAAAGTACATCTCTGACATGTAAGTGCCATATGAACCATCTCGTACTCTGAGGACCTCAGGGGCCGGCCTCCTGTTGATGCCCAGAGTCAGAACTAAACAAGGGGAATCAGCGTTTCAATATTCTGCAGCTAAAATCTGGAACAGCCTCCCTGAAGTCGTAAGACAGGCCTCTTCTGTGTTCATGTTCAAATCTAGACTTAAAACATTTCTGTTTAGCCGTGTATATGACTGAAAGGTCCTATTTGCACTTTTCTTTCCTCTCCTTCCTTTATTTTTAAATCAATTTTCAAATTTATTCTTTTCTTTTAAAGTAAATTTTACGTTGATTATTTCTATGATGTATTGTGATTTTAATGCATTTTTCTGTTTTGTGAAGCACCTTGAATTACTTTGTGTATGAAGTGTGCTATACAAAAATGCCTTGCCTTGCCTAATGCTTGGCTACGGTGGCCATTAGGACCTGTCCGATTGGAAACGAACTGAGACCACCTCTAAAGATGGGTCAAAGAGCTGTTCCTGGTCCCAGAGCTGGGTCCGCTTTGGTGCACTCAGACAGAAAATTTGTTCCAGATCATCGGGGAAAAAACTGGTACAATTAAAACAGAGCAAATGTGTCCAGAGTGAATACACCCATGAAACTCTAAAAATTGAAATAAAATCTGAGTTTATGACTTTTACAAATCCTCACAATTCATTTTTATTTCCCACTCTCTGAGTTAGTGGTATGATTATGTCATTTAATGCAAATGATACCGCAAAGTGTCTGGGAAAGTCAGTCAATGGACTATGGGAAAAGACATTAGTTAGATATTACAGTTTTTCTCAGTCGCTTTAATACAATTCTCAGATCAGAATTGAAGTTTGCAAATACGTGTGTGCATTTCTCAAAACAATTTGTACAAACAGCAAAACACTATGGATTTCTTGCAAAAGCCTGTTACTTGCTCAAAATCTTTAGTTCATCTCTCAAAACTAAGTCTTTATGTCATTGAACATGTCAGTGCCATCAGAATGTCAAGTCCTTGTGTCATTGTCTACGAACAAGACAGTCAAATGACTTAGTCATGTTGTCAATATAACTGTGTACTTTAGAGGGAGGTTCTGATGTAAACTATGGCTAAAGTTTGGATGACAATTATTGTAAAATGTAAGTTACACCTTTTTTGTTTGATTACAAGAGACTGGACAAGATTTACATTTACACTTTTATTGTTCATATTGTAATTTGTTGACAGACCATGTCATACCAACATAGAAAAAACCCACTACAAACAGTAACACAAAGGGGAAAAAAAAAGATAGGACAATATTCTGTACAACAGTACAGGCAGTGCAGTAGGAATTGGTGTGGTCTTCCTACACTTCTTGTCGTTCCTGTATGTCAGGCCACAAATTCTCATCCACATCACAGCGAATATCCTCTCTTGGAATGTAGCGAAATATGTTTGTCACATTATGACAACTTGGTCAACCATTTTGCAGTTAATGACTTATACGATGAACTAATGACTAGGTGTTTTGAGGAGTAAGACTATTGCACAGTGAACTATATAATACATTTTGATCAACATGACATAAACAATTGAGAATGTAGCAAAGAGCAGAGAATTGTACATAATCATTTGCATAGTTGTACCAAAGCAACTGCAACTTGCACAAGTGACATCATGATGTGAAGATTGAACAAATAGTTTTGGGAATTTCATTCTGATCTGAGAATTTTACTAAAGCGATTGAGAAAAACTGTAAAAGGACTGTTGGAAACTATTTGGCAAAGTTGGGACTATTTCAGAACTTTCTCAGCTGAGCTTACACGTCCTTGTTTCCTCTTATCAGGGTCAAAGGTTCAAGCAAATATGAACCATTCACTTGAGGATAGTACCTCTTCATGTGGGGATGGAGACAGCAGCAAACACTTGAACAAAGCGCTTACCAGAGATGGTGTACTCGTCACTGTGACTCTCGCTGATGCGAACCAGAAATGCTCCGTCTTTGTTTTGGGAAGCCAGCAGCAGCTTCTCAGCTTTTGTGCGGTTGATGTTGCCATAGTACCACCTGCAGAGTGAGGAGATGAACAGCAGACGGGACAAAGCAGGAGATGATCAGAGAGAATGAAAGACAATGTGGAGGTTCATGGTCTCTGAGCAAAAACGGCTACAAGGAACAAGCCTCAGAACAAGTGTTTGACACAAAAACCAGGTGCAAAGACAGACCACATGAGTACAGACTCACACCCTGGATTAACGTTGCTGAGCCAAGCGAGAAAACTTGACAGGGTGTTCATTATCAGAAATAATGGATAAAGTGGAGATGTGAATCGTATGTAAAGTGGAGGACGGTTCCAGGCGGTTTGACTGGAACGTCTTTGATAGGTGTGCATGATCCATTTTTAATGGACGCCCTGCAGCCATTCAGATCAGGAAATTGTGATACCAGATCATGCTTCTTTAATTGACCGCATGAGACCACTCCGATCCAGAACACAGCAGTCACTGCTGAGTTCAGCATGAGGTCTGCCTCTGCCTCAAACAGACCTGTATTTACTTCCAGTCATGGAAAGGTAAGGCCTGCTCAGGTTTCACTGGAACCAACAACAAGCAGCAAAGACATCAAAACGCTGAGATGCTGTGAAACACTCTGACAGAAACTGATAACGCCAGATGAGGATCTGAAACTGCCATGAGAGGAGTATCACAGTAAAAAATATGAAGAAACTGAATGGCTGCTACTGTTTGACATGCAAGTCAGGAACGTCTTATTCCATCTCTGGGAAAACAAACACTGTGCTATCCTAGGCACTTTACCATTGGGAGTTGGGTCATCTAGACCCACTAGACAGTGCTCTGAACCTTTTTTCTTCAATGATTTGTGATCTTCACTGGTGTCCATGAATTACATGAAATCTTTCCACCTTTATCCACCTTTGTCATGGTAGGGAGAACACGTCAATGTAAGGGTGAGGTCATCTAAGATAGCACAAGGGTTACTGGCTTTCATCACACACCAAAATACTGCGTTTTTAGCCCAGTTATGATGCATGTCTGCACCAAGAAAAGGCATTTGAAGATTGCCATAAAACAAATTCTAACATGTGGGATTAAGTCACTTCTCAGATTTTTGCTCAATCCTTGATATCCTTAACTACTCCACTGTTAAACACAGGTTTAAAATGTCATCTGTAAGGAAGCTGCGACTCCACTGGGATTGCCCTGGAGGCATGACAGCCTCCGACAGTCGACTTTATCCTTTCAGCCAAATAAATGAAGTAGTAATTGAGCTGTGGTAATATATTGACATCCTGTGGTCTTGCAGCCTGTCAGGCGCTGCGCTCTGCTTCCAGGGTTCTGATGGCACAGTCAGTCAAAGTTCTGCTGCTCCTTCACAGACCGGCGAGTGTTGGACAAAGGAGGAGTTGAAGGCATTGGGGCTTCTTCCCAAATCAGCTGTTACACAGAACGAGTCCCGATAATCCCTCAGGTGTGACCAAATCCCACAGGTTGGAGCTTTTCATAAAGGCATAGTTACTAATAATAATTGTGAGAAATCCTACAGTTTCTTTTTCTTTTAGAATCGTGTTTTTCCCAAACTAGGCCAAGTGTGAAGTGGTGCGTGATTAAACTCCTGTAAGCCTTTTTTATTTTTTCATTCCTTTGTATGAAGGAAGTCACTGGACAGATGAAAAGTATCATTCCAAAACAAAATAATGTAAAAAAGCTGCAAGTTGCTGTTCTTGGAAGTGGAAAGAACATTTACCAAAATTGTGATCAGAACACTGAGCCAGATTTCCACAATCTTCTAGAGATTGTAGTTGTTGAGTTTTTTAAAGGGTCTATATCCAGCTTATTTAAGGCTTTCAGAGTAAACTATATCCATATATATGATATTATAGTACCTTTGGTACACTAAAGAATGATTGTTTAAAGAAATGTAACTTATTTTCGCAGCTCAACTTCCAACTTGGAAGTAAGTCAACTCGGTCTCTGAGGCTCCGCCTTTGACTTTTTGCCCGTTTTGCAAAGATGGATCTGCATTTTGTGCATGAAAAAGAAAGATTTTTGCCAATCATGGCTAGCTCCACAAAGAAAGTGGGTGTGTGTTAGTCTGGGGGCGGAGCTGGCAGTGTAGACTCTTCCTGGAAGGGGCTGTTCCGCAATTTGTGACATCACAATGTGAGAACCCGCTCGTTTTCAGAGAGCAGGCTTTCAGAGGAATACTCAGAAATGTGTGAATGGATCAAAATCCCACGTTGGGATTGTTTATATTGAGGAATGAACATTATAAGACACTTAAAAGCTCAAAAAAGTTGATTTTGCATGATGTAGACCCTTTAAATTACCGTAGATAAAGTCTCTGTTACTGTCATTCATACTACTTAAAAGACCCACTCTGATTAAAAAAAAAATGTATTTGGATGTTTTTACATTTTTCTGATGATAGAGGAGATTTAGAAAGAAAATTAAGCTCAATAATGCATTTGAGTGTTCTTTATTCAAACTGTAAAATGCCAGTTTATTTGTGAGGTAGAAAATACAAGCTCCCTGCTCTGCTCTGCTCTTCACAAAGGAGGGGAAGTGGGGGATCAGGGTTGCTCCGCACCAAGAGTCCCGCCCACAACACACTCCTGCTGCTCTGCAGAAACTATGTCCACGAAAATGACAGGTTTTGTTTGTTTGTTTGTTTTGCCTAAAAACAGTATAATTATAATTCATAGACCGCTGGGAATTCAATATTTCAAAAGATGATCACAGTGGATCTTCAATCTTCACACTGACAATAACAGAAAAGACATTTTTAACTCTAGCGTAATGTTTACATGGTGCTGCCCATCCAAACAGATCTGTTGTCATTTGTGTGGGATAACAGGAGCCTGACAAAGTTTCACATGATACAAGAGCAAAATAATTACAGCACAAGGATTCTGCAATGAACGAACAGACTGTCCTCTCTGCACATCAGTGACGGAGGCCTCGCTAAGACTTTACTGCGGGATGGTTGCTGCCACACCTGCAGCTTTCCCTCTTTCTGCTCTGACTCATCATGGGAGCCACCATGGGGCTGCTCCCAGTGACATCACAGCTATGTGCTCCACTTTCTTTACACACCAACTGCTTCACCATTGCTCTGGGGCCTGACATGAAGGTCAAGTAAAGGTCAAGCTCTGACAGCTGATGCTCCCTGCAGGCCGCATGAATAATGCAGGAGCTGCAGGCTCATGCTGGTGTAGAGTGATGCAGCAGAGTGAATCACTTCATTGCTCACAGTCCATGCGTGACCGGCTGCATCTGTACTCTGTCATTCTAATGACATCAAAAAAACATGAATCAGTGATTGTTTTTGTCTTATCAAATGATTACTGGCAAATAACATTTTGCATAAAAGTGCGGTTTTCTTAAAACTTGAAAACACCACAAATGTTCTTTTTTATTAAATGCCTCACAGAGTATTTTCTTTGACTGATTTATTCTACCATTTTTTTCAGGTTCTTCATGAAACATTTCAATGCGAGGCCAACATCAAAACGAAAACAAATGGTAATAAAAAATACGTTAGCAGTTAATCAACAATGACACAGTGAGATGTTCATTATTTTATCACTGACTTGACCAGCAGAGTGGAAATGAAGATCATGAAATGTGTGCAGGGCAGACAAACAAACTGTTGTCGCTTCACTTTTTTGCGTTACTGCTGATGCTGAAAAAACAAAAGAAAGATTCATTCTTCTTTGTCTTTGGTTGCTCCCTTTAGGGATCGTCACATCTGCCTCCATCCAACCCTCTTCTCTACATCCTCTTCCCACCACCCACCCTGTCCTCTTTCCTGGTAGCTCAGCATCCTTTTACCAACATCTGCTCTGTTCTTCCTCTGCCTCCCTGCATTGATCTCCAGAACATCTACACGATCTGTTCCTCTGATGGATTCATTCCTGATCTGTCCCTCAGCATCTTCATCTCTGCTGCCTCCAGTTCTGCATCAGAGTCTCTAAACCAACAACATGGTGCTCTCACCACAGTCTTCTAAACCTTTCCTCTCATTCTGGATGACACTCTTTAGTGACACGTCACACCTGAAACCTTCCTCCGCCCGTTCTAACCTGTTTGCTGACCCCTCTCCACCTCTGCTGACCCTGAGAACTAAAAGTCCTTCACCTTCTCCACCTCTGCTCTCTGTAACCTCACTGTTCCACTAGAGTTCTTCTCATGTAACCCTTGTGCTATCTTAGATGACCCCACCCTTACATTGACGTGTTCCCCCTACCATGACAAAGGTGGATGAAGGTGAAGAGGATTTCATGTAATCCATGGACACCAGTGAAGATCACAAATCATTGAAAAAAAAAGGTTCAGAGCACTGTCTAGTGGGTCTAGATGACCCCACTCCCAACGTTAAAGTGCCTAGCACAAGGGTTACACACAGATGCTCTGTCTAGCTGCAGCTGACCATTCCTCTACTCTCTCTGGATCTCGTCACAGATTGTCTGCAGATCTACAAAGACACAGCAACTCCTTCTGACCTTCTCTGTTCTTCTCTGGAAACATCCTTAAACCAAATATTGCATCAGACCAACTGTTGGCTTCTCTTCCTCTGCATGAAACCAAACCGGGGTTCACTACTATTCACTTTTGACCTCAGTTTAACTTCCACGACTCTTTCCTCTGACTTCACTGTGACTCATCGACTTTCTTCCTCTGTAGTTTCTATAACTTTTAAAAATGGAAAAATATTCCTTCTCCTCCATCCTTTCATTCTCCAAAATCTTCTTCATCAGTTCAATCAGAAACACTACTTCCACCTCTCCAAGACTCCGCCATACCTCCACAGATATGTTCAATAATTCATGGAAAAAGTAGTGTGTGAGTGAATCTAAACAATATTTAGGAAGAATTGATGACTAATTATAATCTAACATCTTAGAATGATATATCTCATAACTAAAGAAGGATTAGTGATCTGACATAATTTAATGTTTGATAATCCACCTTTGAGCAGTCCAGTTATTTTAAAATCCGTCATTTTTTAAAAACATTTAGTTTTAATGAATATGATTTGATCATTAATTGGGGAGATTTTGTTGGAGCCTGAGAGACTTAAAAGGTCAAAACAAGTAAACCTTTTAGAGAAAAGGTGTTGTGGACAACAAACAGAACCTTTTCAGAGTTAACCAACATGCAAACTCACAGACAGACTTTTTTCAAACTTATTATTGTCAAATTTGCTCCTGATTATGGAAACGGATTGCCTTAAAGACCCCCTCCAATGAAAATGTCTTTTTGGGTGTTTTTAACATGTTCTTGTAGCAATTTTTTGATGATGGAGGATTTACAGTAGATAAAGAAAGTATGACTATTTCTTTATTGAATCAGGGGCAAACAAACCAACAGTCCGGCCCACAACCAAGAGGGGAATTTCTGATAAAGTACTGCTGCTCTGCAGAAACTATGTCCTAGAAAAAACGACAGAGTTTTTTTTTAGCTAAAACGACGGATCCTATCATATAATTGTCATTAAAAGACTACTGGGAATGCTGTGAAAATAGATCATAAAATGATTGGAGTGGGACTCTAGGGAGACTATGGTGGTCCTGAACATGACAATTACATGTTTAATTAGAAGACTGCTCAGAACACGACATCTTGTGCTATCTTAGACGACCCCACCCTTACTTTGACCTGTTCTCCCTACCATGACAAAGGTGGATAAAGCTGGAAAGATTTCATGCAATCCATGGACACCAGTGAAGATCACAAATCATTGAAGAAAAAAGGTTCAGAGCACTGTCTAGTGGGTCTAGATGACCCAACTCCCAATGTTAAAGTGCCTAGGATAGCATGAGGGATAAATAAAAGCTGAATAGCAGACTGACAGTGTCGTGTTGAACCAGAGAACGCAGATCCTTGCTGTCCAGCATCACCGGCTCTCAGATACTGATGCTCTCCAGAGGAAGAGTTTGGGTTTGTTTAAAGGGCGGAGCTACGTGAGAAAAGCGGCTTCAGTTTCAGCCCTTTATCCTCAGGGTTTCATGACAGAGTGGAAAGAGTTCCAGAGTTTCTATGAAACAACCAAAGGTGTTCTGCTGCTTTTTTTTCTCCTCTGACCTCCTTCCCCCTCCCAGAAAACCAAATCTAAACCTTCATCTGATCTCCTGGTGGTTTTTTGTAGGTGGATGACATGCAGACTGTCGTGAGCTCTGAAATACAGACTACATAACAAAGAAATGGTTTGAAATGAAAGCTCTGATCAATGAATATTTGCGCTTCTAGAGAGAGTCAGGAGATCTAAGGTCTGTACCAACCCTCATCATCAGACACAACGTGACGGGATGTTTAGCTGAGTTCTTCATTGCTGAAGGAGGTGAGGACAGATCCCTGAAGTCACTTTGCTCTTTCTGTACCACAAACTGAACATTAGAAGCAACTTTTAGTCTTTCCTGAGTATTTAAAGCAGAAAAGATGAAAGCATCCAAAATGTCTCCCTCCTGCTGCAAAATGCCAGATCATTCAAAATATGACACATGTGGTTCAGAACTCTGTACAACAACAACACTGGAAAATGTCCTTCTCAGCTCGTTGTAAGTGAAAACAAATCTACCAATAGAAATAGTAGAATCTATCATGGTAAGATTTCATGAAATAAGTTGTGATGTTCTGACCTTTCAAAACAAAATTAAATCTTGAAATTAGCTATAAATGATAAATATTACCATCATGTGTTTAGATTAAAATATTTAGAAATATTTCTCTGATAATTAGAAATCTTGTTTTTTTTTTAAATTAGTTGTATATCTTTAGAGTAAGAACCTACATTTACATACATGCTAAAACTTTCCCACACAAAAAATATCCCATCTTAGTTTTTAGCAAGCAGTCTCACTTTTTCTGGACCAATCAAAAAATGAATAAAATATACATTTTGAGATCAAGCTGTCAAGATTATATGAAAAAAATGAGTCCGTTTGACTGTGATATAAGAGATATAAGATATTTAAACAAGACAAAATACGTGGTGAGAGTTTGTTCGCTGTTTTCTGTGTTTGGTGTCTTCTTCTGTAAATTCCATCATCAACTTGTTTTAAAGTCAACTTTCTCTTTAGGTTCCTCCCCTTCTCCAAGGAGAATCTCCTGGATTCATAAATCTGTCTGGTGTGATTTAGTGATGTTAAAAATATGAAACCGTTTTGGATTTTATTGAGAAGAGGCTCATTAATGTTGCTGATGATAAAATCTAGGAGCTGCTCCTCTCATGGACGAACCGGGTCAGAACTGTAGCTTCGGGATGGCTGCGGTCCGTCCTGGGATCACAGTTTGACGCTGCCACTCATGATCTAGAAGAACCACTGGGGTTCTGGTTCCGGACACTTACTTGTACTTGGCAAACTCGTCCTGCAGCAGAGCCACGTAGTTCGCGGGGATCAGACCGGACCCCAGGGATCCGGTCAGTTTTTTGGCCAGCACGTACTCCCCCCTCTTCTCGATGACGGACAGCTTGTCGCCCTCCTTCACCGTCAGCTCATCGTCGCTCCGGGCCTGGAAGTCGAAGAGCGCCGCATACAGCTGCACCGGCCGCTTCTTGGGGGACGGGGCACGGATGTCTCCGGACACGGTTCGGATCTCGTCCGCGTGGGCCATGGGGTTCGCGATGACATGGCCTTGGGCCGGGGCGGTCGGGTAGCGCAAATCGGGCCATATCCAGTTCCAGAGCCCGTCGAAGCAGGGCATGCAGGAGCGGCAGCAGCTCTCCATCCCGGGACATGAAGGACGCGGCGGTGCGCGTCTCCGGGCTCAGCAGCGACTCTCACTCTGCGGCTAAACGCGAGACAACGAACGAGCTGCCGCGGCTACGGTCACCGGGATCTCGCTCCGCCGTGGCTCCTCTCCGCTGCCGGGGAGAAAAAGAAACGCCAGCAGTCCTCGGGTGGAAAAGCCTGAGGAACCGGTTTTTCTCGGAGACCATGGTTCTCTGCTCCTTGCCCGCAGTGCGCACGGCGGCGCCAGGAATGCGGAAACGAGGCCATCCGAGCCGGAGCGGCTCCTGCAGGAGATTCAAAGTGCGGTTCCTCTGGAGGAAACGTTGATGTGTGTTACCGATGCGGCGGACAGGCGGGAGCAGGACGGCGCTCCGCTCCGCTCCTCTGGCTCCTGGCGCGCGCGCACAGCCCGCAGGACGGAGGGGTGCGGCCGGGGAAGGGTTAACGCACAGCGGCGTTGCACCTCACCTCCGCGGAGAGGATGGATTCCGATGCTGCAGAAGTATGCAGGCATCCCAGAATAAGCAGGTTCACCTCCACTTCTGCTGAAGCGTCAGGGATTCGGATGATCCACCAACAGTACATGGATGCTGAGGCCCCGCCTCTTTCTCTCTTTAATTATTATTATTTTAATGCATGGGATCATTATTTTTTCATTGAATGCCATAGCTTCCACGGTGGGCTGATCACACACGCGGGTTTCCGGTCGGTAATGTGTTTTGCTGGGGTCCCGGTGAAAGTTCAGGACGTTTGAGTTTGTTTGCTCCAGTTCAGCCCTCAGGCTTTTTCATGACATCATCAAGCCGCTGAACTCCCCCCAACCCTAAACTGAAAGAATGGAAAGTTACGCATTGTATTAAGAAACCCGCGTTAGCTCGAGCAGGTTCTATTTTGTTGGGTTTTTTTTCACTCATACGATATCATTTAACCAGTGGCGGTTCTACACTAACTTACTCCCTGGGCGAGTAACCCCACCAGCGCCCCCCCCCCCCCCCCCCCCCGCACACATACAAAATTTGACAACATCCTGTTGTGTTCCCTATCTTCTATTTGGCCATTTTACTCAAAAAATGCATGAATTTTCTAGACTCGTATTACAGGGGGGTCAAACTCAGTCACACAGGGGCCTGAGTTAAAAACACGCTTAAGGTTTTGCCTGAAGAAGATAAACATTTACTGAACACACTAAAGCTAAACTTTTAAACCTTTTAAACTGAACTTTTTTAACATAAATATGAATAAAAACAGGAACATTAATCCAGAATAATTCAAGTTAAACCTTAAATAACTTGTAATAATTTGTTCTCCATTTAAATATATTCTGTCAAAATTATACAAATATGAACATGCTGCAGGACAAAACAAAGAAAGCCTGGAAATATTAATAAGAAATTACAAATCAAATAATTCCATTTTTTTTGCTCTTTCATCATTCTTTAGAGCATTTTTTTTAGAGCTGGACTCCTGCTTCATTTTTTAGCAATAATTTCTTAATGTGTGACGTCCTGTGTGTATCTTTGTGAAACATATCAGAGGGATTAGATCTAAAAATAAAACTTATTGTGATTAATATGTTTAGGTCTTATAAAACATTAAAGACTAAATCATAGAACTCATCAGTGGGATTACTCCAAAAATATTTGGCATTTCCCTAAATTTGTGCAACACCAACAGCAGAAATCCTCCAAAAAAACTCAATCCATAAAAAATGGTCTGCGCTCACCCCCCCCCCCCCCCCCTTCCCCTTCCCTCTCACACGCGGCTCCGTCTCTATGACGGGAGGCGCAGCTGCGGCCCAGAGTTGATTGTTAGATAGAAAAAGACTCCCAATCACCTGTTAGTGTGATTCAGCCAGCCACCGGCGAGTTGCGCTCCCCTCTCGAGTTTTTTTACTAATGTTCCAAAGACTACCGCAAAGAGGTGTGGCCGCAAGCGTCTTGCAGCAGAGGGCGGTGGTCACGTGCGCATCGGGTCTGCTGTGTTGGAGCAAAGACTTGTGGGAAATAATCTCCATTGCCTGCTTTTGTCGAAATTGGGTTGAGCACGGATGTTTGTTCTGCCTAATTCCTTTTCATGTGCCTGTTTTACGTTGTTTCACTCTGAGGTATTCTTTTTTTTTATTTTTATTTTTTTTTTGCACCATAAGTGTGAAGAGCAAATAGGAGGAAGACATTTTTAACAGTCTGATGTGTTAATATAAAAACATTAAGTGTCGGCTGCTGAAGCAACTTCAAATTAAAAGCTCTAAACTTCCTCTTTGAATATAGTGTGTAGCACATTATGTGTAACGCCTCAGGCACGGCAAATGCCGCCCCCTAAGAAGTGCCGCCCTGGGTGACCGCCCACATCGCCCATATCAAAAACCGCCACTGCATTTAACGGTCTATGCTGCAGATCTCACTCAACCGGATTCCCACATCAGAGAAAAGATTTCAGAACAGATTTCATGGAGTTAAGATGCTCCACTCCTTCCATGTTTGCGCAGAGCCTCGTTTACATCAGCATTCTCTTCATCAGGGCGGAGTGAGCGCTCGCCCTAATAAACGATCGTTATTTGATGCCATCATTTAACTCTGAAGACGTTTGATTGATTATTTTTATAGTAAAAAAAAAAAAAAAGTTCTGAGGCAGCAGGAAGATGCTGCACAGGATGAAGAATTGACACACAACTGGCTAACTAAACTAGCATTTCTCCTGCTCTCGTTTCTTTTTTTTTTTTTTTTTTTTTTTTTTTTTACCTTGTCCTGTCCAACAGCTGGGCAAACAGATGAGAGCTGAGGGCCTCTTGTGTTGGACATATTTTACTTTAACAAGAGGGGTTATTAATCTTCAGACAAACCAAAGGTATGTCTGAATAAACCCCTTTTGTAATTGAGGCCAAACTTTATTAATTTCAAACATGTTTGAAGATCTTTGGTGTTGGACCGGACGGAAAAGGAAAGAGGGGAAGAAGAGAGAGGGACGTTAGAAAGAGGGGGGGAAGGAGGGTGATAGTAGGAGGGGAAGGGGGATAAGACCATGAAGCAGCATAGAGCAACAAGTTTACTGGTTGTTAATCACCATGGTAAGGCTCAAATGCAGTACAAAAAGGGCGGAGCCTGTCCACACACACACCCAAGTGTCAAACACACCTGCTAGTTGCAAAAATGTCCATCTGTCGACATGTACACAAAACAGATAGTGCTCACACGCATACTTATGCCTTAAAACCAACTAGTGTGAAACATTTCAGTCATTCAGTCACGCAAACCGCCAGTGCAAAGGTGAGCCAACACCCGTGCTCAGGTGAGTGCTCATGTTCTTCTAATATGGATGGTGGAATGTGTAAAGAAGGAAGGAGAGCGCCCAGCCATCCCCACCCCAAGACCCCCACCGCAGCAGCAGCGGCAGCCGGAATCCCCCCCACGCCACACGGAAACCGGCAGGGAACAACCGCCGCCCGGGCGACCAAGCCCGCCACCCAGGCCAAGGCCAGCAGGACCGCCGCAAGGCCCCCCAGAGCCAGAGAGCAGGGAGGCACAGAGGGAAAGAGAGGGCCGCCCCAGCCCAACCAGGAGAACAGCCCCCCCGCCGCGCCGGGAGAGCCCAACGCAGGGCCCCACCGGAGAGGGACGCCCACAGCCCCAGATGAGCACCCCACCACCACCCAGGAGTTCCGGGCATCCCCCCGCCCCAACCCCAGGTACGAGCCAGGACCCCTCAAGGGAGACCCGCCCCGCACTCCAGGCAGCCATCCGCCCGGCCCACGGTTGGTCCAGGGAGGAGCAAGGCGGGGGCCCGCCGCCCCCGCCCAGGAGGGGGGAACCCCGGGGAAAAAAGAGGGCCCACAAGGGGTGTTGTAAATATGGCCCGACCAGGCTCGGCCACAGTTGGAAGTTAGGCGGGGCCCAGCGCTCAGGAGCAAGGACCAGAACCCACCCCCCAGGGACACCAACACCCCCGGCTCAGATGTAATGTGAACCCCCCCACCGCGCGGAGAGAGCACCGCCGGGCCCAGGAAGCCGGCACCCCGGGGACACGGCCGCCGCTGCAAAGGGGCCCGTACCCCCCACCAGGGAAGAGGCAGGGGACAGATGGTCCTAGGTCCCACCTTCCTTGCAAAATGTGTGTGCGTATATGTGTGTTTAAGAGGGTGTGTGTGTGCATGTGTGTGTGTTTATGTTGGGATGTATATATTGAGGGGGGAGGGGTGTGTGTACTAAGGGGGGTGCAGTTAAAATTGGCGGGTAGGGCACTAAGGGGACATCTCCTGATTACTCACAGTGATGTCCCCTCACCCTCCCCACCAAGGGGCCCTAAATGTCTAAGGTGCGGTTAAAATTGGCGGGTAGGGTGCTAGGAGGACATCTGCTGCTTGCTGGCAGTGATGTCCAAGCACCCCCCCTACCAAGGGCCCTACATGTCTAAGGTGCAAATAAAACCGAGAGTATTACCTCAGGTGCAAATACTCTGAGGTATTCTTTTTTTTTATTTTTATTTTTTTTTTTGCACCATAAGTGTGAAGAGCAAATAGGAGGAAGACATTTTTAACAGTCTGATGTGTTAATATAAAAACATTAAGTGTCGGCTGCTGAAGCAACTTCAAATTAAAAGCTCTAAACTTCCTCTTTGAATATAGTGTGTAGCACATTATGTGTAACGCCTCAGGCACGGCAAATGCCGCCCCCTAAGAAGTGCCGCCCTGGGTGACCGCCCACATCGCCCATATCAAAAACCGCCACTGCATTTAACGGTCTATGCTGCAGATCTCACTCAACCGGATTCCCACATCAGAGAAAAGATTTCAGAACAGATTTCATGGAGTTAAGATGCTCCACTCCTTCCATGTTTGCGCAGAGCCTCGTTTACATCAGCATTCTCTTCATCAGGGCGGAGTGAGCGCTCGCCCTAATAAACGATCGTTATTTGATGCCATCATTTAACTCTGAAGACGTTTGATTGATTATTTTTATAGTAAAAAAAAAAAAAAAAGTTCTGAGGCAGCAGGAAGATGCTGCACAGGATGAAGAATTGACACACAACTGGCTAACTAAACTAGCATTTCTCCTGCTCTCGTTTCTATCCACAAACACATGAATCATTGGAGCCTCGCAAGCCTCCATGTTTGAAAGTTTGTTAAATGAAGACCTGGCCCCTGAGTGCTGGGCCTCGCCAAATTTCTAACTGTGGGTGAGCTTGGTCGGGCCAAGTTTACAACACCCCTTGTGGGCCCCCTTTTTCTCCTTGGTGCTCCCCTCCTTGGCGGGGACGGCTAGCCCCTTCCTTGCTCCTCCCTGGACCAGCCGTGGGCCAGGTGGGTGGCTGCCTGGAGTGCGGAGCGGGTCTCCCTTGGGGGGTCCTGGCCTACCAGGGGTGGGGTACCTGGGGTGGGGTGGGGGGATGCCCAGAACTCCTGGGTGGTGATGAGGTGCTCGTCTGGGGCTGTGGGCACTCTTCTCGGGTGGGGCCCGGTGTTGGGCCCTCCCGGCACAGCGGGGGGCTGCTCTCCTGGTTGGGCTGGGGCTGCGCTCTCTGTCCCCCCGTGCCTCCCTGCTCTCTGGCTCTGGGGACCCCGTGGCGGTCCTGCTGGCCCTGGCCAGGGTGGCGGATGTGATCACCCGGGGGCTGTTGTTCTCTGCCTGCTGCCATGTGGCGTTGGGGGCTTATGGCTGCCACGGCTGCTACGGCGGGGGTCTTGGTGTGGGGATGGCTGGGCGTTCTCCCTCCTTTTCACATTCCATCATCTATTTTATAAGAACATAAACACTCACTTAAGCACAGGTGTTAGCTCACTATTGCACTAATATTTTTTGTGATTGAATGAAATATTTCCCACTAGTTGGTTTGAAGGCATAAGTGTGCGTGTGTGAACACTATCTGTATTGTGTACATGTTGACATGTGGACATTTTTGCAACTAACAGGTGTGTTTATAACATTTGAGTGTATGTGGACAAGCCAGGGATATAGATTTGTACTATATCTGAACCTCGCCCAAATGATAAACAACCAGTAAACTTGTTGCTTTATGCTGCCTCATGGCTTAACCCCTCCCCCCTTATAATCACCCTCCTATCCCCCCTCTCAAACGTCCCTCTCTCTTCTTTTCCTTTTCCGTCCGGTCCAACACAAAAGATTTTCAAATACTATTAAAATGAATAAAGTTTGGCCTCGATTACAAAAGGTGTTTATTCAGACATACCTCTGGTTTGTCAGAAAATTCAGAACCCCTGTTGTTAAAGTAAAATATGTCCAACACAAGAGGCCTTCAGCTCTCACCTGTTTGCCCAGCTGTTGGACAGGACAAGTTAAAAAAAAGTGTTGATACATTTTCTTAATCTTAAGGCTGACATTTTCGTTAAATAGGTATCAGAAATTCTTTGCAAATGAGTCATGGACATTCAGGCCTAAACTTGTAAAGAAATCTCTCTTGGGGAGGAAAAAGAAACATTATTGTTAGTATTTTTTAGTTTCAGCAGAAAGACGTTTAGTTTTTCCTCGTTTTAGAATCCTGAGAATCAGAGGACACGTGTGGAAAATTCCACACAAGCAAACCTGGACGTCAAATTTTTTCACATTTTAGGTAGTAAAGTTTTTCCCTTCGGGCAAACTTTAGAAAAGTAAAAAAGTGTCATTTTGTGCCAAAACCACTGTCATCCTTTGACTTAGTTCATATGAAACCAGGAAGAGATGTGCCAGAATTAATGCAGTGCAGTGTGGGAAGAAACAGGCATTTCATCTTTTGCTGATTTTGTAGGTTTGCCCACCTAAAAAGAAACTGTCTGGGTGTCATCCTGAAGGTGTGTTCAATTGAAAAGTGAAAAGGATTGTGTTTAAAAAATGATCTAGTTTTTCACATTTTTATGCAACCTTTTTGTTCAACCCATGGAATAAAAGCTGAAAGTCTGCACTTCAATGGCATCTGAGTGGTTTTATTTCAAATTCACTGTGGTAATGTACATAAACTAAATTAGAAAGAATGTTTATCTGTCCAAATATTTCTGGTCCTGACTGTATTTCCCTTATCAAAATACAAATAAATGTCTAAAAATTCTTGATTTTACCTTTCACTTTTCAATCAAACACACCTTCAGGATGACACTCAGACAGTTTCTTGTTAAGTGGGCAAACCTACAAAATCAGCAAGAGATGAAATGCCTGTTTCTTCCCACACTGCCCTGCATTAATACTGGCACATCTCTTCCTGTTTTCATATGAACTAAGTCAAAGGATGACAGTGGTTTTGGCACAAAACGACACTTTCTTACTTTAGATATTGTAGATATTTGAACCCTCTTGGCATTCAGACTAAACTCTTAACATCACAGAGGTCAGATGTTTCTTGTATCTCACGATCAGGTTTCTGCACATATAAGGAGGAATTCTGGTCCACTCTTCAAATGGTTTCTAAATCATTCAGACTCTGAGCGTCAGCCTTCTGCCCAGGTTTTCTATAGGATTGAGGTCCGGAGTCTGGCTGGACTGCTCCACGATCACGATAGGATTCTTGCGCCATCCCTTGGTTGTCTGGCCTAATGGAAACTCCACCAGGTCAGATCTGGTTTGGAGCCCCCGACCTAAAACATGGATTGTTGGTCATGTTGCATCAGCAGTTGTCACCTCAACCCTCCAGCTTCTTGCTGATGGTTCTGTAGTCCATTCTGCTCTAGTTCAGGTTAACAATCTTCTCCCTGAAATCCGCTCACACCTCTTTAGTCTTTCCCATGCTGGACAGTCTGGACTCTGATGGACTGATCCTGTGGACAGGTGTCTTTTCTCCAGGTGATTAGTTCAAACAGCAGGTTGATTAGGAGAGTCTACCCGTCTATCTGTGTGAAGCAGAACTCTGAATGGTTACTAGGGGATCAAATACATGAATACAAATTATTTATTGTGGATTTCTTGTTTTTTTTAAAAAAGATTTTATCTCTTGCCGTTCAACTGAACCAACCGTCAATTTTCTTTTAAAGTGGGCAAACCTATAAAATCTGTACCTGCTGAATAATGGGGAGAGGCCGGGTTGATAGATAGCACACAGTTTTATTAGTATATTTAGCTTTGTGATGTACAGCTGGGGGGGGGGGGGGGGGGGACAAAAAATGAGAACAAACATAAATATTCACAATTTCTGTTTCACTGTTAAGCCCAGACACACGATGGCTTCTGCGGTGAGATCATACAAAACTAAGCTGCGCCGCTGCGTCTTTGAGTTTCTTGTCACAGAGCGGAGTCACGGCTGGACGAAGCAAACACAAACGCTCAACTAACAAAACAAAAAAAACAAAGCTTTTTCCTCAGTCTTCTGGCATATATTAACGTTTTCCTAAAGGAGGACGCACAGAACTAGACGATAAAAAAATATTCACAGTAAAGATCTGAATGAATCAATAAATAGAAAAACAAAGAACGCGGTTTCAAAGAGGGGGAACGGGGAACTTTACTTGGATCTGATTTTACAAAAGTGGCGTCCCTTTTTCCTGAGCTAAACATTTGTCATCTGCGCTTTAATGTTTGCTAAATATACTAACAGACGGAGAGCCTGCAGGCTCCGCAATGGCTTATCATTCACTGAGGACTCCTCTCCACTGGTGGAGGGCCTGCGCCCCACTGTCATTTACCGGGCTGTGCAGTGGTTCCGAAATCCCGGGTTAGCTCCCACTGGGTCACATAGACCCGCTGCCCTCCCCCCTACAGACTGTCTGGGGACAGGAATGCCCTACTGACCCCAACCTCAGCTGGGCGACAGTCCCTTTGCTGAGGAAACATCTTCGCTGCAGCAAACTGATTGATGGCTGCCAGCCGGTTGTATAAAAACCTCAACTGCAGCTGAGGCAGTGCAGTCAAAGAAACCCCCACCTGCACAGACAGGTGTTAGCGCGGAAACCACATGGGGGAGCGCAGTTCCGGGCCCTTCAGATCCCCAGGAGGAGGCAGGTGACGCGAGAACACGGGTGGAGCGGAAAAGAAACCAGTGGAAATGCAAAAATCTGTACATGTAAACATCACATTTCCAGCGAGTCGGATCCTGATGAAAGCACAGAACTCCAGAACCAAGTCCAGTCAAGTCTCACTCTCAGAACTGTAAATAAACCGGCCAAACTGACAGAACCTCAGCTCGGCAGACCAAAAGAAGAAGAACCTGACCGGCACCAAGCTGATCCACACAGCTTAAGACAGGAAAAAAGGTCAGGATTATCAATAAGAAGGAGCTTCTCACCTGAGGTCACAAGAAAAGGTGGGATTGAAGGAACAATTCACCATTTATAGACACTTTTCTTGCTCTGAAGTCCAAGACTGCAGATTCTGCAGAACTTCACAGTCCTGCAGGTTTTTGAAACCATTTTCCTCCTCAGACCTCTACTGGCTCATCTGGAAAAGAGGTTTCCTGAGAGTTTCTTCACACCGTTTGTTTGTCACCCTGACCTCTGAGCCTGTGAAGAAACCCCACCTCTGATCTCACTGTTCCGCTGTCAGAGTCAGGTCCAAGAACAGCTGCTGGAAGATGGGCGGTCAGGAATGTGAACACGTGGACTCCAGTGATGACACCGTTGGCTCATGAAGTTCAAAATCAAATTATTGTAGTCCCCATCAAAAGGAAGTTGATGCAAATGAGCAGAAGTGTGTGGGCAGTTAGTCAGGCTAGTGAAGGAGTTGCTAATGCAGGTAGAGGAGCTGTGATTATGACAGACGCGTGCTGCATCTGACCTTTCACCCCACTACAGATTGTCTTTTGCTGTTGTTTGCCCTGTTGGGTTGCTCTGCCGTGTCTCTTTGTGGTGTGCAGCTCTGCGGCTGCTGGAGCTCAACTGTGTCGGCTCCAGAAGTGGAAACGGTCCCAAGGTTTCATTCAGCTCCTGACAGGTTTCTATGGCTTCAAAAGCTGTAAAGACCCAAAGCTCTGCTTGCGTGGTTGGTGGGGGTTGGTTCACGCTACAGCACAGTTCATGAGCTCGGAGGAAAGGGATTCATCTGCAGCCGAACAAACAAGAACCGAAACTTTGACAGATCAAACGGGTAAGAGCCGGCAGGAGTCTGCAGCCGCTCCATGAGGGACGGACAGCAAAAGGCATGTGGGGCCTCCCCAGTGTCGCGTGTGCAGCAAACAGAGTCCACTGGCCGGTCGATGTAGACTCTCTGCCAAAACCCGCTCAGCTCTTCTAAAACACACAGAGGCGCGAGAGTCCAGGTCAGCTCACAGACGCAGGCCGCTGACTCAGCATAAAGAAGCGACTCAGAGAGACAGCAGCAGAGCTGAACGCGTCTGCGAGATAAGATTCACACGGAAGGACGTCACTGTGGAGCTGCAGCAGAAGACGCCCTTCATGTCTGACGCTCACGCTCCAAGGGCTCAGACTTTCCTTTGAGTCGACGCCTGTGGTCAGGATCAACAAGAGAAACATCAGAGAACGATGCATTTACGCCACACAAACTCCAAAAACATTCATCCGGATTTTACTGAAGAAGCCCAGATGAAAGACTTGTTGTGGAAAGAAAATGAACTCAAAGTCCTGCTAACAGGATGCTAAAGAACTAAAAATAAGTGAAAAAAACGCAAAACACTCAAGTCTAAAGAAAGTCTGAGTCCTTGGAGGAAAACTTTAGAAACCAAACACTGGAGCCTTCTGGTCCTGACAAGATGGAGCGGAGCGTTACACCAAGAGTGCACCCCCCCCTCCATGGACTATCCCAAAGATGAAAGCATCGGAAAAATTCCAAAAAAAGGACAAAGGCGATGCTGAGATGCACTGAGAACAGAAACAGAGCTCCATGGAGCAAGACAGAGACTCGAGCTGCTGCAGAGGCCACAGAGCGCGCTCACTTAGCCCACACTGGGGGAGCCGGGGGGGCCACTGTAGTCTGGTAATACAGCGTGCTGCAAGAAACAACCAGCTTTGTTGAGGTTTCCGGTCTATGGCAGAAGGTCCGCTTTTTCAATAGTAGCAGCAACATGAAAGTTCATTAGATTCATCATAGCTATAAGTACAGGAACAATATAAATAATGGCCGTTCAAATTTAACCAACAAACACAGAAAGACGAGGGACGGAGATTAGGTCCACACAAAAGATCTGAGGGGAGAAGGTCCAACCCAAACCCAGACGCCAAGGTCCTGCTGGACCAACACCCACCTTTGTAAAAAGAAGAGATGGGAAGAAAAACTCCCAGACACTTGAAAAACAGCCCTCCATTCCCACACACACACACACACACACTCACACACACTCGCACACATTTTCTCCCCCAAACACTCGCACCACCTTCTGCTCTGATTCTTCAAGTTTTCAAGATGGACTGGATATTTACAGCAGCACAAACCGCACAAACAGAGCAGCTGACAGTCTCCACATCAGCGTCCCAGCCGGACCCCCCACCAGGTCTGCAGGCCGCGATGACATCACACAAAGGTAAACTGGCTTTTGGAGGGAATGCTGGGACGAGCACAGACGGGGTTGGCAGGTCGGATTTGAGGTAATTCCTGGCGGTCACCATGGCGTTTTGGATGCATAAGTAGCGAGTTGCTCTTTGGGTGAAAGGAGTGAGGATCAGGAGGTTCCAGGTGAGCCTTCAGGTGAGGGGAAGGTGCTGAAAGACACAAAGAGCTTATGTACAGGCAAGCACAAAATGGTTTCTCTCCTTTTGCTAAATCAAACGTCTTTCGCTTCCTTTAAATCAAAGTCCGTACTAAGTGCCATCTTTCCAAAGGCCCGCCTACTTCTCTTGGTCGTGGCCAGAAGTCAGAAAAGAACGAAAAATTCAAAATAAAGTGTCTTTTCTTCTTTAAAGAAGTGGTTGAGAGAGTTCCCGTGTCAGTTCCTAATCTGTGATGACCATTCGGACACCTGTCAGTCTCCAGACGCTCAGTCTCCTCTTCCACACTCTGCTGCACTCCTCATCCTCCTCATCCTCCTCTCTGTCAGCTGCATCGAGGTTTGAGAGGAGCGGCTCCTGAAAGCTTTGATCTTTTCCTAAAGCGAGAAGGCTGTGTGAGTCTGCGTAGGTGTGTTAAAGGGGGCGGGGCCATTCCGCGTCAGTTCTGCTGCAGGATGAGGTTCTCCAGCTCATCAGCAGAGCGAAGCAGGAAGGCGGCAGACTCCCGGTATCCTGCGATCAGCTGCCTCACGGCTGTGATCTCTGGCTGGCTGAGCTGGGTCGAAGCTCCACCCCCTCCGCTGCCACGCCCACCCAGACTGTTGGTGGTGGAGGAAGGGGAGTTACTGATGTTGGCGGAGGAGAGGGACTTCATGCTGAGGTCTGTGGGACCTGGAGACAGAGAAAAGGCAGAATGAAGGAAAAGAGAAACACAGAAAGTGTACGATTTCCAAGATAGTTTCAGATTGTAACCAGAGGCAGGTGGAGTTTCTAAAACCTCAAGTAAAGATGTACCTTAAAATATTATTACTCAAGTAGACATAAAAAGTATGAACAGTTTCTGTGAATAAGAGTAAAAAAATGTTCAAAACTGTTCAAGTAGAGTAACAGTTAAACCTTTGAACAGCAGAGCTTTAGCTCCAGTGTTTACGTCCTTTCGACTAACGTTACTGTTTAACCCTTGTGCTACCTTAGATGACCCCACCCTTACATTGACGTGTTCTCCCTACCATGACAAAGGTGGATAAAGGTGGAAAGATTTCATGTAATCCATGGACACCAGTGAAGATCACAAATCATTGAAGAAAAAAGGTTCAGAGCTCTGTCTAGTGGGTCTAGATGACCCAACTCCCAACGTTAAAGTGCCTAGGATAGCACAAAGGCTACGCAATGAACAGCAGATATCCAACTCTTTCCGGTAGTGAAGTGTTCATGGGATCAACATCCATCAGCTGATTCTGTCGTAGACAAAAGCAGCTTTGCACTGATACGCAACGCTGTTCTTTGTAATGTGTTGCATGTTGGTGCAAATCCCAAATGAAAAGCTGCTTTTCTCCACATCACATTCAGCTGGTTGGTGCTGACCGCGTGAACGGTCAAACAGTTGAGTGTGTGCTAGATTTGTTGTAATTAAATCCTTCTGTATTTTCAAATGTTATAAATATGTATATTATTTTCATGAAAAAGTAACTTGTCCTATATTTACAATGAATTTGGATGTAAAATCAAACTAGAATTTAGCTTTATTCTAACCTAAAATGCTCATTTTTAATATCCAATAGTTAACCTTGCTTAGTAAAAATATTACACCAGATATTACACCAATATTAAATGACCATGGTATAAGCGGGTTAATGGCCTTCGAAGTGTGCGGTTACTACTTTTTAACGCACTTCGCGGAAGCAACCGTCCTCCGCTTCGTGTCGGACGGTTCAGGCTTCCACGGCGTGCGTTAAAAAGTAGTAACCGCACACTTCGTCGGCCATTAACCCTTACATAATGTTCATTCCTCACATAAACAATCCCAAAAACCATCTCTCTGAGCACCAGCTCCTCCCAATCCATTAAAATGGATTCTCACATTGTGACATCACAAAGTGAGAACCGCCCCTTCCAGGAAGAGTCTGCGCTGCCAGCTCCGGCCCCAGGCCAAAACATACACCCACTTTCTCAGTGGAGCTAGCGGTGCAATATGTATATTCATCTTTGCAAAAGTTCGGATTTTCAGCCTCGGCAGCGTGTCTGTGTTTCTCCCACAAAAACAAACAGCATCCAAACTTTTACGAAGATGGATGTGCATATTGTGCATAGAACAAAGAAAGAGTTTCCTTGATTCTCCACTTTTCTCTCTCTTACCGTTGCCCTGAGTAGCAGTGGCAGTTGTCAAAGACACTGGGTGCTGAATAGCGGGGCCCAGGTATCCACGGTAACCATAGCTGAGGCCGGCCCCGTTGATGTAGAGTTGCGTTTCCGGGGAGGAGAAGGTGGATGCAGCCAGGGAGAAGGCAGAATGGGCGAGGGTTGCTGGCTCTCGCACCGCGGCACCGCTGCTGGACGACTTGTCCAGAGAGATCGGCTCATCCTGACAGACAAACGGGGGTTAGACGGAGCTGGTGTGTGACCGCCGCTAAGGGCTTTCTGCTGACAGGGAATAAAACTGACATGTTTCCAACAACATGTATGTTTTCCAGATGAACCTCATTCAGGATGAGATTTGAGGGTTTGATTCAGAATACCACAGGAGGTAAACACCTCCCAAAAACAATGAGCATCAGGACAAGTTCTGACTCAACGCATCAGCTGACAGATGTCAGGAACAAAACTGTCTTTTCTATCTGTTTCTCTGAACTCTGTCAGAGCAGGGAGTCTGGACGTAAACTGGGAGTCTGGATGTAAACTGGGAGTCTGGATGTAAACTGGGAGTCTGGATGTAAACTGGGGGCTAAATGGCTTCAGACCTAGTATCACTGTCAAAGTACTGAATCCATTCATTGATTTCTTGATCACATCTTCATTAAAAATCAGTTGTACTGGTAAACCACAGTAAAAACAGTTATAATTATTGATTTAAACCGAACAAAGACATTTATCTCATAAAACCCAGAATTTTTGCTCATTACTAATTTAACTAAAAGTTGTTTTCTTAGATAATCCAGGAATTACTTTTTATCAAAATCCTTTTGTATCGTTTATCAATCAATAGTGACTCTTTCAGTAAAGATCGATTCAATATTGTTTCTCTGAAATGAAGTTAGACGGTAAAAATAAAAAGCATTGGAATCTATGAATCTAGTCTGTATTGCCCTTGATATACAAAGGTCCATCGCTATATTGCTGTCATCATGTTTCACTGATTGTTCTAACAGTGCAATTTTGCATGCTTTGTGTTTCACATGCATTGTGTTCAGAGGAGATTGATTGACATGGTCTGGACATGTCAATCAATCTCCCCTTGGCCGTGTCTCCTGTACAGAGTGTTCAGTTTGTTCAGTTAACATCTGAAATCCTTCTCCATGGACATCACCAGGTTGTTGTGTTTTAATGGAACGATACACAAGAAACACTGTTTAATAAAGACTCTTTAGGTAAAAGAGAAACTGTTAAAAACGCCTATCAGTAGAACATGAACTAAAATGCTATAACAACGGTAAAATGACACAAGTCTTAGTAAAAAAGTTGACTTAAATTCATCCATTCATCTTCTGACCCGCTGAATCCCTTTTTGGGTCACGGTCGCTGGAGCCTATCCCAGTTGAGCACTGTTAAATTCTTGTTTCATAAATCAAGTATGGTACATTCATTTCACTGGAAATAAGTGCAAATATGCTTTATAAGTATAATGTGTCTATGACTCTTATTCTCGGGACTTTTGTTTCTCATGATGATGGAGCCGGATGCATTCAGACGGTTGGTGTTCAGCATCATGGAGTCTGAACAAAAGTGTCACGATGACGGTGAATCTCTGGTTTCAGGTCAACCTTTCCTCTCTCTCTCTTACCTGGTAGGCTTCGAGGCGCATCCTCTTTGCGGCGTTCCGGGATTCGCTCTCACAGGCAGCAGCCAGGATGTTCTCAGCCATGGCTGAGGTGAGGTGTGGCGGAGTGGGTCGGGTCTGACGTGAAAAAAGCCACACAGGAAAGACCCTTTTAGAATCATGTCCCAGTCAGACACAGTGACAGTGAACGTATTCACGTAGTTTCAGTTAGGGCTTTGAACACCTTACCCCGCATAATCATTCTTTATTGAAGGAATCACATTTTTAAATCTTTCATAGTGTATTGGTTCTGTATTAGACCTTCAAATATTCACTCTTGTAACGGCTGTTATCATTTGTTTTCATGTATTTTATTTTTAAAGTCAGTTATGAGTATTAATAGTTAAATGCTATCACTAAAATGAGTTTTTTGTCATAATTTAAAGGTTCCAGGTGTTGCATAGCTTGTATTTCTTCATTTTTATGTGGTATTAGCAGTGGCAAGTTATTTCTAAGGGTTTCAAATCTCAACAACACTACTAGGAAACTAAATTGTTGGTGGTGTAATGCCAGTTGTGACCAGCAGAGTGCAGTAGAGACACACTCATTGCTGTCAGTGTGAAGGACTCACCTCTGTTGAGTTTTCTGTTAAACACGTTTCTCAGAAAGTTTCAATGCAAGCATGAAAAGTTTGGTTGTTGAATCATTTTTGAATTTAGATTCTGGATCAAATATTCAAAAATGTATTCAAAATTAAATAATATTAATAAAAACAATAATAATAGTAATAATAATAATTTGATCTGGAGAAATGGTTTAATCTTTTTTTTTTTTCGTTAATGGCACTGCACATACAGCTGTGTGTCATGGCAACTCCACCCTTGAATGCTCTGGTTTTAGCATGTTGTGTTGTTTTTAAGTGTGCTTTGTGTTTGCCTTTCAAAGTAGTCAGAACATGGTACAATTCTACACATGGGGAGACTACTTTTTTGTTTTTTTATTTGGGTTTTTTAATATTTTCTGGACTTTTCCAAATCACCCAAGTTAAAGTTAGTGAGTTTCTCCCCGTGAAATACATTTCAGTTCATTCATTCATACCAAACGCCACGCTCTTGTACCTCCATGCCGTTCTTCTTCATGCGTCGGCAGGATTTGAGGTAGGTGCGGATGCGCTTGCGGGCTCGCTCCTGGAATTCTGGAAACTGCCTGCTGCAGGACTCTATGATGGCCTGGATCTTCTCCTTGGGTTGTTTGGAGATCGGTACCATCCGGTCCAAGTTCTCGTCCACAAAAAGGCGCACAAACATCTAAAAAAAAAAGATGTAGGTGGTGGGAAAGCCCATCTCCAGTATCGATCAACATCTGAACAATCAGCATGAAGCCGTTTTTCACCCAGACTTAAAACCACATTTAATCTTTCTGGTTTGGGGTTGTGAGTCTGACAATCATGACGACGAAAAAAGGGGCAAACAGTCAAATCTGCTGCAGTGAATGGGCTCTCAGGTTGAAGGGAGATGAATACACATTAAAAGATGGACATAAAGAGACTGGGTCTAAAATTATCTGACCCCTCTCACAAGATTCAGAGAAAGAATCATTGACTGCATGAAAGAACTGGACTGAGTGACTCCTCCCCCCTGGCGTTTCAAACAGGAAGTACCTGCTGGCTCCAAGAAGCCAAAATCCCACAGACTTCTATAGAGAAATAAACAACTGTCACTCAGTTAATCTATTGGTCAGAATGAAAATTCTGGGTCTGATACCTTTTTTAACATGTTTTTGTTTGTCCTTTTTTTCATAACTTTTCTTTATTTCAAGTTATTCGAATTATAAACTGGCCAATGAGATGCCTCAAAAAAAGCCTGTGGTGCCCGCTGGCCCCCACATTTTCTGCCAACAGGCTTTCAGTGGAAGGACAGTAGTTGCCTTCATTTTCATTGGAGCTGGAAGTAAACCATTTCCTACGGGTCACATCACACTCCCTCAGTCCAGTCCTCCTATACAGTCAATGGATGTGCATTCTTGGTGCATGCTCTGGGTTGATATCGTGGGAGCCAATGGGAAACTGTGACCAAAGGTCTCTGGAGAACGTCCATCCTCACACCAGCTGCCTCTACGACGGATTCCTGCTCTGATTAAAGGAGGGGGAAGATTCTTGCCTCATTGTTTTTCTTAAGGGACATGTGACTTCTGGCTGTTTCACATTTTTCCATCTTTATTTCTGCGATGAAAACAGATTTGAGTAAAGTCAGGTTTTCAGTGTAATTCCTAGCATCCTGTCGTTAGCATCCACTTTGACATAAAGGGAAAATCTTCATAGCAAAGTTTGAGTTCAAACCAGCTGCAAACATCTGACAGAGATTAAAGATTTAACACAATAAAGTTGCTGATTTGCGTAAACTTGAAAAAAAGGGTTGTTTATGTATTTTTCTGCAGCAACGCTGATTTAAGCAGGAAGCTATTGAGAAATTTTAGCATAGAAAATGTTTCTCTGTGATAAAAAAAAAAAAAAACATAATGAATCCGGATTTCTGTCAAAACAAAATATGATAAATCTTTTATCCCTGAGAGATAATCTGTGACTAGAGTGTTATTCTATGAAAAAAACTGTAATGTTGCTTTGATTGAATTATTTACAAATCAGAAAGAACTTCTATCAACTACTTTGCTTCACTAAATCTTTGTCATCTTTAAAACAAATGTTTTCAGAATACATTTCTTGTAGTGGCATTTTAAATGGAAAAATCGTTTTTTTTAGAGACTGGAAGCTTAGAAATATTTAACACAAACTTCAGCTCTGCTCTGACCGGTCTGTGAAAATGTTGTCTGACGTGAAAAACGCTGGAGACCACCGCCCTAAGAGATGGACGCAGCCTTCACAGGAAGAACCGTCCGGATGGAGCTGGAGGTGCCAAAGTGCAACATCTGCTGACTTACATTGAAAGCCTTTAATCTCTCGGGGTCGACGCCCTCCGTGTCGTTTATCTTGTCATTGTCGTCGTGGTCGTCGTGGTCGTCATCGTCGTCGTCGGGAGCCGCCTGGCTGATGTGGCGCGGCGTGCTCAGGTCCTCTGCGCTGGCGTCGATCTTCATGCTGTCATAGCTGTACGGTGGGGACTACACAAACACAAAACACACAACTCTAAGAGGCTCATGTTTCCAGAACCTCCAGCCTGCTGCCGTCTGTCAGTTTCTTTAGCACGGATCCTTTTGAAAAGCGGAGTACATCACACACACGACTTCACCGTCTTTGTGCCTGCGGCTGCTTCCTGTCGGTGAGGCGAGCTACAGACATGAACCAGGACTACAACACTGGACTACACTCAGCCTAAAAGCTGAAAGGTTTTTAAGAATGTTCCCTTCAGCTCAGATCAGCTGCCATGGCTTCATGTGGAAGATGGTGGTTTTCCACATGCACTGCAGCATTCGCTGCCTGTGAGGCCACAACTGTTGCTGAAGGCGATCCGTCTGTGAACGCACCAAAAACTCCTACAGTTCCAGTGACAGGGCGGACTGCAATTCAGATATTCCAGATGTCTTTTTTTTCTACAAATAAAGTATGAAGATTCATTAATGTGTCCGTTTGTGAGAATGCAAACTTTTATATATTTAACATCTGCAGATTGAAATGATCTTAGTATTGAAAAATTTGCATAGAATCTGTTTTTAATATGATCCTTTTCACCTGTAGTTTTCCTTGAGTGCCCCATTGGAACTTTACGAAGCAAAGTGATCTGGAGGATTCCAGACAAATCATCATTAAGCTGCTTGTCTGTGATTGGCTGGTTTTGTGGCATATTTTTAACGCCGAGCTCAGAGTGGAGAGCGCAGAGGTGAGATCGAGAAAGCAGGAGATCTGAGAGAACAACAGCACCCAGGTGTAAGAAGTCACACATGGAACAAATCCTCCATCCATTTTCTTAACACGCCTTTCAGGGTCACTGAGCTGCCACAGCCTAGCCTGACTACTGATGGGCAAAGGCGCGTAAACCCTGGACAGGTCGCCACATCATCACACTCAGTCACACATAGGAACCCTCTCGCTGTGACGACAAAACGTCTCATTCTGCAGCCACAGGGGTGTAGAGAGCAATGGCTGCATTCAGCAAGTCCTTTGTTTATGCGCAGTGAAAAAGGTTTTACACATAAAAATATTATATTTTTCTAATTTTAGAGGCAAAACAAAAGGCTCCTTAACTTTTCTGAATTTTTTCTGTGGGTAGAAAGTCACTCGTTTGTACGGTCCTGCAGGTTTCTGTACAGTTTTGCACGGTTCTGTGTTGCAGATGTAAGTTACTACGTGTTTGGCTGATACCTTGTTAGATTGTCCTTTAACCTGATAAAATGACCAAAAAAGTCATGTCATTTTTAAACCTTTTTTCTTCACTTGTGCAATAATAAATCTGAGAAAGCACAATACTGAACTATCAGATTATTGGGGCTTGATGTCAGCCTGTCAGTAAAAGCCACATGCATGGATGGAGTAATAAAGTATTGTCGCTCTGCAGAACCAAGAGTGTTGATTGTTAGAAATGTTCCTGAATACCATAATCCATACATTTAGGGCAGCAGATTCTTTCAAATCTTAAAGCTTTTCAGTTCAAAAATAAAAATCAAACTTTAGTCTATGTGTAGTTTTTAGTGATTTTCAGGAGAAAGATGCAGAGTGATGAGTGGGAAAAGGAAGAGATGGAGAAAGATGCAAATAAATACAAAGAGACAGATGGAGAAGGGAAGTTTATTATTATTATTATTATTTTTATGACCGCAATTTCCGGACAAGAGCGCACCTGATTATACCTGATTACCCATTACATTTCTAAAGGATAAACCATTTTGTACATACGGTGGTATGAGAAAGTTTGGGCCCCCCTGATAATTATCAAGATTTTTTTTCATAAATCATTGGTTGTTTGGATCATCAATTTCAGTTAAATATATCATGTAGCAGATGAACACAGTGATTTTATTGGATTTAAAGAAACATGTGCAATCATTACTCAAACAAAAATAGGCAGGCGTGTAAATTTGGGCACCCCAACAGAAACATGCCATCAGTATTTTGCAGAAATGAAAGCCTCCAATCGCTTCCCATGGCTTCCAAGAAGGGCCTGGATTCTGGATTCTTTGCAAAACATCTCCAGTTCAGTCAGATTTGATGGCTTCCGAGCATGGACAGCCCGCTTTAAATCACACCACAGATTTTCAATAATTTTCCGGTCTGGGGACTGAGATGGCCATTCCAGAACATTGTTCTTGTTCCTCTGCATGAATGCCTTTGTAGAATCAGAGCTGTGTTTAGGGTCATTGTCTTATTGAAGTATCCAGCCCCGGGGCAACTTCAACTTAGTCACTGATTCTTGAACATTGTTTGTAAGAATCTGCTGATACTGACTGGAATCCATGCCACCTTCAACTTTGACAAGGTTTCCAGAACCCGCACTGGACACACAGTCCCAAAGCATGATGGACCCGCCACCAACTGTGGGTAGTAAGTGTTTGTCTTGGAATGCTGTGTTCTTTGTTCGCCAAGCATGCCGCCCCCTTGTTATGTCCAAATAACTCCATTTTAGTTTCATCAGTCCACAGCACCTTATTCCAAAATGAAGCTGGCTTATCCAAATGTGCTTTTGCAAACCTCAAGCAACTCTGTTTGTGGCATGTGCGCAGAAAACGGTTGAACGATGCACAGTGACACCATCTGCAGCCAGATCACGTTCTAGGTCTTTGGAGCTGGTCTGTGGGTTGAGTTTGATTGTTCTCACCATCTCTGCCTATATGAGATTTTTCTGGGCTGGCCACTCCGGGCCTTTGCTTGAACTGTGCCTGTGGTCTTCCATGTTCTCACTATATTCCTCACAGTTGGAATTGACAGCTGATATATTTTAGCAAGCTTTCTGTATCCTCCACCTAAACTATGACGATCAACAATCTCTGTTTTCAGGTCATCTGACAGCTTGAGATTCCCATGTTGACATTCTTCAGAGAAGATGCAAAGAGGAGAAAAACTTGCACCTTAAATACCTCTTCTCATGATTGGCTTCACATGTGTATGGAGGTCAAGGGTAAATATGCTTGTAAAACAAATTTTGTGTTCCAATAATTATTGCTAAAGGTCGTCAAATCAATAAAACAACAGGGGTGCCTAAACTTTCTCATACCACTGTACACAAGCCGCACCTGTCTATAAGCCGCATGTGCTCACATTGAAACATGTGTTGTAGAATGAAGATGTGTATGTGCTGAAACCACACGCGTGTGTAAGAAGGAGGAGGGAGCGCGTGCAGCGCAAGAGGGAGGGGAGAGCAAAGTGTGCTGGGGGTGCGCATTCATGTTTTATATAGAGAGTGAAGGAGAACTGTGATAAAAGAAGGTTTCCCCCAGAAGAAGATGAATGATTCTTTATTAACCCACTCTGGAGAATCTGGAGGTCTGAACGGGAAGTGAACAACCGAAGGAAGATCCCCGAAGACGGAGAGGAAAGAAAGAAAAAAGTAATCGCAGGAAAGGTTCAAAGCATGATATATTTACAAAGAAAGACGGTACATAGAAAGAGTTTTCTAAGTTTTAGTAAAATACCTGAGCTTTTCTTTCCAAACAGTGCCTGTGACACAGCAGTAACACGGCAGCAATATGGTAATCACAGGGCTGGTTAAAAAAACATACCGGTAAAAGTCACTGAGAGAAAAAGTTAAAATAAAAAAGTCACTGAGAGCACCAGTAACTTATAGACCCATGGCGTGGAGAGGCAAGCGCTGCGCAGCACGTAGTTTTCTTCCACAACAGTGACACACCGTAACGCAGCACTAACAGGGCTGTTTTAAAAACATGAACGTAAAAGTCACTGAGAGCTTTCTTCATCTTCCTCCTGTGCAGTGAAACCATGGAAGTCTTCCTCCTCACTGTGGATTGGAATAGCGTCAGACATTCTTGGCCACACTCTATCTTAGTCTCTCCTTCGTTGTCAGTGTCACTCTGAGGTAGATTCACTCCTGAACTTGCGCCGTCCTCTCCGTCAGCAGCAGACCGGCTTTTCCAAACCCGTTGGTGATGCTGGATTGTTTCACACTGCTTTTAATGATTGCTTTTAACTTGAAAGCTGCGTCATATGCATTTCTTCTTGCATTTCTTCCTCACAGATATACCTTATTCTCCCTCTCTCACTCTCACCCTTTCTGCTTGAGCGCCCCTAGCGGCCGTTAGAAAAAATGCATTAAAAAAAAAAGAAAAATGCATAAATTAGCCGTATTATTAAATAAGCCACAGGGTTGAAAGCGTGTGACAAAAGTAGCATCTTATAATCCGGAAATTACGGTAATTTCATTATCTGAGAAGGTCTGAAAGTAACTCAGAAATGCAGAGATCTGACCTGTAAACTAGTAAAACACATGAGGTTCTTTGTAAGTAATGTTTTTAAATTTGAGGTACTGTTAGTGACAGAAGTATCTTTAAAAAGGTCCTCTACAGGATAGACCCGCCTCTGACCTCTGACCCCTTGGATCATGGGTATTTATTTGCAGAGGAAGGGAAAAGTGTAGGGAAGTTTGTTTTGCTGCTTGGAAACATTGACGCTAATGAAGGCTGCTGCCATGGTAACAGAGGAGCTGCTCTACTTCCTACAGTTAACCTGAGACTGAAGATGGGATTTGACTTAACTAATTATATCTTTTAGTTTTCAGATTTAATCATTTTATCATCCTGCACAAACAATAAGTCAGAACCTTACAATTAATCTGATAATGTTTAGACCACTTTTCTTTTTTGTTTCATGTATACTAAGTGGAATACATTTGTTTTCTTTCTGCTGTAGTTGAGATCACAGTTCCTGCAAATCTGTGGGTCTTTGTTGGAGGAAAAGAGGCGAAACAGACTTTCTTCAAGGCCAACATGTCTTTGTGTTCAGCTCCACACAAAGGTGGAGGCAGGAGGATGGAGAACAGAGATGTCCTCCAGTCACACCTCCGTTCTTCTCCTCCTTACTAAACATCCAGAGCTTCTTTCACTCTTTAACAAGGACATCCCACCTTAAGTTGGCATTGATGTCTTCATGAGCGAAAGCAGATAAAGATTTCACATTTGCTTCAACTAATAGTTGTGTTTTTCTATGGAACCACCAATGAATGGAGCGGCAGACTGAGTCTGTTCAGCCATTTTCATCCAAACTGCAAACACAAGACTTCTTCTCCATGCAGAACCTTGACATCTCTGACAAAAAAGCTGTGCCTCATTCACTGCTGTTTGTAAAGGATGGGTATAATGGAGGATTCACTTCACACTCGATCTTTATTCATGGAATAGCAGAGAAACCCTGGCCTGTATGAAAAAAAAATCATCTTCTTTTATTCTATCAGCTTCATAAAATACCTTCAACTTTTTTCACCTTCTAAGGTGTTTTTACATTAATCTGCAGAAACATCTGCGCATTCTACGACATCAACCAGAAGACATTAACAAGGTTCTTGCTCTGTTATTAAAACATGCAATACTATGAATTCAAAAGATTGAATAAACTTTATTTATAAAGCACCTTGCAGCACCATCAAGCTACCATAGTGCTTTCCATAGACAAATACAAGGCCTTAAAATTATTATGAATATCAGCAGAAAAAAAGAATTAAATATGCAAGAATAAAAAATGATAATGAATAAGTATTAAAAAAAATTCTAAATATGTCATTCTAACATTTTTGTCTCCTTTAACCCCTTAAAACTGGAGATGTCGCCAGTGACATCTAAGTAACACACGCTCTTTGACCTTTCACGCTCACGCTGGGGCTTTTTATCACACAAAGCTGCTTTTCTCTGCTTCAGAATCAGCTGGAATTACGCTAATTTTGTAAAAGGTTGAAGAGCAACGGTAGTCTAAAGAATGTCAACACTGGAGCTAAAGATCTGGAGTTAAAGGGTAAAAGGTCATTGCTCCTCACGATGAACACAATGTTCCTATTCAAAGAAAGGCTGCAGCTAAAGAAGCCTCACCAAAAGTCCAAATCATGAGTCTACCGTCACCGTGCTCTACACTCAGAATGAGGGGTTTTGCTGCACTAATGCATTTGATGGTCTTAACCATGATGTTCACAGAGCTGTGCTCCAGAAGTCTTGTGGTTCGTAGGGATGCGGCTCTGAAAACACGAGTGTTTTGGTCTGGTTCATATTGAGCATGCTCAGTAAAGCTGCAGAGTTCCAGATGCAGCTTTGCCAGAAGTATTGAACCTTCAGGCAGTGAATTGAACCTGTGTTGAACATTTGTTCGTCCTATTACAGAACCATTCTTTCTACTCAAAAGTGCACTTCTGGACTTGCTTTCTGGATTTGTGCAGCTCCAGCTGCTTCTTGACGATCATCAGCTCATGTCTTTGTATCAACAAACACCAGAACACTACAGCTGGGAGGTAAATTGATTTATCGATCACTTGGAACGGGCCGTCAAAGAATATTGGTGTGGGCCCTTCTCTGTGGTGTGCATGCGTTCATGGGTGTTTGGCGTCTTACCTTGTTCCCGAAGTCCCTGCCGTCCCTGTCCAGTCGCAGCTCTGCGTTTTGAGTGTGGGGCTGGCCGTGTGCGTTTGGAGTGTGTGTGCGTGGCAGAGGCAGGGCTGTGTGTGGCGTCATGGGGTTTTTGGCAGTAAGTGGGTACTTTCTGCGGAGCTCCTCCGGCGCACTGGGGTGCAGCGCACCGAGCAGCGCGGCGGCCGCGGCGGACACTGTGATGGGCAGGTGCGGCGTGGACAGGGGAAGGCGCTTGGAGGGCGGCTCGCTCAGGTTCACCGGCTGTTGTTCCTCTGTCGATGAGGAAGAGGTAGGCCTGCTGAAGTCAAGCGGTGCAGAGCTACTGTTGCCATTGACGACTTCTGTTTCCCTGACGATGGCGCTATCCATCAGAGCAGAGGAGGGAGGGGTCAGGGCGGGCAGGCCATTTCCGCTGCCACTCTCTGACGATGAATCATCTGAAAGCAGAGATGGAGGAAGAGCTTGAATTACGGGATAATCCCAGTAGATTGTCTGGACAGTATCACGCTTGAGGACTTTTGTTTTCCGGCCTGCTTTCTGCTGCGGACAGCAGCTATGGCTGCACGTAAACTGAACACCACGCAGCAGCACGTCCTCCTACAAACCCGTGATGCTGCTGACATGCAGGTATGGACACGCCATCACCTCCAGGTCATTAATCCCACAACTGCTCAGCAAAGTTTACAGAGCAAAGGAACAACACCAGACTCAGAGGAGCTGGAGAAACATTTGCTCGCAAAAAAACAAAAACTTTGATTGAAAGTCTTTCTGGGCCTTCGGACTCTCCATCACACGTCAGCATGGCTGGGACTTCATAAAGTGAGCCATACAAGCCTACAAATTACTGTTGGTAATCCCAGAGGGCGTGTCTTAGAGGGTATGGATGTTTCATCAGTGATGGTGTGGCGCTGCACGCTAGGAACGCCACAGTTCTTGGTTTAAAACCGAACCGCACATCATAGAAGCAAACCGTGGGGAAAATGCATCACTACTGCATGACAGTACGTTTATGTTGAAAGTGTTCAAGTATTCATTATTTACTGTTTTCTTTCTTTACACTCGGTCTAGTATGAGTCAACAGCAAGGTTTTTCTTCATTGTTGGTCGTCTATTAGCAAAAAAAACATTTTTATTCATTTTCATTTTTATTTTGCTGCACAATGTGAGGAAAACTCGTGATTTGCGATATTAGTGATTAATATTGCGATAACGACATCACTTGCGGTACATGAACAAATAGCAAAAAAAACAGAAAACATAATTTCAACAGTTTATAAATTACACTGAGTCGACCATCTAACATATAAAGGCTCCATCTGATTGGTCTACAGCGTGAAGGGGTGCATCTGATTGGTCAAATGCATAAATGGATTTATTTGATTAAATGATTCAAGCTGCCATAAGATTGTTTTAGCACATTTAAGGTGACCATTTATTGCAATTTTCGCCATCTTTTATGATATGCATATTGCCCAGTTTGATATCGCAATAATAATGCACAAGTAATGCATCAAACCAAAAGTGTAACCAGAAATGGAGGTTTGAACAGAATTGTGAAGAAAGCGTATTACTGCATCTCTAGTGCACACAGCACATGGGCGGCTGGCATGTTTTCTCTCAATGCTGAAGGATGTGAAGGTTTGTCTATTTCAGGCGAGGCCTTGTTAGCCTCAGCATGACAACAGTTCTTCTGACAGCGACTCGTCCTACAGGAGTCCAGGTGTCAAACTGGCCTGCCTTTGGTCCTTTCATGCAGAGAGAACATTTGTTTCATCATCAGACCCAAAAATCTCAAAGACAAACGTTTCAGGAGCTGTGATCCAATCTTAGGGAGAGAGAATGGGACCAGATTCCAACTCCCAAACTTCTGAAACTCACAGTTTGAATGCCCAGACGGTTCTAAAAGTCCAAATTCACCTGGGCGGTTTCACTGCCACTGACAGTTGGCATGAAGGAAAATCACAGAACAAACTGCCATTCTAACATCTCACATCAGTGAAGATGCAGTTGTTTTTCTTTTTTAGAGACTGAATCACATGTGAGGCTGAGCACCAGGAAGGAGGAAGGCGGCGATCCACTGAGGTTTGAGCTGTGATGACCTCAGAGAGCAGACAACCTCCCAGCGGGACGTCCTCCCCATCACAACCCCAACTGCTACCGGGAGGCAGCGAGGTTTCCTTTACATAGTTAGGTGAACATGCCGGATAACACGCATGTGAAGCCATGAGATGAATCCTCAGACAAACATTTTTAATTGTCCTGCTGCCAACGCAGATGATGAAGAGGAGGAGGAAAAGAGGAAGATGAGCATTTGAAGGACCCAATACGAAGCTCAAGAAGAAACGAGAGCTGAGCACACACCAAAAACTGACACCATATGAAAGTGACTCTCATGATGAAGGAAAGAAGAGACACTGAGGATGTGACAACTGTGTGTGTGTGTGTGGGGGGGGGGGGGGGGGGGGGGGGAAGCAGTTTGTCATGTGTGGTTTTGTGTAAGGATGATTCTGTGTCTATTAGTGGGGGGTCCAAACTGCTTTGCAGGAGATGCAGTGAGAAAAAGAGGTCAGAGATGGATTGGAGGAGGAGTAGGCTAGAAGGGGGGGGGGGGGGGGGGGGTCAAGGCTGGGAGGCAAAGGATGGAGGGGGAGGGGTGCAGAGCGTTCGACAAACACAAGCAGGATGGCTGCAGTTTGATCCCGACTGTGTGGCTGACGGAGTCTTCAGGGCTCCATGTTAGGATGGAAAGCTCATTTCTAAAAGCCTGTCCCCCCCCCCCCCCCCATTATGAAGGGGTGAGACAGACACCTCATCCCTCCATCCCGCCTGCAGACGAGCACTCTTCTGCTTCTCTCTTTCTCCTTTATCGTCTTTTTTCCCTTAGCAAGGAGCGCTCATGTTCCTAGCTTTTCACGCTATTCCTTTGTGCAGTCCATCCATCCTCCATCCTACCCTCATCTGTCAGTCCATCCTCCATCCTCCCCTCATCAGTCCATCCATCCTCCATCCTCCCCTCATCAGTCCATCCATCCTCCATCCTCCCCTCATCAGTCCATCCATCCTCCCCTCATCTGTCCGTCCATCCTCCATCCTACCCTCATCTGTCCATCCATCCTCCATCCTCCCCTCATCAGTCCATCCATCCTCCATCCTACCCTCATCAGTCCATCCATCCTCCATCCTCCCCTCATCAGTCCATCCATCCTCCATCCTCCCCTCATCAGTCCATCCATCCTCCATTCTACCCTCATCTGTCAGTCCATCCTCCATCCTACCCTCATCTGTCAGTCCATCCATCCTCCATCCTCCCCTCATCAGTCCATCCATCCTCCATCCTCCCCTCATCAGTCCATCCATCCTCCATCCTCCCCTCATCAGTCCATCCATCCTACCCTCATCTGTCCGTCCATCCTCCATCCTACCCTCATCTGTCCATCCATCCTCCATCCTCCCCTCATCAGTCCATCCATCCTCCATCCTCCCCTCATCAGTCCATCCATCCTCCATCCTCCCCTCATCAGTCCATCCATCCTCCATCCTACCCTCATCTGTCAGTCCATCCTCCATCCTACCCTCATCTGTCAGTCCATCCATCCTCCATCCTACCCTCATCAGTCCATCCATCCTACCCTCATCAGTCCATCCATCCTACCCTCATCTGTCCGTCCATCCTCCATCCTACCCTCATCAGTCCATCCATCCTCCATCCTACCCTCATCTGTCCATCCATCCTCCATCCTACCCTCATCTGTCCATCCATCCTCCATCCTCCCCTCATCAGTCCATCCATCCTCCATCCTATCCTCATCTGTCCGTCCATCCTCCATCCTACCCTCATCTGTCAGTCCATCCATCCTTCCCTCATCAGTCCATCCATCCTCCATCCTACCCTCATCAGTCCATCCATCCTCCATCCTATCCTCATCTGTCCGTCCATCCTCCATCCTACCCTCATCTGTCAGTCCATCCTCCATCCTCCCCTCATCAGTCCATCCATCCTCCATCCTACCCTCATCTGTCAGTCCATCCTCCATCCTCCCCTCATCAGTCCATCCATCCTCCATCCTACCCTCATCTGTCCATCCATCCTCCATCCTACCCTCATCTGTCAGTCCATCCTCCATCCTACCCTCATCTGTCCGTCCATCCTCCATCCTCCCCTCATCAGTCCATCCATCCTCCATCCTACCCTCATCTGTCAGTCCATCCTCCATCCTACCCTCATCTGTCAGTCCATCCATCCTACCCTCATCTGTCCGTCCATCCTCCATCCTACCCTCATCTGTCAGTCCATCCATCCTACCCTCATCTGTCCATCCATCCTCCATCCTCCCCTCATCAGTCCATCCATCCTCCATCCTACCCTCATCTGTCAGTCCATCCTCCATCCTCCCCTCATCAGTCCATCCATCCTCCATCCTACCCTCATCTGTCCGTCCATCCTCCATCCTACCCTCATCTGTCAGTCCATCCTCCATCCTACCCTCATCAGTCCATCCATCCTCCATCCTACCCTCATCAGTCCATCCATCCTACCCTCATCAGTCCATCCATCCTACCCTCATCAGTCCATCCATCCTACCCTCATCTGTCAGTCCATCCATCCTACCCTCATCAGTCCATCCATCCTACCCTCATCTGTCCATCCATCCTCCATCCTACCCTCATCAGTCCATCCATCCTACCCTCATCAGTCCATCCATCCTACCCTCATCTGTCAGTCCATCCATCCTCCCTTCATCAGTCCATCCATCTTCCATCCTACCCTCATCAGTCCATCCATCCTCCATCCTCCCCTCATCAGTCCATCCATCCTCCATCCTACCCTCATCTGTCCATCCATCCTCCATCCTATCCTCATCTGTCCGTCCATCCTCCATCCTACCCTCATCTGTCAGTCCATCCATCCTACCCTCATCTGTCCATCCATCCTCCATCCTCCCCTCATCAGTCCATCCATCCTCCATCCTCCCCTCATCTGTCCATCCATCCTCCATCCTCCCCTCATCTGTCCATCCATCCTCCATCCTACCCTCATCTGTCCGTCCATCCTCCATCCTACCCTCATCTGTCAGTCCATCCATCCTACCCTCATCTGTCCATCCATCCTCCATCCTCCCCTCATCAGTCCATCCATCCTCCATCCTCCCCTCATCAGTCCATCCATCCTCCATCCTACCCTCATCAGTCCATCCATCCTCCATCCTACCCTCATCTGTCAGTCCATCCATCCTCCATCCTACCCTCATCAGTCCATCCATCCTACCCTCATCAGTCCATCCATCCTACCCTCATCTGTCCGTCCATCCTCCATCCTACCCTCATCAGTCCATCCATCCTCCATCCTCCCCTCATCAGTCCATCCATCCTCCATCCTATCCTCATCTGTCCGTCCATCCTCCATCCTACCCTCATCTGTCCGTCCATCCTCCATCCTACCCTCATCTGTCAGTCCATCCTCCATCCTCCCCTCATCAGTCCATCCATCCTCCATCCTACCCTCATCTGTCCATCCATCCTCCATCCTCCCCTCATCAGTCCATCCATCCTCCATCCTACCCTCATCTGTCAGTCCATCCTCCATCCTCCCCTCATCAGTCCATCCATCCTCCATCCTACCCTCATCTGTCCATCCATCCTCCATCCTACCCTCATCAGTCAGTCCATCCATCCTCCCCTCATCAGTCCATCCATCCTCCATCCTCCCCTCATCAGTCCATCCATCCTCCATCCTACCCTCATCTGTCCATCCATCCTCCATCCTCCCCTCATCAGTCCATCCATCCTCCATCCTACCCTCATCTGTCAGTCCATCCTCCATCCTACCCTCATCAGTCCATCCATCCTCCATCCTACCCTCATCTGTCCATCCATCCTCCATCCTCCCCTCATCAGTCCATCCATCCTCCATCCTACCCTCATCTGTCAGTCCATCCTCCATCCTACCCTCATCAGTCCATCCATCCTCCATCCTACCCTCATCAGTCCATCCATCCTACCCTCATCAGTCCATCCATCCTACCCTCATCAGTCCATCCATCCTACCCTCATCTGTCAGTCCATCCATCCTACCCTCATCAGTCCATCCATCCTACCCTCATCTGTCCATCCATCCTCCATCCTACCCTCATCAGTCCATCCATCCTACCCTCATCAGTCCATCCATCCTACCCTCATCTGTCAGTCCATCCATCCTCCCTTCATCAGTCCATCCATCTTCCATCCTACCCTCATCAGTCCATCCATCCTCCATCCTCCCCTCATCAGTCCATCCATCCTCCATCCTACCCTCATCAGTCCATTCATCCTCCATCCTACCCTTATCTGTCCATCCATCCTCCATCCAGTCCTAAAGCTCACACGAAGACATCTCCAGTCCTCTTTCAGGCTGATAACACAGAATTGACGCTCACATTAAGGGAGTGTGAGTGAAAGCCATGTGCAGCACAACTGATATTTGACTGTAAAAACAAAAGGACACAGCCTGAAATACCAATGGAGCAATATTTTAATACGAATTGAAGACATCCAGCCAAATGTTTGCTTGGTGCAGACGAGTACACCAATTCTTCTGCTTCTATTTAATCTGTTGGTCACTAATGGAATACAGTAAAAACAATGTGCCTTATTGAAATAACTTGGATTAAATTAGACTAAAAAAACATGAATCATTTCGACTAAATTGGATTATGACCAACATGACAAGGCTTATAGGATGAAAGCAGCTTCAAGATGTTTTATCATGGAATGGATGGAAAAAGGAACAGAGGAGGAGAGATCCTGAAGGAGGAGTTTAATTTAAAAAAACGTTCTGGAGATGAAGAGAGGGTCAGATAGATAGATGAGTCTGAAGTTGAAGATGTTGAATGTTGTCAGTGGTTTTTCACCCCAGGTAGGAGGAACAAACTTTAACAGAGATGTGGAAGGAACTGATGGAGATGTTTGGTGTTCAGAACAGGAATGCTTAGGGACGGATGGGGTTGGAAAAATGTCTTCAGGGGTGAAGACATTTTTCCAGAAAACAGACAAAACATAGGTGGACGTATAACTGTGGAGGGAGGAGAACACAAGGTGATTACATCTTGTAGATGTAAGAATCTGAAGGAGATGAGTGAGAATGTTGCAGCTGGGGAGACTATGGAAAGACAGTATAAGGTGGTGGTGTGAGGATGACTGTGATGGTGAGGAAGATGAAGAGGACAAGAGCAGAAAATTATAGGAATATACAGATTCTTCCAATTTAGAAGAAATGTGGCTTTGGAGAGCCATCAGCAGTCTTTTCCTCGTGTTGCACTGCATGTCCTCCATCAGCTCAGTCAGACGTTCACAGACAGGTAACCACCAGCAGCAGACGGAGGCCTAAACCAAACGGGACGCCTCACTGTCCCTCGTTTCCACACTGAAGGCTGAAGGGAGCAGGAAGCCGTCTGAGCGGCCTCGTGCGCTGCAGCTGTGCCCATCCAAACAGTTTCTAACAGTCAGCTGAATGTCTGTGGAGAGCTGTGCACAGCAGCATGCACATCTGCCAAAGGAAGAGTGGAAACTCGTGTCAATGCTCCCGTCCAATAGGGCATCTCTGACTGCATTTGGAATGATGTGGACCAGAGACTGGAGACTTGGTGAGCAACGTAAAATGAAAAACTACGGCCTACAGGTGCTGCCCTCCTCCTTTGACTACATGCCCTTCACTCTCCCTTTCTGCCCCTGCCACCCAGGTCAAAGCTTCATGTGACAAATTCACGAAAATGGCAGCCAAGTTAGAGGTCCTGTGGGCATCCCATAATAATTTCAAAACTTTCTTTGGACGCCCCGACACACGTTTTGGTTTTGTTAGTGGATTTTGAAATGTCTTTTCTGAACCCATTAAAGAGATTTTGGCCCCATTGACTATTAGAGGTTTTGCCCGCTGTGATGTCATCTCTTTTTTTTTTTAGGTGTGAGTTTGTGAGTATGTGGCTGGAGCAAGACTTTCATACAAAGGTGCTGTAGGACAGAACAATCTGGACTTTCCATCCAGGACTGCTGCCGGACAGAAAGATGAGTAAAATCTAACAAGACCAAAAATATTAGAATTATTTAACCAAATGTAAGAGAAAACGAACATATTCAGTCAAAGGATAAAGCAACTAAATACATCAATACATCCATGAAAGTGTCTTGGGAACCCATTATAAAACTAAAACAGCTGTTTTCTAGTAACAGGAACATGTGAGACATGAGGATCAGTACCTGACTAAAAAAACACGTAAAAATGAATCCAACAAAGGAAAAAGAAAGCTAAGAAAAGTCAACTGAAGGCACCGATCCTTAAATCGTTTCAAACACGTGTTCTTCAAAGTCAGACTGGGTCTATTTGATGCTTGATTCTTGGGTTTTGCTGCATGTTTATCTGCTGTCAAGAGGAAAACATGAGGAACAGGTCTTTGGGAAGAAACTGAGGTAAAACATGCTGGCAGCAGTCTACAACAACTCATGCTCATTGTAGTGCCAAAGTAGTTTTTCTAATATTTCGCCTAATGGAACAGCTTCCCTGAAGTTTGATATAAAAACATTACAAAGTAGTAATAACTGACCTACGATGGCTTTTCCAGCAGTGAAGCTACTCTAAACCTGCTCAATCTGGGAATTGTGCCACATGCACAGTCCCATCAGTGAGGGGATTCTCAGGCTCAGTGTTCTGTCTTAGGTTCTTCCCCCCGTGTCCTGCTGACCCACAAAATTCACGAACAAGGTGCAAAACTACACTCAGGAAGCCACTCCACCCCTGCACATGTTCCTGCTGCGTGCACGCCCCCTCTGCGTGCACGCTCCTGCTTACAAACTGGACGTTTGTGTTTCTCCACCTGTCGCTCACTGAGCCAGGGCACACTGACGGTGATGCATGGCAGCATTTAGGCTGGGCTGTATTCCCAGAGGCGCCGGGGGCCCTGGGTGCTCACCACACAAACACACACACCAGCAAACGCAGATGCCCACTGAGGGAAAGCAGGACAGGTGGACCAACACATTCAATTACTGGTGACAGTCTACTGGGAGGTGGTGGAGCAGACACTCTGTATCAGCTGACACACATTGCAGCCTTGGACTGTTAACAAGTTACAGTGATGTTCATGAAAGCAGCAAGGAGATGGAGGCGCCATCAACGTCAACCTTGACACGGGGGAGGGGGACGCTGCCAACAAAGAAACCTCTTCCTGCTTCCTCTTTGTCTTCTAGTTCTTCCTGAGGGATGTTGTTGTTGCACAGCAACAGTTTGAGCCAGAGCTGGAACGATTCATTGATTCATCAGTTTCTATTGTATTCCAATGATTCAAATAGCTCAATCTGTCAGAGGAAAATGTTCATCAAATTGACCTATACCACTAAAATTACAATGCTTCAAAATGAAATCATTTGATTACATCAATATTAGAAAATACCACTTCAATTGAGACAGGATAGGTTTTATTTTACTATTAAGTAAAAACAACCACGTGCGTCATAGCGGACAACACACAGAGAAACTGATCAGTCCATCATTTCAGTCCAATGTGTGGACAGACTTTGTATAAAGTCATGTGACCATCCAGTGTCTAGAATGTTCTAAGAATGTTCCCTTTGGATTCTTTGGATGTGGAAAAACAACAGTGGTGAACTTTAGGAAACTAACATGTGAATGGATTTCACATTCATTCTAGTTTACTTGTTTGTTTGGACACATGTTTCATTTAACTTGATGATCTGGAAGAAATCCAAGAATCTGGAAAACTTCACTGGTGGAAGTTTTGGATAAAGATGATCTGGATCCATTTTAGATCAGTGTATGGGATCGTTCACAATGTACCAATATCGACTATGAATCCAGTCAGGCACCACAGTTTATTCTATAAATCATATTGTTAAAATGCTAGTTTTGAACCAACATCCTTTGGAGAGTCCTGCAGTTTGCATGGAGCGACTCTGCATGTGATCATGTTTGCACTGTCTGAACTCAGACTTCAGGGAGGAAGGAACCGGACCTTCATTCAAAAACAGCAGCTTCTTGATTGATTGCACATATTTTTTAGTTTCAAGTCCATTTTTCTTACTTCAAGTGCAAAAAAAAAACACCCCAAATTTTACGCTCAAAACAGTTAGTGTTGCACTTGCAATAATGGCACAAAAGTCACTCCGTACCCTTAAGGTGGTCGTATGAGGCTCAAGGAACCTGCAAGACACACCTGCCCTCTTGTCCGGCCCCTCCACGGGCCGGACAACCCAAAAACCTACAGCACCAGTGTGGGTCAACCCCCCATGCTAGAGCTAAAGGTGTCGCTTTTTAAGGAACATAAACTGTTGTTAAATTGTGAACACAGAGTTCACGAGATATTGAAGGTTCTGGATTCCTGCACAGACACACAGCAAACAAAAACCAACAGAACCTTTCCCTGACAGAAACAATCTGTGATCTTTTGCGTATTTCTACTGTTGTCTATTCTTCCTAAAGTGCACTCTATTGATTTTGTGTCATTATGAAGAAAGAAGAAGGCAAAGAAAAAAAGGAAGAGGAGTGAGGGAGAGAAAACAGTTCAGAAACAGAAGAAAAAGTCAAACAAAAGAAGCTGAGAGGGGAAACACGTGAATCAGAAGAAAAGAAAACATTCACAAACACAAACAATTAGTGAGGAAGTGACAATGAGAGGAAGAGGAGAAGTGTGTTCCACAGCTGAACAAAGAAAGGAGCTGAGAGGAGCAGCATGGACAGGAGCTGAGAGGAGGATCCGGTCCCTGGAGAAGAGAAGCATCAGGGGGAGCCTTACCCGTTCTTTCTGGGGGTGTAACCACCTCACATGGGATTACAATGGATTATCTGTGCAGTGCAGAAGTCACCCTGCTTGTCTGGCATTGCCATGGCAACACCCCTGTGAGTCCAACCCCACCCTTCCGATTACACACAGTGATGCCCCTCCTATCTCTATGGTGGTATTTAAGGAGCACTGCACATTAGCCTGACGAGCACCATAAACATTTTAAAGGCTTGTTTTGCAGTAAAGTCAGGGAGAAGGTCAGCAGGTGTGACCAGGTGTCACGCCCATGGAGGCAGCACAGAAGAATGACGATAACGATTCTGAATGCAAGCTTTGAAATGAAGATTTCAAACATCGTAAATACCATGTGAATGGATGGTGATGAAAATCTCAAGGGTTTAAAAATGGATTTTATTTTATTATTTAAGTAAGCCCTCCCAAATATCTCTTCTGTATAGCTCTGTGGCTATAAACACCCAGAATCTTCCCAAAAAGCACCAGATGCTACACTTCCTCAAATGACCACTAGGGGCTGGTTTTAGAGGGCTGCAGTTCTTCTTAACTCACATGTTAAACACTAGAAAAATACATGTGTGCAGCCTCGTATTTAAAAGCCTTTCTGACATTTAATGCTTTATTTTCTACTCATGACAGTTTTTTTATTTACTGTTTGTGTGTCATCAAAGCTGACTTCCACCAAAAAAAAGTCACCTCAGTTGAAAGTTTTTTTAAATGGACGCCGCCATGTTGGAGCTGGACAACGTCAATAAGCAGTAATTCGTCCGAAAGGGTCTGAGTCATTGTTTCTATGACAACCACTCTCCCCAATCAGGAGTGAGCTTGTTAGAAGTCCACCCCCCTTCCACTTGAAAGCGGGCTTGGGAGAATGTGTCAAACGCTTTGAACATTAGACGTGAGACCACATGCTTTTATTGAGGCATCTGATTGGTCACTTTATAACTAATAACTTGACCTACAGAGAAAATATGAAGAAATTTGGATTTTAAAAAACGTCTAAAAAAAGGTATCAGATCAAGACTGTTTATTCTGACTAATAGAATGACTGAGTAACAGCTGTTTATTTCTCTATAGAAGTCTATGGCATTTTGATTTCTTGGAACCAGCAGGTAATTCCTGTTTGGAACACGAGGGGGAGGGGCCACTCAGTCCAGGTCTCTTATTCAGTCAAAGAGCAGAATTCTATTGGGGCAACATGTCGCTTGGTGTCTCATTCCTCCTGCAGCAAGCAGGCTCACACACACTGCACCAAATGATGCAAAAAATACAATTTCTAGAAGAACAACTTTGAAAAAGATGCACACTTTAAAGATTATTGAACATATCATATTGTCATCTTCCTGCCTGGTCTAAAAAAGGCACCTCTGTTCAGCCAGACAGACGAGGGAAATCAGTTGGCCTCTTTCATCCGTCATTTCAGGATTGGTAAAAAAAAACACTAAATACTGAAGTATCACGGACGTGTTTGCTGATAGAAGGACAGTGTGTGTGTGTGGTGGTGGTGGTGGTGGTGGTGGTGGGGGGGGGGGGGGGGGGCTTTGTGAGGTATAAGGCTGCCCAGTGTGAGGAGGTGCTGGAGGTCAGGAGAACGAGACGGGAGGATGGTACAGTCAGCAGACATGCAACAAAGACACTGCTGTCACAGCCTGCCACTGATCACACACACACACACACCCACCCACACACACACACACCCACACACACTAAAACACACACACAGGCCCATCAGAGATCCTTTGTTCACACAGACAACCCTAACTTCTCCCTGCAGACAGTCCTCTTCCACTTTCAGTTTTTTGTGTCATTGAACCCAAACCGGTCGCACTTTAGAGGTTAGAATAGTTTATCAGGTCAGCATTCAAAAAAATCTGTTATCCAGTTTCAGGCTCAGTATGAAGGATAACATTGAAAATTCACCGACATACTTCTACAGGGATTTGTAAAACACAGAAGTACTTTGACCTTTGACTCGATTCACCCAAAAACATTTTTTGTGTTTAGTCTTTAAGGCAAACTTCTTTACAAATTGGCTTGTATAAATAAGTCTTATAATATATATATATATATATATATATATATTCATGTGTAATTCTTTTACACACACTTATAGAAATGATTCCCTGTGTGTTGGTGCAGACTGCTGCCATGGTTACTGTTCTGAGTCACAGAATTGATTTGATGTTTGGTTGCTGTACAAAGTCACAACACAGAGTCAGACGTCTGGACCGTCTAACAATGATCCACGCTGGAGAGAAGGGAGACCACAGCAGACGTTTCCACTGCGTCAGTCACACACGAGTCTGGAGGCTGCACCGCACAGCAGACAGGGGGGCCGGCATGATGGAATTCACCCCCACCAGCGAGGAGGATGAGGAGGTGACATAATAGCTGTCGTGCTCTAATCCAAAATCAGCAGAGTAATGGCGGCTTCCGGCAGTCACTCACCTGGCTAATGGGATGGAAAGGGCATCCCACCAGAGAGCTGCCATGCCAACATGACACGCCAGCGCAGCACATGCTCTCACAAAGGGCTCTGCCTGTTGGTGTGAAGAGCCTTTGTTCTTGTGGAGTCCCTCCACACTCCAGGTCATCTCCTCCAACGGCTGTTCCTCACAGGAAGCCTGGGGGGCGGCTCGACGGCGCCTGAGGCCAGACTGCGACGGGGTCTGAAGCCAAGATGGCATCTGCCACAAACGGAGAAGACCCTATTCCTGCCTGCTGGGGCCTGTCTTTTCCAACTGTTTGTGTCTCTATCTGACTCTCATGTTATCCACAGGAAGGAGAAGATCCAGCAGAGATAAAGAGAAAAAGCAGGAAGTACCTGCCGGCTCCAAGAAGCCAAAATGCCATCGATTTCTATAGAGATATTTTTTTCGTTGCAAGTTATTCAAGTTCTAAGCTGACCAATCAGATGCCTCAGTAACAGCCTGTGGTGCCCACTGGCCCCCACCTCAAACATTTGATTGACAGATTCTCCAAAGCCACTTTTAGTGGAAGGGGTGTTGACTTCCAACAAGCTCACTCCTGACTGGTGACAGTAGTTGCCATAGAAACATCAACTCTGACCCCCTCATACCTCTCACCGTCATCTGGCTCCAACATGGCGGCGCCCGTCATGCAGCAAAATGGCGACTGAATTGGGTTAATTTGGCTGGTGCCAGAGGTCGGGTATTTTCTCTGGGGGACGTCACACTCTTTCAATCCAGTTCTTTATATACACTCAATGGTCATGACACATATTATATACACAGCCCTGGTTTTAGCCAGCATGGGTGATTAAAACCTTTGATTCAGCAACAGTTCCCTATCAAACTGCAGTTAACAGACGGCATGTTGGGAACTGAAGAGGCTGCATATTTCAGCCTGCCTCTGGTCTGAGTCCATCAGCAGGACCTGAACGCAGCAGGGACTCAGACGTAATCCTGCTGATCGCAGTCTCAAGCTGCACAGATCAATCTCACCGCTTAATGACATGTAATCCTCTGTGTTCATTCCCACACATCACTGAGACACTGGAAGCTCCAGAAACACCCGGTTCCCCAAACACAAAGACCCCTACACATGTACACACTAACACACACACACGCTTGTTGCTTTCGTTATTATCACCACCCAGAGGTGTTTCTGGGGGAGGGTTTAGCTGTGAACTGTCTGACCTGAGAGCAGTCTAACTTTCTCCAGTGATCCCTCCTCCACCTCCTTCCGGCGGTCACCATGCTGCATCATGTGGGCAGCAGGGAGGAGGCAGGAAGTCATCTCAAACAAAACAGCGGCATGGGACTGTCTGCAAGCACGTTCTGAGCATGCTCAGTACCCCAATCTGCATCTCAGACAGCCTCTGCTCCTTTGAATGTGTTGCCAGAGCAACACAAGGAGCATCTGAGTGGTTAGAAAGAGTCGCTGTTACTTTTGCTTCATTTACAGATATATGAGCATGAACTCAATAGAGACTCTCACCCAGACAGTGTCTGCTTTCAGCAAGTTCTTCTTTGCTTTAGTGCTGACTGTGGGCTTTAGGGAGGCTGAGAGCACAGCCATCTTCTGATGCTCAATGAAAAAGATGATAAAGACACACAAATGCACTGATTTGGAGGAACTGTTCTTCTATTTTTGACCACAGGGGTCACACCAAAAAAAGAGCAAAGCTTTTCAAGTGGGCGTGTTCCAGTGTTAATAGCTAGATGCACTTAATGTCTTAGTCACCATTCCCTTACCAGCCGTCTGCAGATGAAAAATAGGCACACCAGTACGGGACACGCAGGTGGCCCAGAGGAATATCAAGGTCATGGACATTTGGAGGAAATGTTCAAGCACATTTCTTCTACAGGCACGCTGCCAGTCACAGGTTGCAGTGAATACTCAACCAGCAGGTGAAGGTGCAGCAGGTGAGGCGCAGGCGTGTCGTACTGATTTTTAACCTTTTCACACACAGACACACACACACACACACACACCACCCTGCACACTGCGTAAGGATCCTGCTAGTGCTGCTGAAGTGAAAGGTGCTGGTCCTTCAAGCACGACTGTAAGTAATGAGGAAATCATTTCAGTGAAGTTGTGTGGACATCCTGCAGGCGTCCTACGGGCACTAGTGTATCACGTGCACGCTCCGTGCGTGCAGCATTTGTGTGCGGTCAGTACCTTACACCTTACTAACAACTTTGACACGCCGTACGACAGCATCACCCGTACGCCATAGGTGCGTGTAACTCGTATTAACCTTAACCCTACTTCACAATGCACGTAACACACACATGACAATGGTACGGTCCATGTTCGTGACGTCCCTCAGCTGGTCCTCTCTAAGACCCTCTGGGCCACCCAAAAACCTGCAGCACCAGTACAGGTCAACCTCTGGGCAGCTTCATCTGAAGTTCGGTTAATGCTTCAAAAAGGATCTCATCATCATCATCACTATCCCCCTAACTCAGAGGAACACAATAGAGGTCAATTCATAAAAATCTTTGAAGAAAAAAAACAATAGGAAAACCAGATGAACAGCATAATTATTCTTATTTCATTTCTAAAATATTACAGATTTTCAAAGGAAATGTATGATTTCTGTGAAGCCGTTCTGTTCTGTGCTGCTTTCCTAAAAATATTTCCGGGGGAATTGGATAAAAAATTAAAACGCTCCAGAAAACTCCTCAAGCTCTTTCCTCAAAAGAAAATAAAATTCTCAGCAGCCTTTTAAACAACTGCCTGGTGTTGCCTTTTTTTTTTTTTAGTCCAGAAGGATGCTGAGACAATGTATGGCTGTGGTTTAATCCACATCTGGTGGGTTTAGTATTTGGGGCAGCAGGCTTGGATTTAGTCCAGAGAAAATATTGTGTTTTCATGCTTACTCAGATCTGCGTCTGTAAACAGAAACGGATGAAACTCCACTGATTCATGTAAATAAGGGAAGGGTACGGGCAACCGGCAGAGAGGAAAAGAAGCCCCTCCTCCAGGATGGTATCACCCACGGGGTGGGGGGGTCTCTCTCTGGGGAGAGGAGGATACTCTGAAGGAGGAGGGAAAGAGAGGAGACGCAGCACCAGAGGAGAAAAGAGACACCCTGCACCGAGGGACGCAGAGGAGGCGGGGCTTGGTACTGAACGGCACAGATCACATGACACAGGCACAACTGACTGTGCCACATGCCACAGAGCCCAGCAGAGCAGAAACATGGCGGCTAATGTTTTAGGTATGACAATGAGCGAGAGACAGCCTTTCTCCCCCTATTTCTGCCCAGTGAAGACCAGATACATGCTGCCACTCTTCCAATCATTTCCCAAAGACCCTCAGATCTTGAAAGACTCCCTGTTCTACTCTCTTATCTGTAAATTAATCTTTTTTCAGGATTTAGAATTTAGGAGAGTAACAGATTATGGCTATACAGCCACACGTGTGGCACACCACAAGCACATCATCTAAATCAGCCACATGGGAGCGCTTTGCCTTCCTATTCAGCTATAATGACGGTGGCAGAAGGTCAGTGTACAAAGTGGTATTGCGGCATTCAAACCCAATGCGATTCGATTGTCAAATTTCCATCCGCCACCTTTGTTTGGACGTGTCAAAGTCGCTGCTGGACGCTTGTCCAAAAGTGTGTCCATAAAAGTGACGCTCCCCTCGCTGTGGGAGGAGCAACCGTCAAATGTTTTTCATCGCTACATCATGAAAGACGATGAAAGAAGATGATGACGGGAGATCAGATGTTTTTATTTATTTTGAGGTGCTCTGTAAAAAAAAGAATCAATAAAAACACGTCTCCATGTCTGGGTTCATGAGTTCTGGCATGCCTTACGTTTTTTATTTTATAGACTTTCTTTTTCTTAAGATGCAATGCACCAGAATGCATTTTGATTTGTAAATATGGATATTTTGAGTATTTTGTATATGTAGGAATATCTTGTGTTCATTCGTGTGTTTTCTGATTCTTATATAAACAATGCTCATCATAAATGAGTAATCCCCACTACATTAGTCAGGAAATCTTTGGTGTTTTTTTTAGAATCAACATTTTCTGTGAAATATTAAACTACAAAATACACCTCCAAAGGTGGGACATTGGTTACAAACAACATATGATCATATGCACACAAAAAAAAAGTGATTTTCCAAACAAATTAATTCAAGCCCATTTTGTAAAAATGAGTTCACTACAGTCATAGTCTTAGGAGAAAAGCCAAACTTAAGACTACCAAATTCTAATTACCGTTACATGCATTCAAACACAGGGGAGTCTAATGATTCATTTAAGAGGTGTCCAGCACACAGGTGACTAGAAAAGGGCATTTTTTTAACAAAGAACAGCCCTTCCCATTTCACGCTGTCAGCAATGGCTTCCCACGGAAAATAAATGTCACAAAATCTGAGAAGGGAAATTATTTCTTTGGACAAGAAGGGTGAGAACTACAAGAAGATCAGCAAAGCTTTACACATCAGTCAAAATACTTAAGTGATCCAAACATTGAATAAAGATGGAAGTGCAACCATCCTACAGAGATGTCCAGGCCGTCCACGTAAGCTAACATCTCAACAGGAGCGTCTTCTGATGAGAAGAGTTAAAGAAGACCGCCATGCAACTTCACTGCAGCAAGCTAAAGCAGTAGAAAGCCAAACTGGAGTGACTGTTTCCCGTGACATCATACGGCGCACACTGCAGACGAATGACATGCATGGTCATCGTCCATGAAGGAAGCCTCTCCTAAAGCCCATGCACAAAAAAGCACGCCTAAAATTTGCTAGACCCCATGCTGAAAAAGATGAAGACTACTGGGGCTCAATACTCTGGAGTGATGAGACAAGAATCACCTTTTTGGAATTGATGGTTTTAAAACTGTATGGCGTCAGGTGAGGATTTCAAAGAAAATGCATGGTTCCTACAGTGAAACATGGCGGTGACAGTGAGTGTCCTAATGTGGCCTGCATGAGTGATGCTGGTGTGTGTGTGGAGGGGGGGGGGGGGGGGGGGGGCTGCATTTCATTGATGGGATCATGAACTCAACAATGTACTGCTCTAGACAGAAGGACAAGATGCTGCCATCACCTCATACACTTGGTCGTTGAGCACTTCACCAACACGACAATGATCCAAAACACATTTCTAAAGCTACTGCTGCATTTCTGCAGAAGAACAGGGTGAAGGTGATCAAATGGCCAAGTATGTCTCCTGATCTTAACCCAATCCAACACCTGTAGAGAATTCTAAAGAACAAGTAGAGCATCACTTTCCATCCAGGATCTTCTTGAAGACTGGACAAAGATAAATGTTGCAATATGTCGCCAACTTGTTCATTCCATGCCTAGAAGACTTGGTGCTGTCCTTAAAAACCATGGTGCTCATTCAAAATAGCAGATTTGATCATTAACCTTGATTTCATGTTATGGAGTCAAAGAAGTGTTCCATGTTTATTTTGTTCATTGAGCAGCTGATTAAGTGAGTACTTTTTAAATGGGGTGTACTCATTTATGCTGAGCTTCTGTCTTGTTATTTTGTCCTGCTTTTTTCCTTTTTACTGATCCAAAAGTTGATCCGAACCGGGCCTCTGAAGCGTGAGTTTTCTGATCCGCTGCTCCCCTGACATAATTTACCTGAAGTAGTTCATCATGTAAACCAATCATTTGTAATAAAACCTGTCATGAGATGAGGTGCGATGTTTTTCACCGCGTTTCCTGAGCGTATTATGGCAGTAAATCTGCTGACAGGGGTTATGAGCAACAGACAGAAAACACGGTGTTATGTAATGACAACTAAAATGCTTTTATTCTGAATGTTTGGAAAGTTATGAACAGGAATATGTCTGCTGCAAACACATCCTTCACAAATCTCCACAAAACCGTTTGGCGCTGATGTCGAGCAGATCCACAGACAGTGGAGAAAAACAACGCCTCTGTGGAGGTAAGCCGCTCACACGAGTCTGAGGCTGCACTGGTCTGCCCTCATGACCTACTTCACTCACAACTTCAGGCGTGTCACAAAAAGCACCATCTGCTGTGCACTTCTCACTGACTTGTTTCTGAGCGACTGATCACCTGTGTTTGCTGCTCAAAGCAGCGTCTTCCAGCCACAACATGAAGGGTTCTGTGGCCTCAGGTGAGTCCGTCTTCAAACACACGTCTCTTCTTCTCCTCAACGAGTCACAACGTTTGGAACAAAACCAAATGAAACACTTGGGAGTCAGAAATGGCTTTTGACCTCATCGTGGCCTGCTGACATGTCATGCACTTCACACATAATGAGAAAGAGCCTCCAAACACACAGCTGCATGTGCCTTTGCCAGTAAAACTCCATTAAAGGTGAGGCTCCATAACAGAGCTGCATGTGTGGAAGTAACCTACAGGACCCTGACATGATGTTTGACAACAAGCTTCATGCCGCTGCACATGGAAAGGATGAGCAGGATGTGCTTTCTACGACCGGCATCATCTAACATCTGTTAAAAATGGATGAAGATGTTTTATAAGTCCGTGGAGGCCAGAGCTCAGCTCTGCACTGTGGTCAGCTGCACTAAGGCATGAGGAAAGCCGGCTCACTGATTGGTTCTGAGCTCAGCCCTCTGGGAAACGAGGCAGAGAAGGAAATCTGTCAAAGTCAAACTACTCCCCATTTGTTGTTGCTCCACTCAATGATAACAATTTTAATATCCCTATGAGCAGCTTTTTTTTTAATTTTCATTTAGGAGGAGGTCAAAAGTGTTCATGTTGCATAAGATGGTGTGACAGATGTGCACACAGGGCTGGCTGCTGCAGTCGCAGAGCATGTCAAATCTGCAGGTGAGTGCAGTCCCAGCTTATAGAGAAGCACAGCTGGATCCCATTGGTTTATTCCTGCGTATTTCTGTTTCTTTACAATGATGCACCTGCCGTGCCAACGCCCCACATTTGAAGAGCTACGACCTTCTTGGGCAGGGTGGATCAGAAACTGTTAAAGAGCTGTTTCCCTGCATGTGTGGCTCCTCTGTGGCCTTGAGAGGTGAAGGATAATGCTGCAAGCCACTCCCTGCCTTTCCCCACTGCCTGCCTCCCACTCACACAGTAACATATAGACAGACTACTTGAAGAATACAAAGACCCAGACTATGGAGCTGCTCTCCTTTTTGACCTGGCTCTGTGCTGCACTCCCACACACAGAAACAGTCCACATTCCTGCAGGAGCAAAAAGAAACAAACAATCTTAGCTGGGACTTTCGGAGCACTATTTGTGTCTGCATCATTTGGCTTCAATCTCTCCTCAAGGAGTTTAGTACAGCTGACTCCCACAGAGGTCCAGCATCTGAGCCACAATTTCAGATTTCTCATGTTTTCCCTGAAATTAACATGTGAAAATGGGGCTTAATGTTGACTCAATCTGGCTCCATCAGGGTCTACACTTAGAACAGAAGAATCTTGTAAAGGTGTGGTGGACATTCAGCGTGCTGTCATTCAGAGACATTTGAATCCTGGCGTGATTATCCAAACACGAGTCTCTGCATCAACTTTCAGAACCAAAACCCTCCGCGTGAATCGGAAAAAGAAAATGTGGCCGCAGAATCTCCATGGAGAGTAGAGGAAATGTTTCCTTGACAACCATGTGAAGGTTACCAAGTACACTGTGCATCAAACAAGACATTCTATAGGACTTTTATTCTGGCCTGGGGTAAAGCTTTATAGATGCTGGATGAGTGTGGTTGTTTGTTCCCTGGTTAGAAACATCCAGAGAGGAATTTCGGAGCAGCGGCCTGACCTTTACCCCTCCCCACACAGAAACCTCATGAAGATATGCAACATCTTAACACAAACAGTCAGGAATGTGTGAGTTTACTGGCAAGAGATGAATGATGCAGATAACCATAAAGAAGTTTGAGGGTGGGGGGGGGGGGGGGGATCTGCATTTTACAGCAGTAGATGAACTTAGTGCTGCAGCCTCTGTGCTTTGAAAGCCCGTATTTCCATTTCCATCCTCCCACACAGACAGCTTCTGTGCATCTGTCTGAAGGTTTCATTTGAAGAACTTTGTGCTCCACACTGACATGAACGTACATGTTTACGTTGGTTTTACAACACATATGACCCTCCCACCCATACATGTCACAGCAGAGGTCATCAGAATGGTGGTGGTGGGGGTGGGGGTGTGGGGGGGGGTAATGATGTCCCAGCACCAATAGGAAGTAGAAAAACTAAAAAACCCAACAGAAAAGGACAAATAAATCAAAATAATATTAATAAACACACATGCATATCCCGATCTGCTTGGCTGCCGTAAAACACTGCTCCGTGTGTGAGGTGGGGGGGGGGTTTGGTGGTAATTTTTGCAGGAGTAATGACGGCGGTCTGATAACGGCGGGTCCAAATTTCACGTTGGGACACATTTTATGGAGCCAACCTTTGGACACAGTCAACTGTTGAAACCATAAAACAATAAAAAGTTGAAAGCCTTAAAGCTCGACTCACACACTCACACACACACACACACACACACACACACACACACACACCTCAAACTGCACTGTGGTCGCTGACAAGGCTCCAAGCCTCCAAGCCTCCACATTAGATGAAAAAAGGCTAAGCAGGTTAGAATTCTGAAGATGTGAAACCACATTTCCTTAAAGAATCAGATTAGGAATTTGTTATTCACCTTTCAGCACATCCCATCAGGGGTCACCACAGTGGTGGTCCGGCAGACATTTTTACACCAGATTCCCTTCCTGACACAACCCTGTATTTTATCCGGGCTGAGGACCGCCACAGGGAGACCCAGACTTGGGACCCCTTGTTGCTACATAGTTCGGCTGGAACACAAAGGGTCTGGCCCATGGACCCAGACTGTGAGGCTCATTGCACTCCCTGGGTATCGAACCCTGGTTTCTCATGTGAGCCATCCGCTACATTATCAAATCATTCAAATTAAAATTTTGTGTAGTGCAATTTGCCAAAAACAGATTTTTGCTTATCTAATCAAATCAAACTTTATTATTAAAGCACTTTTCACATAAAATATAACACAAATCGCTTTACATTAAAACAAAACAAAATAAATAATATAAAACAAGCATAAAAATTAAAATAGGGCCCCCCTCCCCGTACCTACACACAACCCCCCACTCCTTTCACACCTCCCACCCCCTCACTGATGGAGAAAGACAATGAAAAATAGAAATAGGCTGAGCACGAAAAAAACATGTTGGAAACGCTGATAATTGGAACCTGCCTCTGTGAACCGCTGCATATTATTGTGTTTCTGAGAACTATAAGTGACTGCATTCACAATCAAATGCCCGTCGCCTTAATCACATGCACACGTAAGGGGTTGACCTGCTGTGGGTCGTAGTACTTCCATGTACTTCCTTTGACTTTAGGGAAAAAATTCACTGAGCATTGCAGTTTTTACATTGTACTCAGTGTTGTTATCCAATGACAATAACTGGTAGGATGGATAAAATATATCACAGCATTCTCAATGACAGTTACTACAAAACCTCTACACACTATTACAACCAAGCCATCATCATCATCACCATGGTGTCTCATTAAATCCGTCAGTGTAATCTCCATGCTTCACTGCTCTGAGAAGCCGTTCATGGTGATCTGGAGCTCCTGCAGAGCCTCACCTGGCAGCGGGAAGAGGGCAGAGCTGCGCTCACGTCACAGCTGCACGCCTCATTACGGCCGGGCAGGAAGCTGCAGGCTGCACCACAACCGTCTAATTACTGTGAACAACAAAAAACCCACAAATGAACACAGTATTAACATGCCAACAGGCCGCACTCAGGTGCAGCTGAACCCATTCTCCCAGCGACCGGTGGATAAAACACACCGTGTACGCTGGCGTTTGTAATCATAATTGCATAGCTGCACATCTGAATCTTGAGGGGGAGTTAATAATTAAGCAGCTGCTGTACTCTGCACAGTGGAAAGCATCCTCCACCGACGCTAACAAACACTCCGGCAAATGATGGAATAACAAACACTTTTGCTGAAGCTACAGGGAGTGGCTGAAGAGGAAGCATGCTGAGGTCCTGGAGCAGTGCTGCTTTTCCACAAAACCCCTGAAAGAAGAGTTGAAGCTTCGCCAAGCCATATATCGCTGAATCGTTTTTTTCCCCCCTACATCCCTATGCTATGAAGAAATAAACAGCTGTTAGTCATTCCATTTGTCAGAAGAAATATTCTTGCTCTGATACCTTTTTTAACAAGTTCTTGATAATCCTCTTTTTTCATATTTTTTCTGTAGTGTAAGTTATTCAAGTTCTAAACTGACCAATCAGATGCCTCAGTAAAAGGAGGTGGTCACATGTTGAACGTTCATGATGTTTGACGGATTTAGCTTTGAGGTGGTAGTCAGGTGTAGACTTCCAACAAACTCACTCCTGATTGGTGAGAGTGGTTGGCATAGAAATGTTGGCTTGCCTCTACAACTGCTCCTACACCTGGCTGTGGTTCCTGTCTCTGGCTCGTCTCTGCTCTGTTCCTACACCTGGCTGTGGATCCGGCTCCACTCACGCCCCTGACTGTCCCCCCAACTCCATCTGGATGAAGCTCGTCTGCTGGACTTTAAATGTGTAGTTGTAGGGTTAGATAAGTTAATTCTTCTCTATGAGTTCTGGTCAATTGCCTGTCCGTCCTGGGGGAGGATCCCTCCTTCATGTGGACACCCCTGAGGTTTCTTCGTTTTTTCCGGAATCCGTTTTTTTTAGGAGTTTTTCTTTACAGAGGAGGGTCTAAGGGCAGGGATGTCCAGTTTAGGTTAGTCAGTTCAATTTAGTTTTTTCCTATTGAATTCTATGTCTTCATGATCCTTTTAATTTTATGTTTTACTTCTTCAATTACAGATACGAAGCCCATCGAGACGACTGTTGTTGTAAATTTGGGCTAAAAAAATAAAATTGAATTGAATTGAAATGTTGACTCAGACCGACTCAGACCAATCACTGTCGTCTGGCTCCAACATTGCAGCGTCCAATTCGTGAAAAAATGGTGACTGAATTGACTTCATTTCGTTGGAGCTGGATGTAAACTATTTTCTATGGGTGACGTCCCACCCACTCAGTCCACCTCTCACATACAGTCGATTGTTGACTCCTCATTGTGCTCAGCATCAGCTTTGTGTCCATCTTTGAGCAGCCAGTCTGCTCTGTGCTTTCCTCCATCTTTACTGTGGTGCTGTGGCTTCATCAAACTCAGTTATGTGCTGAGCAACAACCCTAGCAGCAAACCTCAGCTGCAGACAGTACTGGTTGGGAAAGCCATTACTGATGGAGGCCACTCAAACTTTAAGGCAACAGAGGGAGAGCTAGGATTTAACCCAGAGCTCTGTTGTCTGCCTAATTCTGCTGGAAGCTTGACCTCCATCCCCCTGATCCAGCCTGTACTCCAGACCTCTCAACCCCCCCAGGACTTAGAGGAGCAGGAGCGAGGTTAAGAGGAGGGGGATAAAAGTGTTCCTGTCGTTTGTTTTCCTCTGGCCTACTTTCTGTGCAGGGCTGACTGCATTAGGCTGAGCCCACTGCTGAGGAGAGTGTGTGCATCTGTGTGTCGACTGTGCATTCTTAGATTTGTGCAGACATCGATGGATGCGTGAACGTGTGTGTGTGAGTGTGTGTGTGCGTGCGTGCGTGTTTGCGTGCGTGTTTGTGTGTGTGTGTGTGTGGCACGTACACGTGCAGGACAGGCCAGCAGATCAGCTCATTGCAGGCTGCTTTTTTGTCTTTAGTGACGGCAGAGATGTGATGTGAGGAGCTCAGAACGATTCAAGGGTTACTGATCCTGCAGGTCCTGCTAAGACTCCAACATCTGCATCAGATCTCAGGTCACATTCCAGCTCCTAAAACATCCATACTGACTGACAGACAGACAGACAGACAGGACTATGTGAAGCTTTGCAGCCCTTTCACCCACAATCACAAGTCAAACAAGTAAAAAAACATTAATCTATGCATCTGCTAGGATCTGTTACAACTCCAACATCATGACCTTTAAACCAAAAAATAGATATTGATTATTATTTGCAAGTCAAATGTTTGAGTCCTGCTAGTGCAGACACACCTGCAAAGTGATTCAAGTTTTGTATCCATTTCTCTACTTCAGTTTATGACATTTGCTTTGCTGCATCTATATTTCCTGCTTTGCTGTGCCGTGTGCAAAGTGGCAGAAGGTGTTTTTTTCCTGTGTGGTTTTAGTAAACATGAACATGAGACTAATCGTTTATCAGCTGTTGTCCGCTTCCGGTCTGCATTTAAAGCCTTAGTGGCACGCATTTAACCCATTTGGGTGTTGCAGGTTTTGGGTTGTCCGGGCCCATAGAGGGTCACAGAGAGGGGCGACTGCATATTAAAGGGGAGCGAGGGTGTGTCTGCAGTTTCCATGAAGATTGAGAGGCCACCTTAACCCTTATACTATCTTAGATGACCCCACCCTTCCGTTGACGTGTTCTCCCTACCATGACAAAGGTGGATAAAGGTGGAAAGATTTCATGTAATCCATGGACACCAGTGAAGATCACAAATCATTGAAGAAAAAAGATTCAGAGCACTGTCTAGTGGGTCTAGATGACCCCACTCCCAATGATAAAGTGCCTAGGATAGCACAAGGGTTAAGAGACGTCATGAAAATGAAACCCACGATTGTCATGCATCATGGGTGCAACACAGTTATGACGTACGGATGATTCTGTCATACTGATTGTGATAATCTCCTCATTTCTAACAGTCGTGCTTCACATAGTGCACACTTGAACAGCACTAATGAGCTGCTTGCCCATTGCACAAGATTGGGAGAAGTTGTGAAAAAGTGAAAATCTTCATGCTTACTTATTATACGTTGTATAAGTGTTTGCTACAACCTGTCGCAAGTGGGAAGAAAGTGTGAAATACTTAATATTACATGACTTTTCATTCATGATTGGCCAAAGGAGTTTGGATAAAAGATGTACAAGTACAAAAATAAAGACTTTTAGCAAAATTCATTAAACTACTATTAAAATGTGTCAAGTCCTTTCATGTCTCTTCAGATGTTCTCTTAACCCTTGTGCTATCCTCGGCACTTTAACGTTGGGAGTTGGGTCATCTAGATCCACTAGACAGTGCGCTGAACCTTTTTTCTTCAATGATTTGTGATCTTCAATGGTGTCCATGGATTACATGAAATCTTTCCACCTTTATCCACCTTTGTCATGGTAGGGAGAACACGTCAATGTAAGGGGGGGGGTCATCTAAAGATAGCACAAGGGTTATTGCAGAATACTTCAAAATTCTTCTTAACATAATTCAATTCAAAGGTTCAGCCCAACAGTTCCGGTCGGGTCGGTCCATCACAGTCATTATGGAGAGTCATCATCAGCAGTGGTTAGAGTCTCTGGCTAAAGAGACTGGCTGCTTTCACAAGTCTCTTGTCCTGGTGTCGTACAGTGATTTTACTACACCCTTTTTCCCCCACAGTCAGTCCCCACAAGTGTCCCTGACAAACACACAAAAAATTTTGTAACAAATGATTCAATTAAATCGGGAAACAAAGAGGAACTCTGATCTTTCCAAAATCAGAAATGAACTGAAAAACTTATCGTTAAAATGCTGCACGGGAAACCTGGGATGACCAGCCAGCTTCTGGTCAACAAACACAGCATCTAAGGCCCGTTTGGCTCATACATTTTATTATAAATAAAAAAATAACATCTAGGACCTTTGTGCTAGCACTGCCAGAGTATTTTCTGCTCTGTTGCGAGGGCCCACGCCAGCACAACAGGCAGGGCACGAGATCACGTCCACAGTGATTCACATCTGACCTGCAGGTAAGACTGCAGCAACCTGCTGGTTTCCAGAAACATCTGCTGTTTCTATACTCAGATGGACATGTGAGGAAAGTGGACCTGAGCAGGTCTGCTTGCCTGTCTGTCCTCAGGTCAAACAGCTAAAATCCATAAATTGTTAATTTCCACATGTGGAGATTTCAGTCCATCCTATTCGGTAACACATGCATGCATGCAGCACTGTGCTGACTAGAACACCACTGCACACGCAGTCAAACATGCATTCATGTGTGAATGAATTCAGTTCAGATCGGTAAATTAGGTTAACATGTGGGATATTGACCATGAGCCAATTTGTTAGCACAACCATAAGGTACAGACGTAAAAATACATCTGCCTTTGTCTGAGAATCAGGACACATCCATGTTTGAAACAACATCACAAAGAACTCCAGGCCATGTCCTGATCCCAGCACCACTGCATCAGAACACTGAGTGCTCAATTGATGCAAACGCACAAGGAGGACGGCTTCTGAAAAAAAGAAAATAAAGATCCAACCTCTGGATGTAGTTTGGCCTCTGTATCTTTGAGGGGATTCTGACAGAGACTCACACAGTCAGCTCCTACTCTCATTATGTAGTATGAAATATCTTAAGACCTGCAGGTGACCAAACCCACGTAAAAACATCTCACTGAAGCTTCTGGATGTCCTGGGAGGCATTGGAGCCTGCATTTCCCAGGACCAGGCTCCTCCGTGGCAGAAGCGCATCCTAATGGCGAGCAGCCTCCTAATGGTTTGGTCTGATCAGCCAGTCCAGACCACAAACACTTCGTCTAAAAGTCGGATCCAAAAGCAACGGGACCTTTCGCAATCAGAGGCTTCTTCAAGGTCTGTATGGCTGCAGTGCACTGATGTTTGAGTGGATGTATCATCAAAAGACGGAGTACTTTGAGATAACCACTTATCTGCACAATAAACGCAGAATGATAAATGCCTTAAAGGACTATGAAGAGGTCTGGTAACTGAGTGAAAGTAAAAAGACGTACAGCAGAGGCACATCTCCTCCTCCTCCTCCTCCTGCCGTAGTGAATAAAAACCCTGTAGCTTAGCTGCCTGTCGACGACTGAGCTGAACAACTCATACATCTGCAAAGATTAGAACATTTTGAAGAGGTTCCATATTTTGCCAGTCATTTCAAAAAGAAACTTTTGGTTTTTATAGAATCATTCAACAAAAAAAAGCCTTTTATGGCCTGTAGGTCAAAACAACCCAACATTTATCAGTAGCAACCCAAAAATGATGTTTCAGCACAGATGTCAGGTTTCAGATGTTCTGTTGCTGGTTGGGCTTCCATCTGCATCAATGTGTGTTAAAGGCCATCAGTCTGTGGCTCTGCTTTGGTGAAATGGAAGCCCAGGTTGCTTTGTGCTGCCCGTGGGTCATCTGTGGAACTTTTCCAAGACCTTTTCTTTCAGCGGACCTGCAACAAACAAACCACACCAGCTCTTCCAGGGGTCTCCGGTCAGGAATAGTCCATTCCACTGCAGGTCTGGTTTTATGTGCATCACAAAGTATTAGTCATCCAGTTCATTCAGGACTCACAAGTAACCGCAGCGCTGCTTCTGTAAGGTGCATGCAGATCAGACGTCAGGTTTTATGCAACCCAGACTCTCAAACAGTAAGTCAGACCCAAACTTCCAAATGAAACCTTTCAGTCTAATTAAACCAGAAGGGCCCTCCAGCATGTGTGTGCCTCCAGCACACGCAGATCCAAGCACTACAAACATTAAAATGATCAGACCTGTGTGTGTGGGCGCCATCTTTACAGGAAGCAGGTCAGAAAACTCTTCCAGACATTCTCTGTCTCTTGCAGTCACTTGAAGCTGAACTGTTGTGCTGCTCCTTACCGTCCTCCTCCTTGTTGTGCGGGCTGTGGCGCATCCTGTCTTCGCGGCGTGTTGGGCTCAGCTCCGTCACTCTCCCCAAGTCTGCTGCTAGCCACGCGGGCTCGCTCATCTCTGCCTCTGCCTCACTGCTCACTGAGCTGTCATCCTGACACAGAAGAAGGAGCAGTTATCCCAAAAGTCACGACATTCCAATGTTCTGAGCACGATCACTGCTGCATGTGAGCTGCAAACGCATCTACACTGCAAACACAAACATGCACTGAGTCTTTCTCTTAGAACTCGACTTCTTTTGTGCTTCTGTTGTTGGATGAACTGTTCTGTTGATCCGTTTCAGGAACCCTTCTGGGTAAGGCGGGAATTCTCTGTGTGTAATCCAAATGAAAACGATGGCAGGAGGTGGGAATCACTCTACTGAGCAGTAAAGGTTGTGGACCAGAAAACTGATCATGGAGTTGGCGTGTTGGTCTCGGACCAATCATAAACGTAACAGGTGCCAGACATGTTTCATGAGGTGGGGGACGTTTCTGGACAGCAGCGAACAGCAGATACACTGCAGGTACCACCAGAGCCAAAGCGTTCCCAGTGGTCTTTTAATCATGATTATGCCGTATTAAGCCAAAACTTTTTTTTAACACTGTCGTTGTAGGACATAGTTTCTGCAGAGCAGCAATATTTTTTTAGAAATTCACCTGAGTTGTGGGCGTGCCCCTTTCCCATAATCCATCTGTTACAGCCCCTCACAACCCCAACCTAACATTAGCAGTGCAACAAAAGAGGCAAGCAAAATCAGATCTATCCATCCGTACAGTTCTGATCCAGATTCCAGCTCAGACCAGGAAAACAAAGACGTTCATGGATCTATTTGTCTGCAGGTGGATGATCAGAATGGAGCAGAGCAGGGAGCTTGTGGCTTGTAGTAGCTTCTACATCACAACTACAAGCTTTTACTACAGTGTTTGTTTATCTGCTCCTAATTTACCACAGTTTCAATAAAGAGATTAAAGAGAATTTTTGGACTTAATGTGTCCTCCATCATGAGAAAAATGCTACAAAAACATGTTGAAAGCACCAAAAATGCCATTTTTATCAGAGTGCAACTTTAATGAGTTCAAGACTACACTGCTTGTTTTGCTTTTGCTTTGTTAGGTTTAACAGGAAAACAACGCTTCGCATCATCAGCATAGAAATGTTTAATGTCTCAGGGAAGGCCTCTAGTCTTTAATAAACACCAACATCTCTGATAAGGAAAGGACATCCTCCTCTGATGAGTTTATATTTAGACCAGCTCATCATGGAATAGCTGCTTGCTTAAAGTCCCCCTCTGATAAAAATCAGGTTTTTTTAAGTTTTTGACATCTACAAGGAGAACAAATGTAATCAAAATCATGTCATTTTTGCATTTCTGATTATTTCTCCTTTGAAATTGCTGTCAATCAAATTTTGACAACAAAGATTCTCAGTTTGAATTAATGAGCCGTTGTGATGTCATGATGCCCCAGTAGCACATGCACATTGGACCAGCTCCCTGATCTGCCCGTCCAGTGTTCACAAGCCTGGGGGGGGGGGGGGGGGAGAGAAGAAGGCAAATTACTGCTTTCCCCGCATGTACTTTAAGTGCGTCCAAAGCTGGATTTTGTTGTTTGGCCGCACGTTCAAAAAGTGTTCAAATGGAACCAAAAATATGTCACTTTTCCCCATTACTTTATCACCAAAGATAAACTTTTCAGAATAGAGACCGTCAGTTGGTGTTGCTCTGTCTTTTTTACTATAATTTCCTGTGAAATGTCGTTCACCATTCGGCGTGTCCCATCAGGGGTCACCACAGCTTTCACTGACTCGCACAGGTGGTTTGGTGGACATTTTTATGCCAGATGCCCTTTTCTGACACACATGCTCTTCCTGGCACCAGCCCTGTATTTTACCCGGGCTGGGAACTGGCACAGGGAGACCCAGACTTAGGCCCCCTTGAGGCTACATAGTTCTAGGGAATTGCACAAGTTTTGCCCATGGACCCACACTGGATTAAGCTCAATGCACACCACGCATGCCAGTCCCACACAACTAAGCTGTCAAGCCTTTTCTGTAAACATTTATACATCTATACACTGAGAAGAACAATAAGAACAACAAGAAACTGTAGCCCTTTTAATTTACATAGAATAAAAGATTTAGTCAATTAAAGTGTTGAAGCCTTCTGAAGGAGTCAATAGTATTTGTTTTTTCCACAGGGGGAAGGAACAGTTTTTTTGAGCATTTGTGCTACAGTGCTGGATGACAGCGATGACCTATATCTGTCTGTTTGGTGGGGTTCTCGGAGCAGGGGTTTCCCTTAACTCGTCACGATGAATGAGCTTCCCCACTGCAGCCAGGCATGCAGCCAGCGTGAGGAGAAGCAGCCGTGCACACAGCGACAGGAGCATCCCATCCATTCAAAATCCAGTTCACAGAGTCGCTGGAAAAGCTTTCATCTCATTCGCTTCAAGTGGAATCAACTGCTTTACATCCATCTTCTGAACTTTAGCTTCATTGGGAGTCCTTCAAAGTGATCACGTTTACTCTCGAGGGTTACATGCAGGTATGTGCCCCTGGTACGACAGGGAGGGGCGTGTTTGAAAAGCCTCTTGAGGAACTGGTCTATGAACAGAACCTGATCTGCTTTGTTTAACTTCTTACTTTCTTGAACTGTTTCAGAATTCTGAGCTGGTATTTAATAACTCCATAATCCTTTCAAGGCTTTCTCTAATGATGATGATGAAGCTGCTGATGTCAGGTACCTTCATCCTTGTACCTAAATCCTGCAACATCCACTCCAGGAAAGGTCAGAATTGAAAGAAATACAACAAAACTGCTTCTGCACCTCAGAAGCCCTGGATCTTGTAGGAACTGTTGTGAACATGACAAACCCAACCTCTCATCCTAAACACTTTGTTCCAGCAAATCTACAACCAGTCTGATGATCCATGCTTTGAAACTGTTCATAGACGGCACCTTCCAGCTCTACACCACAGACACAAAGAGCAGAATAACAAAGGCCTGTTGCAGATATTCTGATGAAACGAGTACAGAGCAGCTCAGAGAGCAATCAGCAGCTGAGAAGAGCTCCAGAAGAGGTGCAGTGGCCGCGGAGGAGGCTGCAGGTTCAAAACCATGCAGCCGGCTGGGAAAGTAGAGACTGTATCTGCTCAATCGGCTCAGCATGTTAAGAAGCTGCTGCTTCTTGCAGCCAGGCATATGCATTAACTGTGACAGCTGATCCTATGAGGCAGCATTTCCCTTCACTCCTCGTGTCTGCCTTCAGCCCCCTTTTTTCACGCAGCAGGAGATCTTTGTGCTGTAACCTCCTGCTCTCCTCTCAGTGATCCAGGACCACAAGGTTTATGCTGGACCTGAGAAAGCTGTCTGTAGAAGAACCAGGCTGATGGGAGGAGGCTAAAAGGCTGTCCAAACTCCCCTCGGACCCCCATGGCTCCGGTGTTCTTCTGAAGCAGGTAAGACCCGACAGGAACAACTTCAAGCTCTGAGATTTAAACAGTGAGTGGGCGCTAAGTTGTCAAACTGAAATGGTTTATAAAACGCACAAGAGTTTAGAAAAATGACAAGGAATTGCAAGAATTTGAAATTGCTGACCAATTCATTCGTATAGAGTGATGTAAGAACAATTGTCCCCTATGAGAACTTTCAAAGACAGCAGGCATTTAGTCAGTCTCATCTGTACCGTGTCTCCTGCACAGAAAGTGTTCAGTTTGCCAGAGTTACATTTATCTTTGATGGCGATCAGATCTTTGTTTTTCATTCTATAATCCTGGATGTTTTTTTGAACTTTGAGAGTTTAAACAAGAGAAAAAAGTGTAAAAATGTCAATCTGAGAGAAGTGGATAAAGTGTGTAGTGAAGAGTTTTACTGTCTTAAAACAGCTGTAATCCTACTTTGTGGATTTCACCTGTTGCATGTTATTTTTAGAATGTAAGCCCTACAATAACCAAGGAAACACAAAATAACTATATAATATATAGTTATAAATAATAATAATAATAAATAATATCTTGGATTTACTATAAGATGTGCAGGTGTGGCAGTGACGGCTCTTCCAGAAAAGTTCAAACGATTCAGTCTCCAAGAGCCCGAAAACAACCAGCCGAAATGAGAAATGACAAGCTCAGTCACCCGGAGAGATCACAGGAGAGCCACTGCTCCTCCACAGAGGAGCCAGCCGAGGGGGTTCGGGCATCCGGACGCCTCTCTGGGGAGGAGATGGATGGATTGTTGGACGGACGTACGGACAGACAGACGGATGGACATAAATGTTAAACATCATGTGTCATGGGCAACACTGTGATCTTTTGCTTTTATTGGCTGTTTTTTTTAGGTGTCTCGTCTTCTTCATTCAAACTGGCAACAGCACATTCACAAGAGCTCAAAAGCTGAGGCCGATTGATAAACACCTGGCACTAATCACTTAAAATGGAAAAATAGGATCCTGCTTTTCTGGCTGGCAGTTTGGAGGAAAATATGGAATCCCTGGCTATATGCAGCTGACTTTTAGTGAATGTCCTGGAAGTCAAAGTTCACTCTCTAAAAAATCATTGAAAAATGTTTAAGATCAACAATCAGTGGGTCAGAAAAGAACTTGAATCTTGAAGGTCTCTATCATGCTATCCTAAGCCGTTCAGAGAAACTATATCTGTGTTTATAATGACAAATTACCTTTGGAACACTAAAGAACACATTTTTTGAAATAGGAGTTTCTTTCCGCTCATTTCTTACCCAGAAGTCTCTGAGGCACAAGCTTTCGCTCCATGTGGGTGTGGCCTAATTCATGACATCATCCTAAAGCCGACAATAGCAGCGTCTGTGTTTCACGAAAACAAAGCCGTAGTTAGGCCGGCTCTAGGATGACGTCATGAAATGGGCGGCACCCACAAGGAGAGAAGGGCGGTGCTTCAGAGATCGAGGCGTCTTACTTCTGAGCTGCAAAAATAACTAACAATTGATTAAAAATCATTTTTTCATCTGGCAAAGGTTAATACATGATCATATATTTGGACATAGTTTACTCTGAAAGGCTTAAGATTGGCAGGATATAGACCCTTTCAGTAGCTCACACACGCTTGTATATGCGCAGTGTTCAACAGCCCTCAAACTATGTTCATGCCCCCCTCTGCGACGTGCAATCAAGCGGACACCGTTTGTAAACGTGCATCTTTCTGCATTAAAGACTCGTAAATTTATGCGTCGCCTTGCAATAAGACCATTTTTGGGCTTTACGTGGAAAAGGCCTGTCCATTGAAGGCAGGTCAAACTGAGCCGCTACGTGACCAGCAGTACAGTCCCAGTTCAAAGCCCCCCTGACAGTGAAATATGCTTCATTTTGGCCAAAAAAGGGCTTGACTTGCTGTCAGAGAGGGTGTCTGGCAGAGCCCCTGCCGGGCTGCATGTTGCATCCCCTGCTGTTAGCACAGCTCTGGTGCTGTTCAAAAGTTAAAGCAGAGGATTGAAGATAGTTATTTATAAAGGATGTCCCAACAGTTGAAACAAAGTAAATGTAAGATGAAATAAAAGCCTTTGCCCTGAAACTTTGACTTGTGCAATATTTGATCAAACAGGTCATTCCTGCTCCCTCTGTGTTACATTATAAACTTGTTTCACAGGTTGAGGATGGTGAAAAGCAGAACAGTCTCATTGTTTTATGACAAAACTTTCCAATTCTTTCAGCACAACTCAAGGCTTTTGTTCCGTTGGCCCATTCCAGAAACATCCTTTGATGCCTGTAATACAAACCAAAAGGGGGCTTCATGATGAAGCAGAACTCATAGAGGGGATGGGGTTTCATTTACAGACTTAAAAAAATGGGAACTCATATGTCAGTGATGGACAAACCCATGAATGTGTCAGAGAGGTATCCTAAAACTGACCTACCTAACAATCAATCCAGAAAATAATGGAAATCAGACCCGCCGTTTGCTCTGTCCTCCAAAATAAATGATTTCAAAGACAACAGAGTGCCAGAATGATAATAACTGCTATCAAAGAATTTCTGCGCCTGTCAACACATGAGAAAACTTAATGCTGAAGCTCCTCCCACTGATGCTTCACATTCGGTCTCAGTTTCTAGAATAGAACCATGTTCAGCTCCCAGCCTCTGTTTCCATTATCGCTTGGAAAGACTGGTGACTCTAAGACCAAGCTTTGGGACTCCCAGCAGCACATTCAACTCCAGACCTCTTTGACAGACTTTGAGCCATTGCACAGCGTCAACAGGTACAGGTGCAGAAAAGCAACCCAGCACCATGATAAAACCTCCTCCATGTTTCGCAACAGAAACACAGATATCGTCAAGGCAATAGTCATTTTTACTGTGCAGTCTTATTGATTGAAAAGAGCAGGAGGAAAACGATTTTGTTGTGCACTGCATGACAATAAAAGATTCTGATTCTATGGGTCACGTCTCTGTTCTCAGTTCAGTTCAGTCTCACCTGCTTAGAAAAGTTTCTGATAAAAGTTTTGTGGCTCGTCAACAAAAGCTAATTCAGGGACTTGATCAAACAGGAGTTGGTTAGTTTGTCCCCTTGAAGGCCAGTTTGCCTTCAACAACAACAGATGCCACAATCTGACAGGGAGGTGTCCTGATCTGTCGTTTACTCGTCTTGTCTTAAGATTTTGGAGGCTGTTGAGAGCTTTTTGGTTCCCATTTGTAAATCTGCCTCTAGAAGCTGCCCCTTGTTTGTCATCCATGCTCTTTCTGAACAAAAGAACCTTAGTGAGCTTGGAGCTGACCTTATAGCAGGGGTCGGGAACCTTTTTGGCCAATAGAGCCATAAACGCTACATATTTTTAAATGTAATTTCCAAAGAGCCATACAATAATGAAGTGTCCCTTTCCCACACTGAGGCATGGAGACTTAACCTCTTTTAAGGTTCTTTATTCTGGTTACTGCAGACCGCAACAAACGCCGTACAATTAATTCAGCAACTCCTGAATCTCTCCCGCCGAGACGAGAGAGAGCGCTTCTACCAACTTTATATTCGCTCACTGCCGCGTCAGCCCTCCCATTTCCCTTATTCGGCCCATAGCTGAACCCCATTGGTCCAAACTACCTAACAACAGGCTGAGCAACAGAACTGAGGGCCAATCAGATCTCTGCTTGATGCGTTCAATGAACTCCAGAACTTTTAATGCGGCCCAACAGCCAAGTTAAACTCAGTCCGCAACAATATGTTTAAAACTAAATATACAAATGAATGTGTGCATTTGATTTAATTTCAACATTTTTAAAGTACAATAAGTCTGTGGATTCTTTTTAATAACATTGTTAAGGCCTGTTCACACCGGGACGAATTTCGCCGGCGATTTTCGCCGACGTTTAACGCCTCGTGACTAAACAAAGGGCACCAACGAGAGTGTGCACACCGACGCGAAAAAACGCCAGGCGTTAAAGCGTCAAAAAAAAAAAACGCCTCGGGTTCGTTTTTTTTTTTCGACGCGTCGCGTCGAAATCTACTCGACCAATGAGAACGGCGCTTTTGCTCACGTGTCTGGAGCTTCTGAAGTTACAGTAAAACACAACTTGGGGGCGCTCAAACACAAAACTGCCTTGCTGAGCACACATACCAGCGAAGAAGATAGACGCCAAGTAGCGTCTACACAGCCGCGAAGCAATAATGACGGACATTCTAAAATATCCCCGAACCAAGCAGCAGTTGGAGCTACTGGTGCTTGAAATATTCATGTTTTCTTTGTTTGATTCTGACAAGCGTGTAAATACTTGCTCTCTTCTTCTGAGGGAAAAGCGACTTTAAGAAGCGTAAAGTTGCGCAGCGCCACCTTGTGTACAGGAGTATTTCTGTTTTACATTAAGCGCCATCTAATGTCAGGGAATGAAATTGCATGTTCACTCCACTCATCGTCAGCGAAAATCGCCTGGGTGTGAACACAAAAAACGTGGCGAAAAACGCTGGCGAATAACGCCTGGCGAATATTCGTCCCGGTGTGTACGGGCCTTTATGCTGTTGCTAATAAATGATGATTATTACTTAGCATGAATGTGACTTCTGGTGCTGCGTGGTAGTTTTGCTGATGGTCTAGTCTGGTTGATACGTGGTGAGTTTCTGCTTCGTTCAGGCGTTGAGACTTTAAACGTCATCGTAGGTCTGAATGTTCTTTAGATGTGAGACAGACTGCTCACATGCAGACGGGGAGCCAAACACACACTCACACGCCACAGTGAGTGACGGGAAGCGGGTTTTACGTTTTTACAATCCCTGCGCGATTCACCTGCTGCCTGTCCCCACAACACCTCAGCCCCACCCTCTGCTTTCTCCCTCACACATCCCGTCCCCGCATCTGCGCGCTCTTTCTCAGAGACGGGAGCGCGCAGTTTTAGGCACGGCAATTCACAGGTTTCCGGCTGGTACAAACTCTGTGAAATAATAGATAATAGTAACTGATAGTGCTGGCGTAGATTTTGTTCTCCAAGCAGCGCTACTACTGCGCGCCTCTGACATCGCATCGCGCCCGACAAGGACTGGTCCAATGAAAAAAAAAAGAAAAGTATAATTAAACATTTGTCTGCGAGCCACATGTGACCATCAAAAGAGCCATATATGGCTCGCGAGCCATAGGTTCCCGACCCCTGCCTTATAGCCTCTCTTTATTGTACACTTCAGATGAAAGTGTCTGCTCCTCTCATTTATCCTGCCCTCAATAGGACGACAGACCTTTAATTCAGTACAGTTGAGCAGCAGATTTGAGGGGAAAACAGTAGAAATGTTTAACCCCTTTACCAACGTAAACGGCCCAGAATTTGACCCTCTATTACAATTAAAATCAGGTTCAGTCAGGTCAAGCTGTACCTGAATGGATTAGTGAAATATATGCAATAAATCTAATATTTCACTGTGTGGTATCTGAAGAAATTTTTTTTTAATATTTAGTAACAAATGATAGGAGTACATTCATCTTCTTTTAAACCATTTTTTCCTCCTAAATGTTCTCATTTTGTTCAGCTTTTCTCAATCAGCCACAGCACAGTTACTCCTCTAACAATGTTCTACAGCTTCATAGAAGACACAGTAAGCCACAACCTTCATCTAAAGGTTGCCTTTTACTAAAATTATTATCTGGTCTTTTTTCTATTGGGATTTTTAAGAAGTGCTATATTCCTGGTTCATTTAAGAAGACCAGGCAAAAAATACCAGACATGTTAGAAGTGTTCAGGAAATACTTCACCTTCTGATAGAGATTATACATTGACCTAATGGATGTTAAGATATCCCTTGTGTTATCTTATAGGGTCCAGATGACCCCACCCTTACATTGACATGTTCTGTCTACCATGACAAAGGTGGATAAAGGTGGAAAGATTTCATGTAATCCATGGACACCAGTGAAGATCACAAATCATTGAAGAAAAAAGGTTCAGAGCACTGTCTAGTGGGTCTGAATGACACAGTTAACCTTGCGAGTGGGGTCATCTGGACCCCACAAGATAGCACAAGGGATATGCTCAGTTTGAATTGTTAAGCCATAGGGCGTGCTCATAAAGAAAATGATCCTTTGATGACATTCAGGGGTTCAAATGTTTAAAGGATTTCTGACATTTGAGTTTGGTTTCGAGTTGAAGTGTGTTTATAGGTTTTGTCTGTGGACAGTCGCCCAGCTCGTTTCCAACCTTCGGTTTTTGACAACCCCAATAAATGTCTGTTTGAAGTGTCGGCCTGGAGCCTCAGTTTGGCTCAGTTGTTCATTAACCATAGCAGATTCTTGCAGCAGGTTCCTGCATTTAGTGCCGCTATGACTGTAAGCTGCAAAGCTTGGCTCCAGCCTACAGATGTGGTGAGACCAGGTCACAAAGCTTGATCTATGCAGTCCTTAAAGTTTCTCTTTGATCATCTTTTGACTCATTGTCATAGCATTATCCGTGGTATTTGAATTATAATTATGCTTCTTTTTGGCCAAGATCAAAACTTGTGTCTTCTAGAACAAACATAGTTTCTGCAGAGCAGCAGGAGTTCAAATCCACAAATCCACTCCCGAGTTGTGGGCAGGACTGTTGACACAGAGTAAGCTCGCCCCTTTCCCGTAATCCTTTTGTTTACCATCACTCCTGTTATCTTACAGCCCTTCACAACCCCAACCTAACATTGTGCAACAAAAATAGCAGCAATATCAGATCTATCCTGCTGTACAGTTCTGATCCGGATTCCAGCTCAGACGAGGAAAACAAAGAGGTTCCTGGATCTATTTGTCTGCAGGTGGATGCATCAGAATGAAGCAGAGCAGGCAGCTGATGGCCCCACACAGCGTATTTTCTACCTTACAAATACGATCTTTTTAAAACAGCATTTTTTTGTCTGCTCCATCACAATTTTAATTTAAAAAAACACCCAGCAATGCAATTTTGAGCTAAAATTTCTTCACGTGTGTCCTCCATCATCAGAAAAATGATGTGACATGTTAAAAACAGCATTTTCATTGGAGCGGGTCTTCATAGTTTTTCCTCTCCGTTGCGTAGCAGCAAATCCCTCAGTACCTTTGCATGCCCCTCCACATGTTTAACGCCGTCATGAAAACAAACAAACTTGCCATCAACGTCCTTTTAGAATTTGAAAGTCAACGGCTGCTGCAATGTTTGCCGTTCCTCCTCTGTTGCTTGTTTATTGTGTTACTGACAGGTGATTGTTGTGCCATTAACCAGCTCAGTGGCCTTGTGCTTAGTGTCCGCCCTGTAACTGGAAGTTCGTGGGTTCAAACCCAGGCCGAGACTTTAAAAATGGGACCCAATGCCTCCCTGCTTGACACTCAGCATTAAGGGGTTGGATTGGGGGGGTTAAGCCACCAAATGGTTCCCGAGCGCGGCTGTGTCTGCAGCTCACCCCTCCCCCAGGGGGAGGGGTCAAATGCGGAGAACAGATTTCGCACACCTAGGTGTGTGACAGACAGAGGGACTTTTAACTTTAAATTGTTCATTCCACAATTAAAGAAAGTAAGAGACAACTTCAAGAGCTAAATAACAGTCTTCTTTTGAATTGATGTAGGGGTGAGCAAGGCTGGGGTCAGACCTGGAGACCTCTGCTGTGACCCAACAAGACCCCGTTTGAACTTCAAAGAGCCTCAACCAACTTCACCAGTTTCCATCACTGGAAACGTGTTCTTTGCTTTACATTTCTGTTTGATCCACAGGACATCAAAACACGATGTTTTGGTCAAGATAAAATCAATGAGTCCAGGTTTTCCCCCACTAAAGCTTCTGGGCATGTGTTGAATTGATGATGCGTGAACCAGGGTCAGTGCTGCAGTGTGTCTCTGAGTTTGCAGGGAAAGACACTCGCCTCATGTCTTCTCGTGCCGTAATGTCGTTGGTGTCTTACCGGAGAGCGTTCATTCCAAAGGCCGACACGTCTTCAGTGGGCAGCCTGGGATTTCAGGAGGGAGATCGCACACGCGTGTGTCGGGGGCTTGATGGGGGTTGGTGCTTCTTGTTCTGCTCAGTTCCTTTGTTTTCAAGCAGAGCTGGACCCTCGAGCCTCACTGGCTTTCATATTGGCATCCTCCAACCGACTCCCCCACCACCACTCTTCCACACCCCCCTCACCTCCTCATTTATCTCTCCTCCTTCCTGACTCCCTTCCCCCATCCCATCATCAGGTCTCCATCCTCGTCTTTCTCACTTCACCTTCAACCTGTGTCCTTATGTTTCACACATCCCCAGCTATTCCACTACTATCTCCACGACTCCACTACTATGGACTCTCAGATGTTTCTGTTCTGCAGCCATTACGGGAAAGAGGTCCGGTTCTCCTCCTTCATTTATGAGCATCATGTTTGTTGGATTCCATGGAAACGGGGCCATTATCTTCAGCAGTCCTGACATCATTACAACACATCCCCCCCAACCCGTCCGCCTGCTGCCGCCTGCATGCGACCGCAGACCGTCACGTGAACCTAACAATCAAGAAGAAATGTATCTCTGAGACAACAACGAAAGATAATTAGAAGCTCGTTAGTTTCCTGCCTCCACACAAATACAAGGACGGTGCGTTTGCTGTCAAGCCCCAAAGAGGAGCTGAATTCACCAAGTCTCCTGTAATCCACTGCCGCTAGATTATCTGCTGCACATTCACAGGTTCAACTTTTTCTTTGCTGAGCAGACATCCTGAAAAAAACATTGTTTCTAAATTCACTGAGAGAAAACCTGAGATAAGACCCCCACATTTCTGTTAAAAAAAGGAATGAGAAATCATCTTCAGAGAAATTAGACCATTTTCTCTGAATGAATGAATGAATGAATGAATGAATGAATGAATGAATGAATGAATGAATGAATGAATGAATGAATGAATGAATGAATGAATGAATGAATGAATGAATATTTATTCAGAACTTTACACCATCAGAGCGCCAAAGTGCTTTACAATCAAAAGAGAGATGAAAAATAAAATTAACAATTAAAAACTGAGCAGACTAAAAATTTAGAACAGCAGAATCAGAAATACTTTATTGATCCCACACCTGGGAAATGTGTTACCGTAGCAGTAAAAGAAGAATAGAAGACCTGCACGTGAATCGTGTAATGTCCTACTAAACCCGTATGTTTGCAGCAGTTCACCTGTTGGGTCCAGATTCACTACTTTTTTGCAGAGACTTCTGGGAAATTTCCAGGGCACTGAATTTTGCAGCTGTGAAGTATGTGAACCCTCACATAACAGTGAGAACATTTAAGGGCAACAGAATGAATCTGACGAGACGTCAGTCACAGAGCATGGCATAAAGAGCCTAAGGGCTGACATGAGGGGGAGTGAACGCACACCCACACACACACTGAGCTCTCACAAATACACACACTGAGCTCTCACACACACACACTGAGCTCACACACACACACACTTACAGGTTTCAGGCTGAGAAGCTGCACTGCAGATTATTGACTTCTGACAGAACTGAAGCACAAACGTGATTGTGAGTCCTTAAGGGGGGGAGGGATGATGCTCAGCTTTTGGAAACAGCGAGACAATCATTTTGGGGAGTCAGACTGTGACGTGGACACAAACAGAAAGCATTCAGACTGGCAGATGTAGAGAGGTTTTTTGGCTTCGGTGAGCTGGAGTCCTGTCCGTCTGTCAAGCTATAAAAAGCTGAACGCAGCACCGGACCGCCGGCTGAGATCGATAAGCTGCTGCTGACCTTCAGTGCAGCCAAACCCAGAGAGACGAGTCGTGTCATGACTGCTTGGTAAAAAGCTCGAGTAGTTCATAGAAGGCTGAAGAGTTATAACAGCAAAGCACAAAAACATGGCGTGCGCCGAGAAAGAAATATGTATAGGCAGGGCTCCAAATGACCCTTTTTGGTTTATAGCCACGTCGGCCGGTAATATCCAAAATCAAATTAGATTTCTCCTAGCCAAACGTTTCTCTGGAAAATCATTTTCAGTTGTGTATTTTAAAGCATGGTTTCAGTTGATGATTATTCTGTTGTGAAAACAGAACACTACTAATAATTGAAAGTGTCACCTTATGTCAGGTTTTATTACATCACAGAAATGTATTATTATTTTAACAGAAGACACTTTTGATCTCTGACCCTTTTTATGAACACATATCTTTCTTTAAAGGGTCTACATCATGCAAAATCAATTTTTTGAGCTTTTGTAATATAATGTTTATTCCTCACTATAAACTCCCCAAAAGTGGTATTTTGATCCATTCACACACTTCTGAGTATTTCTATAAAAACCTGCTCTCTGAGCACCAGCCCCTCCCAATCCACAAAAACATCACATTGTGACATCACAAAGTGGGGAACAGCCCCTTCCAGGAAGAGTCTGCACTGCCAGCCCCGCCCCCAGACTAACACGGTGACTAACACTAATGGTGATGTACATGCACAATAAGCACATCCATCTTTGCAAAAGTGTGGATGTTGTTTGTTTTCGTGGGAGAAACACAAACACACTGCCAAGGCCGGCTCTAGATGTCATGATGTCATGAAATGGGCGGCAACGACAAGGAGAGAAAGGCGGGGCCTAAGAGATTCAGTCGTCTTACTTCCAGGTAGGAAAAAGGAGCTCCAAAAATACCACAGATTTCATAAAAAAATTGTTCTTTAGTGTGCTTAAAGCTAATATATATGGGCAGGTGCAGACCTTTCCAGGTAAATCTTCAAACAAAGCAAAACCCCAACCAGAAGCCCTGTGTGGTAATAAAGTTTGCCTGAAATTGGGTCATCAACATGACAGTGATCAGACCAGCACATCCGTGACACAACAACGTCATCATTTAGTGCAAATGAGATTTTTTTTATTACTGAGGTGCCATCTGCTTCATGCTAAGATCATATGGAAGTTCTTCAGCACAAAGTACAACTGAAGGAGGCAGACAAGCTCGTCCTAAAGTTAATAAGCAAAACTTTCATGGGTTTTTTAACTGCTGTAGCATTTTTTTTTTAGTTTTACTTAACATTTACATGGTTTTAAAATATTTTTCATAATAGGGATGAGTTCAGTGATTAAGCCCTTCATGTCGCTAATTTACATTGAATGCAACATAATTTAACTGGAAGAACCCTGAAAAATATTTTTTCACATATTTGGAAATAAAGTCAAGCAAACTAAATACTTTATGATGAATGTAACAGATCAGCAATAAACGACAGAAGGCCTAAGGCGTAATTAATATAATTCAAACTGTCTTTCTCTTCCACTTTCTGCTTGTTTGTGTGAAATTTGATGTCCACTCTAAGAAATCCGAATACAATTTTTCAGGTCACAGAATTGATTGCAAAGCTTGGACTGGATGAAGGAGAGCCCTCTGCAGCCTCACATGTGTGAGTCCTTGGTGGAATAAATCCAGAGCTGCTGAACCAAGCAGCTCTCCAGCACCAGAAATGGAAGCAGCTTCTAAGGAAGGTTACCTAAAACCTAATTCTTCAGCTGGGTCTTCAGTTGCAATCTTTATCCTTTATCCTAACTTTTACCACAAAATCACATTTGATTTGGATCTCATCGATTCAATAAATCAGTCCTATATAAAAAAAAACATGCTGAAAAACATTCTTCTGAGAGATTCTTATTTCAAGCATTTCTATGGTGAACATGAATTTGACCTTTAAATACATCTGAAACAGTTTTGACACGTGTAGGTCCTCTGAATGGAACAGCTTTTTAGGGCTCTTCCTTCCTTCCTTCAGAAGGCATTTGACCCAAACGTATGTTTGGTTTGTTTGCTGTGATGGCTCTCGTTCTGGCCCGGTACACCTGGCCTGCTTGCAGTGGTGCGGCCCAGTATCTTTACCTGGACCCAAGAACAGTACAGTTCTGCTGCAAGTGAAGCATGACGGAGTACGCTATGACATCATACTGACCTGGACCCTGTCTGTCCCAAAACACATGTTTGACAAATACAAAACACCAGACCATTGGGAATGTAAGAAGAAAATTGTACATTCATGAGAACAGGATCTGCTGCTTTACATCACTAATTCAAGGCGTACCTTTTGTGTCCTTGCTGTTTCATCGATCTTTTTTAGAGAAATATTGCATGTTTTTTTTTAACAGCGCACTGTGTTCTGCGTCTTGATTGGCTGTTAACCACTGTCAATCAACCTCCTCTGTGCTATGTCTCCTGTAGAGAATGCGTTCAGCATTCCACATCTCCATAGATCGTTAATCACAAACAGGTCTTTGTTTTCATTTTATAATCCTGGATTAATTTCTCTATAAAGGTTTTAACTTTGAGAGTTTAAAGAAGAGAAAAATGTGTGAAAATGTTCACCTGTGGCCGAGAAAAGTGGATAAAGTTTGTAGTGAGGGATTTTATGGCCTTAAAACGACTAGAATAACTGTGAAAATTAAAGAAAAATTGCTGTGCGGAAGCCAAGCCAGCTTTTAGCAGGTCTGAAGACAGTAAATAAAGGAGGTGATTTTGAGAGTTTGTTTCTAAAGAGCCAACAGGCATAACAGACATATTGCACTGGCTTCATGTCTCTGCTCTAATCAGTCAGAAATGTCCATAGCTGCAGTAACAGCAGTGTCTCACACACAGCAGGGAGAAACTGGGAGCATTTCAACATAGTAAATATTCCATTTGTACTGAGCCCGTGTCCTGACATTAAAAAAATAAAATATATCTCGTTCCCACAAATTAATATCTTCTTTACATCCGAAGGCTACATGCTACGTATCCCATTGTGCATCACGTTTCCCCATAATACATCTGACCAATCACTGTGTCCCTATAACTGTTGAGTAACAACAAGACAAATGATTGGCTGGTCGGGATGCGTGATACGTGATGGGATACGTAGCGTGTAGCCTACTAGGATGCAAAGTGACTGCTAACGAGTGTGATGCTTTGGTAGAGCTTTTTAAAATAAAATAAAATCTGATCTCTAAACATCATCTGTGTTTTCAATGCAATGTAATGAGACACACACAGACAGAAATGTGAAGGTATCTGCCGTAAATCCAACTATTGCTCACATCCGTGTTTAGGAAGCAAGGAGCTATGTCCGGTAGGCGAAGCAGCAATCCGTGTTTATGGATGAATTATGACGTAAATAATTACTTCGTTCACACGAATTAATTAATGCATGGGAACGGAATATTATTTCGTGGAAACAAGATATTAATTTGTGGGAACGAGATACATTTTATTTTTTTAAAGTGTCAGGATATGGGCTCCGTACATTTGAAACAAACGTTGACTAACACAATGAAACAGGGGAGTGGAACCTGTTAGGTGCTGAACAAATACACGGCTGATGAACTTCCCTGAAGTTCTTCACTAAATCTGATGGATGGAGAGAACAGCGATAAGTTAGGTGAGTTCTGATTTGAGGTTCACTTTTCATTGATGGAAGCTGACTCAGGTCTTCATTTACATGAAACCTGCCCAGAACCCATCACCCTTAGATTCACTTTGAGTGCTAAGATTTCTTTCTCAACAGAGTAGGGGAGGATTGAGCAGCTAGAAAACAAAGAGGTAAGAGTGAAAGCTGGAGAGTGAGGTTCTCCACAGTGAGTCATTGCTGCTCCAGGAGCCAGGAGACGCGTGGATGCTAGAGATTAGTGGGCAGTCTAACGTTCTAAACACTACTTAATCTAGTCAGACAGGCCAACTGAGTCCTTTCACCTCCCGGAAACAATCCTGCGGGAACGTTACAAGGACTAATCCAGGCAAAGGTCACAGCAGGAGCACAAAGGTGTCAGCCGGAAAGCAGGCCCAAACTCCTACAGCCACGGCAGATAAAAACTCAGCTCATGCTCTACTGCACAGCAGGCCTACTCAGCTGCAAACGGACTAACAGGATTCTCAACTGTCAAATTTAGGGGGATAAACATTACTACGGGTAAGTAACACAAGATAATCGACAATTCTTAAGAGGGGAGATCATTCTTTGTTTACTAAGTTAAACTGATGTTTGTAGAGGATTTGTATCTGCTGGTGTCTTTCTAGTCATAAATGGACCTCGCCTCTGGCTCTTCTCGCACCCCCAGCCATCCCCCAGTTCCATCTGGATGAAGCCCCTCTGCTGGTCTATTTAAACATGTAGTTGTGGAGTTAGATAAGCTCATTCTACTCTTAGAGTTCTGGTAAGTCGCCTGTCTGTCCTGGGGGAGGATCCCTCCTTCACGTTGACATCCGTGAGGTTTGATCTTTTTTTTCCTGGAATCTGTTTTAATTTAGGAGTTTTTCCGTACCGAGAAGGAGGGTCTGAGGGCAGGGATGCCGCATTTGAGTTTAGTTAGCAATCAGCTATTGTATTTTATAATGCTATAATTTTATGTTTTGTACAAGTAGTGGAGCCCGTTGAGACAACTGTGTTGTAATATTGGGCTTGAATTGAAACAACTTGAAAAAAAATGCTGGCATAGATTTTATATGGTCGCCATTAATAGTGATAAGAAAATCAGGAATGTAGCCTGGGGTGACTCAAATTGCATTGAAACATTAGTCAAAGTTGCTTTTAAACTAAAGAATTAGTTAGTATAGTTGTTTTTTATATAGTATAGTTGTTTTCATCAATAAATACAGAAGCAGCTCAGTGGCGTACTGGGGTTGGGAGTTCAAGCCCACAGTCCAGTCATACCTAGGAGACTGGAAAAGGGGCCCAATGCCTTCCAGCTTTGCATCATTATTAAGGGTTAGATGGGGGGGGTGGATAAGCTACCATATGGTTCCCAAACCTGCTGTTGCTGCAGCTCCACTATGGGATGCAGCAAATGCACACTCAGCTGTGCGGGACTTGAATGTCAGAGGGACGTAGTAACCAAATGGCAACAAACAACAATCCATCAAAAATGGTGGTCTCATTATTAAAGCAGACCAGTTTCTGTTACTTCTTCTAAGTCTTAAAAAACAATATTACATTACAGATCATGATCAAAAATGACATGTGACACTTGACAACTCAATCAAAAATAAATTCCTTTGAATTTCCTGAGGAGTTAGGATGAAAATTCAGGCTGATGCATTTTAGTTTCCAATGTTCCCCTTTTGTCTACTGCACAAATATTTCACTTGGAGGTTTGGCTGAGCCAGGTGGGGTCCTGCTGAAGGCGAGTAAATTATGACCGGCAGGTGGAACTATACATGACATTATCATGTTAACACAGGTAAAAATCATAATGACATTTGTCAAACAAATTTGATCAGAAAATAACTCTAAGAAACACAATATTCATGAAGTCAAATCATTTTGCACGAAAGTGTTGAAAATTGCATTTACCATTGCATTGAACAGTTTGTTCTTGGCCAATCAGACACTGCTCCTGGGTTGGGTGTGCCCCTCTCTAATGTATATTTGAACCTCACCCAGACAGAATACAGCCACGATTCAAACCAGCCAACGCCAAGCCCAATCTGACCGCTGCCCCACAGCTTCTCCTCCCGCTCTACACCTGCAGAGGAAATCAACACACAAGAAGCCGTCCTGGCTGACATCAGTCAGCTGTTGGTCCATCACACAGGAGCACAGATACGTGACCTTTATTTTTTTAAACCACATAAAAATGGGACTTTATTACCAGGTATGATTGTGGATGTACTTTTTTGTTTTAGCTACAAACCAATTATGGTAAAAGTGACTAACCAGTTGGATCTGAACTGAAGATGATCTGTCAGGGCTCAGAGTACCAACCAGGCCAGCTCCGAGGTCTGAGGTCTCACTAGGTCTGGTACATTCTAGATCACAGACCGACAGCTTTTATCTAAAGAACACAAACATATGTTTTGTTTCCCAAACATATATGTCTACGTTTTACATAGACCAGATCAGAAAACGTAGAGTAGAGTTCATACAGCTGGATAGAAGGTAAAGGACTGAGACGTCCATGTACTGGACTAGGGTCCAGTAGAGGAGAAGTACGTCAACAAATTTAGGCTTCAGTTCTGAATGAGAGCAGAGTCTGGCTCTAGAGCAGGGGTGTCAACCTCCTGCTGGTTTTCCAGAAATCCTGCCTTATCTGCTGTTGATTACCTGGATCAGGTGCGTTTAGCCAATAAGGAGCTTGAATGGCAGGTGGGTTGGGAAACATGTTGGACACCGACCCTCGAGGCCAAGATTCTGACATTCCTGTTCTAGAGGGAGAAGGGCTAAGTGCTTTCTGAGAAAGCACTGAGACGCTTCACGCACCATGACTTGAAGCAGATTGTCTGTGTGTGTGGGGGGGGGGGCTGATTTTTGCACCCTGACAGCTTGGGTCAAGACAAGTTGAGACCACCAAAATGTTTTTTACAGCTAGTGCTGATTTCAAACTCGTATAATTATAAACAAGGTATCATTTAACAACTGTTCTTCATTTTATATGGAAAAGGTTTTAGTCTCACAAACTTGCATGTTTGGTCAGAATAATGATTTAAATCTTTGGGATTATTAGGATATTTTCTGACCAAGCAGATAAACTCTTTTTTTGTTTTTTTTTTGTCTTGGAATGTTTTGACCATATTTGGTCTTGAACACCGACTTAAGTTAACATAAATAATTGTTGTGGTTATGGGATGTTGATCTTCAGGTACGTTTTTTGACTAGATTTTTCCTAAACATTTCTTTTGTTCTTCTTTAACTAAATGAGGATGATGGTGCTGGTGTTTTTAGGCCACTCGTAGACCACTGCAGAAAAACCCACGTGCACTTCAGCCTGAGGTCATGAACAGATGGAGGACGTTTTCCTTCAATATTTTGTTGATAGACAGCGAAATTCATGCTTCATGACACTTGCAGGTTGACAGATTGTCCTCTTCTCCGTGTTACAGTGAACCAAATGCCAACTTGGTAGAAATGTCCTTTTAATGTTTTATTGTTCTGCAAAAGATACGGTGAATAGGTGAATCTATTGGCTGCAATCAGAGTTTTCCACAGATCAAGCTGCTGTTCTCTACGCCAGAACCTGTTAGATTTACATTAATTGTATAATCAAAGTGTTACAGTAGTTAAAAGAGTGTGTGTGTTAATTCCTGCTGGGGTGTTAAAGGGTTAACTCATTCACTTAACAAGTGCAGAATAAAAACATTTAAGAGGATGACAGAGGAACCTGAATGTTTGTCTTCCAGTCTGATTTTGTCCGTTTTGCATCAACCCAAACAACGGTAACACCACCCAACCGGATGTAGGTTTTGGTTATGGATGACATGCTTCCAACAGGCTTATTTTTTCCAAATCAATAAAGTAATAGAAACTGGATTTAATTGGATGAGGTGTGGTCAGGATGAACCACACTGGACCATGATAAAGCAGACAATAGAAGCAGCTTATTTTATAAATTTAGGTTTACAGTTTTTGGAAAAACTGCAACAAAGACTGAAACCAGAGGAAGGTTGTTTTCTCAGAATCATGAGCTGATCAGGAAGGGAACACAGCAAACTGTGAACCTCTGATCCGTCTGCTTTGAAGCCTCTTTTACGCAGTCCATTGTTTTCTGGTTACAGGTGAGCTGTTGGTGTCATGTCTGAAGAGAAAAATGATTTTCTGAGTCTGTCAGTGGATGAACTCAGCGACCACAGCCTCCAACTGAAGGTATGACTCTGCCGGCAGGCAGAAGCATGAATGGAGAGGATAACTGGTGTAGTCGGGACAGATGTGAAGGTTCTGTCCTTTGAAACTCTGTTCAGAACCAGTCAGTGAGCCTGCCTTCCCTACGATCCAGAAATATTCCACTGTTTTATGAGCATATGCTCACAAAGATACCATTAACAGCCAAGAACTATGACGTATGACAAGATGACAAGATACTACTCATCTTATCTGGTATTCTTCTCACAATATATTTTTTAACTTTTATTTTATTTAATTTATTTTTCTTTCTTCTCACAATATTTTCGATCAGTTTGATGGTGTTAACATGCTAAAAGACAAAAATCCCCCACATCTGACGTTTTGAAGGGATGTAAGCTACTGCAATCAGTTATTACAAAGTGTAGACCAACGCACGTGCGATTTCAAAACAAGCCCATATTATTATCCTTCCACCACCATGTGTCCAATTCATATATAGTTCAATGTTGTTTGGTATTCAACTGTAATGTTAATGTTTTCTTATCATCACGGTGAACAGCTATAGTGATTAAAAACTTTGCTGTAGCTCAGTCCTGAGATCTCAATGATGACCCGACCAGAAACAAGGGGCAACCCTTTGACTTTTGGGTTTGAGAAGAGTTTTAAAAAAATGGAAAGGAATCCACATCACCTCAACAAGTAACCAATCAGCTTAACTTCCTTTGAAGACCCATCCAGTTTTTGGGTGTTTTTAACACGTTATTGTAGCATTTCTTTGATGGAGGGCATTTATTAGGAAAATTAAACTTAAAATTATATTTCTGAGTGTTTAACACAAGTACATAGTCAGATCAGGTCTGTTTGCCATCTCTGTCAGAGTCACTCATCGTCAATATGAATGGAAATAAAACTGTTCATTGAATACAAAGCATTAAAAGCCCATACTGATCATCTTTTGATCTATTGTCAAAGTGGTCTTTAAATTATGAAGATGCCATTTGTAGCCCAAATGAAAAAATCTGAGTCCTTTTCTAGGACATAATTTCTGCAGAGCAGCAGGAATTAGTTGGAAATTCCCCTCTGAGCTGGTAACATTGCCGCAGAGTAAACCCGTCCTGACTTCCCATCATCCTTTTGTTTACACTCTCTCCTGCTAGCTTACAGTTCCCTCACACACCCCGCCTAATATTACCAGTGCAACAATAAACGGCAGCAGTACAGTTTGGATGTAAGACGAGGAAAACAAAGATGTTCGTGGATCTATTTGTCTGCAGGTGGATGCATCAGAATGGAGCGGAGCAGGAAGCTTGAGGCCAAATGACTGTAGCACTAACGTCAAGCATACATGCTTTTATTTTTAGTCGTTTAGATTATTGTAATGCTCTGCTCTCTAGTTTACCCAAAAAGTCTATTTCAAACTTAAAACTATAACCGAACTCTGCAGCACGAGTTCTGACAAGGACCAGAGGGCGGGAACACATCACACCAGTTTTTAAATGACTGCATTGGTCTCCATGTGGGTTTCAAGATTGTTTTGATATTGGTTTTAAACTATGAGCCCTTAGGGACCCTGAGGTCCTCCGGGGCTGACCTTTTGGTTGTCGCTAAGGTGCGGTCCAAAACTTACGGTGAGGCTTTGTTCTGCCATTGTGGTCCTCGCCTCTGGAACAGCCTGCAGGAGAACCTCAGGGCCGCAGAGTCTATAGAGGTTTTCAAAAAGAGGCTGAAAACCCACCTTTTTAATTTAGCTTTTAGACAATCCTATCTGGTTATTTATTTAAAATATATATATATATATATATATATATATATACATATATATATATGCCCTTGCTGGGGTGGTTGGGGTCCAGCATCGCAGCCTCACAGCTGTGGAGGGGACACTGTTGCTGTCATGGTGTGGGGGGGCTGTAGTGATGTTCTGTGGCTGAGCTTCTCCTGGTATAAGAGATTATTATATTGTTCCCTTGCAGCTGAGCCAAGCCTCATGTCTTTTATACTTCCAGATTTGTGTGCCTGTATGCATTGTGTGGGGCCGTGGGGGTGTATGAGTGTGAATTGTAAAGCGCTTTTTATAAATAAAGTTTGAGTGATTTTTTTTTATTAATCCAGGTTTTTTCTAAAAAAAAAATACTAAGAAACTTTATTGTCTTTCTACCTGTCCTCCATCATCATAAAAATTCCATAAGAACCTTTTCATTGGAGTGCAATCTGAACTGAAATGAACACCTTCTGACCAAAACAAACGGAGGTGGGTCTAGAATAACCCTTGTGCTATCCTAGGCTCTTTACCATTGGGAGTTGGGTCATCTAGACCCACTAGACAGTGCGCTGAACCTTTTTTCTTCAATGATTTGTGATCTTCACTGGTGTCCATGGATTACATGAAATCTTTCCACCTTTATCCTCCTTTGTCATGGTAGGAAGAACACTTCAATGTAAGGGGGGGTCATCTAAGACAGCACAAGGGATAAGGTGATCTGGACAGAGCACTCCCAAGATGCACCGGCCACCAGAGGCTCCAGAAATAGAAGGGAGCCAGCCCAATCAGGGGAGACGACGAGGATGAAGACAAAAGGGGATTAGCAGACAGGCTGTCGCTCCTTCTCTGGTCTGCTTACATGAACAAGCGGCGGTCAAAAACGGAAGGTATCCCACGGCAAAGAGGAGAGCATAAGCAGCTCCTGGCAGGAGGATTTATCCTGGGAGAGCCCCCCCCCCCTCAGCAGAAAGCCGACTGTGAGGAGGAGCATCACAGAAAATCAGTGGCCACCTTTTACCCTTTGGGTGCCACACAATGTCAGTTTCCACCAACTATTCAAAATAACTGAGAGGGTGAAGTGTTAAGAGTGTTCCGTCTAATGAGCTGACCTCTTCTTTGTCTGACCCAAAAATGCGTATGCTTCCCACGAAAGAGCTGAGTGAGTCGTTTCACCTTGAACTGTGGGGAGGGGAGCCGCTCTGACCTGGCGCGAGAAACCCTCTACCGTCTCTTTCACTTCTTCACTGCATCATTTCTCTGCAGTATTTGCAGAGATGATCACGATTCATCTGACCGCATTCATATAAAGCAGATTTAACCAGAAACTCCAAAGAATAACCAAACAAAAAGTAGAAAGAAAGAAAATAGCCTTCCTTCCCCATTTCTTTGGATGTGTTGCTATGGTAACGCATCCTGTGTACAGCATCAAGGGCACTGGAAGCGGATCGGTGTGGCCCTTAGTGAGGCTTTCTGTCAGCGAAAGCTCGGTTCAAGCCTCCACAGCTGCCACATGGCTCTTGAGCAAGGCCCTGAGCGTGAACCCTGAGCTACAGCAGAGGACCACAGGCTGCCAAAACAAAACATCAAGTCACATTTTCTGGGATGTGAAAGAAAATGTTACTTCTTTGCCTTCAGGTTTTGAAAAAACACTGTAAGAAAACAAATATTTGTTTCAGTTTTTTCTGTGTTTTCTATTCTGGTTGTTTTCAGATGTGTGAAACTTTGCTTCAAATTCTGACAGGAACACAAACAGAGGGTTAAGGATCAAATGTTTTTACAACAAAAATGCATTGAGACTCAAAAGCCTCGGCTTCTTTTTCATTATTTTGGATATAATCTATGAGGTCAAATCAGGATCAGCTTAAAGTGAATGAAATACTAGTTTGCCATTTTAAGAAAATATTTGAAAACAGTTTTAAACTAGAAAGAAATACTTAAAATGTGAAAAAATGTAAGTCAGGGGAAAAAAAGTTGAGTTAAATAATGTGGCGTGGAGAAGCGATAACGCTTTTCCAAAGTTTGGTACATCAGAGGAGGGGCGACACAGCAGCGCCAACAACAGACGCTGTGTTGGAGCGTGACCATAACCTCTGTCACAAAGCCCCGCCCCCACCTGAAGTTAAGGGGAGTGCTGAAAACATCAATTCTGGATTAAAACTAAACATGAAAGTGAGGAAGAAGAGAAATGAAAAACCAAAATACAGAACAGAAGCTGTTAGAAGCATTCATTATTTGGTAACAGTTTTTTTTCCTTTAATTCAGATTTTTAGTTTTTCTTCGAATTTAAAATCTACGCCCAATTTTTAAAGCATTTTTTTTCATATTTCCTTTTGGATTACAATGTGTATTTTGAGTTTAAACCTTTTTTAATTTTCAGGTTTTTTTTTATTACTAATGTCTATTTTTTACATTTGCAGTCTGGTTTTTCATCCACTTTAAACTGATCCTGATTTGACCCCATAGAAATGTTTATGTCTTGTGCTTCTGTTGAAAAAGGAAAGTCACCTCTCGTTTGTGTTTCCTGTTGTTTTAATTGAGTTAAAGTTTGTAAAACAGTCTTTAATCCAAAAAATAAAGAAACAGGACCAGAGCAGTAAATAAGTAAAATGGATGGACCTTTTCCCACTAGAAGTGATCTGAAGTGATTTGGGGGATTTTTCGGCCTGTGATGTTTGGGTTTTTGTTGAAGGTGGGTCCTTAGTTCCAAACATGGAAGACATCTGGATGATTCACCTGTTTATGCCTGGAAGTGGAAGCGCCTACAAATTGTGGGATTTCTATGCCTGCAGGTTGCTGCGGTACCTCTGGTCAAAACCAGTTTGTGTAACATTGATTGTCTAAAGCTGGAACACATGTCAACACATCCTGTTTGACTAGAGACACTTTAGCCAGACCGTATCCACATGAGCCAGAGGAGGAACCTGGCTGAATGTGCCAGAAAACGTTTTTTAAAATGTCTCCGCACCGCGTCTGCATCCAAACAGCAGCGCGGGTCCAGCGCGCAGAGCGCAGCGCGCAGCCCTGCTCCACGCGGCTGCGGGAGCGGCCAGCTTCAACGCCGCAGGTCATCCTGCTGGAGGCCGGAGCTCCAATCTGCGGGGCTGCGTGCGCACATTCCGCAGCAGCCACCCATCAGCACGCACGCCGCGCGTGCGCCCGTCAATTAAGCTGTGACATGCGCGCACGCGACCACACTGGCCTTCTGCCACCCATAACGAGCAGTAGAGACCCGCAGGACGCGGCACCGCTGGAGCCACGCGCGCCCGGACGGTGCGCGTGCGCAAGTGCAGCAACACAATTCGATGTGATCCAACAAGAGAGTCGACAGCCACGAGCCAAAGTTCCCGTGCGCGCCCCATCCCCTCCTCCTCCTCCTCCTCCTCCCCGCTGAGGAGAGCAAGGTGGAAAACACTGATGCAGGAAGGATGGACGCACGCGGACGGACGCCTCCTTACCTTCAGTCGCGCCTGATCACAACCATGAACGTCCGCCGCCTCGCGCTCCACCGTCCCCCGCGCTATTCACTCGTCCGCCCCGGTTTCCCCGGTTTCTTTATTCTGAAGGGCAGACCCCGCTGCTGCATGAAGGCAGGAGTGAGATCACGCAGCGGGACCTCAAGACTCCGAGCCAGCCGGTGGGCGGGGCCACGACTGCTGACATCACAGGCCGCGAGCGAGGCGGACAGGGAGAGAGGGAGCAGGGCTCATCACTGTGGGTCCAGGCTGGACAAATCCACGGAAAACAATGAGATCCACGAGGCGAGTCTGAGGAGGACGCGGGTCCGTGAGCAGCTTCTGCCTGCTGGACCCTCTGAGCTCATCAGAGACACCAGAGCACAGACAGAATGGGGAGAAATGGGTTTCAGGAAGGGGACAGAAAACCCTTTTAGGGATTTGTGCTGAAAAATATCCCCTCCCCAAATTTACCTCCTTTTCCTCAGTTCAGTGGTGATGTCGGGTTTTCTGTGGAAGCGTCACAGGCACCCGAAAACACCTCAGGTGTCATTCCAGTAACACACTGACCTTTACTCTCCCTCCCCAAAGACAGACACACAACCAACACACATATTCCAGAAGCTTTAGTGTCTCAATGTGTGTGCGTGTGAGCAGTACTATACGAAACAAACCTGCCATCTATAGGCAGAGGGCGAGAGGCGTCAGGCAACATGACGAAAGGCTGATTTCACTGAAAAGCTGCTCTCTGACTGCTGCCAAAGCCTACAGCCTGCAGTCTTCCTCCTCATCTCATCTGTGGATACAGTCTGCAAAAAGGTGCAGTTCAGACTCACAATCCTGCACTAACCCTACTGTTCTGGTGGTTCATGTCACATGAGTGGATTAAAGAGCACATGGCTCTTTGTTCTGGTGTAATGTTCACTGAGAGTCATTTTCAGTGCAGGTTTGATGCCAGCTCCATAGGAAAAAAAGAATGAAATGCAGAGAGGATCCTCCAAAGATGCACGGATGAGGCTGACTGGCAGAGCACAGGGGAATTACCCCTCCTCTCCTGATTCTGGCTGTTTCTTTATCATTAGACAGTGCTCGACCCAGGAGTAGGGCAGATGGTCAGAGGATGAGGGGCGCTAAAGGTCATGCCCCTGGTGAAAACACCCACCCACACCGCTTTAAACTAAGACGGGATTAACAAGCACTTTATTTGTGACAGCAAAAACTTCATAGCCAACACATGCGGTGTTCTTCACAGGAAGTCTGTGTGACCTCCGCTGCAAACATTTGGCTGTTTCTGTGTTGGTTTTTAATCAGCTTAAACCAATTTTATGACTGGAATCAGAATGAACACGTCATCCATGTTTTTGAAAGCTTGTCGTGGCTTTTCAGCGTCAGACCTGTACCTGGATGCAGGTATTTTATGTGCTCTGAATCTTTAAAGTAATGATAATAGTTTTTTTAAAGCCCCAATCCAATAAAAATTGTGTTTTGAGTGTTTTTGACCAGTTCTTGAGGTATTTTTCTGTTAAAGGACATTTATAAAGCAAATTCAGAATAAAATTGTATTTCTAAGTATTTATTTAATCCTTGTAAATCAGGAGCAGAATGCCGAAAATGAAAATGCAGTGTACAGAAAAATGCAGTTTGAGATAGCTTGTAGTTGTTACACAACAAACTACAATCAGCAGGTTACAAGCTCCCTGCTCTGCTCCATTCTGATCATCCACCTGCAGACAAAAAGATCCATGAACGTCTTTGTTTTCCTCTGAGCTGGAATCTGGATCAGAACTGTACGTCTGAATAGATCTGATGTTGCTGCCATTTTTGTTGCACGGCTAATGTCAGGTTGGGGTTGTGAGGGGCTGTAAACTAGGCAGAGAGCATGTAAACAAATGGATTATGGGAATTAAGCAGGGGCAAACTGCTGCACCAACAGTCCTGCCTACAACTCAGAGCGGAATTTCTAATCAACTTTGCCGCTCTGCAGAAAGGATGTCCTAAAGAACAACACAGATTTTTCGTATGTGGGCTAAAAATGACATGATCATTATTAAAAGAGCACTGGGAACACTGTGACAAAAGATCAAAAGATGATTGAGTAGAACTTTAATGCATGATCTCCAACCCCAAAGCAGTTGAAGACTGTTAGGCCTCCAGAGGAAAAAAAAACACAACCTACAACCTACGTTTTACTTCTAATCTGCTTCCAATGGAGGTTTTATTTAAGAAAATTACTGGATTATCTATGCCACATCCGACTCATTCTAGAGGCAAGTGAAGTCAGAAATACACCTACTACTGTCTTAAAGCGACTGCAAACTAAAAGGTTTTTTTAGAAGGTTTCTGTTGGCAGATAAGATTGATGGTCGGAAGATGCTGAGATTGGCTTCTGATGTTTTTCAGCTTCCACTTTGACAGTTATGGGTTAAGAGAAAAGCTATAAGACATCTTAATGGTTCCTACTGGAGATCTAGCGTACAAATAAAGTTTAAACCAGCTGCAGATATTTTAATGAAGGCTTTTTAAGAAGATAAACATTTCTTTTTTTTTTTTGACCGTTTTTCCCTTGCCAGAGCCTATCCCGGCCACTTGTGGGCGAAGGCAGGGGACAGCCTGGACAGGTCGCCAGTCTGTCGCAGGGTAGAATGTCCACAAACACACACCCATTCACTCTCACAGTTACACCTATGGTCAATTTAGAGTTGCTAATTAACCTATGAAGCATGTTTTTGGGACGGTGGGAGGAAGTCGGAGATCCCGGAGAAAACCCACGCATGCACGGGGAGAACATGCAAACTCCACACAGAAAGGTCCCCCATTGATGTTGTGTTTTTCATGTCCCCCAGCCGGGACTTGAACCGGGGGCCTTCTTGCTGTGAGGTAAGAGCGCTAACCACTGCGCCACCGTGCAGCCACGAAGATAAACTTTACCCTCAAAAAAAAAAAAAAAAAAAGGCCTTAAACCGGTGCGTGACCCCAAAAACGGTTTGTAAGAGGTCACTGGTGTTAGCGTGAGCATGATGTGAGCCAACTTGATGAGCTCACATCATGATTTAAAAACAAAGAGACATCGTGAGGAGAGAAGAAGGTACGCTGTTATGTTTAACAGGAAACCTCTTTTTTTGAAACTACTGGAGCACCAGACCCACACTCCAGACCTAGACTATCACACACAGCGGAGCCTGTAGCTTAGTGAATCTGTGTGTTATCTCACGTGAAGACAGAACTGATCGTTTCTGAATCCACTGAACCATCTGTGAGCACAGTGACTGAGCACAGTGACACATTTTGGCAAATTTCCTCTTTCTTCATTTACAGTCTTCCATCGCAAAAGGCTCTATGCTTATTAACATGGGACCATTTAGCTTTGACAGCATGAAGGAGCAGAAACATAAGGCTTCTGCGCAGAGCAGCTACCGCTGACACAGCAAATACAGGAGTAAGGATCGTTTAAAATCATATTTTCATTTGCTCCAAATGTCAGAGGTCTTCTCTGAATCTACTCAACAAAAAACATTGCCAGAATCAGAATTCAGTCATCAAAGACTATACTCAGAGATCGATGTAACTAACAGCTTTTGTAACGTAATGCCTCTTCAGAGATAGTTTGGTGAAATTGTAATGTTTTTGTCCCTGCTGCAGAAAACACAAGACTGCTGGTCTATTCGTTCTGAGACTCATGGTTGTCATGATTTGCAGATGTAACTTCAGTAGATGCAATCAAACGCATGTTATTTACAATAAAAAACAATAACTGAATCTCCTCTTTATTTCACCTCATTTTTATTTCACCCCAAGGTCAGATCGTTTCCGCCCTTATGTGTAATTTGATATTTGAATGGAAAGATTTCCAGCCTCATGCAACCAAACAGGGGTGACAATCTTCCAGTTCAAACCTGGTAAGGCTAACAATGTTAAAGTGTTACAATAACAACAGGTCAAAGGCTTGTGTGTATGCTGTTTTTAACCCACTAAGATGGAGATGTCTCTGACATACTGTAACTATTTAACCATTTATACAATCAACAGGAATCTGCTGATTCTGTCGCAGAGAAAAGTGGTTTTTCATACCGGCTTGCACCAATATACAACACATTATCAACGCAAAGGACTGCATAAACCCGCAAAGCACTTCACTGCTGCAGTGTTCCATGTCAGGAAAGGCTGCATTTCCATAACAATTATTTGCTAATAGGCTGCTAGAAATTAGAAGCTGGGGAAAGTATGGTGCACTGGAGTTCTGTCCACTATTTTCATCTATTTCTCCTCTCCTCTATTCTCGATCATTTATTTATCATTTAGCTCTCTATGCCTCTGGTTGGTACAATGCGATTGTCCCTCAGAAGGATTCCGTAATTAAGTTGTTTTTCTGCTTATCCAGATTCCATGCTCCTGTACTTGGCTGTGGATCCTTCCTCTGGCTCGTCTCGCACCCCCAGCCCCACCCCAGTTGTAGAGTTAGATAAGCTAATTTTTTTTCTGAGTTCTGGTACATCGCCTGTCAGTCCTGGGGGAGGATCCCTCTTTCATGTGGAGGTTTCTTCTTTTTTTTCCCCAGAATCTGTTATTTATTTATTTTTTGGAGCTTTTCCTTAAGCGCAGTTTAGCTTAGTCCGTTTAGTTTAGTTTAGCAAGTCTTTTAATACAATACGATAACTGGTATGAAGCTCATTGAGACGCCTAGGTAAGCCTAGGTATCATAAATCTTGTGATATTTTTCTGATATTCATTGAGACTAATAAATTGATCATTCTTGTTTTTCTTTTTCCTTTCTTGAACGACTGTGGGTCACAGAGACATGGAAGTAACCGCTGAAAGCTGCTGTTGGGGCTTTTGCGGCCGGACGGAGAGCATATCCATGTTTATGAATGGCATATGACGTGAATAATTATTTCGTTCGCACGACTTAATTATTTCGAGGGAACGGAATATTATCTTGTGGGAACGAGATATTAATCTGTGGGAACGAGATATATTTTAGTTTTTTAATGTCAGGACACGGGCTCCGTACAATCCAAACCAGAAGCAAAGAAAAAAAACTGGACTGTAATTTTAACTTCATACAGGCCAGTCCGTGAAAATACTGTTTGACATTAAACCGGTCGGTGACCTAGAGAACATTTGACTCAACACTGATCAAGAATCAAGATACCTTATAAACAAACTATTCAGCAGCTGAAAACCCTGAGATTCAAACACCAAGATCCCATTAAGTCAGAATGTCAACACCCAGATTAGAGTGTGAGACATGCAGAATTACAAAAATACCAATGTCACATCTGGTTTTAACCTGACGTCCTTATGGTTTTTTCTGCGTTATCCCCCCAACCCTCCCTCTGGGGGGTAAAATCTGGTTATTAAGGCATTAATTCTGTTGTGTCCTTTGCTTCTTATCCACTCATTCATCAGGCTCTGAAAGACTTCTGAAAGAGTCAGCAATGAAAAGATGATGTGTGTGAGAATCCTAAGGATTTATGATAAATCTCTAGAATGCTTCCAATTGACGTACTTTCATTTCTTTATAAGCAAATTTTCATAAATGCAAACGGGTTTTTACACTTTGAACATCAGGACAGCCATAACTGTAATGTTTCTGTGTCTTTTTTGAGTCACACTTCCCCCTCTGCTGCACAGCAACACCTCCAGCACACACAGCCTATTGTTCTGGTGCACGGACAAACCCCCTTCCTCAAAATCTAATGAAACATGCTTCCCCTGGAGGTAACTGAAGGGTAGAGAGGAGGAAGACCATCAAATAAAATGAACCATGTCACTTCCCACCTAAAACACCCTCCCCACACACATGAAAATGAGTGCAAACAAACACCAACCTTACACTCATCATCACCTGATTTTCATTTTCAGATGGACACATTCTCACATCCTCTTTTCAGGCCTCTCAGTCCATCTTCATTTTCTGTCTCTCTGGCTCCCTCAGCCTCCCAGAGCCCCGCCCTGCCAAGTCTATATCCTCCTCCTCCTCCCTCTATTGTTCCCTCTCTTCTCTGTACTCGCCCATTTCTACCACATCTACAGTGCATGTTCTCCCCCACCCCTACCAGCCCTCCATCCCCTGCCAGGAAGCATCTCAGCTAATTTCCTCCTTTTATTGAATTGGGATGAGGGGCGGATGGAGGAAAAGATAAAAGGATGGACAGATGAGCTGATGCTCGGGATGAGTGCTAATGGAGCCAGTGTTAAATTCGCACTTCAAAACTGTGCAGAGCTGCATCCTCTCTTCATGTCTTGGTTCTTCTGTGGTTCCTTCCGAACAGAACTCAGTGTGTTCTCTTCGTTCCTACATCCTCTTTATTAAGCACGCTTGTATTTGATTGAGTTTTATTCAAACAGCTGCAGCAGCTCTACCGAAAAGCTTCCTTTCACAAGGCTTCTTAGTCTTAGTCTTAGTTGGACTTTTTTTGGGACAAACAGGTTCTTTCTTTTCTTTTTTTACCTATATGACAGCCACATCTCCAAACTCAGAACCACTTTCTTGGTGTCCACAGATGAGTAACTGAAAATGTATGAAATATTTGTGGTGTGAGTCGAAGAACAGTGGTGGAATGACCAAAGTCAAAAATAGATAGACAAGATTTCATAACATTTGAAGTTATATTTTACACACACAATAAAGAACTACACTGCATTTCCTGCTCTACAGGGCTCACCGGTTTATAAGGCACACTGTGAATAAATGGTATATTTTTGTACTTATAAGGCTCAACAAACTATAAGGCACTTTTACAGAGAGAAACGAGTCAGAGAGACGTCAGTCAGACTTTATTAATTGAATTCACAGTAATTCTAGAACCTCTATGTAAAACGCTACATGTTAGCAGCGTTAGAAGCGCCAACCATGTTAGCATATTCACAATACTTGTAACTGAAGTCAAAGCTCTGTCTCCCCCTCTGGTCACTGACAGGAACTGTCTCCAAAGTTCTAACCACACTACAACTCCCTGCATTACCAGCACACACTTCCTGGATGCCGCACACCTGACTCTCATTCACTCAATCAACCACAGCATACTTAAGCTCTGCACTGAGTTGAGCTCAGTGTGAGGTATAGTTGGTGCCACTCTGCATTCCTTACTGAGCATTATGGATGGGAATAGAAGCCCCATTGAGCTTTCAAAGAGGTTCATGTAATTGTACCAGAAAAATGAACCAACCATCTGGTGGCAAACTGGACGTTTATCATCTGCTTCAACCAAGGTCCTTTAACGATTCAATGTGGAAATAATAGTGAATAAACGTAAAACAAAACAATGTTGTTAATGATTAAAAAAAACGCAAAACACAATGTGTGACATTTTCTTGAGAAGTGCCTGACAGCAAAACACATTTCACATGAAGAAAATACACGCAAGCCAAAAAAAATAAAAAATAGTAAAATACTGGTCTTGACCCTGGACCTCTGGGTGCAGAGACCATTAACTTTACCACTGAGGTATCTCTAATGTGATAGTGGCATCATAAATTCATACAAGTATTTTCCTTATAAATAACGTTCATAGTGAATTGTCTTATTAGGAGAAACCGAGTTGAAACGATCCTGGGCCACAGTACGTGTTTTTACCAGGAGCCATGTTAAAGTGCAACGAACTGACGCTGATTCTAATTCAGGGGAAACAACAGAACTGGTCGGGAAACATTCGGGGTTCATTGCATGTTTATAGAGAATAGCGCGCCCAACTGTTCAAACACAAGTGACATCTGAACCGTGATTCAACCAAACGATGCATTTGGCGCTAGTTGACACATGCCCCTAAACATTGTGCCAAAAACCACTCTGTTTCATGAAGGTGAAACACACGCCAGAGCGTCCGTGTCAAACGGACCATACCTACCGAGCAATATATCTGGACTCCATCCTCTGTCTCCTGACCCTGACTATGATTCTGTCTGCCTGGCGACTGCCCTGGCTCGTACCTGAAACTTGACTATCCTGTCTCTCCTCTGATGATCTGTCAGTTATCAACTCCTGCCTGACCCTGATTTAGCTTTGTGGGCTTTCAGCTGAGCTAATAAACCTGCTGCAGTTGGATCCAGCCGTCTGCCTGTTCTGAAACCACGACAAGAACGCTGACTTTGAATTGGAAAACTATGAACTTTACTATGTGAACAGAGTAAACAAAAAAGGTGGGAGAGTCGAATTTTATGTAAAGAAATCCTAAGTTTACAGTAATTGATAAATTGTCAGTTGCAGTTGATGGAACACTGGAATGTCTTACAATTGAAATATATCACAATTCAGAAAAAAAAATCATTACAAACTGTGTTTATAGGTCACCAGGGTCAAGCTTAGAAATGTTCAGTGACTGAATGGAAAAACTGTTTACCTCTCTAAATAACAAAATATTATTCTGTGGAGACTTCAATATCAATCTGATAAACCCCAGCAAACATAAAGCAACTGAAGACTTTATCAGCAGAATGTATGGAATTAGTTTTTATACCATGGTCCGGTTGAATACTCGATTCTAATTGGCTGCTGGGTATGCGTTAAAACCTGATAACCGCACGGTGAAAAATGAAGTTCCGGTCGGCTAGCTTAAATGATTTGTATCACTGCGCCGGCTTCTGTAAAACAACCTTTTGCTTCATCATCTGGGCAAAAACAAGCGGTAAGTGATTAACTTTCCCTCTGAATTGATGTTTATTCAACCCATCGGGACGATCAGCATATATATATCGCCGAATCTTGACTGCAGCGGTGGTGCTGCGCGACGCGGACTATATGTCACGTGATGCGGCGCATCGCGCCGCATCACGTAACATATAGTACGCTGTTTATGAGAAAAGTGATCCAAATCGGAAAAAAAAAAACAAGAATTAAGGACTAAAACCTGGTTAATATGTATTGCTTTTGTAAGTGACCATGGTATAAGCGGGTTAATGGCCTTCGAAGTGTGCGGTTACTACTTTTTAATCGCGTCGGACGGTTCAGGCTTCCACGGCGTGCGTTAAAAAGTAGTAACCGCACACTTCGTCGGCCATTAACCCTTACATATCCAACCATAACAAAACAGAATCACTTCTCAAAGTGCTGCTCTTATTGATAATATTTTTACAAATAATATAGAATACACTCATATGAGTGGACTAATGATATGTGACATAACTGATCATTTACCAGTTTTTGCACAATTTGACATCAATGTGAAGACAAAGAAAATTATAAAAGAAAAAGTCTACAAAAGGTTATGATACGAAAAAACGATGAATTCTCTTAATAATGATTATCCAGACAAAACTGGAAGTCTGTGTACAGACAGAAAGATGTGGATATCGCTCATTTATGGGTTTTTTTTAGAAATATTTAGCTCTCTTTACCATACGAACTGTCCGATTTATAAATTCAAGAGCACATTTACCAAATGCCCTTGGTTAACTACCGGCCTACAAAATGCTCGTAAAAAGAAGAATAACCTCTATGAAAAATTCTTAAAACAGAGGACAAGAGAAACTGAACAAAGATACAACTCATATAAAAATAAATTAACTGAAATAACATGGCACAGTTAAAAAGTGTACTTTAATAATCTACGGAATGAAAATAAAAACAACATAAAGCGAGTTTTGGAAATATTAAATAACATCATTAAAAATGGGACAAAAAAGTGAACATACCCAGACAACTTTACAGATGAGAAGGGTAAAAACTATAATGTCAATGAAGCAGCAAACGGCCTCAATAACTGTTTTGTAAACGTTGGTCCAAAGAGGGCAGCAGAAATGCCAAAACCAGCAAAGACAATAATCCACCCATTGAAAGGATCCCACACTCTATCCTGCTCTCTGATGTGAACAAAAACGAGCTGATATCAATTGTAGATAAATTCAAGAGTAAAAACTCAAAAGATTGTGAGGATACAGATATGACAGTTGTGAAAAAGGTCATTAATAGTATCTCTAAGCCTCTAATATACATATGTAACTTATCATTACGAACAGGGAGATTCCAAAACCAAATGAAAATTGCAAAAGTGATTCCTATCTATAAGAGCGGAGACAAACACCAATTTACAATCTATAGACCCGTTTCTCTTCTTCCACAATTCTCAAAACTCTTTAGAAAATATTCAATGAGAAATTAGTTACCAGTACATTTCTTGTTAAACAGAACATTATAAATGAAAACCAATATGGTTTTAGAGAAAACAGATCAATTTCATTGGCTATCATTGATGCTGTGGAGGAAATCACAAATGCTCTGGACAAAAAGAATTATGCAGCTAAAATTTTCATTAACTTAAAAAAAGAATTCGACGCTCTCAATCATGACATCCTTACTTGACAAACTGGAAGTGTATGGGATAAGAGGACTAGCGCTAACTTGGGTCAGAAGCTATCTAACAGGAAGAAAACAATTTGTCATGATTGATGAATTTACATAAGAACCCAAAGAGATAAGTTGTGGTGTCCCACAAGGATCAATTCTGGGACAGCTGCTATTCAATAGATAGATAGATAGATAGAATTTATTCCAGACTCATGGTCCAATCAGTAAAAAGGAGTACACAGACCCACCACATTTAAAAAGAATTACACAGTGTCGAGAATACACGAGCTGAGGTACAGTGTGTAGTTACAATTAATAAAAAGTTAAAAGAAAAATACTTAATAAAAAACTAAATTAATTAACAAGGATAAGAATAAATACCAAGATAAAAAGATTACATATACATACCACACTATAAAACCTTAATAACAAAGACAAGTAAAAAGACAATCCCTCCAGTGTTTCCATAGATTTGACCGGAAACGTATTGCACTAAATCTAATGTTGCTTATGGCCAAGATGAGAGTATTCTCTGAAGCGTTTAATCTGCAGATAGATTTGAACATAAGCGAGCGCATGCAAGCCCAGAGAGTGTTAATTCTGAGTGAAACGAAAAGCTCACTAGCACTTGTCCTCCTTGGCTTATTAAAAAGCACTCTTAGAGCATCATTGTACGCCACCTGCAGCCTTCTCATACTGGCACTTTTATAGTTCGCCCAAAGATGAGCTGTATACAGAGGAGTGCAAAAAGCTTTAAATAATGTCACCTTGACTCCTTCTGTACACATACCAAACCTTCGGGAAAGAGTGTTGGCTTGGCCATATACCACACGACACTGCCTGTAGATGTCTGCGTCATCAGAGCAATTGGTCTGTAGTTTTCAGTGCAACCAATCTTTCCAGCTTTGTTTTTAACACTGGTACTAACATTACAGCTATCATAGAATCTGGTAAAAATCCATGAACAAGAAAAGCTGTAAAGCACATGGCAAGTAGTGGAATTACCCTTGTACTGGCAAACTTCACATGCTCAGAAGATACCCCATCAAGTCCAGTAGCTTTGTTATTAGACAGTCTGGAGATGGCTTGGTGAACATTATATGTTGTGATTATACCAGTGGTATCAGCATCATTGGCTACATAAATATCACTCTGGACACAGTTAAATATTCTTATGTAGTGTTGTCGCCATAGCTCTAAAATATTTTCAGTGCCAGAGGCCCCGTCTACCACAGATGGAATTGTTTTTATGCCAGCAGTATTAACTTTCACTTCTTTCCAGAAGTTTCGACTGTTGTGACAAAATAGATTCCTAGCCATGGAGTCAGCTCTCATTGCCTGGTCGTTTTTACAAATAAAACGTATTGCATACTTATATCTTGCATTGGTAACCCTTTTTTGCTCAAAAACTGGCCCATGCCTTGGTTTCCCAGCGAGAACCCATTCCCTTGAGGCTTCTCGTGCTCTTAAAAAGAATTCTGTTACATGAGAACTCCAGCCAGGTTTGCCCCTTTTCTTAGCTTTTGGTTTAAGAAGGAAGCTACTAGAATCAAGCAAAGCTTTCGTTATATTCTCATACAGAGAGGAGATGGCAGAGACATGAGCTGGGTTTTTACAATTTCCATTTCTACATGTAATTGCTTCTCTAGGCAGAGATATGGAACTTAATAATGTATCTGTATATACAGAGTACAATGACACTTCATCTTTTGAGATAGTGCTCCAATCCAAATATGAGGAACTATCAGGATTGTACCTTTGCCTCAAAGGTAAACTCAGCAAATTTATATGCATCCCAAAAGGAATATGGTCAGCAAATGACAGTTCATAAAAAATGGTCAAGTTAGTCAGGGAGGCATGAGCATCAGCTGTTGTAATACAATGGTCTAACCAGGAAGTTGTATGCCATGCTTCACTAATGTGTGTAAAACTATCTTCAGGCAGCAAGATTTCAGATGAGAGTGTCAGACCATTATCCACACAGAAATGTTTCAAATGATTCGCAAAAATAGATTTGTTGTCAGAGACGTCAGAGTTCATATCACCAATAGCAAACACATTTAAAAATGTATAATCTTGCATAAAACAGTTAATAAAAGCAAGCCTATTAAGAAACTCGGTTTCATTTTGATGACACTCATAGGGGGTGTACACATTGAGGATGACACATTCCTTGCCATTCTGTGTTAAGTGTATAGCTATACACCAGTCCACTTCCAGCCTAATGATATTTATACAGGAATCAAGTCTTTTATCCCAGAGGATGGCTACTCCCCCAGATATCCGACCTCTTATTATTCCATCACAAATATCCCTCGTGGACTCCCCAGCCCCATGGAAATTTTCATGTATTGAGTTTAATCCCTCCAAGTCCTGCTTTGTTAAAAAGGTCTCTTGTAAACAAAGCACATCACATTTTTCCAGCAGTTGGTCTACAACGACTCGTTGTACATATTCAGTGTTTCAAAACTTATATTATTTGCTGATGACAGAAATATATTCTACTCTACAGATAATCATAAGGAATTTATCAATGTGGTGAACACAGAGTTAAACAAAGTAAAATCATGGATGGATTACAGAAATTATCTTTTAACCCAGATAAAACCAAAGTGACGTTTTTTGGTAACAACAACGCCAATACCGAGCTCTCAATTAAAATCAATTCCAACATGGCGCATTCCTGTTGTCCAGCAGTATTTGAAAACCTGTTTCCTGTATAAGGATGTCAAACCCTGTTCTTTCTTTAGGCCATGTGTTTCTCTCACTTTGTGCCTGTAATGGTGTTTTAACAGACCTTTTGGTTGTACATCAGCTGCTGCTTCATCTTCATGTAAGTGGTTGTGAGGGGGAGGTTGTAGTCTACCTCCTCTGACGCCAAGGAGTTTGGAATGTCGTTTTCTGCAAACACAAAAAAGACAAACAACTATTTAAAATGTCCAAACTGAACAACACTGAACTATGTTTAGTTTCCTGGAATCACAGAAAACAGAACATTTTAGCTAAAAAAAATAAAATAATCATTTTTGATTAAGAGAAAAGTCACAAGTCCCCAGTTAAGCAGAATGAGCTTCAGTGGCAATTTGACCCAAAATTTATGTTAACACCAGGTCTTCAGCGGTTCATGAAGGCTTTATCATCAAAACATCCAGGAGACGTTCTCATTTTCACCTGATCCTTAGTCCATTTATGAAAATACTTAATTTTTTATTATATTTTAAAATGTTTTTTAATTATTGACTCTTTTACTGATAACAGTTTATTCTGGTAAAATTAAAACTTTATTCTTGAACATTTTTAAGTTTTTTCTTATAGATAACAACTTTTTTCTTGTGAAATTAAATCTTTATTCTCGTAATTTTTTTTCTTTTTTATGTTGGCCCTGGTGCTCCGTCGTACATACAAGCCTGAATGGACGCCCAATTTTATCGTTAACTTCAGGTTTTCCTGGAAACCACAAAATAAATGGCCCTACATGAAATGTAGTTAAAAAAGAATGTTTGAAAATGTTTGTAGATATTTTTCAGAGAGCAATGCTTCATTAAAACAAAGCTGTTGATTTAAAAAAGGCTTTTGTGAGTAAAAAAAAAGCCTTGAGGGTAAAATTACAGATATGTTTCAAAGAATGCCTTTTTAGCACCGAGAACAAAATAAAATAAAAGGTGAAAATTGTCATTAAAACTGGTATTTTCCAAAATAACATCACAATCGTGTATGCTTGTTTATTAGAAGCGTCCTCGTAACGGTAGAGAGGTGGTAGCTGCCGGCTTCATGCGTTGAGTAAATAAATCCATAAATAAATCCATATTTTGAGTACAGACTCCTGGATTTGTCTGTTAACTGAAGATTTCTTTTCTTCTTCTGTTTCCTTACTGGCTCTTTTCTGCAAAAAAATAATTGTTTTTATTAACTTTAAGTGCTAGCTTGAAGGTTTCAATTAAGCATTAATGTATTATAAGTCACCAGCTGCTTTAAAAGAAGACAAGACACATGAACAAAACAAGTGTCCGGATATCATCACGAGAAGAGCACAGACAGATATGCAGGAGACAATCGGGTACCAAAAATTCAGGTCACTGCAAATGTAAGTTGTGTTTTCTTTCTGTGAGGGTTTGAAGTGACCTAGTGACCGTGGCGGGGTGAATGACTCTTGATGTAAGAGATCGCAAAATGAAAGACACCAAAAAACCTTCAGCCTTCGGTTCCTGAAGGTTAGACTTAGACAATTTAGATGTGATTGTGCTTTTGTTGTGAAAAAAAGAGGGGGATAGAGAAGAATCCTATTGTTTATTTGACACAAAGGAGCCCCCCACACACATCCACTGCCCATCTCATCCCGCTGTCAGTGTCAATTAAACAGAGCTCCAGTCCACACTGATTAATTGCATTTAATAATTCACAGCTGAACTTTAGTGAGAAACACTTAGCATAGCGATAAAGATGGTGTTGAGACCGTGTGTGCCATGATGAGGCTGAAACCCCCACGGTGTCCTGAGGCAATTAGCTGCTGTCTACTAGTGACACACACCCATCTGTGGGATTTTCAGGGTTTTCATTATATGCATAGATTATTACAGTCTCTAATAAAATATTCTTTATCATATATACATACTGGAAATTCCCATTTCCAAACAGAGGTGTGACGAAATAGAGTATCACTTTTTTTCTTACAAATCTAAAATAATATTTACCCAAAAAAGGAGACAAGATGAATTTTCATTTCTTCACAAAATGTATTTGAGGTCAGTTTGCTGAAAATTCAGGAATGCTCAAATGTTGTGTTGCTCAGTGTTGTCTCTGGGTAAAAAAAAGGAACATGGTCCTGGGACCAGTTCGGTGAGGCTAACGCTGGGCTCAAAGAGATGCTGGCAAACCATCCGGCGCCCCTCCTGAGGTACTGGATGCTTTTCTGCAGGCACCATTTTCAGTGCAGGTGGAAGGCCGTTGACTACAACAGGGGACATTGGCAGCAGTGGAAGGAATACTTTGAGGATCTCCTCAATCCCTCTGACAACCCCTCCTCTTCTAGGAACCCAAGGCTGAGGACTTTGGATTGGGGCTGTCCATCACCTAAGCCAAAGGCACCAAAGAAGTTGAATAGCTCCTTAAAGAGTCCCCCCAATGAAAATTGTGATTTGGGGGGTTTTAACATGTTCTAGTAGCATTTTCCTCATGATGGAGGACGTGTATAAAAGAATTTAAGCTTAAAACTGCATTTCTGAGTTCTTCTTTATTCAATTCATGTGAATTGCAAATGAAAACTCTCTCTGCTCTGCTCCATTCTGATGCACCCACTTGCAGACAATTAGATCCATGAACGTCTTTGTTTTCCTCATCTACACTGGTATCTGGCTCAAAACTGTACAGCTAAATAGTTGTGATATTGCTCACCAATTTTATTGCAGCACTAATGTTAGGTTGGGATTGTGAGGGGCTGTAAGATAGCAGGAAAGAGTGTAAACAAGGGGATGATGGGATATCAGCAGTGGCTTACTTCCATGCAAACTGTCCCGCCCACAACTCAGAGCTGAATTCCTGATGAACTCCTGCTTCTTTTCAGAAACTATGTCTTAGAAAATGACACCGATTTTTTTATCCATCCATCCATCTTCTCACACTCATCCAGGACCAGGTCGTGGGGGCAGCAATCATAGCAAATACCCAGACTTCCCTTTCCCCGGCCATTTCCTCCAGTTCCTCTGGGGGGACCCTGAGGCATTCCTAGACCAGCCTAGAGGTCTTGCGTGTCCTGGGTCTTCCCCGGCCTCCCCAGTGGGACATGCCGTGAACACCTCCCCAGGGAGGCATCCGGACTCGATGCCCAAACCACCTCAACTGGCTCCTGTGGATGTGGAGGAGCAGTGGCTCTACGCACAGATGCTCCTAAATCTGAAGTCTGATCATCCAACCCAGTACCCTTTTTAGCTCTTTTTGCTATGTTTCACATTATTAAGTGAAATAGCTGCTTAATCATAGCAGCTTTTAGTTGTTTGTACTCTGGTTTGCTAAAGCAAGAGAGCTATGGATTTTCCTTGGATCATTTTCTGCCGGTCTGATGTGGTTACGACAAACTGTCGACATGGTCATAGCTGAGCACTCCTGACTCCTGTGCACATGTGTGTGTACCTTTGCAGTCCTGTCCCGCAGCAGCCAAATGCATCCGTTTCTGACACTCTCCACAGGTCATGAGGAAACGAGTCACCGCCTCTCTGGGCAGGAAAGCGTACATCTCTGCGATCTGGAATGAAGAAACCATCAGAAACTAAAGTGAAGCAGTGCATTCGAAACATGACCCAGTAGTATTACCGCAACCTACTTTTCACTTATGTTTGAGTAGATGTCCTACTCTAACAAAGCCACATTAGGTACTACATTAACTATTACATGTCACATTCACAGTAATTATTATTATGATGATAAAAAGCTCTATTATCATCCAAAAATATGATAAAGAAAGAGATGTTCTTATTATAATCAGTTATTCAAACTCTTCCTATAACATATAACTTGTTACATATCAGCGCAAAGCTGCTTTATCTGCTTCAGAGTCTAATAAAATTAGCTTTTTTGTTGTAACAGTTGAGTTAAGGCTAATTCAAAGAAGGTCAACACTGGAGCTAAAGCTCTGGTGTTAAAGGGTTCATTGGTCACATGACTCCTGTGTTACTACTGCAAGGACTGCTAATAATTTAGTATAATCCTGGTACAGCTAAAGAACTGCATAAACGATTGAAGAAGCTATTGTAAATATAGCCGCTAAAAATAAAAAATGTCCAATATGGGCAAAAAAGAAACCAGGCCAAACAGAGAACTAGAGGCTAGTGTGCCTCGGACAGACTAAATCAATGATTCTGCCTATAAAAAGCTAAAATGACTCCTAACTCACAACACCACACACAGATGCTGGCTATGGAGACAAACTGGAATAAACCTGTTGTGAGTGTGTGAGTCTATAAGGCCCCACAGGAACAGACAGGAAGTCACTCATTAAAGTGGAAAGAAAAATAAGTGAAATAAACTAAAATAGACTGATCAAAAGAATAAAAGGAACACATCCTATACCTGAACAAATTGAAAATTCTATTGGAATCATTTCTTTTTTACATAGTTGAATGTGCAGACAACACAACCACACACAAACTAATGAATGAATTTCATTGTATTAGCCGATGGAGGTCAGGATGTGGAAAATGAAAGTGGAAAAACACACTACAGGCTGATCCGACTTTGATACGAAACAAGTCAAAATGAGACTCCTGGAGGATCTCCTCCCACACCTGGACCAAATCATCCACCAACTTCTGGACAGTCTGGTGCAACCTGGCATTGGTGGATGGACGACACATGATGTCCCAGATGTTCTCAATTGGATTCAGGTCTGGGGAACGGGCAGGACAGTCCATGACATCAGTACATTCGTCTGGTCGAAACTGCTGACACACTCTAGCCTTATAAGGTCTGGCATTGTCTTGTATTAGGAGGAACCCAGGGTCAATCACACCAGCATGTGGTCTCACAAGGGGTCTAAGGATCTAATCTTGGTTCCCAATGGCAGTCAGGCTTCCTCTGGTGAGCTGTGCGGCCAAAGGTATGTCTAAATAAACCCCTTTTGTAGTTGAGGCCAAATTTTATTAATTTCAATCATGTTTGAAAATCTTTGGTGTTGGACGGGACGGAAAAGGAAAGGAGAGAAGAAGAGAGAGGGATGTTAGGGGGGGGGGGTGATAATGGGAGGGGGGGGGGGTAAGACAATGAAGCAGCATAGAGCAGCAAGTTTACTGGTTGTTTATCATTACGGTAAGGTTCAAATGTAGTACAAAAAGGCCGGGGCCTGTCCACACACACACTCAAATGTTATCAACACACCTGCTAGCTGCAAAAATGTCCACATGTCAACATGTACACAAAACAGATAGTGTTCACACATGCATACCTATGCCTTTAAACCAACTAGTGTGAAATTTTTTATTCATTCAATCATGCAAACTATTAATGCAAAGGTGAGCTAACCCCTGTGCTCAGGTGAGGTTTTATGTTCTTCTAAAATGGATGGTGGAATGTGAAAAGAAGGAGGAGGAGCGCCCAGCCACCCCCACACCAAGACACCCGCCGCAGCAGTAGCGGCAGCCGGAACCCCCCAACGCCACACGGCAACAGGCAGGGAACAACCACCCCACGGGGCTATCACATCCGCCACCCAGGCCAGGGCCAGCAGGACCGTCGCGAGGCCCCCAGAGCCAGAGAGCAGGTAAGCACAGGGGGAAAGAGAGCGCCGCCCCAGCCCAACCAGGAGAGCAGCCCCCCCGCCGCGCCGGAAGAGCCCAACACAGGGCCCCACCCGAGAAGGGCACCCACAGCCCCAGACGAGCACCCCACCACCACCCAGGAGTTCTGGGCTTCCCCCCGCCCCAACCCCAGGTACGAGCCAGGACCCCCCAAGGGAGACCCGCTCCGCACTCCAGGCAGCCACTCACCCGGCCCACGGTTGGTCCAGGGAGGAACAAGGCTCGGCCATAGTTGGAAATTTGGCGGGCCCAGCGCTCAGGGGCAAGGAACAGAACCCACCCCCCAGGGACACGGACACCCCCGGCTCAGGTGTAATGTGAACCCCCCCCCCCCCGAGCGGAGAGAGCACCGCTGGGCCCAGGAAACCGGCACCCAGGGGACACGGCAGCCGTTGCCAAGGGCCCCGTACCCCCCTTCAGGTAAGGGGTAGGGGACAGATGCTCCTAGGTCCCACCTTCCTTGCAAAATGTGTGTGCGTGTATGTGTGTTTTGTGAGGGTGTGTGTGTGCATGTGTGTGTGTTTTATGTTGGAATGTATATTTTGAGGGGGGAGGGGTGTGTGTACTAAGGGGGGTGCAGTTAAAATTGGCAGGTAGGGCACTGAGGGGACATATCCTGATTACTCACAGTGATGTCCCCTCACCCTCCCCACCAAGGGGCCCTAAATGTCTAAGGTGCGGTTAAAATTGGCGGGTAGGGTGCTGGGAGGACATCTGCTGCTTGCTGGCAGTGATGTCCAAGCACCCCCCCTACCAAGGGCCCTACATGTCTAAGGTGCAAATAAAACCGAAAGAAGGGGGGCCCACTCCATACGGCAACCATGGGAGGGGGGCCACTGCCAAGTAGCTCCCCCCCAAGGCGCATCCCAGGCTAAACCCCCTACCCTTTCACCCTAATAAGAGGTTATATGAGGAAGGGGGTAAGTTGGGGACAGCTGTTCAATTTAGTTTTAATATGCCTCTCCCCCTTAGTATGATCTGTGTTATTATATATTTTATAATTATTTGAATGTTTTGTAATGTATGTAACCTTTTTATAATCAATTGGTATTTTAAATTATTTTAATTGATCACTCAACTACAAAAACCCATCAGGACACGTTTCCCATAATGCATTGTTTTGTAGTCAATTGGCGGCTTGCAGTCAGTGCAGTATTACATTTCCAGCTGTGTTGGCATAGGTGGACGCCTTGCTCCCGCCCCTTTCTCCTGATGTTGTTGTGATGATTGACAGGTGATGTTGGAGCAAAAACAAAAACAAATGTCTCACACCAGGTGAACTGTGCAGCGTTGAGTTCACCTGGGTGATCTCAAACACGCTTATTGTGCGTCTTGGCTGCACTTATTTGGTGTCACCAAGATAAATTTCAATCAGTTTTTGAGCCTCTCTCTGATCTCAGGTATCTGTATCGATTGTTCTGATCTCCAGTGAACATCGCCCGTTCTTTTACAGTTTACATTCTTCTGTCGGTTTACCTTGTTGTTGCATCTTCAAAAGTGCAGAATAAAATGTGACACTGAATTTAAAACAGCGCATTGTAATTTCTTCATCTATTATTAAAGTATTTATTAGTAATACAGTGGAAATTAGTAGATTTGGTTTGCATGTTGATTTACGGTATGCGCCCCTAAAATTTTCAGTTGGGGGCCACAGTGCTCCTAGTGAAAAAAGTTAGTCTGGAGCCCTGGATTGTTAAAATGACTAAACTAGTTTGCTAAAGATATGAAACAATAAAAAAGAACAGAAGGACTACAATGAAGAGAGACTAAAAAATGTTTGCTTTATGCAAGCAAATGAGGCAACAACAAGTTAGTGTTCATATTTACTCTGATCAGTCTGTCCTTTTTTGGACTAAAATGAAAGTTTTTGAGGGTCCTTCCTTTATTTGCACTTCATGCAACACTTCTCCACGCCGGCTCACTGTCCATCATAGTTCTGCTTGGATCACTTAGTATTTAAAGACAGTAAAACAGACAAAAATAAAGAGCCTTGTAATGGTCGGAGAGTCTGAGAAAAGCTTTTCTATAAACAGACTAAAGCCATAACCTGATATTTCCACATAATCACGTTAACTGTGCTGTTAATAGGGATGTCCCGGTCCGATCACAAATCAGAAATCGGGCCCGATCACATCGTTTCGGGCTAGATTGAAATTGGATGTTGTCTCAGGATTGGATATTTATTTATTTATACTACTTTGATCAGTGGTGTATAATTGGATGCCAGACTGTCATGCAGGAGACCTGGGTTTGCTTCCCAAGGCGTGCAGTGAACTAAGACCATGTTGGGGTCTCTAGGCGAGACCCTTCACACTGCTGCCCATCTGGATTTCCCTGTCCCGTGAAAACACAGGGTTGTGTTAGGAAGGACATCCGGCGTAAAAACTCTCTGCCAAACCGCCCGTGTGACTCACTGAACGCATTTCAAGCTTGTTGTTTCTAATAAATGTCCTGGTAGAAGTCCGCAGATCACGAACGGATTGGGCTATTTGATCGCCATAAAGCGCAGCAGTTTGAGCAGGAGGCTAACAGCTAACAAAAACAGTTCTGCAAAGTTAGCAAGATGTTCACAGATTCCATCTAATAAATACTTTAAACTGATAGCAAGTGTCTCTTGAGTTTTGTCTTAATACAAAGAACGACCTACACAGACATGTAAAAGAGAAAAGATCAGGTTTTGGTTTCCTTTGAACGAGAACGGCGCTCTCCTGCTGCAGACAGAGAGACGGCAGTGAGACGGCTGCAAAGTCTTTAAAAAACTAAATAAAACTATAATCTCTGACAAACAATCACAACTAATAAATGGTTCCATTGATATGATCTAGTCATGAAAACCCATCATCATATTCATGCTGCGACAACAATTTTGGAAAAAAGTCCTTCCTTTTATTTTTTATAGAGATGTGATCACATCTGATCAAAAATGTTCATTAGCTCTGAAGATACCAAAGCTGAAGTCACTAAACTTTCTCACATGACCAACTAGCAACAAAGATTTGGGGAGAAAATGACTCAGAATCGGATCGGGAACAAAAACTTCTGATTGGGACACCACCAGTTGTTCCGTTCCAACTCTGTAATAATTTTGACTAAAGAAACTCAAAAGTAAAACAACAGCCATGTAACTCATAACAAACTTCAGGAGTATTATTGTATGAAAAGGAAGAACCTAAAACAGTATCTGTACTGTAATGTTTCTGAGCGCAAAAGAAAAAAAAAACATGTCAAACCATTTGTTCATCTTTTGGGGCACAAAAAAATGAACAAAAACCCATCAGATGAGAGAAGAATCGATAATAACTGAGACAGATTAGGAGACTTCCAGGACTCAGGACCGTCTGTGGGAGCACCTTTATGTTACCAACAGAGGGCAGCATCAGCAGCCAAACCACAGAGGACAGACATCTGCACCCAGACAGTAGCCTTTACATTCTGTCCAGTCTCTTTAACTAAACACCAAAGTGTTCTGGTCGTCCTGATAAGAGTCAGACAGATGACATGATAGCAAACAAAGACAGGAGTGAAGGCAGGCAGGCAGGCAGGCAGGCAGGCAGGCAGGCAGGCAGGCAGGCAGGCAGACAGACAGACAGACAGACAGGGCTCGGTCACTGTGCTGCATGCTCACAGCTTTGTAGGTCTTTTTCTGGCCGGCGTGCTTTGGCGTCTTCCCTGGCTCAGTCCCGATCTCCACATGCATGGAATAAATGATGTCGAAGAAGTCCTCAACAACCGCCACCCGCTTCAGAGAGGAGTCGCTGTTTGATGCACCCTCCATGCACTGAAAGAGAGTATGAGGGGTTAGCAGAGCCGAGCACACAGCAAAAACTAAATCTTGAGGAAGTAAAAAGACCAATTTTCAAGAAAAGTATCTTACTTTCTGTCTTAAAGCAAAAACAATTTTATTCAGAAATTTTATCAAAATGAAAAAGAATCTTAGTTCAGTAAACATGTTTTAGTGACTAGAATTTTTGCTTTTCTTACAATACATCGGCAGATCTTTTGCTCATTTGAAAAAAATTTGCCAATGTAGTTAGAATTTTTACTTATTTTCTAGGGGACTGGTTTTTGTGGTGCAAACAAAGTTCTCCCTTAGCACAATGTAAGACATCTCCATGAAGATCATCTGCTGATTTAAAAGTACTTTTATACCGTTCACAAAGTTTCAGTGCAGGTAGAAGTACTGGTGGTTAAAACTGTACCCAAGTAAAATACGAAAACTAGAATTAACTGATTTACTAGAGACTTTCTGAGAATATTTTTTATCTCTATAAAACATGATAAAACAGTCTGTCAAACTTAGCAAACAAATGTTCCTTTTCAAATTTCTTTACTACAAAACAGCAGATTCGTGTTTTCTAGAGGACCTATATTACTGCAGCAGATGCTGAGAAGTTTCTCATGTGCAGCTCAAACATGTATTTTAACACAAACACGTCTCGTCCTCTAGTTTTTAATGTTCTCAGGTAACTGTTTTATTGTACCAGCAAGAAAAACAAACAGGTATATCACCTCTGTTATTCTTAGCGCTGTAAACATTTTAAATCAGAGTGGCATTACTCAACAGCAGGAAGGTACCTGTCTTTTAATTAATTATTAATTAATTATTCATTTATTTTGTACAGTGTGTTGTTGCTGTCATGTCTTTTTATCTTGTCCTTCGCTGTAGAGCTGCCCTAGCGGTCAGTAAAGCATTCTATCTATCCATCTATCACACTTAACACAAGGGCTACAGTTTAAGCCTCAGTCAGATGGACCAGTGTTTTTCAACCATCTCCCACGGCGCTCTAGTGTGCCGTGGGAGATGGTCAGGTGTGCCGTGGGAAGTTGCCCTCATTACCTGATCTAAAAACATTTTCCATCTCCAGGATATCAGCTCATTGTTCATCCAAACAAACACTGAGAAGTTAGGAATATGAAAGACCGTAAAATACTTTTTTCTTTGTGTTTATTTGATTCTATTAAAGACATTTTGATAAGAATGACGGTACCGTGATTTAGCTGCAGCTATAAGTGTGTAAGGAAAAGTCCCGCCCCTTCAACTGTCTCCACCAATCATTCTTGGAGGCTTAATCACATGTCATCAGTCTGACCAATCAGAAGTGGTTAAAGTCTTCACTTCCTTGTTCAGATTCTGCTCATAAAGTCTCTCAGTTCTAACAAAAATAACATCTAAAGCTCGTCTTCAGCGATGTAGCTTTCCACAGAATCTGGTATCAGAACGTGGAACAAGTGAACAAAACCATGAAGCTCAGAGGCGCTAGTCTGTCTGCATTCGGCTGCTGTTTGCATTACATCTCCCATGATGCATTGGGTTAAAGTGACAGCGTCTCAGCGCACGAGTCTCTCCTCTTAACGTCTTGAAACCACAACGAACACACATAGAAACAGTTTTTAAATCTTCTAACTTAACTTTGATTACATCTTTTAGAAAAAACAGCTGCAGCTTCCAGCTTTTTCTGCCACAATTATCACAAAAATGCACGTGAGATCATGGAGGGACTGTACATCAATACAGACTATGAGTTTCTCCTTTTTTTAAATTTTTGGATGCTGGTGTGCCGCAGGATTTTTGTCAAGGTTAAAGTGTGCCGTGGCTCAAAAAAGGTTGAAAAACACTGAGATAGACCTATAAGGAGATCAGCCCTTAAGGTTTGTATGACCACCTTAAGGGACATCATGAAAATGGAAAGTGCCATTGTTTTGCACTGTAAACCCGAATAAGTTCAGTGAACTCAAAATTTTTGAGGAAACAGATTACATAATAATTTTTAAGTTGACCTACTTAAAAAGTATAAGTTACTAGAACTTAAAATCTTTGAGTTGAGTAAAATAAAACTATTTAACTAAAATTAAACTATAACTTTTTATTTAACTAACTTAAACATTCTTACTTTAATGAACTAGAATATTTTGTTTGTATTGAACCTTAATACATTAGTTAATTAACTAAAAAACTTTAATATATCTCAACTCAAAATTAATCATTTGAAGTCTAAACTAGTCTTATTTGTCCTTCTTAGTCAGGACCATTCTTACAAAAGAAAAACTGAGGCAGAATTTTAATTGCAAGTTTATTTTTAAACCACCTTACACAAGTACATTTGAACAACTTGTGGTACAAGAAAAAAGGAAAACACTGCACAATTTGTGTTAAGAAAAAGTGCACAAGCCATAAAAAAAAAGAAAAAAAAATCAGTCTTCAAGAAAAGAAAAAAAATGAGCTCTAATCTTTTTTACACCATTTCTTTATACAACTTTATAAAAAAGAGCATTCTTACATTTCAAGAAAAGCAAAAATTGTATATCAGCCTTTTTTTTTTTTTACACTTTTCCCACATAAAACTGTATTTTCTTAGGCTGCCCTTTCCCTAAAAACATTAGCGCTCAAAAAAATACCCATTTGGGAATGTCGCCTACCACAAGCTCATCTTCCACCACAACTGCAGTACTGAGCGGACAGAAATGCACTGAACTTGTATTGTTGTTGCTGACGGTCAGAATGCCAACAGAGGTGCTGCTGATGTCTGCCTCTGGTGACTCTTTAATCTGCAAATGAAAAAAAAGTGTAGTATTAAAGAAAGAATTGATCGCTTGAGGGAAGAAAACTTTATGCAAAAACTACAACCTGAAATTGACATTTTAAGAGAAGGTCAGAAATTACACATCAGGAAAATTATTAAAGTTGATTTAAATTAATGATTTCAAGCATTGTAGTCAAAGCAATAAAGAATTTACACATATTTATCAAACTCATTACAGAAATGATAAAATGCATTGATTAAAAAGACAGAAAATAAAACAAAAACGTCACTTATATCACATTTGCTTAATTCAATACAGTGATCTTTAACTAAAGTCATGTAGAGCTTGATTTATTGCTTGAAAAGGATCTGGAAGAACAGAGCTTATATAATACAAAATATATTGAAATCAAAATAAGACTATTTGTAAGAATCATCATGATTCCATAAGGCACTGTACACAAAAAAACAAACAAAAGCTTTTGTAACATGACAATCTGAAAACAGGATCACATTTATTCACCCCTCCCTCCACCTAACCAGTTTCACCAACATAACTCTCAGCTTGTGCTGGATGGTCAGCACCTTTCAGGACACGTCCAGGAATTCCATCTGCCCCGGCTTCTTACCTAGTATTCACCCTCTGGAACTCTTTCCTGATGTCATGCTCTCACAGTTAGCACTCGTTACTCTCCACCAGGTTGTGTCTCTGTTATGGGGCAGTTTTTCAACTACAGCACAGAACGTCTCCATAAAAATGACACAACCTGCTGGAAAGAATGTCACCTTCTTGCCAATGCAACTTAAGAGCAAAGATTCAGTTCAAATTTATTTATATAGTCCTATGTCACAATAAAAGTCGTCTCCATGGGCTTCACAACGACAATTGTACAAGAACATGAAATCATAATACATTAGGTATTGGCTAAACTAAACTAAACAGACTAAACTAAACTGGGCATCCCTGCCATTAGACCCTCTTACACCGTTAGTAAAAACTCCTTTATAAAAATAAAATAAAAAAAAAATCCTCCCCAGGACGGACAGGCGATGTACCAGAACTCTTTGAGAAGAATTACATTTTCTAGTTCAACAACTGCATTTTTAAAGTCCAGCAGATTGGCGTCATCCAGATGAAATAGGGGACAGCTGTGGGCCCGAGACGAGCCAGAGTCGAGGTCCACGGTCAGGTACAGCACAGATGAGCTGCAATATTTTAGGAGACTATGTGCTTTGCCTCACAACATTGCTTTGGCACGACTTTCTGGTTAAGTTGTATTACCCACACAGCTGGAGTATTAACCAGCACACTGTCACTGGTACTATATAGTGAATAAAACATTATCCGTCATAAAGTACTTACATTCCAAACTTTGAAGAACTGTGGGTCCTCCTCACGTTTGTATATTAGAAGCCAGTACAGGACAGGAGTACATTTGACATCAGCAGTCTGCTCTTGCTGCATAGAGACAAAGACAAATTAATATGGCAAACATATATCAAATGACTGCACCCTTTGGTCTGGCTCAGTTCAGTTCATCTAGTCTTTTTAATAATCTTAAAATTGTACAGTTATTTCAAAAAATACACCAAACATAAGATGACACTAAATTCATATTTACAAATGCATTGGGATCAACGTTGATTATTTTTTCTCCAATGAAGTAAACATTTACACTCATTCACTTTATTAGAAACGCTCAGTAATTCATATGAACCGATCCAAGTCATTCCCGTCTTTTAGCTATACTAATGCATAATGTTAATCATGCCATGCAGTTACACCTCACCTGTTTATCATAGAGGTGCAGAATGTCGCATAGAGCCTTCCGGTTCGTGCTGCCTTCTGTCTCAAAAAGATCAGCATCCTCTGCGTCTGTCTCTCCAGGTCAAAATAAAACTGTTTTTCCAGGTTGACATTTGTGATGCGATGAAACTCAGCTCACATCTACAAAAAAATGTACAAATGTTAAACACATTTTAAAGCTTTTTCAAGCTACTGGTAGCTTGGAAAAACCGCTGCATTTCACAATAGCCTCAATACTATGTCCACAATATGTAATCTATGATTTATATTAATATTTTTTAAATACTTGTGCATTAGCTAGAATGACATAGAGGATGTTTTAGGAAGAGACAAAAAAGTTATTTTAAAATATTTGACATGATTGTGAAACACAAATCACAACCAAACCAGTGGCCAAAATACAGTTTTTGAGTATTAAGCAAACTTTATGATACATTTAGTACTTTAACTCGAGCCCAATTCAGGACAAAGTTATAACTGCTACATAACATTAAGGTAGCTTAGACATTTTTACTTATTTATGATTAGTTTAATTGGTCAATAAGGTCAAATGTTCTCCAAAGCCGGAGGATTCATTGGACTGAGAGCCGCTCGTGTCTTAAATATTGCAGCCATGTTTTTTTACAATCAAAACTTACCTACGCTCTTATTTTTCAAACGCACCGCCGGTTCACTGAAGAAGATACGAGAACATGTTAGCGTAAGGCAGCTAGCTTAGCCCACATTTGCATTTATTAGGTTACTACGTGAAATACAAGTTACACAAAAAAAAAAAAACAATTACCAAATCACAGAGCCTATGGTAAAAAGTAGTAGAAAAAAAAGGCAATTCCCACCGAGTCGTATATGTGGCTGTGGCAGCCGCTCTGCCGGAGCTAGCTAGCGGTTAGCTAGTAGTAACGGTTAGCTAGTAACGGTTAGATAATTTAAAATGTGCGCCAACCAACTCGGTAAACGTAAAACTTGAAACTTTGCCCCCACAACTTCTTTTAACCACAAGCAATAATTCTCTGGTGACATGATACTGCAAAACATACATAATTGTTTAATTCAGAACAAATATTCGAAGATATACAAACTCATGGAGCACGTCATGAATACAAAGGATATACTAGAAGGAACATCAAAAGAAGTAAAAAATATATAATACAGAGGCGAAAGTCATAAAATATAATAAAAAATAAAATAATACGACTTACCTAGACGTATGTGCGTTATCAACTTGGGCCAGCTGACACTCGCATCAGACCTCCGCCATCTTGAAGACTTCTGTGGCTGAGTTCACGTTCATGGGCGTACGTTATGACGTCATCACGTCTCATTACTCATAAGTTTTGACTCCAAGGTTTCATTTACTCAAAATGTTTTAGTCCAATAAACATATAACTGTGGCAAAAGTTGAATCGGCTTAAAGGTTTTAAGCTGACTCAACTTGTTTGTTACTTTTGAGTTCAGTGATTATAAAACTTTTGAGCTCATTGGACTATCCGGGTTTACAGTGTGTGTTGTGTGTGTGGTAAATGAATCATTGAGTATTTGTTATGGTTAATGTTCGCGCACTTATGACATACCGGTGATGCTGTGATGCCCTTACATCGCACTAAAGTCGTCAATAAGGTTCTTGTACTGAGTACGTACAGACCACGTGCAAATGCTGCACACACGGAGTGTTCAGGTGATTTGTGTAGGGTGATCACACAAACTACATTCTCATTGCCTCATTTTCTCATTTTTAACAGTCAGGCTGCAGCAAGGGACTTTAACAGCACTAAGGGGCTCCCTGCACAATGCACAGGGTTCGGGGGGGGGAAATGATCTGCTAAACATGCTTTTATTATTTTAATGATTATTACTAAGTGACCGTTGGCTCATATTTTCTTTTAATATGTGCAGCTGGTGCTTTATTAATGGTCGCATGGACCCGGAAGAAGGGTTAGGATTAATTATTTTTAATCGAATACGTCCCAACAACATTTAGCCGTGGATGCATTTAAAATCCATGCGGGAAATGCTGCAATCTGCATCTCGGCTGCACGTAAATATGTGGGAATAACATCGGCCTTTATTTTGACACGATCGGTAACACAAATTCACAACTGAACACGGTTTCTCAGGACTTTGCAGAGCAGCATTTCCGGCTTCAAAAGCCGCCTCCACCAGCTCACACATTGCCCCAAAGCCGCTCCTCTGCTCTGAGACAAGGTTCTCCTGAGTCTAGCAGCTCGCTCAGTAAGAGCAGCAGGACGGACTGGAGTCCGAAGCCTTGTCGGGACCGCACACCGTAACAAAGCACCTTCCACTGCCCCAAACACCACGCCACAAGTCCGGCTGCTGTGATCAGAAACATGGTTCACTCGGGCAGCACAGTGGTCCTGTTCACACTCCAAAACCTCCTATGAAGCACCACACTATCTATGCATGACGTAAAAGCTAGCGCAGTGGTGACCAACAATTATAATAAACTGTTTAGATGCACCATGATTGGATCAACAACCGGCGTAGCCCACCTGTTAAGATGTAAAGATTGAAGTGTGCCCTTACTCAATGTGTTATGGTAAAGTTAAAGAGTGTATGCTGTAGAGCAGGGGTCGGGAACCTTTTTGGCCAAGAGAGCCATAAACGTCACATATTTTGAAATGTAATTTCGAAAGAGCCATACAATAATGTAGTGTCCCTTCCCCACACTGAGGCACGGAGACTTAACCTCTTTTAAAGTTCTTTATTCCGATTACTGCAGACCGCAACAAACGCCGTTCAATTAATTCAGCAACTCCTGAATCTCTCCCGCCGACACGAGAGCGCTTCTCCCAACTTTATATTCCCCTGCTCCCGCTGCAGCCCTCCCATTTCCCTTATTCGGCCCATAGCTGAACCCCATTGGTCCAAACTACCTAACAACAGAATGAGCGACAGAACTGAGAGCCAATCAGATCTCTGCTTGACGCGTTCAATGAACTCCAGAACTTTTAACGCGGCCCAACAGCCATCCAACTCAGTCCGCGACAATTTGTTTAAAACTAAATATACAAATGAATGTGTGCATTTGATTTAATTTCAACATTTTTAAAGTACAATAAGTCTGTGGATTCTTTTTAATAACATTGTTATTCTGTTGCTAATAAATGATGAGTATTTCTCGTGGTAGTTTTGCTGATGGTCTAGTCTGGTTGATACGTGGTGAGTTTCTGCTTCGTTCAGGCGTTGAGACTTTAAACGTGATCGTAGGTCTGAATGTTCTGTAGATGTGACAAAGACTGCTCACATGCAGACGGGGAGCCAAACACACACTCACACGCCACAGTGAGTGACGGGAAGCGGGTTTTACGTTTTTACAATCCCTGCGCGATTCACCTGCTGCCTGTCCCCACAACACCTCAGCCCCACCCTCTGCTTTCTCCCTCACACATCCCGTCCCCGCATCTGCGCGCTCTTTCTCAGAGACGGGAGCGCGCAGTTTTAGGCACGGCAATTCACAGGTTTCCAGCTGGTACAAACTCTGTGAAATAATAGATAATAGTAACTGATAGCGCTGGCGCAGATTTCTCTCTCTAAGCACCGCTACTACTGCGCGCCTCTGGCATCGCATCGCGCCCGAGAAGGACTGGTCTAATGAAAAAAAAAACTATAATTAAAGATTTGTCTGCGAGCCACATGTGACCATCAAAAGAGCCATATATGGCTCGCGAGCCATAGGTTCCCGACCCCTGCTGTAGAGCATAGTGTTTTTACAAGGTGCTTTAGGCTGATGACAGCTATGTCTGTGATTCTGCAGCTGAGCTGCGCATGTGCAATGTTTAACATGTATAGCAGACTCTCTGATCCGAGGAGGAGCATGTTCTGGATTTTTCTGTTATAAAAAAATGTGCCTGTTATGCACAAAAGATAAAGTGGCTCTGCATTTCTGATTCACACCAAAAGGATATGAATGCAGAAACCGTTCCCTTCATCCCTCTACACCAGTGTTTTTCAACCAGTGTGCCGCGGCACACTAGTGTGCCGTGGGAGGTGGTCAAGTGTGCCGTGGAAAATTGCCCTCATTAACTGATTTGACAACATTTTCCATCTCCAGGATAACAGTTCTTTGTTCATCCCTACATGATAAAACACTAAGAAATTAGGAATATTAAAGATCATAAAATACTTTACTTTTTTTGTGTTTATTTGATTCTATTAAATACATTTTGATAAGAATGACGATACCGCGATTTAGCCATAGCTTCAGCTGTGTTAGGAAAAGTTCCGCCCTTTAACTGTCTCCAACAATCATTCTTGGGATCTTAATCACATGTCATCAGTCTGACCAATCAGAAGTGGTTAAAGTTTTCACTTCCTTGTTCTGAATTGTGCTGAAAAAGTCGCTCAGTTCTCAGAAAAATACCAGCTAAAGCTCGTCTTTAGTGGTGTAGTTTTCCACAGAATCTGGTGTCGGACCGTGGAACAAGTGAACAAAACAATGAAGCTCAGAGACGCTAGTCTTTCAGCGTTCGGCGGATTATTGAACTACATCTCCCATGATGCATTGGGTTAAAGTGACAGTGTGAGCGTCTGGGCGCACGACTCTCTCCTCTTAACGTCGTCGTGAAACAACGACCACAGATCAAACAGTTTTTAAATCTTTTAACTTAACTTTTATCACATCTTAAAAAAAACAGCTGCCGCTTCCAGCTTTTTCTGCCACAATTATCACAAAAATGCATGTGAGATCATGGAGGGACTGTTGATCAATACAGACTATGAGTTTCTCTTTTTTTCTTCTTTTTTTGAATGCCGGTGTGCCGCAGGATTTTTGTCTAGGTTGAAGTGTGCCGTCGCTCAAAAAAGGTTGAAAAACACTGCTCTACACCACCTATCTCCATGGAAAGATATTTTGATACGAATGAGTCTGATCGGAGCAGAGTAGTATTCCGAACAGCGTGTTTACATGACACATTTTTATTCTGATCAATCGTTAATTCCGATTACTTTTGTCCTTGTGACCGCAGCTACCGTTTCCTTAAAAGAGATTGGAAAATTCCTGCCTATGAGTTTATAAAGCTGTTCATGTAGTCAGCAATGTATGTTTAGGTTGACCAACCATTAGCATCAACCGACCTATGGGAAATTCCATTATATGTTAGCATCAAGCTAGCAGACCTTAGCTTTACTGCTGTTGTGCAGTTAGGTCACCGGAAAAGGAAAGGCATATAAGATCGATCTCTACCTTTATGGATCCATTATTGATCTATTAAGCTCAAATCAATTCAGATCTATTAATCGATTTTAGCAACCCAGTCCTATTTTATTTTCTTTATTTGAAACATGAAAACACCCAATGACAGTAGTAGAGGTAATCTTACAGTTTCCAGGACTGCTTTTTGAATTACGCAAGACAAGAAGACAGCCTCAGCACTTCCACTGGACTTTCCGGATGTTACAGCAAACAGGAGAGAAAAAGCAGAACAAAAATAAAATGGCTGACGCAGCACCAAAGCATTGTAGCTCAGCAGTACTAAGGCCCACCTTTTGATGCAACCTCGACACATGATCAGAGACTCACCCGTCAGCCTGTCAGGGGTCTCACACCAAACCAACTCGTTTGTGTGACCCAGGCGAGGTGATCAGACTGCAGACTTGTGTGCAGGTAGCGCACTATGATTCCTCAACTAGAACCAATGAGAAGTCTTTTCAGCTGCTTCCACGTTTTCTGCAAGGAGTGTGCACTTTTACCATGAACAGCACTAACAGGCTCCGTGCGCAATCTGCAGGATTTGAAGGTGATTCTATGCAGCATGCCTGCGTCTTAACTACTACATGTGTTCACTACGACCTGTCACTTCCAGCATGAAGATTTTTACTCTACAGCCTGCATCCACAGTAAGGTCAGTCGTGACTGATGCTACGTCCACATGTGACGTGCGTTCAAGAACACGCTAAAAGCACAGTCTTGAACCCATGTTAGGAATATAGTGTTCACACCGGGAAATCAGGGAGGGGCTTCTTCTTTTTTCTTTCTTCTACCGCGTGTCCGCCACCTGCCGTTGGATGAGGCTTGGAGCGAAATGTCGAAGTGATGCAAATCTCGCGAGTCTTGCTACAGTCTTTTTCTTTCACAGCTGTATTCCATCCAGTGACATAGTTTTAGCTGAGCACGAACTGCAGCGATCAATTTCTCCCTGATCAATTTTCAAACGGTTAACAATTCAGTGAATTAAAAGAAATGTCTTCATGAAATCTTAGTGCCTGCTTGTTCAAAGTTAAATGCATGGTCGTAGAAACTTGCTTAGCTACATGTGAATATGAGAGTTTTGAACTCAGAAGTCTGAAATGCGGACTCACCCGCAATTAGACTTTTTTTTTTGGGAAGTGGTGGCTTAAGGCCCGTTCACACCAGGACGAATTGTTTAACGCCTCGTGACTAAACAAAGGGCACCAATGAGAGTGTGCAGACCGACGCGAAAAAACACCACGCGTCAAAGCGTCAAAAAAAAAAAAAACGCCTCGGGTTCGTTTTTTTTTTTTTGACGCCTCGCGTCGAAATCTATTCGACCAATGAGAATGGCGCTTTTGCACACGTGTCTGGAGCCTCTGAAGTTACAGTAAAACACAACTTGGGGCGCTCAAACACAAAACTGCCTTGCTGAGCACACATACCAGCGAAGAAGATAGACGCCGAGTAGCGTTTACACTGCCGCAAAGAAATAATGACGGACATTCTAAAATATCCCCGAACCAAGCACCAGTTGGAGCAACTGGTGCTTGAAATATTCATGTTTTCTTTGTATGATTCTGACAAGCGCATAAATACTTGCTCTCTTCTTCTGAGTGAAAAGCGACTTTAAGAAGCGTAAAGTTGCGCAGCGCCACCTTGTGTACAGGAGTATTTCTGTTTACATTAAGCGCCATCTAATGTCAGGGAATGAAATTGCATGTTTGCTCGCCTCATCGTCAGCGAAAATCGCCTGGGTGTGAACACAAACAACGTGGCGAAAAACGCTGGCGAATAACGCCTGGCGAATATTCGTCCCGGTGTGTACGGGCCTTTAGACGTGCTGAGACCAGTGTGCACCTCAGGGGCCCATAAATGTTCAGGGTAGGAGGAGAAAGTAGGAGGCCGGACTACGGTTGGGCGATGTCCCTTAAATTGCCAGTTGACGATGTTTGCAGTAAACCACATATGTCAAAGTCAAGGCCCGCGGGCAGAATCCGGCCCGCGAATGAGTTATCTATGGCGCCCGGGATGATATTTGATTAGTATTAGAACCGGCCCGCAGGCTGTAGCGCGCGCTGGTGTTTTGCACGCACCAATACTACATTTCCCACAATGCAACGGTAACCCGCGAACTCACCGCAGCGCAGCAAGCGGACCTCTGCTTCATCATTCATCCCCGACACAATGGCCGAGCTGCGCAACCAATCTGCTCAGACGCTCTCTATGTTTGGCAGCACATACCTGTGTAAACGACTGTTCTCTTTGATGAAGCTAAACAAAACATCACACAGGAGCCGTCTTACTGATCAGCACCTTCACTCAATCCGGAAGATTTCCTCAGCTCAGAGCCTTACCCCGAACATTGATGAACTTGTACAAAAGACGAGACACCACCAAGTATCAGGCTCATCCTCAGACAAGTGAGCATCACAGAGCATTAACATATTTTTAGTTTTTAATTCAGTTAAATTTTTACGTTTGTTTCTACAAGACATGTGATTTTTCTTTGAAGGACGTATTGTTCTGTCTGTGTGCCATATATTTTTGCATTTTATTTTATTTATTTATTTATTTATTTATATTTATTTTTCAGGGAGCCGGTTTAGCTCGTGCTGGTTTGCGGCGCCTTCTGTCTGTGAAACCAGGGTTCGAATCCAGGCTGCTCCCTGTTCCCTTCTCTACTTCTGTGTCGGTCCCAAGCCCGGTTGCTTTGAGAAGGTTGCGTCAGGAAGGGCGTCTGGCGTAAAACATTGCCAAGTTTACCATGCGACTTGTTCGCTGTGGCGACCCCTGATGGGAAAAGCCGAAAGAGAAAGAAGATTTATTTATATTTATTTTTCAGTTAATGGACTCAGGGGAAATTGCAGATTAGAGCCATGAGAAAGAATACAACTGATTTCATTTATTCTATATTTTCTCATTTTACTATTTGAAGCAGTAATTGGTAGGATAATAGAGCAGCATAATATTGCATTTTCAGTTTATAGTGCATGCAGTTTCATTTATGCATTTATCTTGATATAAGGAACATATTTTGTTTTTGAAGGAAAATTGCTTTTTTTGCTGTTTGCCCTTTGAAAATTTTTTTCTCTTTAACTTACTGACAGAGCCATAAGAAAATATTCCTTTATTCATTTAATATACAGGACATGTGATTTTTCTTTGAAGGCAGTTTGTTCTTGTTTGTGTGTCTGCTGAAAAATGTTTTCCGGATTATTCATTTATTCATTCTATTTGTTTTTTTGGCCCTCAGTGTATTTCACTTTGACCTCCCTGCAGTCAACCATCGGGATGGACGATGATATCGTCGGGGGGGGGTATTTTTCATTTTTATATAATTATTATTCGTTATTTTACTTTATTACTTTATTTATTTTATTTCCCAACTAATGACTCATCCGTGATGATCCAGTATAAACTGAGGGAAGTGACTTCAAAAAAACAAAAAACAAAAAAAAACAATAGAAAGAAGTAGTTTGCTCCTGCACTTAATTACTCAAGTGGACCGGTGGAGCGCGGACTTACAGTTTTGTGTTTGAGGGGACGGGGGGGGGTGCTTTGTTACGTGTGCGCTATGTGTGGGAGATTTAGGACTGCGGTCCGTCCCGCAGCTCTAGGTGAACAAGCTACCGAACTCAGGACTCAGGAGAACCGGGTCTAAAAGTGTGTGTCCGGGCAGAGCTCGGACCGTCAGCACACAGCGGCTTTGTTTGGGGCAGTGCGTTAGCTTTTCAAAGCAGAAATGGCGCTCAGTCCTTAGAAACCGTTCAAACAATCACGTGGATTTGTGTTTCCAGTCGTGTCCCGACAAAAAAAAAGGCTGATGTTGTTCCCACATATTTACGTGCAGCCAAGATGCATATTGCAGAATTGCCCGCATGGATTTTATGTTCATCAAAGGCTAAATGTTGTTAGCCCGTGTTAGCATACTGCTAGCCCTGGCGTCTTTCCGGCTCCGTTCTTCAACAGAAAAAGCACAGAGCACACGGATTTACATGTAAACTATGAGCAAACATGCGCTTCATAATAACCGTAACATTAATTAAAGCATGTTTAGAAGATCATTTAGTATATTACGGAGCTGCCAGATAGAGATATCTATGCATGTAGCTGCTCGGCACAACTTTGTTTCCTCTACCGGTATTTCAAACACTACTGCGCATGTGCGAATGATTTATTCCTACCGAAAGTGTGCCCCATTGGAACGTTTGTTATAATAGGAAAAGGTTTTTCTGGTTCCATGTACACGGTTGAATTCTAATCCGACCATTGATCCGATCAAGATATTTTGCACATGTAACCGCGGCTTATGGTGTGGACTCGCAGCGTGGCGGGGGCGTGGCATCACGATGGTGTCTCTCCATCGTGAGGTCAGTCACCAATCGATGAAGGTATCGTCCATCGGCACAACCCTAGGCCGGACTACCTGAGCAACAAAAGCGTGAGGTGTTGACTGAGGGGGGTCTGGGGAGTCCTCCCCCATGAAAGTTTTGTTTTCCTGTGACTGCTGATCTATTACACAACTTCCAAAACCTTTGAGGAGGAGCCTCTGAAGAACCATGGGGGGGGGGTTCACACCAGCTCTGTAGTGTTAGAAGATGCTAAAAGGTTTATATTCACAGGGAATTTATGTCTGTTGTTTTAATGAATGCTTTCTAAAATAGTTTTGTTGTCTTAACATCGGCTCCGTGAAAACATTGTCTGCCGTTAAACCAGTCACATACCGGCAAGACGTGGTACAGCTCGTTGGCATAGCATCATATCATCTGTGTCTAATAACACCGCTGTCTCCATGGTTACAGACAGTAGAGGAGGAGCATCACAGAAAATCTCCAAAAGATGGGCTAAAAAACATGACTTGCTTGTCAAACAAAAGAAAATGCTAGTAACTGGCGAGTGGCAAGTGTTCATTTTGGATGACGCATCCATGGGTTATTTTGCTGTGAGTCTTGTTCATCATCAAGAACTACTTCACTCACAGGCAGCGAATTTTTGCACAGTGTCGGTGAATTTAGAGGCCCCTGGAACATAGTTTAAGTCTCTGTAGATCAGGTGACGTTCTGTTCTAAAGACCTCTTTTTCAGGCAGAGTTGGCATGCAGGTGTGTCCAACAGGCCCCAGGTAAGTTTTGCAACTTATAGTTTTTTCTACCCTTTGAAAAATTAACTGCATTCCAATGGGGAGACTCTTCTGCAGCCTAAAAATAGAGATTCCACTATTTCTTTAACATTTTTCCTTTAAGGACCTTTTTTTTTTTTTTGCAAAAATGTTTACAATCAAAGCAATAATCCTCATCAAATAAGTTAAGAAAATGCTATTTACATCAACTAAGACGTTTTTCTCATTATTCATGCTGGTACTTCAACCTAAATGTGGTGATGTTTCTCTTTTTCTAACTTGTGGTAACACAGCTGTGACCTTTTCCATCTCCTTGTCCATCATATTTTTCAGCCTGCAGGAAGGCACACACATGAACAAACACACAACAAAGACACTGCCCGATGTCTCAAAGACCAGGCGTGTCTGTTCTCCACTCTTTACAACAGCACCACGTTTGATGCCAGGCCAACGGCCACAAACATTTCAGAGATTTTTTTTATTAAATCTTTGGACAGACATTGTAGTCCTTGTAGAGCAGTGTTCCCCAAGCCCGGGGCCACGGACCAGTACCGGTCCGTGGGTCATTTGGTACCGGGCCGCACAGAAAAATAAAATAACTGACATGACTTCTGTTTTATTTATTTTGGAATCTGAAAGATGTTTTATTTTGAAAAATTGCCTGATTCTCTGTTCCATCCGTCCATGTCACTCTTGACCCAGGCCAATTCGCTCGTCTCAGTCACGTGATAGGATACCGCTAAAATAAAACCCAGGAACTAGCAAAATGACTAAAAAAGTTTCTTTGCCAGGTGGAAAAGGCCCAGCCAGGAGACGGAAGAAGAGCCTTCCACCTTCAAAAAAAGAAAGTTACATTTAATAGACAGTATCAGGAGTCCTACTTAAAATACAGATTTATCCCAACGGGAGATTCCCTCCAACCATTCAGCATATTGGTGAGTTGGATTCTCCATGCACTTATTTTGAAGGCATGTTTAAATGTTATAATAACCAGGGAGTGTTGCGGGCAGAGAGGACGTTGCTCATGTCATAATTCGTGTTTATTGTTATGTTTAGAAAATACCACAGTTTTCATGCAGGTCATATTATTTTGTTGTACTGTGGTGTCGGTCACGTGCACGTTTGGTCTGCTGTCGGAGTTCCACAGGCTGCAGGGGTTACTGTCAGAGCTGGCATCACAGGGAACTATTGAAATCAATCCCCTTTGCTTGTTTTGGTCAAAACAGGGTTGAGCACAGGTGTTTCTTTTTGCCTACGTGTCCTTTCATCTGGCAGTCATGTTGTTTCACCATCAGTTATTTCTTCCTAGTGTGTTTACTTCTTTTTAGCACCATGGGTGTGGGAAAGGGAGAGGATGATGACACCTGTGCAATGTACGATGTCATGCGTGTCAAAATAAAAGTGCAGAGTACGTCTTATCACGTGTCTCTGCCTTTATTGCAGTGTTGCTGCAGCGTGTGTCCGCCACATATAACATACCGGTCCGTGAGAATTTTGCCAGACATCAAACCGGTCCATGGTTTAATAAAGGTTGGGGACCACTGTTGTATCTTCATTTGTTTGTCTACTTAGACTGTTTTATCAGTAGTCTAAACTTCAACTCCGGTCAGATGAGCCTATAGCTGCACACGTATGATCAGAGTGGATCACAGTGGTACATTTGGTCAGGGTAAACAGGCTACTTCATTTGGCTGGTTTGGAAGCCCCTCCTCCTATACCAATTCCACACCAACCCATTGCTAGGATACACCCTCTGAGCATCCTTCACAACCTCCATTGCTCCACATCTGTATGTTTTGCCCCTCTTCTTCCAGTAAAAGCCCACAAAAATTAGATTGGGTAGAATAAAATGAACCCACCTTTTTAATTTTGCTTTTACATGACTTTTGTTATAGTTTAATTTGTATCTGTCCTTTTTACAGCGTGGGGCCAGTTGCCCATTCTCATTTGGGCGGCTGGGGTCCCGCTAGAGTGTGCCCTGCGCTGCGGCTGAGTGTGACGTGGTCCGAGTCTCAGGCCCCGAGTCATGAATGGAAAAAGGAATTTTATTTTTTGTGGGTGGGTGGAGTCCTGCTGCTCCAGGTCGAGGATTTTAAATATCTTGGGGTCTTGTTCACGAGAGAGGGAAAAGTGGAGTGTGAGATTAACAGACGGATTGGTGCAACATCCGCTGTTATGTGGTCACTGTACTGCAATAATAATAATAATAATACCAGATTAATCTGCACTTTTTCTTGGTGCTCAAAGCGCCTATAATGTGTCAGTATTCATTTACTCCTCATTCATACTTGGTGATGGTATCTACTAATGTAGCCTCAGCTGCCCTGGGGCAGACTGACAGAGGCGTGGCTGCCCTCACTGGAGGCAGGGAGGTTGAAGTGTCTTGCCCAAGGACACAACAGCTGGCTGGGGGGATCAGGGATTGAACCGCAGACCCTTCGGTCATTAGACAAACTGCTCTACTGCCTGAGCCACTGCTGCTTTAGTGAAGAGAGAGCTGAGCCAGAAAGCAAAGCTCTCAATTTACCAGTCGATCTTCGTTCTAATACTCACCTATGGTCATGAGTTCTGGGTCATGACCAAAAGGACAAGGCCCCGGCTAAAAGAGGCTAAAATGAGCTTCCTCTGTAGGGCGGCTGGGCGCTCCCTTAGAGACAGGGTGAGAAGCTCGGTCACCCACGGAGAGCTCAGAGTAGAATCGCTTCTCCTCCGCATCGAAAGGAGCCAGTCTAGGTGGCTCGGGCATCTAGTCCTGATGCCTCCTGGACCCCTTCCGTGGTCAGGCTTTCCGGGCATGTCCCACTGGGCCGAGGCCCCGGGGAAGACCCAGGACACGCTGGAGAGATCAAGTCTCTCAGCTGGTCTGGGAATGCCTCGGAGTCCCCCCAGAGGAGCTGGAGGAAGTGGCTGGAGACAGGGAAGTGGATGGATGGATGGATGGATGGATGGATGGATGGATGGATGGATGGATGGATGGATGGATGGATGGATGGATGGATGGATGGATGGATGGATGGATGGATGGATGGATGGATGGATGGATGGATGGATGGATGGATGGATGGATGGATGTGTATTATGCAGGGGAAACAGCCAAAAAAATACTATAATCATGACATTTGTAGAATAACAAAACCCATACAAAGAGCCATCAAAACAACATAAACACAGCAACAGAACCTCACATCATACTTAGACAAGAACTGGTCCACCCAAAGACTAGACCGAACAAAATAAAGTGTAGACTTTGTTGGAAAAGCATCTGGCAATAAACAGGATGAACATATGTATTCCAAACCAGAAAATGGGAACACAAGAAGGAATGTGAGACAGAGGAAGACTCACAGATGAAAAAAATAAAAAGAAGAAGCAGTTCTCATGTTCTTGTGTAAACAGAATATCTTAAAAAAGAATTAACTGAAAGCAGTCAGCTTCTTCGTTCTTCCTGATGAGTCGCTTCACTATAGTGGTGAACTAAGTAAATTACCACCAGCTTCTTTTGGGCAAAAGAAATAAACCAGAGCTGTAAAGAACTCCAGTCTGATACATAAGAGTGCTGTAGAATATGTGGAGGAAGGAAACACTTCTGACCCCTAAATGGTTGATGGGGGATGCCTGCTCTCATTCATTGTGCTTTCTGGTTGGAGCTAACATGTCAGTCTGAATTACAGCTCTGAGGAGAGAGTGATGAGGGGGATGAGAAGGTCAAGAGGGAGAAGGTAACTGAAACCCTGCAGCCTAATTAGGATAGGTGTTAATTTATTTTCCAAATCTGTATCGTATAAGGGTCTGATCACCATGGCAACAAAGAACACTGATGGGAAAGGATCTAACAACCATACGTCAAATTTCCCCCAACTCAGAGCAAAATAATAAAAACTAATTTCATCTCAGATTTTTCTGTCTTTATTAAATTCTTGGAGTGTCTTCAACTGGGATTTCACTTAGTTCTCCCTCATTTGTGAAAAAGAAAGTAACAGTCAACATATAGAAACAGAGGACTTACTGAGCAACAACATGTAACGTTTGTGAACAACTTTTCTACGTAAGGACAGCCCAGTAGGTCTGGCATAATGGCAGCACAGCTGCAAATGTGAGCGGCTTATCTGTTCATGTCACAAGTAGACTGGCTTGGGATTTGGTTTATACTACATTAGATGTTAGAAGGCTATGTGAGTGGTTCCTTACAACTTTTACTTTATGCATCCTTTAGATGTTTTTCCATCCACTGGCACCAATTCAGAGTTTCCATGGTAATCCAGGCACAGAAAACATACAAGTTGCTTAAATAAAGTCTGCATTTTATTCTTAACATGTTACAAAGCCCCTCCAATGGATAACAAATGCAAATTACTCCATTAATCCTACTCCAATGCTTTCAGAAGACGATTAGTTCACGGCACAAACGTGTTAAATATTTCAGCAGCTTTGCATTTCTACCCAGGTCATTTGACCTTTTCCATCCAATCTCAGAAACCAATGAATCAGAAACACATGAGTGTGTATCAAAATAGAAAGTTGACTCCAAGGGCAACTGCTTCTGTGACACGAACAAAAAAGATCAACTTTTTCACAGAATCACTGGCGCACAGTTCTGTGTGTTTTATGTTATTTGACATTAAATACTGTCAAAAAGTTTTGAATTGTACTGAATTCATTTGAAGTGAGAGATCTTAATTACCTGCAGATGTGCCACCGATCCTCGGCTACTTAAAATTATATTAAAACGAATACATAGACTTTTTTTTCCCTAGACCAAAACTTCAAGAAATGTTTTCTAACCGGACCTCTTTAAGTTTTCGTTGAAGACCCCTGGGTTAGAGTATCTCTTGACATGTTAACAATAACAATTACTGCTTAAAATGTTTAAATACTGGAAAGTTGATTTTAATGCTGATAAAAGAAAAAAGTTGTGCTTTAGGACTGCACGATCTTAATTGCGGATGTTCTAAATTGGACCGTACAGATCTGTGCACGTGCAAATGTTTTCTTCTTCTTCTGTTTCAGCAGCTTCCTCCCCAGTAAACGGGGCCTCCACCACTTTATGAACTCAGTTCACACAGACACGTTAATAGTTCATTTAGCTGATAGCGGCTGCAGTAGCACGAGGACGAGGACGAGGATTCTCTTTTCCCATTACCAGCAGAGTCTGTAATAAAATCAAAACGTTGAAATAGAGAAAAGAATGGCTCCAAGCTTTGGGGCTTTCGTTATGTCAGACATCGTTGAGATTTTCATTGTAATGACAACTGTACACAACTATACAGCATAGCATTTAGGCCACAATATTTTATTTTATGTGCCGAAATTCAGTCGGGGGAAGCTCTTCATTGTTGAGGAAAACAGAAATTTGTGTTTTCACTGCATTATCTGTTGTTTGAATGGCTCGAAGGGCAGTAAAGGACCCAAACCTATCAGGAAATGCTAAAAATGACTGAATTCAAATTACATAAAGACCCACTTAGATGAAAATTCTGATGTCGGAGGACGTGTATAAAGAAAACTTAGCTTAAAACTTCATATCAGAGTATCTCTTTTTTCAAGTCGTCAATCAGGAGCACAGACGGAAAAAATACTGTTGGAAAAACTTGTAGCAGTGACGTAAAAATTACAACTGGCAGGCCACAAACTCCCTGCTCTGCTCTATTCTGATGCATCCACCTGCAGACAAATAGATCCATGAATGTCTTTTTTCCCTCTTCTGAGCTGGAATCTGTATCTAAACTGCACGTCTGGATACAGTGGGGTAAAAAAGTATTTGTTCAGCCACCAATTATGCAAGTTCTACACTTAAAATTTGAGAGGCCTGTAATTTTCATCATAGGTAAACCTCAAGTACGTGAGACAAAATGAGAAAAATAAATTCCAGAAAATCACATTGTCTGATATTTAAAAAACGTATTTGTGAATCATGGTGGAAATAAACTATTACCCTAACCTACAAACATGCAAGATTTCTGGCTTTCAAAGACCTGTAACTTCTTCTTTAAGAGGATCCTCTGTCCTCCACTGGTTACCTGTATTAATGACACCTGTTTGAACTGGTTATCTATATAAAGACACCTGTCAACAACCTCAAACAGTCACACTCCAAACTCCACTATGGCCAAGACCAAAGAGCTGTCTAAGGACACCAGAATCAATATTGTTGACCTGCACCAGGCTGGGAAGACTGAATCTGCAACAGGTAAGCAGCTTGGTGTGAAGAAATCAACTGTGGGAGCAATTATTAGGAAATGGAAGACAAACATGACCACTGATAACTCCCTCCATCTGGGGCTCCCTGCAAGACCTCACCCCGTGGGGTCATAATGATAGAATAGAATAGCATAGAATGCCTTTATTGTCACTATACACATGTACAATTCGTATCACACGCGCATGATCACAAGAATGGTGAGAAAAAATCCCAGAACCACACGGGGGACCTAGTAAATGACCTGCAGAGAGATGGGACCAAAGTAACAAAGGCTACCATCAGTAACACACGGCGCTGCCAGGGACTCAAACCCTGCAGGACCAGACGTGTCCCCCTGCCAAAGCCAGTACATGTGCAGGCCCGTCTAAAGTCTGCTAGAGAGCATTTGGAGGATCCAGAAGAGGATTGGGAGAATGTCCTATGGTCAGATGAAACCAAAATAGAACTTTTAGTAAGAACTCTACTCATCATTTTTGGAGGAGAAAAAATGCTGAGTTTTTGCAAAGAACACCATACCTACAGTAAAACATGGGGGTGGGAAAATCATGGGGCTGTTTTTCAGCAAAGGGACCAGGAAGACTGATCCGTGTAAAGGAGAGAATGAATGGGGCCGTGAATGGTCAGATTTTGAGTGAAAACCTTCTTCCATCAACAAGGGCATTGAAGATTAAACGTAGCTGGGTCTTTCACCAAGACAACGATCCCAAACACACTGCCTGGGTACAGAAGGAGTGGCTTCGTAAGAAGCATTTCAAGGTCCTGGAGTGGCCTAACCAGTCTCTAGATCTCAACCCCATAGAAAACCTTTGGAGGGAGTTAAAAGTCTGTGGTTTGTCCAGCAAGAGCTCCAAAACATCACTGCTCTAGAGGAGATCTGCATGGAGGAATGGGCCAAAATACCAACAACAGAAAGTGAAGACTTACAGAAAACATTTGACTGCTGTCATTTCCAACAAAGAGAATATAACAAAGTATTGAGTTGAACTTTTGTTATTGACCAAATACTTATTTACAACCATAATTTACAAATAAATTCTTTAAAATCAGACAATGTGATTATATTTTCATTTAGTCTCTCATAGTTGAGGTTTACCTATGATGAAAATTACAAGCCTCTCTCATCTTTTTAATGTGAGAATTTGGGCAACTGGTGGCTAACTGGATCTTTTTGCCCCACTGAAGTTCTAATATTACTCCCTTTTGTTTTTGATTTCTTTTGCATCAGTAATGTTAGCTTGGGGATCTGAAGGGCAGTAAGCTAGGGGCACAGCATGTAAACCGCTCTCAGTTTGGGATGCTTTGGGCCAACAGTCCCTCCCACCACTCAAAGGTGAATTTCTAGTGAACTCCTGCTGTTTTTGCAGAAACTATGTCCTAAAAAGTGGCTGTTTTTTTATTTATTTTGGCTAAAAATGGCATAATCATAATTAAAAGACAACTTAGAACACTTCTACAATTTATCAAAAGATTGGACTGGGACTTTAACTGTGGCGATGTTGGCGATGAGAGAAAGTAATGCAGGATTTATGCATTTCAGGCCACCGATTGGGTTACCGAGAATAACTAAAGTGAGTAAAATCTGTCAGGTTCACAAAGATGATCTACAAGATGATAGAGCTGCTTAGAAGACACATGATGGTTAAGGGTTCTGGGAAGCAGAACTTTCCACAACCTGGGGGGGAGGGATCTGACAGTTATTGGAACAAAAGGGAAAACTGATGTCAGAACTAGTAGTAAAATGAACCTAACAGCCCAATCCTGCACAATTCCCAGCACTGCAGGGAATACGAACCATATTTTAGATGGACATCAGTGTACAAAGTGGAGGTATGTAGCCATGGTTCAAAACGAGGTTACACTAAGTTTTGAAGATTTGTTATTTTGAGTTTGAGGCCCATAATGTACATCATTCAATGCTGTTGTGGTGGTTTTGGTTTCACCAATGTTTTGAGGTTCAGGTTATTTTCAATGGTTTTATCCACAACAGCCAAGTAAGATATGAGCTTTTAAAACAGAAGTTTCAGCTATGAACCCATCCCAGCTGAAGGTCAGAGGAAAGCCTTCTGTCCATTAGCCAGTGGGTGTTTCTTTAAGGTCACAGGTTTTTGCCAGACCTGAAAAGGATCAATTGCAGAGTTTCTCCCTGACATCCCCATTGTAGACATTTCTGCTTTAGCAGCAGGCCCAAAATTTCGAATTCATGCAATAATTCAAATCTCTAAAGACATTACCAGGCTAAAAGCTAACTTATCCCCTGACCTCTGTGTGAAATGATCAGTTGCCTGGAGACATGGGCTTCGGGTCACATTGAGGGTAGTGCATGTCCACAGGCAGGGCAGGGCTTTCATTTCTGTTAATGTAGGGTCTGCACACTGGCAGAATAAGGGGCTCTTTGAATGAGCGGAGATCACTGATGCCTGATAAACCCTCAGACAGCAGATGCAAACCACACATGCAGACAAAGTGGACTGAGATCCACAACAATGCATGCAGAGGTCTCACACCCAGTATCCACACAAATGCTAACAACACTCTTCTGCAGCTTCCCATGACATGTTATCCCCGCTGGCATGAATATGTTTGTGTTTCAGCACTGAACTTGGAAAATGTTATACTTAAATTTTGCTTATTTTTCCGTCTTTTTGGATTAAATCGTTTGCTAAATGATTACCTGAGGAAGATTCTCACTCTGCTCACCAGATATTTGAACTGTTTCCATCTGACAGACATCACAGGTCTGCCGAAACCCAGCTAACAATCTGTCCTTACTGCCCCTCTGCCCCTCATCTGAAGGCACTGTGGGCGCGTGTGGCACTAAGTTTTAAAGATGCTCACTGACTCACTGGTGACGTAAAATGAACGGATGAGGAGGTGGGATGAGCTGCGGTGGTCATTTAATTTGTTGACCGTGTTATATGTGTGGAATTGGAAGTTTGTCACTAGAGTACTAAATGTATCCTTGGTTTGGAAACCTGCAGATGAAAGAAAGAAATACTTCACAGCTGGCAGCAGCTCTGAGTTTTATTGGACGAGCGTCTGACAGCTCCGGCATCTGCTCCGGTATCTCTGTCAGACGCTGTTGAGCCGCAACAATTAACGCTGGCCTTTCTGATGAACTCCTGCCGCTCTGCAGAAACTATGTCCTCGAAAACGACACAGGTTTTTGATTTTGGCTGAAAACAGCATCATCGTAATAAAAGCCACGGAGAGCGCTTTGAAAACAGATCAAGAGATGATTGATGTGGGACTTTAACACTGGATTTTTTTGATGCTTGCATTTTTATTTTAGAAATCACAATTTTTAACTCATGGTTATAAAAGAACAGACTGATTCATATAATGTGAGGTTCATCTTCTTCTGTTTTTTGTTTTTTTTCCCCTTTCGGGGTCACGGGTTGCTGGAGCCTATCCCGGCCACTTATGGGCAAAGGCAGGGACACCCTGGACAGGTCGCCAATCCGTCGCAGGGTCACACATATCACACACGTGCACACTCACATTCACACCTAAGGACAATTTAGAGTAACCAATTAACCTATGAAGCATGTTTTGGGACAGTGGGAGGAAGCTGGAGAAAACCCACACATGCACAGGAGAACATACAAACTCCACACAGAAAGGCCCCCTATTGGTGATCTGGTTCAGGTCCCAGCCGGGACTTGAACTGGGGGCCTTCTTGCTGTGAGGCAAGAGCAATGTCTCATTTAGAAATATTTAGCAAGGTGCAGAGGTTGTACTTGCTTAATATTTCTAAAGGAGGCATTTTTAGAAAGAATTGCAGGCTTTTATGACCAGACACCTGATGAACATCTGAAACTAAAGTGAACCAATGATCACTGGAAACGCACGACAATCTCAACACAAAGCTTTCCAGTGTCACAGCAATGGTCATGACCAATCTTGACTTTTTTTTTAAATTGGCACTGCAATTGTCTGGTAGACTGTCCAGAATGTACCCCATTGACTGTATAAGAGACCTGGACTGAGTGACTCCTCCCCCCTGGCGTTCAAAACAGGAAGTATCCTCTGGCTCCAAAAAGCCTAAATCTCATAGACTTCTATAGAGAAACAAACAGCTGTTACTCAGTCATTCTACTGGTCAGAATGAACACTCTGGATCTGATTCCTTTTTGTAACATGTTATTGACAATCGTCACTTTCCTCCTGATATGTTTTATGACCAATCAGATGCCTCAAAGGTTTGTGGACTCATGTCCAACATTAAAGGGTCTATAAATCAACGTTTTTGCATGGTTGGAGGGTTTGAAACGGACTTTTAAAGGCATCCCTGCAGACGTGTTAGTTTGAACGTGTATGATGGTGTTGCTGTAACCTTGATTCCAGATGCAGAAGTGAAGCTGAGGAGGAATGAGGAGCTCAGGGTCCTCAGCTTTTACTATCAGGTTTCTGTTGAAGGTCCAGATGGTTGGCTGGTGCACCACTTCCTTCCAAACAGAAGCCTTTCCACATCCTAAAAACACCTGGGTTACTTCTTCAACCCCATCCTTAGTGTGGTTTTTCGTGTTGGGACATCTTTTTGGGGTGCTTTTTGGAACAATACAATTTTTTGCATTTATAGTGGTTTCAGTTTAACCCAAGTTACGTTTTTTTTTCCTGAGTTAAAATAACCCAGAAAAAGTTAGTCTTTTTTTTTTATTTATTTACCTCAGACTTGGATCTCCACTTTCTTTGTAACTATGACGATTTCATTGGTCATTATTAGCTGAAAAAGGAATCAAAGATTTTCTAAACTAAGGAGGCAAAGCAAACAGTTATGTTCACCTGTGAGGCCCACGCTCACTCAGGTGTGGCCTCCCACGCCTCATGCTCAGATGCGTGGAAGCAGCACGCGCCTCTTGCTGCTTCCTGTTTCGAGCGTCACGTCGGTGGGTTAGACTGAACCCAAAATAACTTCGTCATCGCACTGAATGCTGGGTAAATTTTAGCCCTGTCAATTACAGTTGCGGACCGGAAGCGGGTTCGAGTCCGTCACGATGCAACACACACACACACACACACACACATACAGAAAAACACACACAACAAGAAGAGCGCACTAACCGCCGCTTTGATGGGGACGAACAGCACGGCTCTGTCCCCGGTCCCGGTCCCGGTCCCGATCCAGTCCTGCGCGCCCACCTGGAAGCCTTTGGATTTGACCCAGAACTTGAACTTGGCGTTGCCGTTTCCTCCATCCTTGTCCTGCGCGGCCGCTCCGCCGCGGCTGTCGGTGCCATGGAGCAGGGTCTGCAGGATCCGGTTGTACTTCCGCCGGGTCACGGTCTTGGTCTTCCCCGAATCCCCGTAAGTCCGCAAACACCAGTCCTGGAAGTCGGCGACCGACCCCGCCGGAGCCCCCACCGGAGCCCCCGCGCCGCGGCGGCAGGTCCCGGGGGAAATGGCGTCCGCCCCCCCGGCGGCTGTGTTCGATGGCATGACACCGCGAGCGGCACAAACGTCTGCTAAAGGTTCGGACCGGCGGGTGTCTTCACATCCGCATGAGTGTGCGGGGCTGTGCAGTCAGTCACGCGGCGTCCACGCACGTGCCGGGATTCTCCGTCTGTGGTGGAACAGAAACCTGCAAAAAGAGGAAAAGGAAAACGGCCAAAAAACGGTTCCCCCCACAGCTGTGGATGGGGAGGGAAGGGCCGTCCCGCGTGCTCAGACACACCTGTCCCGCGGGGGAAGTCGCTCTCCCCCCTCCTCCTGTCACCCGCTCCGGTTCTGCGGGGGGGGAACTGAAGGAAACCGTCCAAACCGTTCATGCTCCCCCTGTGGAGGACCCGCAGTTCTTCGGCTTCATGCGGGAGAGATTCTGCTCTGCGGGGCCGGATCCCGCTGTCAGGACGTCTGCCCCCTCCCCCCCTCCAGGGTTCATACAGAGGAGATCCTCAGAGCCGACTCCTGATGGGACACACCTGTGTGATTCCGGGAGATGCTGCGCCTGCCTCCACACGCACCGCGCCTGGAGCCGGGCCGAACCGAGCCGGGACGTGTCCGCTGCGGGTTCAGCTCGAAGCAGGTGTTGGGGAAAAAAGCTCAGACCCTCCGAGCCCCCCCAGCGCGCAGCAGGGCGGCGCGCGAGAGCATGAGGGGAACGCGCAACAGGTTCTCCTGCCGCTGCGCAACATGTAGCGCTGCAGCCCGGTTCGGTTCGGTTCGGCTGAGAATGCAGCCCAAACGACCCACCCACCCAACAGCGGAACGTGTGCTTGTTGTTTGGGAAACACAGTCTGTGGGTCGAAGAGACGGTCTGTTTAATGCAAACAACAGTGGCGGTTCTACACTGAATTCCTCCCGGGGCCCCCTGCCCCCCAACCCCATTAGAGTCACAACTGAATTTTGTTCGCTCATGTCAGCTGTATACAAAAGACGTCTAACACTGTATAATATATAAATATATTGATCTGTACCTCAGAAAAGAAAAATCAGCTCATGGTTGTTGGTTTCAATCCTACGATGGAGTTTTAGGGCCAGTTTACAGACTTTTTTTATTATGACTTTTAAGTCGTAAATTTACGAAAAAAAAGTCATAACTGTTAAATTACGAGATATTAAGTCGCAAATTGACGACTTAATATCCCGCAAATTTACCAGGTAGAAAGGCGTGGATTAACAAGGGAAAAAAAACAACGTTGTCCGTTTATCGGAGCCTAGCTTGAAGATGAAAGATGTGGAGCATTTTGTGAAGCTTTATTTCCAGATAGGTTTCAGAAACAAAGAAGTCCTGAACCTTTTGGTTCTGTGTCGGTGAAGCAGAGCTTCATCATTAAAGTAAGTAGCTCAGAGACATGATTAGGTGTGGACGACCAATACTTTATTGTCCTTTTCATTCAAATACCCAGAAGCCCATTTTTCTCATTACGTCATGAAGCTGTCATGAGCAGAACACCCATGTGTAAACAGTTAGCCCTCTCCTCCAGATGAAACGTCCCGTTTCAACATAAAACAACAAAGATGAATGAAAATAGTCTGTTACACTAGCAGAAGTTTTATGAAAATGCCAAAATGTGCTCCACCTTGGACAGAAGCCTCACACAGACTTAGAGATCTTGTCTTTCATAGAAGAAGAAAGGATTGCAGTGGACAGGGGCACTGATGTCTTCATCAACGGCTGCAGAGATCCAATAAAACACATAAATCTAAATCAAACAAGTGAGCTTCCAAACATTTGGAATGTTATCAATAAACATTCAGTTCACCTGTTTAACTAAGTTTAGTGGGTCTGCTCTGCTGCTGCGTGGTGTTCACTTGCTGCTGCTCTGAATGCTCACCTCCACTTTAATCTAGTAAATTTACGATTTTAAATCTCGTGATTTTAATCTTTTTTTTAGCAGCAGCAGAACCTGCAGTAGCAGCAGTAGTAGTTGAAGTAGCAGTAGTAGTAGTAGCAGCAGTAGTAGTTGAAGTAGCAGTAGTAGTAGTAGCAGCAGTAGTAGTTGAAGTAGCAGTAGTAGTAGTAGCAGCAGTAGTAGTTGAAGTAGCAGTAGTAGTAGTAGCAGCAGTAGTAGTTGAAGTAGCAGTAATAGTAGTAATAGTAGCAGTAGTAGTGGTAGCAGTAGAAGTAGTAGCTTCAGTAGCACTAGTAGTAGTAGCAGCAGTAATAGTAGCAGTAGTAGTGGTAGCAGTAGTAGTAGTAGCTTCAGTATTTATTTATTTATTTGTTTATTTAACAGGGACAGTGCACATAAAAGCATCACTGCAATGCGCCAGAATTAGCCCAAAGGCTATTTTTCATTCGTAGTCCCCGGACAGATATTAACCTAAAAACATTTATTAAGTACATTAATTAAAATATACATTTACAATTAAATTATCATCTAAAATACATATACTAAAAAAACATCCACATAGTGAAAACATAAAAAACTAGTATAAAAGACACAAAGGTGATAGAGGGGAGGAAGAAGGGCAGGTGTTAATCCAGTTCAATGTGAACATGTTTGTAGCAGTAGTAATAATAGTAGCAGTAGTAGTAGTAGTAGTAGCAGTAGTAGTAGTAGCAGCAGCAGTAGTAGTAGCAGCAGCAGTATTAGTAGCAGTAGTAGTAATAGTAGTAGTAGCAGCAGTAGTAGCAGTAGTAGTAGCAGCAACAGCAGTAGTAGTAGTAGCTTCAGTAGCAGTAGTCGTAGTAGCTTCAGTAGCAGTAGTAGTAGTAGTAGCTTCAGTAGTAGTAGTAGTAGCAGCAGCAGTAGTAGTAGTAGCTTCAGTAGCAGTAGTAGTAGTAGCTTCAGTAGTAGCAGCAGCAGTAGTAGTAGTAGCTTCAGTAGCAGCATTAGTAGTAGCAGCAACAGCAATAGTAGTAGTAGCTGCAGTAGTAGTAGTAGTAGCTTCAGTAGTAGTAGTAGTAGCAGCAACAGCAGTAGTAGTAGTAGCTTCAGTAGCAGCAGTAGTAGTAGCAGCAACAGCAGTAGTAGTAGTAGTAGTAGCTGTAGTAGTAGTAGTAGCTTCAGTAGTAGTAGTAGTAGCTTATGTAGTAGTAGTAGCAGCAACAGCAGTAGTAGTAGTAGTAGTAGTAGCAGCAACAGCAGTAGTAGTAGTAGTAGCAGCAACAGCAGTAGTAGTAGTAGCTTCAGTAGCAGCAGTAGTAGTAGCAGCAACAGCAGTAGTAGTAGTAGTAGCTTCAGTAGTAGTAGTAGCAGCAACAGCAGTAGTAGTAGTAGCAGCAGCAGCAGTAGTAGTAGCAGCAACAGTAGTAGTAGCAGCAGCAGTAGTAGTAGCAGCAACAGAAGTAGTAGTAGCAGCAGTAGTAGTAGCAGCAACAGCAGTAGTAGTAGTAGCTTCAGTAGTAGTAGTAGCAGCAACAGCAGTAGTAGTAGTAGCTTCAGTAGTAGTAGTAGCAGCAACAGCAGTAGTAGTAGTAGCAGCAGCAGCAGTAGTAGTAGCAGCAACAGTAGTAGTAGCAGCAGCAGTAGTAGTAGCAGCAACAGAAGGAGTAGTAGCAGCAGTAGCAGCAGTAGTAGTAGCAGCAACAGCAGTAGTAGTAGTAGCTTCAGTAGCAGTAGTCGTAGTAGCTTCAGTAGCAGTAGTAGTAGTAGTAGCTTCAGTAGCAGTAGTAGTAGTAGTAGCTTCAGTAGTAGTAGTAGTAGCAGCAGCAGCAGTAGTAGTAGTAGCTTCAGTAGCAGTAGTAGTAGGATTAGCTTCAATAGTAGTAGTAGTAGCAGCAACAGCAGTAGTAGTAGTAGCTGCAGTAGCAGTAGTAGTAGGATTAGCTTCAATAGTAGTAGTAGTAGCAGCAGCAGTAGTAGTAGTAGCTTCAGTAGCAGTAGTAGTAGGATTAGCTTCAATAGTAGTAGTAGTAGCAGCAACAGCAGTAGTAGTAGTAGCTGCAGTAGCAGTAGTAGTAGGATTAGCTTCAATAGTAGTAGTAGTAGCAGCAACAGCAGTAGTAGTAGTAGCTGCAGTAGCAGTAGTAGTAGTAGTAGCAGCAGCAGTAGTAGTAGTAGCTTCAGTAGCAGCAGCAGTAGTAGTAGTAGCTTCAGTAGCAGCAGTAGTAGTAGCAGCAAGTAGTAGCCTTTTTCTTTACACACCTTTCCGGTGCCTTCTCAGCTTTTTTTAAACTTTTTTTAAATCACAGATTTTTTTCTCCAAGCACTGAGCCAGCGCCCCGGGCAACCGCCCTACTGAATGGATTATAGACCCATACATAACAGAACAGAGTGACGCTAACTGCTGAATTCTAGCAGATGCAAAGACGGAAAACTCTACGTAACACCAAAGGGTTTCACCAAAACAGCCAAAATGTCTCTGACTGACTTTTAAAATATGAAAATTGGATTACTTGTAGGGGTGTAACAATTAAACCATTTCTATTCCTTGGATCGAACCAGATCAGTCTGTCTGAGGCAAAACTGAATCGAACTATGCGATTTAAAAAATTATTTCAAAATGAGAAATCAATCATTGAATCGATATTGGAAAATAGCATCTGGATTGAGACATGGTAGTGTGGCATTATGGTTTCCCCAAATTGCCACCAGAAAACAAAAACAGATGCGCACAGGACTCTGAGACATAGGAAACTGGGACTCGTTCCAGAACCAATCATAGGTCAGTAAATCGGATCAAATCGGGTTGTTTAAAATGAAGCAAAATCAAAAGTGAATCGAATCTGCAACCACAAAAACTGAACCGAATGGAATCATTGTTAAAATGAATCGTTACCCCCCTAATTATTTGTGTCCATCCATTTATCTTTAACGGTCTGGAACTCTGTATTTTTAATGTGTTTGGAGATTCCTTCTGAAAACAGGGGTTTGATAGGATCTGGTGTGTACATTTCCTCAACAAACACAACCTGATCAGCATTTTTGTGTTTCAGACCATCCATCTGCTGTGTGACAAACAAAACAGAAAGTTGGAGAAGTTCTCCGTTTACTTTTAGCAGCATTTTTCATGGCTCTGAAGTTTGAGGTTTTGTGAAGTCATTCTGAACTCTGCAGGATATAAGAAAATTATAAAGGGATTTGAAGATTTAATGAGAAATTGTTGTGGTGAACTTAATGTGGAGGACTCCAGTCTTCTTCTGCAGCCATGAAATCAGGGATTCTAACTTGTTCCAGTCACTGTCAGACTGTCAGGCTGTGTCACCTTCTACTGAGTTCTGTATGGAGATATTTACGAAGACAAACTGCAGTCTTAGTCCTGTCATTTAAGCAAAAAGTTAGAAACAAAGATCATGTCATCCCAAGACTTTCCTTTCTAATTCTGTAAGCCATCCATCCATCTTCAGAACCAGCCGAGTCCCTTTTGGGTCATGGGGTTGCTGGAGCCTATCCTGGCTATTATTGGGTGAAGGCGGGTAACATCCTGAACAGGTCGCCAGTTTGCTGCAGGGCATTCTTTAAGCCAAAATCAACAAAAAGCTCGAATTTGTCTGAAGTGTTGACTGGACTATTCCAGTTTGCTCACATTCTCATATATTTCAACCAGGCCAGCAGATGAACCCTCCTATCTAGTAAAATTTAGATCCCAAATGCTAGTTATGGAAAGGTCCATGATCATATTGTTTCTGTGCGTTCAGTGATGGAGTTGATGCTGATGCTGCAGAGATCTTCCCTCTGATGGCCTTAAGAATGGTCCAGCAGCTTCCCCTCACAGCAGCCGTTGGCCTCAGCATCCCCATGACCCCGAACAGGAATAAAAATGTGGGACACCATGACAACTGGTAACCTCAAAGCCTATGGCATTAATTCAACTGATAATAAACTTCAATACTTTGAATAAATGTACCAAAATGTCTTAAGTTTCCGCTGCAAATGAACACACACATACTTTGAAAATGTGACAAAACTTTAGATTTTCACACAAAAAGTCTGAAAAAGTAAAGTAAACAAATCTGAAAACAGCGGAAGAAAATGTGCATCATTTTCTAAACTGGATGTGCATGCTGCCATCACAAGGATCGTGAAAGTTCTTTCTTTTTTCATGGTTTGTCTGTAACTGTCATGGTTCGGGTTTCTTTCTATTGGTTTTTGCTTTCCATCTTGTTTCTGTCATGTTTGAGTTCTGTTTCCTGTTTTATTTTGAAAGGTTTCCTGTTTTGTCATGCTTTTGAGTTTTACTTCCCTGGTCCCAATCTCCTCTGATCATGTTCACCTGTGTCTTGTCAGTCTGTATATAAGTCTTGTCTCTGCCTTCCTTTTGGTCTGGTCCATTAATGTCTCTTCCCTAACTCCCTTCTGCCATGTGTTTATGCTATGCCCACAGTAAGTTTTGGTTTTCTTACCCTACTCTGCAGTGCCTTTTTTTTACAAATAAACCCCTTGCCCTGGAACCGTGTGCCTCCCGTCTATGCATTTTGGGTCCTTCACGCTCATCAGCCCCTCCCAACCTGAAGGTAACAACTGAACGCAGGATAGTTTCAGTTTTAGACCACGATCTGATTTTCAGTCAGATCCAGCTTCAGAGGTCAGCATGAAGGCTCAGTTTTTCGTTTGTCATCAGCACCTTAAGCTGTTTCACAGTCCTATGGGTGACACCATGTCGTTTGTGGAGCTTTCACTTCCATTTTCCCTCCCATTCATTTATCATTTTCCTCACTGCTTTGGTCCAGGAGCACATCAGTTGGTGTGTTCCAGCCAATGAACATCCACTTCCTTTAAATTGTGTCTCCACATTCCAAAACATCTCTTATAAATCACCACCTCTTCTGTCCTTTGGATGCGTTTCAGTTTTGTCCATCAGCATCTTCACTGATGGCTCCAGAATCTAAAAGACAAGAGTTATGGTATTGTACATCCCATTGTTAAAAGTACAGCAGCATTTTTTTTCTTGGATTCTGCAATAAATTAAAGTATAAAGATATTCATTTGTTGGCACCATACACCAAGTGCCTAAGTGTTGGGCCAAACCATTTCTATACTGCTCCCTGGTACCGGTAGTCAGGGCATTGCTTGCATCTGTGCAGCATCATCCTGCTACACTAGGAAACACACAGTCATCTAACTAACCTGTTTTTTTTCTTTGCTAATGCAAATCCTATGGATGTCTGTCTTTGTGCACAAGAAAATACCAGTCAAAGTGATTCGTGATATAAGTCCTTTATAAATGCTGTCAATTTGTATCGACATACTTGATACTTGCAAGTAGTTGTGTTGATACTGTGGGTGTCTAAGCGTGTATATGAACACCAACGCATGTCATTTCCTAATGGCACCTATCTAATCCCATGATTTTGTTTCATTACACACACCCCACCACCACCTCTCGTCCTGTCTGAGCGACTAAAACTCTTTAAATAAAGTTCAGCTTTAATTACAAAACAGGGTTTACATGAACACAATCCAAGGATGCTTAAGCAACCCCGGTTGTAAAAGCAAAACCTGTCCATCACAAGAGGCACTCAGCTGCCATCTGTGTGTTTATTTGCTGGACATTGACTGTGTTCTTTGGTGTCTGGGTAAAGGCCACACGAAGAACACGAATGTTTTGAAAGTGCTGTCTTCTGGCTTTCTGACGGTGGAAGGAATAGTTCAAGGATCTCCTCAATCCCACTGACATACCGTCTTTTGAGGGAGTAGAGAATGAGGACTTTGGGGTGAGGCTGTACATCACCCGGGCTGAAGTCACTGAGGTAGTCAATGAGCTCTTCAGTGGCAAGCCTCAGGGAGTGGATGAAGTCCGACCAGAGTACCTCAAGTCTCTGGATGCTGTGGGAGTGTCTTGGCTGGCACGTCTTTGCAACATTGCGTGGCAGTCAGGAACTGTACCACTGGACTGGCAGACAGGGGTGGTGGTTCCCTTCTTTTAGAAGGGAACGGAGGGTGTGTTCCAGCTAGCGGGGAATCACACTCCTCAGCCTCCCTGGGAAAGTCCATGGCAGGGTACTGGAGAGGAGAGTCCGTCCGATAGTCGAACGTTAGATTCAGGAACAACAGTGCGGTTCCCGTCCTGGTCATGGAACAGTGGACCAGCTCTACACCATCTTTAGGGTGCCGGAGGGTTTGTGGGAGTTCGCTCATCCAGTCCATATGTGTCATACTAGTCAGTGATGAAATGTACAGCCGCTTTTCATCATTTAACCGCTGGCTTTCTAGATGGTGCCAAGAAAACCGCGTTGGTTTTGCTGACAATTGGAGCGCGTTTTGGGGGAAGCCTGGTCTCATGCGGAGAGATGGCGTCCATCCTACTCGGTAAGGTGCCGCTCTTCTTTTTAGAAAACATTTCTACTAGCCTTAATCTGACAACCTGACAACCCAGAGACGAGCAGTGTAAAACGCTCCTCTATGCCTCCCTTGGTGCTGGTGCAATCCCCATGCAGGGAAAGTCAAGCAGTTCCTAGCTTAGCTTATGTGCTGAAAGACAAGTGAAAGGAGTGCGTCACAGAAACCTTAAAGTGACAGACAGCAGTACTCACAAGCAGAATTATGATGTCGTTAAATGTGGTTTATTAAACATTCGATCCATTTCCTCCAAGTCCCTCTTAGTCAATGAGTTAATCAATGACAACAACCTTAGTCTATTAGCCTTAACAGAAACTTGGCTCCAACAGGATGACTATGTTAGACTGAATGAAGCACCCCCCCCACACACACACACACACACTTATGCTAAATATCAGAAATCCAGGATTTCAGGGAAAAGAGGTGGTTTGGCAGTAATATCAAAGTCTAGATTACTTCTCAGCCTTAAAGTAAAGCATGTTTATAAATCATTTGAAAGCATCATATTGTCTATAAATCACCCAAACGGAAAGACTAAAAAAACTGTTTTATTTGTAATTATTTATTGCCCCCCAGGCCCGTATTTAGAATTTTTAACTGAGTTCTCCGACTTCCTATCAACTACTATTTTAGATTCTAATCAAATTATAATATTAGGGGATTTTAATATTCATGTTGATGACCCCAGTGACTGTCTAGGAAATGCTTTTGCAGCTTTATTAGATGATGTCGGTTTTACCCAAAATGTAAATGAACCCACTCACTGTCACAAGCACACCCTGGACCTTGTTTTAACCCATGGTATAGAGATCAGCCAGCTGAGTGTCCTTCCTCTTAACCCCATCATTTCTGATTACCTTCCAGTTTAGATTGAAACATGCTACTGCCCCAGTGAATAATCCTAGGCACTTTAACGTTGGGAGTTGGGTCATCTAGACCCACTAGACAGTGCGCTGAACCTTTTTTCTTCAATAATTTGTGAACCTCACTGGTGTCTATGGATTACATGAAATCTTTCCACCTTTGTCATGGTAGGGAGAACACGTCAATGTAAGGGTGGGGTCATCTAAGATAGCACAAGGGATAAATGACCAATTTGTTAATGATGCCTTACAAGCCCTTGAGAATACACTCGATGTTGTTGCGCCCCTGAAAACTAAATTTGTTAGACAAAACCGAGTAGCACCGTGATTTTATGCTGAAACACGTTTTCTTAAACAAGTAATCCGTAAATTGGAAAGAAAATGGCGCCGCTCCGGTTGAGAGCCGTCTCTGAATACCTGGAAACATAGCCTATTAAATTATAAAAAAGCTCTGCATAGAGCTAGAAGCCAGTACTATTCAACCTTAATATTGGAAAATGGAAATAATCAAATAATCCAAGATTTCTTTTTAGTACTATTGCTAGATTAACTCGCAGTCAGAGCTCAGTAGAACCACATGTTCCTGTTTCTCTCAGCTCTGATGATTTTCTTACATTTTTCGATAATAAAATCTCAAATATTAGACAGAAGTTGAATCAAGTTGTTCCTACTATCAGCCCAGAGCAGGCTGAAGCGGTAGAAGTGAAGGCATCCATAGAAACCTCTGTAATATCAGACTGCTTCACTGCTGTGGATCAAGCGGAAATAACATCAGTTATTATGTCCTCCAAATCCTCAACCTGTCTGTTAGACCCAATTCCAACTAGACCTTTTAAAGAAACCTTTCCCCTAATTAATGATCCCATATATGAGCTTCCGGTTCCGGGTTACGGGCAGGGCGCGTGGCGTGCCTCTCTGCGAATACAACTATCTTCAAATTACTTTAAAGGTTGATTTTCCCCAAAAAAAGAGAGCTGACCATGCCCCCGAAGAAACCCCAGGAATACGAAGACCTCAAAAAGACTCTTGACATTATTCAAGAAACGCTGAAAAGTTTTATGGAACAAGTGTCGGCTAAGCTAACGCCACTTTGGGAGATGATGGAAGAGTTCCAAAGATTTCGGGCTCAAAACGAGCAGCGAGAAAACCGGGTTGAGATTCTGGAGAAAAGACTGGACGATGTGGAACAGCAAGTAAGGATGAATAATGTCATTCTCACTGGAGTACCAATCAAGCCTCGAGCGAAACTGACAGCAGGAGCAAGCACTGCTAATGCTAGCGCTAGCATAGTTAGCAGTGCTAATACGGTGATCGGGGCAGAGTCTTTGGAGCAGCAAATACATTCATTTCTCACATCTAAAGGGATTTCCCTGGATCTCAATACCATCGAGACCTGCCATCTGCTCCCCAGGAGAAAGGAGACGGATAAACCAGCGATCCTCATCAGGTTTGTGAATCACAAACACAAGCTAGCTTTGATGAATCAAAGGAAGAATCTGATGGGATCTGCTGCTCATCTGAACGACCATCTGACCAGAAGGAATGCTGAAATCCCCAAACAATGCCAGGCTTCTCAGGAAGCGTAAGCAGATTGAGAACACTTGGGTTAAAGGCTGCAGGATTTACGTCAAACCGCTCGGTCCAGAGGACCGGTCCAAGGTTCTGGTTGTGAGCACCATGAAGGACCTTGAGAAGTGTTTAATCACGGTCGTCTGAAACAACATGGAGTAATAAACCAAAGAGCCAAATAATTTCAAGAAATATGACGCCTGGATTCCTCACTTTCTCTGTATGTCTGACGTAACCTGAATAACAGCAGAGTTCTGACCTGCAGACAACTTGACCTCAACTTTCACCGTCGCTGATATCAGCTGAAGAAGGATATGGACCTGAATCTAATGTCTGCAGACATAACATCGAAGAGAACTATAAACTCTGTTTAAACCCAGAAGTACGGCTGTTATCAGTAAAAGAAGAAATGCCAACCTTGGACAATCGACAGTTATGGACCCTTTTTACTTTTCCCCTACAGCATTACTTTATTATGAAAAAATAAAAAATAAAAAAAAAGTAAAACAAATGATTAATCACTTATTGAAAATTGTTAATTTGATTGACTTTTAATGATATTACTTCACTTTCTCCAAAAATTGATAAATTGATTCGAAAATCTTTCCTAATGTAGCATAATTTTGCACATGTTTTTAACTTTTGATACTTGATGAAATTTTGCTATGAAAATTCCTGAAACAGTGTTGTGTCTACTTTACTGATATAGTATTATGTTTTATTCATATGAATGGCTTTTATAAGTAACATAATCTGCATATATTTCAGATGACTAATCTGCATTTGCCATGTTGATTTCTAAAATAGTTATTTTTGACGTAATACTTAAGTAATTCATCTTTGTCATGTGCTTTATCGATATCTTATGATTTTTAATTCTGTCTGATAAAAACTGGGAACCGGATATTGATAAATCATGTAATAAAATGGTTATAGTATAACGGGGTGGGATTATGTAAGTTCGCTTCCTTCCACTCCCTTTCAAGCAATGTATAACTGATGATTATATTGCTGTTGTGTATTATTTGTACTTAATTGCTTGAAATAAACCATTTCAAATAAAAAAAAAAATCAAAATATTAACAATGATAAATACCTCTCTAGAAACAGGTTACGTGCCACAGTCTTTTAAATATGCAGTTGTTAAACCTCTTCTGAAAAAGCCCAGATTGGATCCTAGCAACATGGCCAACTATAGATCGATATCAAACCTCCCTTTTATTTTTTTTTATTTTTCATTTTTTTCTCCTTTTTAACTTGACCTGTCCAACAGCTGGACAAACAGATGAGAGCTGAGGGCCTCTTGTGTTGGACATATTTTACTTTAACAAGAGGGGTTATTAATCTACAGACAAACCAAAGGTATGTCTGAATAAACCCGTTTTGTAATTGAGGCCAAACTTTATTAATTTCAATCATGTTTGAAAATCTTTGGTGTTGGACCGGACGGAAAAGGAAAGAAGGGAAGAAGAGAGAGGGATGTTAGAGAGGGGGGGGGGGGGGGGTGATAGTGGCAGGGGGGGGGGACCATGAAGCAGCATAGAGCAGACAGGTTTACTGGTTGTTTATCATTACAGTAAGGTTCAAATGTAGTACAAAAAGGGCGGGGCCTGTCCACACACACACTCAAATGTTATCAACACACCTGCTGGCTGAAAAAAATGTCCACATGTCAACATGCACACAAAACAGATAGTGTTCACACACGCATACCTATGCCTTTAAACCAACTAGTGTGAAATCTTTCATTCATTCAATCATGCAAACTATTAGTGCGAAGGTGAGCTAACACCTGTGCTTAAGTGAGTGTTTATGTCCTTTTAAAATGGATGGTGGAACGTGAAAAGAAGGAGGAGGAGGTCATTATACTTGGTCCTAAAAACCTCAGAGATGCTCTGTCTGCTCAGATAGTCTCCCTGGATGGCATAAGTATAGCCTCCAATTCCACAGTTAGAAACTTTGGGGTTTTATTTGACCAGGATTTATCATCTAAGGCTCACATGTGACAGGCCTATAAAACAGAATATTCTTCTCCTGCGTAATATTGCTAATATCAGAAATATAGTTTCTAAGAGTGATGCTGAAAAACTCATCCATGAGTGTTAGTTTCACTTCACTGGCTCCCAGTTGATTCTAGAATTAACTTCAAAACCCTCCGGCTAACCTATGGGGTCTTACATGATATGGCCCTGTCCTATATTAAACACAGTTTCTACGTTCAAAGTTAGGCTTAAACATTCCTCCTTTGACAAGCCTATTGCCAGACTAGCTAGTAGTTAGAATATATTTAAATTACTGTTAACATGTTCGAATTAAACTTAGCAATAACAATTAATTGTTAGTAGGCTGCTAGAAGTTTGAAGCTGGAGTACTGGTGCACTGGGGTTCTGTCCTCTCCTCTCCTCTGTTTCTCCTCTTCTCCTCTCCTCTATTCTTGATAATTTATTTATCATTTAGTTCTCCATGCTTCTGTTGGGTGCTTTGCGATTCATGTATTGTCTGGCTCATCCATGCTCCTGTACCTGACCGTGTACTTCGTCTCTGGCTAGTCTCTACTACTGCTCCTACACCATCTGCTCTACAACTCTACAACATGTAGTTGTAGAGTTTGATAAGTGAATTCTTCTCAGTTCTGGTACTCGCCTGTCCGTCCTGGGGGAGGATCCCTCCTTCATGTGGACACCCCTAAGGTTTCTTCTTCTTTTCTGGAATCTGTTTTTTTTTTTTTTTAGAAGTTTTTCCTCACAGCGACGGAGGGTCTAAGAGCAGGAATGTCAAGTTTAGTTTGGTCTGTTTAGTTTAGTCTGTTTAGTTAACCCTTCCGCTCCCTTAGGTTGGCATGTGCTTTGGGGTCTGCATGACCCCACTCCAAAAAAATATAACTCCCTCCGCTGTGTTACAGGGCATAAGTGACCCCACGATGCATTTCTCGGTGGCCAGCACGAAACCCATTCCCTCCGCTGTTTTAACGGGCATAAGTGACCCCACGAGACAATACTTTATTTTTTTTTCTCTTTCCATCCTCTCCGCTGTGTTACAGGGCATAAGTGACCCCACGATGCATTTCTCGGTGGCCAGCACGAAACCCATTCCCTCCGCTGTTCTACAGGGCATAAGTGACCCCACGAGACAATACTTTATTTTTTTTTTTCTCTTTCCATCCTCTCCGCTGTGTTACAGGGCATAAGTGACCCCACGATGCATTTCTCGGTGGCCAGCACGAAACCCATTCCCTCCGCTGTTCTACAGGGCATAAGTGACCCCACGAGACAATACTTTATTTTTTTTCTCTCTCCATCCTCTCTTCATTTTCTTTACACCCCAAGACCAGGGGGTGGAGAGGGAGGGAGGAGGGTATCATTTTTTTTAAAATTTATTTTTATACCCCTCGCGCTGTGCTTTGGCGTGCATTCGACCCCGTATTATTAAAAAAAAAGCGTTCACTCCGCTGTTTTACGGAGCTCAAATGACCCCAATAGACAATACTTTATTTTTTTTTCTCCAAAAAAAAAGCGTTCACTCCGCTGTTTTACGGATCGTAAACGACCCCACGAGACAATACTTTTTTTTTTATCATCCTCTCTTCATTGTCCTTACACCCCACGACCACCAGGGGGTGGAGGGGGGGAGAAGGGGGGCATCAATTTATTTATTTATTTTCATACCTCTCGCGCTGTGCTTTGGCGTGCATTTGACCCCATATTTTTTTCATCTCTTCATTGTCCTTACACCCCACGACCACCAGGGGGTGGAGGGAGAGGAGGGGATGAGGGGGGGGCATCAATCTATTTATTTATTTTTATACCCCTCGCGCTGTCTTTTGGTTGCATTTGACCCCATATTTTTTAAAAAAAAAAAAACATTCACTCCGCTGTTTTACGGAACGTAAAAGACCCCATCCTCTCTTCATTGTCCTTACACCCCACGACCACCAGGGGGTGGAGGGGATGAGGGGGGGCATCAATCTATTTATTTATTTTCATACCTCTCGCGCTGTCTTTTGGGTGCATTTGACCCCGTATTTGTTTTCTTCATTGTCCTTACACCCCACGACCACCAGGGGGTGGAGGGGGGGGGGAGAAGGGGGGCATCAATTTATTTATTTATTTTCATACCTCTCGCGCTGTCTTTTGGGTGCATTTGACCCCGTATTTGTTTTCTTCATTGTCCTTACACCCCACGACCACCAGGGGGTGGAGGGGATGAGGGGGGGCATCAATCTATTTATTTATTTTCATACCTCTCGCGCTGTGCTTTGGCGTGCATTCGACCCCGTATTATTAAAAAAAAAAAGCGTTCATTCCGCTGTTTTACGGAGTGCAAATCACCCCAAGAGACAATACTATATTGTTTTTTTTCTCCAAAAACAAAAGCGTTCACTCCGCTGTTTTAGGGAGTGCAAATGACCCCACGAGACTATGCTTTTTTATTTTCCTATCTTCATTTTCCTTACACTGCACGACCACCAGGGGGAAGGGGGGGGGATCAATTTTTTTTAAAAAATTTATTTTCATACCCCTCGCGCTGTGCTTTCGCGTGCATTCGAACCCGTATTATTAAAAAAAAAAAGCGTTCACTCCGCTGTTTTAGGGAGTGCAAATGACCCCACGAGGCTATGCTTTTTTATTTTCCTATCTTCATTTTCCTTACCCCTCCCACTCGCTCAGGTGGGCATGTGCTTTGGGGTCTGCATGATCCCCCAGAGGGTGGAGGGGATTGGGGGGGGCATCAATCTATTTATTTATTTATTTTCATACCCCTCGCGCTGTGGAGTTTGCGACTACTATTCGCAGTCCAGCCTGTTCCTGTGACGCTTTGAGTGTGTGAAATATTGTTGTTTTTGTAAAAAAAAAATGCTTTTGTCTTTTCACGGTTGCTTGTGTTACAGTAAGCTTGCCTGTGAAACTCAATAAAACAATGATGGAGTTGATGTGTTTTTTTTTCTTGTTGTTTTTTTTTTCTTTCAACCATTTTTCACTCCAGCAAGGCATGAGTCAAGGTAAGTAAACTTTACAGCGACTTTTTCTTTTTAGCTGGGACGTTTGATTATGTTTTATGTCTTTCTTTTTTTTTTAAAAAAAAAACCTGTTGCAACTGTAAGACTTTAGATTATTATTAAATACCTTTTATTTATTTTTTGGTTTCTTTTTTTGTTGTTTGTTTTTGCTTTCAAAAAATAAAAAGTTGTGTCTCAGCTCGCTTTTTGGAAAATCAGTTTTAATACAGGAGCAGTTGCTGCAATACCTCCACACCAGGTGGTGGCAGTATTACACCATTCTGTTTTTCTTGTCAAGCTGCAGGAACGTAAAACAACTTCCTGTTAGCATAGCGACACATATGAAGAATGGCAGAGTGGAAGAATTGCAGTTTCTGTGGTGTTCCAGGCTGTTCGTCTTCCAACCAAAAACAGCCCTACTTTTCATTTCATTATTTTCCTGTGGATCCAAACCTCAAACCCAAATGATATAGGCGATCCGAAGAGAGGAAGGGCATAGTTTAATGTAAACACAGGTGGCACCCTCTGCTCTGCTGCCGGCAATTTCGCTCCGGATTGTGGTGCGGCTGCGTCGTTCGTCGCCCGAAGAGTGGTGTTGTCCCGAGCCTTTTCCCTTGGAAAAACTTTACTGCTCCTTTGAGAATGGAGTCATTATATGACAGAACCTCAAACATCGGGCTATGCAGCTATGCTGTGAAGATAGCAACATGGTGGCTAAGCTAAGGCAGTAAATGGATCAGGACTACGTGACACACCCACCTGCAGGTAAGGTTGTTCATAATGTGTTTGGTTAACGTTAGTCAACTATGTGTACCGTTATTGGATAAATGCATTTCTACCTGAACAAATTAATGTTTATAATCAGTGATGAAAGTCTTCCGGGAATTCCCGGAAATCCGGGTTTTTGAGCAAACCGAACGTACTTTCCGGGAAATAAAGACCTGATCTCTACGGACAAATCGCTTTCCGGATTAGAAAATGGTCTGAAATCAGCTAATTTTAGCTTTATTTTCTATATTTCTCCGCAGATCGCTTCCTCAATGGTCGTGGCCATCTTTCGTCTTCCCGGCCTAATTGACCAATGACGGGACGTTTTAGTTGCTTTCGGATGCGTCGACGGGTCTGATTGGCTCTGTCTGCACCACGTGGTCAGCGTGACTTGCTTTTTTTTTTTCAAACTTTATTGAATGTAAAAAATCAATACAAAATAATGTTGAACATTGAACAACGAAGAAACAAGCCAGGGGGTTTATACATTTTATGCATAAAGATTGAAACTAATACACAGATCTAATGTTTTGATGGCGTTCTTATTATCAGAGTTTCTTATTGTCTTAATGTATTGTTTGAACTCATTAATAAAGACTGAGAAATGAGGGGTATGATTCGTTACTTTTGATTTATGAATGTGCCATTTGCATAAAACAACAAAAGGTTAATGAGGTACAACTGTTCTTTTTTATGAGATGGACAGTGGGTGATGCCAAACATAATATTTTCTAAGTACAGGCGGAAGTCAGGGTCAATGTGGGCAGAAATGAAATGACAAACTTCAGACCAGAGAGTGGTGGAAAAGGGACATGACCAAAATAAATGTACAGTATCTTCAGGGTATTCTTGACAAAAAGAGCAAGTAACATCAATATCTTCCTTGAACCTTTGTAGATATAGTTTGGTTGGATAGAATTTATGGATTAGTTTGAATGAGATTTCTTTCACTTTATTGGTTAAAAAGTATTTTGCTGGTAAATTCCAAATCTTTTTCCATTCTAAATGATAAACTAAATTATTCCAAAAAGAAACTACGTAAGGAATGGAGACAACATCCTTCTGGAAGAGTGAGCGTATACGGCGATTTGTGTTACGTGAAGAAGAAAAACAAATTTGGCCTATTTCTATTTTAGTCGGATCAATTGGCAATAAAGTTGGACTTTGTAATGATGAACTTTTGAATAATGTAATAATACATTTAGGAATTGCTTTCAAAACAAAGTTAAATTCGGTTTTTGGTATTTTGATGGAGTATTTGAAGCAGAATTCTTCATGTGACATTAAAGCTCCGTTTGAATTAAACAGCTGATGAACCAAAAGGATGTTTTGATTAAACCAAGATGGATAAAATAAAGATTTATGTCTATAAGTAATGTCTTTATTGTTCCATATGTAGTATCTGTGAGGAGAAAAATTGTGTTTGTAGATGAGTGACCAGGACAGTAACATTTGTTTATGGAAGGAAGAAAGCTTAATTGGGATCTTTTGTACATTATAGTTACAGAATAAAAGAAAGTTTATGCCTCCTAATTTGGAGAAAATGTAATTTGGTATAAATTCCAGATTGAAGTTGGATTCTTCATAAAATATCTTAGCCAATTAATTTTAAATGTATTATTTAATGTGCAAAAGTCTAGAAAGTTAAGACCACCCTTATCATAAGTGTTCATTACAACAGTTTTTTTAATGTAATGATTTTTGTTCCTCCAAATAAAGTTAAATAGAATTTTGTCAATGGTTTTCAGGACTTTTTTGTCAACATTGAGGGATAAAGCTGCGTACGTTAGGCGAGAAATTCCCTCAGCTTTAGTTAGCAAAACTCTGCCTCTCAATGATAAATCTCTCTGGAGCCACTGGTTCAGCTTTGTCTGTGTTTTATTAATAATTGGGTCAAAATTTAATTGGCATCTGGCTTTTTTATCTTTAGAGAAAGTAATTCCTAGGTAGGTAATGGACTCTTTCACTGGAATATTACAGATAGAGAGGACGTCGCAGTGTTTAAGAGCAAACAATTCACATTTTTTTATGTTTAAACAGAGTCCAGATGCAACGGAAAAATTATTAATCAGATTAATGGCTAACGGTACCTGAGAATGATCTTTTAGAAAGAGGGTGGTATCATCAGCTAGTTGGCTGATAGTGACTGTGTGGTCTGCTATTGAAATACCTTTTAGTGAGCTGAGTTTTATAGAGTCAGTGAGGAGCTGGGTGCAGAGGAGGAATAAATAAGGGGAAATAGGGCATCCCTGCCTGACTCCTCTTTTTAATAAAAATCGAGGAGAAGTCCCAGCATGAAGTTTGATAGAACAATTTCCTCCTGCATACATGGTTTTAACAGCTCCTCTAAAGAATGGACCAACACCAAATTTTTCTATCGCATGGAGGATGAAGTTGTGTTCAATTGTGTCAAAGGCTTTGTAAAAATCGAGAAAAAGGATAAAGCTTTCGTCGGGACAATAATCTGAATAATCAATTAAATCAAGTACTAATCTGATATTATTTGATATGTGTCTATTTGTCATGAAGCCAGACTGAGTCTCATCTATTATATTATCCAAAACCTTTTTTAACCTTTCAGCGAAGATTAAGGCAAGTATTTTATAATCATTGTTAAGCAGGCAGATTGGACGCCAATTGTCAATGAGGAGTAAATCCTTTTTAGGTTTGGGTATTAATGTTATAAGGCCCTGGGTTGAAGTAGGAGGAAGGAAGTTGTTGTTCAAGCTCTCCAGGAATAAATGGTGGAGGAAAGGAGAAAGTTGTTGGGAGAATGTTTTATAGAATTCAGAGGTTAAGCCGTCTGTGCCTGGAGATTTATTTAATTTGAGGTGTTCAATAGCTGATATAACTTCATGTAGCAATAGTGGTTTATCACAGAATTCCTTCAAATCAGACTCAATTACCTTGGTGTCTGTGAGAGATTGTAAGAAGAGATTAGAAGTTTCTTCACAATATTTAGATTCATAAAGTTTAGTGTAGAAGTCAGAGCAGTAATTGGCTATTTTTTTAGGATTATCTGTAACATTCCCATCAATATTTAATTTTTGTATTGAATTATTTTTAGCATTTTGTCTTTCAAGGCGAAAGAAATATGCAGTATTCTGCTCTCCTTCCTCCATCCATCTCCTCCTGCTTCTTATAAAGGCTCCCTCAGCTTTTCTACGGTACATGTCAAGCGTGACTTGCTTCCCTAGAGACCAAAACTGGCGGACCCACGCTAAACTTTCACAAACACATCTGAAGAGTTTGCGATCAAATTTGTGTTAAAATAATGGCAGGCATCGTCATTATTGAGCGTGGTCACGACCTGAGTTGTGAGAAGACGATAAAAAACAAATTGAAGTGGTCTTGGCTGAAAAAAAAAAAAAAAGATTTTTAAGGTAGTGTAGGTCAAATACTTTTTTGTGTAAAATAATCTCAAAACCACATTTTGAAATAATTTCAATTTTAGTTTTGAGTTTCAGTTTTTATTTTGAATACATTTCTCTACCTAATTTATTTGTATTTCCTAATTACCATGATTTAGTTCAGTATAGTTAACATTAATTATAAGTATTTGATGGTTTGGACCCGCACTCCCTTAAAAAATAATGTTTACAATGTTTAGTTTAGTTTGTATGTTTGTTTTGATATTTCCCAGATTACTTAGTATTGGTGTTAAAGAATTGATGTATTATGTTATAGAATTATAGTTTAAAGCAGATCCCATATTTTGATGTAATTATAGTTTGAGAAAACAGTGCAAGTGGATGTTGTACATCAGTCATTTCTAAAGCAGAAATAATGTATAAATAACTGAGGTATTTTCATAGAATATCATAGTTACTGGTGTTCTTTTTGCCATTTGGGGCTTTGATGTTACTATATTTTAGCAATTGTATGTTTTGCAGCTTTAAGGAAAAGCGTAGATTGTAGGATTGTGTTACTTTGAGCAATTTTCCAAATTCTTTTTTAGGACCAGCAAGTCCTTAATGGAGAGTCAAACTAGGGGTTTGAATGACAAATCATGATGCTCCAATTAGTCTTAGTTTCTTGATAAAGAAGTGAATAACTAGCTGCCAGAATGCACCAGAATGCATCTAAGACCACGTATTTTTCCAAAATTTCGCTCTGTGCCCGCCATATCGCTCAAAGAAAAGTTCAGGGATTTTTTCCTTGCCTGACTTTCATCACTGATAATAAAAGCTGTTCATGCTCTCACCTATTTTAATTACATGTATTTAATTAATTTAGAGTATTTTGTCATTTTGTATTTTCTTTAACAAAAATAAATGAAACCTTTTTGTAATTAAATACTTAACATACTTTTCAAATCATGATTACTGTGTTGTGGTGAAAGGTAGCAAATGTTTTAATACTGATTTTTAATTTCTTTATCTTCACAGGTGCTCTGGATGAGGCTTTCCATGACTTAGAAGCCAAGTTCCTTTGCTGGAGCCAGGAGTCGATGTCATGGCGGACAAAGAGTTCCTCGTTCAAGACCTCATTACTGACATTGGATCTAAGCTCATCATGCCACCTTTTAAGCGTTCAGCTCCATCAGCAAGGAGGAAACGGAACAAACGCAGTCATGCCCCGCCTCAGAATTATGGTGGAAAGAGTGATCTGTAGGATAAAGTCCTTTCACATCAGGGACTCTCTCGTGCCGCTCACACTGATGGGCAGTGTGAATCAGATCTGGCTTAACTGCCGTGTTTTGGCAAATTGTCAAGGACTTTTTTGTTTTGAAGAGTGAATTAATGTTTGGTATGTAAATAATGTATAATGTGCAAATAGTATGGAAAAATTTAGTGTTCCCACATATTCTTAAAATCTAATTAAATATAATTGTTATATTCTTAATATTTTTCTGTTGAAATGTGACTTTGACTTCACACAAAAATTAGATGAACAAATAAAACAATTTTGGTCAAAATTGTGCCTCATTTACTTTTTTGGTATGCGTAACAACTGATTAATCACAACACAAATAACATCAAACATTTACAATAAAAAACAACATTACAGATCAACAGTAAGACAGAAGGCTGCACTAATTGTTAAAGACAAGATAAGTGTAATTTCAGGTAGCTGGGACGTTTGATTATGTTTTATGTCTTTCTTTTTTTTTTTTAAAAAAAAAACCTGTTGCAACTGTAAGACTTTAGATTATTATTAAATACCTTTTATTTATTTTTTGGTTTCTTTTTTTGTTGTTTGTTTTTGCTTTAAAAAAAAATAAAAAGTTGTGTCTCAGCTCGCTTTTTGGAAAATCAGTTTTAAGACAGGAGCAGTTACCTCCACACCAGGTGGTGGCAGTATTGCACCATTCTGTTTTTCTTGTCAAGCTGCAGGAACCGGAAATCAGAAGCTATGCGGTCTACAACGCACGCATTTAATTGCTTTTAAAAACTATAAACACTAAATTGTGCAGCACTGTATGCCGTTATAGTTATCAATTAGGGAGGGAATTCGGACACAGCTTTTCAGGACTTTTGGAACCTTGAGATTTAATGTTTACAAGCTTCACGTGTTTACATGGCTTTGTTACAAAACGGTGAGTTTTCCCGGTCATATGTGGGCTTACCAGATATATCAAAAATAGAGATTAAAACATTTCTTAAAATGTAAAGACAACTCAAAGATGATGATATAATATTTTTCTACATTTTCTCATGTGATGCACACGTGTCGAACTACGTTGGTTACATATATTGATTACAATTAATGATTGCTATTACTTTTATAAAGAGCTTATATGTGGCTTGAAAAGTAACGAAAATAACATGTCATTCTGGGGGGGAGGTCCGGTCCACATCAGCGCCATCTTCCTTCATGTCATCGTCGTCCTCATCAGAAGAACTGCCGATATAAATGACTCCAACATGACTGTAAGGTATCGCATGTTCCCCATAGATTTCCATCTGTAAAAGATATAAAGACGTTAGGGAAATTTCATGTGTAATTGCATTAATTATTCATTAAAGAATAATGAATCAAAATTGCTTGAAAAGTAAAAAAAACAAAACAATACATTACCTGGTTGGGTTGCATGTTATGGTTTATTGAAAGTGGTCTCTGGTTTTTTGTCTTCAAAGTGAATTTTTCATCACTGTCTGTCTGCACGGCTTTGTCAATCTTCGCAGGTTTGTCTGCTGTTGGAGTGCCTTCAGTTGAAGATGTGACATCTTCTATCATCTTTTCATCTTGGAAACTGGTTAGGTTTCTATTGATGCCTTCACAGCACAGGTATTGTCCTCCACAGAGGCAAAAACACCTCTTCCCTGAGCCAGGTTCAGGTGAACCAAAACCTTGGAGGTCCTTAAGATCTGCAGAAAAAAATGAAGGGGTAAAAGTTGTCCCGTCTAAATTTCTTTCGTGAATAATGCTAAGATCTTCCATCTTGTGCTCCAATCTGTTGTCCTGGGGAAAGCCTGAAGTAGAATGGGGAGGCCTTTATTTAAATCCTCTGTCTGGAGTCTGACTTCCTAATAAGGTTGAGGAGCAAGGTCGTAAATCAAAAGTTCCGAAGTTTATGGTTGCTCCTTTACCATAAACACATACATTTTAACTCAAGGATCAGAATTAGCTATTCTATCATTGTGCCATGTCATGTCAGACACCTCAGAACCCACACAGATTTAAATCTATGGAGGTTTTTAATACTATACTAATCTTTTAATATATATATATTTTTTGCTGTTGAACATTCCAAGTATGCTTTAGATTTCTTGTTTTTATTAACCCAGAATAAGATTTTCAGTTTCGAACAATTTCAGATACCTTGGCATTAACATAACAAAAGATATATCTGGACTTTTTAAACAAAATTTTCTGAATCTTTACCAACAAACAATTTAAGCGTCTAGGTAATGTACCCATCTCATTAGCTGGTCGTGTAAATATAGTTAGAATGAACGTATTGCCAAAATATTTATTCCTTTTCCAATGCATCCCTATTATAATTCATTAAAAGTTTTTAAAAAAAAATCGATTCTCTTGTCTCATCATTTATTTGGAATAAAAAAACACCCAGAATTAAAAAAGTTTTTTTGCAAAGACCAAAATTCCTGGGAGGATTAGGACTGCCTAGGTTTAGTCTGTAGTTGAGCTTAAATGTAAGTGCGGACGAGCCAATTTATTCGCCCAAAACAGAAAAGAAATACAACCTTTTTGGTAAAGTTACATTTGTGATTAAGACGAAAGAAAACCGATAATTCAAATAATTCAATCTCTTCAGTGGCTATAAGTGATTGTGTAAAAAACAGCCCTGCAGCTTTTGCACATTTCATCCACAAGGTGACAGCATTCTCCACAACAAAATCCACTGCCAACCTATTTTGAATCCCTGTAAAAGCAGCAACTTAATAGCAAATCAAATGACAATAAAACAATCCAACATAAAGAACACAACAGCTCAATGAGGGTGAGTTTGGAAAGTCATAGTCTTTATCGGTCTGAAAAGGACCTCTTTGCACCAAATCCATTCTTACTGGATCAGAGAGTGTGGTTGGTCATTCAGCTGGATCAACTGGATTTAAGTTTGGGCGAATTTTGGATCCAGCCTGCTTCTCTTCCATACACGCCTCTCTTGGAGCCTCTGGAACATAAGATACAGAGCTACAATAAAAGCAAACAGTTAAAAGAAAAACAGTCAAATGTTTCCCTTTCAACAGTAGATGTGGTGACAGGAGTTTCTTCTGCAGATAAAAAACAAGAATTATTATTATAGAATAATCACTGATAAAGCCAATAAAATATCTATAGCAGAATAATAATATATTGGCTCGTTTAAAATCTGTGTGCAGGTTTTTCACAATTTCATGATCTTTTTATATATTTATGAGAGATTTATTGTTTGATTGTATATTTGCATAAGGTCATATTTCATTATGCAGACACTGTTTTTTTTTTATTACTCCAATACTTTTTAATACTTTTTGAGAGCAGAAGAAACTGTCGGCTGAGATGGAACTGTGCAAAACATCATCATTATGTAAACTAAAACTGCAAAATATAAATGAGAAATAAATGTACCTATTTATAAATAATAAAATGTGAACACTAATTTGAGAATAAGTGGAAATATAAGCCTTTAATACACTTCTTTTTGTATTATTTTGTATGTTCATAATTTTAAAATTAGTACATTTATTTTGTTTGTCATTTATAGATGAGAACCTTTATTTCCTGACACACTCGTTGTAAAACTCAGACTACCTGACTGTCTATAACAGATAAACAGCAGTTTTTATGCTGTAATAAACCGAAAAATGCAGAACGCACTAAATATGTGTTACCAAAACAATGAAACAAAACGATAACGTGAGTTAATTGCGCAGCTGCACAGAACTGCTGGATAATGTAAAAATAAAGCCCCAACATCCTCCAAACTTACCTGGTGACTGATGTTGAAGTTTTTTTTTTTAATCCCTTTTAGCTCCTGGTGGATAAAGTCTCTGAAAAATTAAGTTTTCTTGTTCTCGAGTTGATCAATGACAAAATGTGATGGTTCGTTGATTTGTTGTTAGCTACCCACCTTGAAACGGAATGCATCCACCTAAGGGCTGTGTAAACATTACCTGGTGACTGATGTTGAAGTTTTTTTTTTTATCCCTTTTAGCTCCTGGTAGATAAAGTCTCTGACAATTAAGTTTTCTTGTTGAGTTGATCAGTGACAAAATGTGATGGTTCGTTGATTTGTTGTTAGGAACCCACCTTGGAACCGGAAGGCATCCACCTAAGGGCTGTGTAAACATTAAGGTTAACGTTTTTTTAGGTTTCATGCTTTTCTATTCCCGTTTTTGCTTGTTCCTTTAGCATAAATCCTTTTAAATTTGATTCTGTCAGGTTAGGTTATGTGGACAGTGTTTAAGTCCAAAATACATTTAAAAAATAAATAAAAATACAGATCGGGAGAGGTGCAGGAGGGATAGACCAGCATTTTATGTATGTATGTATGTATGTATGAATGTATGTGTGTGTGTTGAAGGCCGATAATCATTTTATTACCATTTAGCTTATAATTTTGTTTATGTTTACGCTGAACACTTTTATTGAAACTGCTGAAACTTTTATATAACTTTTGCATTATCTTAAAGTAGATGTGGATTTTACTTAAATGTGTTTGCTAGATCTGTTTTTTTTTTTTTAAGGAGGGGCGTGATGGTGACCTCAGGCCTTGTCTACAGAATCAATGTATTTTCTCTTTATTTTATCGCAAAGCCCTTTTCGCACCTTCAAGGAGTTGTAAAGTGCTATATGTATGAACAAAGTGTCATTCGTTCAGGTTCCCTTAAATGAAATAATTGTTTCTGACAGAGGCAAAACGACGGGGGAAAATAGTGTATGAGGATTCATACCTGCAGATCGTTCCCGACATTCCACAAAGCGTTCGTATCGCCAGAAGAGCGTTCAACTCCGTGTGCGCGCACCTCATCCAGAGGAATATACGCTTCCAGATGGCTTATCCAGCAACACTGTCCTTCACAATCAACGGACCTGAAAAGACTTTCAGAGACTCGAAAGAGGCTGAACTATTTCTAAAAATTGCCCACAAATGAGGTACTGTACTTCTATTCCAACCTCAATAATAATCTGGTGAGTAAACGTCGCAGTAATGAATGACTAATTTTTGTTAAGGGTATTGAATGAATTGCACTCCTCGGGAGAGAGAAATTTGACTTGAGTTTACTTTAATGACTATGGTAATCTTTATGTTTCTTAAATTTTTACTTATTTTTTGTTTACTATGTTTTTGTTTGTTGCGGGAATTTGGGAAAGTGTCTTCACAGAGTCTTCTACTTGCAATCTGGACATTTTTCTGACTCAATATTTCTACAACTAAAACATAATAATGCAAAAAGTATTGTTATTGGAGTAATATATCACCCACCAGACTCTGATTATGACATATTTAGAGACAAACTTGAAAACATTCTTCTCCACATAAACCTAACGAACATAAATTGTCTTATTATGGGTGATTTAAATATAGATATATCCAAGGACAATAAAACCAACAATGACTTTATTAATACTCTTTTCTCCTCATCCTTTTTCCCAAAAATCAATAAGTACACCAGAGTTGCGGAAAAAAAAAAGCAAATCCATTTTGGACAACATGATAACTAATACAGTAAATATTGAATATAAATCAGGGGTTGTATACTCAGACATTACAGACCATTATCCTATTGCATGCTATATGAAACTAAATAAAAAACCGTCAATCCCACGTACAAGGAGAAAAGTGAAAGTTGTAAACACCCAAACTTTAGCAAACCTAATCAGTCACCTTCAGACCAAAAGGTGGGACGCAGTATTCAACACCACAGATCCCGAATCTGCATATAATTCATTAATTGAAGAATTAACTGACTCAATTAGCATAACAATCCCAGAAAAAAAAAAATTAGACAAAAAGACATTTAAAGTAAAACCTTGGATAACCAAGGGAATACTAAATTCAATCAAACAAAAGAATAAATTGTACAAAAAGTATATAAAAAAACAAATTATTTAACTTACATAAAATATAAAAACAATCTAACAAAACTATTACAAATAAGCAAACAAAATCATTTTACTACACAACTGAAGGTTGCATCTGGAGATCGAAAAAAAAAAAAAGTCTTGGAGGGTGTTAAATGACATTCTCAGCCGCAGAACAAAAACTACAGTCATCCCTGATGCCTTAGAGCAGTGGTTCCCAAACTTTTTCTGCAGGGCCCCCCTTTCTAAAGATTAGAATATTTTCGAGCCCCCCCACACTGACACAAACATACAAATCCTTTGTTTCTAAACTCCACTGCGCCTTATAACATGTGGTTAATGAGAAATCTCTCTCTGAACGGTAGAATTCTGTTATCTGAAGCTGAAGGAATCTCTAGATCTGTCTATGTGTCTCTGTCTTTAGAAATGCCAAAACACATCTGTAACCTATTAAACAAAACATTATTTGATTTTGGAGGAAAAATGTCATTACTTAAGGAAAAATATTTGTGTAACAGCAGAAAACATTGGGGCATGGATGTATTAACCTTTGAAACTTTAAACAACTCTTTTAAAATAAAGTGGTTAAGTAATTTATTGAAAGGGGAAGACAATATCTGGAATGCATTTCCCAAATATATATTTGACACAATGGGAGGCATTCAATTCTTGCTAAAATGTAATTGTAAAAATGAAAAATTACCCACAAAACTTTCAAACTTTTACAATGAAGCCCTGCTGGCCTGGAAACTCCTTTATAAACATAATTTTTCTCCAACAACTTGTTTTATTTGGAATAACAGTAATGTACAATACTAGAATAAATCACTTTTTTCCCTAGATGGTATGATAATGATATTGTTTTAATCAGACAACTTTTCAATTCTCATGGACATCTTCTGACGAATGAAGAATTTCTTTTAAAATTCGGTATTACTGTTCCACCCAGAGAATATGCAATAGTGTTAGATGCCATTCCAACCAGTCTACTTCAACTGTTTAAAGGGATTTATAACATAAGTCAATTAAGAACCCAGACAATTTTTTTGGACAATGTGGATATGTGTGTTAATTCAGTTTCCAATAAACAAATAAGAAATCTTTTACAGACCACAACCTTACCTGCTGGGAGGTTTTACTGGGAATCCAAATTTGTGGACATAAAATGGGCTTATGCTTGGACTATTAGTAATAAATACTGTCTAAATAACAAAATAAAAGAGGTGTCCTTCAAAATATTGCATTGTATATATCCTACCAAAACTTTGAGTAGATTTGTTGTGGACATGGACCTGTTTTGTTCATTCTGTGGAACTCAGGAGGAAACTATTTATAATCTGTTTGTGGACTGCAGACATACTAATATGTTTTGGATTGAAGTGGGAAACTATATTGGAAATATAACTAAACTAACTGTTACATTTTTAGATAAAGACATTATTCTGGGTTACCTTAATGCAGTGCTTCTCAAATAGTGGGGCGCGCCCCCAGGGGGGGGCACGAAGCGATGCCAGGGGGGGCGCGCGGTGGTGGCGGTTTTAGGCACAGGTTTGTCCGGTGCGCAAATTTAACGTGGGGGCAGCGGTGACAGCGGCTCAGTGCTTGGAAAATAATCTGGTCCACTATTCGGTTCCTATTGTCTGTTCTGTCTGTCCGCGGCTGCGCGAGTGAGAACGAAAGGGGAGGGGTGGTGTGGGCCCTGTCTGCCAGGGGAATCGGGGCACGCGGACCACTGCTACCGCTGCCTGTTGCCCAAGATCACCGCTGCCCTTAGATTCCTAAGCTCATGCTAACAATGTCATTCTTTATGAACTATTGTAGACATTTTGATGACGTGTCTTTATTTTCCATCCATGTTTTCTTTGTCTGCCTGCGGTTTAGTTGGTTTCAGACAGACAGAAAGACAGCAGGTAATGTAGGAAAACAGCTGCACTTTTATGAGATCAGAAATAAACAATCCGTCATTTAGAAAAAAAAAATCAGCACGTTTTTACCTATTTCTTCAGACTAAAAACGTTAAATATATTGGTGCTGCTGTGTTAATGTTTCAGATCAATTTAGATTTAATATTATTTATTGATTGAATTATTTTTTTTCAGCATCAAATGGTTCAGTTGGTCAAAATGTTTCTAGTTTAAATAAGGAATGACAGATTTTTTTTTTATTTCAGGTACTTTCAGCTTCTTTTCTGTTTTAGACTAGAACAGGGTTTCTGTGGCTAAATAAAGTTAATATTTGTTGAAAGTGGATTTATTTTGCTTTTTTCTTTTGTTAGTGTTAAAAGATACAATTTTAGGTATACAAATTTTATAGATACTGACCTGATGTATTGTCACCGCGCGAGTGTGTCTGTGTGTGTGTGTGTGTGTGTGTGGGGGGGGGGGGGTCAGGGGGGGCGCGAAACATTTTCTTTTCCTAGGGGGGGCCTGGCAAAAAATAATTGAGAAGCACTGCCTTAATGTCAAAGTAGACAAAGATTGTATCTTCATTACACAATTGTTTTTATTATTGGCAAAATTCCATATCCATAAAGCCAAACGGTCAAACTCCAAACCTAAATTCCAGCAGTTTCTGAGTGAAATCAATCAGTACTGTACCATTATCAAACATCTGCAAAACCAAAAAGCAATCCAACTAATTTAATTTTTGAAAGATTTAAAATTTATTAAACCCCAAAGATTTTTGAAGGAATTATTCTTTTTTCTCTTATCTTGTATATGTATATGTATATAGTTTTTGTTTTATTTCCTATATTTTTCTGCAATATGTACACATTTCAATTCCCCCTGAGACATTCACATTGTTATTGTATTATTATGTAGAGTATTTTGACACCACTAAAGTATTGCGCATCAAAACAGTAAAACCGCGCATCAAAACCCCAAATCTGTGAATCAAAATGCATAAATTGAGAACCAAAACCCACAATTTGCAACCAAAGGCCTTTCCCCAAAGCACAATCCTATTTCTCAGCTGCCGATTTGTTTTCTCGCCATTCTGAAATCCTGTTTTTGAGTTGCAGTTTTATTTTGAAACTGTCTTTTTGAGTTGCGCTTTTATTTTTTGAGTTGCGCTTTTATTTTTTGCGGTTTTGATTCTAAAACCTGTCGACACGTAAAAACAGCGACATGTCAGTCAAGGGGAGGGGAGGCGGGACATCCCTGATATCCAGAAGCTCATTGGCTACCGAATAAGACCGAGTCTTACGTCAACAGACCAGTTTAGAATGTGCCGGTAAGTTTCTCATGTTTTTTCATATCTTTTACCATATTAAAAGATCAAAATTGTACTTTATTTAACCAGAGGACGCCAGCGCATTCAGATGAGGAGCTCCACCAGTAGCTGCTAGTGAAAAAAGATGTTAGAAAGTTAGATGTTGCATGAAAAACTACCACCATTGTTCTCCTGTGTTAGCATGCTAGCTAGCTCAATGCTAGCGGGGTATCCAGCTCTTCCCATGACTTTTGTGGATTAAACAAAGTACATTTTTTACCACAGTGTCAGGATCGGTCATGTAAACCTGGGAATAATTGCCCGTGGATTGTCACTAGGGTTAATCAAATAGTTTTTTAAGAAGTACATTCATGTATATATAAGGTTTTTCAATATTTCCTTAGGGATTACACAGATGGATTGAACAACAAAGCAACATATTGCTGCAAGAAAGTGTTACTTTCCTAGTTTGGGATCAAGTTAATCCCTATTTAAAATAAATAAATAAAAGAAACACAATTTTTATTTGAAGTACCAGAGCAAATTTCCCACAGGTGGGATCAATAAAGTTTTTCTGATTCTGAACTGTATTCCAAAATAATTTTCTCAACCTTAAAGATTGCAGGTTAACACAGGAAGTTACCTTTCACAATATGCAGCTACTGAGTAGCAATTAAGGTGTGTGTATGTGTGTGTATATATATATATAAATATATACACACACACACTCATTTTAACTGTCTTAAATACATTTTTCTTTGTGTGCAGGATGCTGTGGACATTGGACGACAGACTAACTTAAACCAGGCAGAGCAGGAAACTGTTGGAGTTGTTGTTCCCTCTGTGGCTTGTCCTCTCTCCTCTCAGACCTGTTCAACCCTTGTGGGACATCAGAAAACCATGGCCAAGACATTAACATTTATGTACTGATCTATGCATGTCATCACAGCAGGATGTAACAAAAACTAACAATGTGAACAGATCTCATCTGCCTTACAAAATACTGCCCCCCTTAAGAAAATAAATGGCTAATAATCAACACTGGTATTTTGTAAAGCTTCATTTTTTAATGTTTGACCATTGAATGTGTTTTGTACAAAAGACTGATGGTTTTGCAAAGATCTTTGAAACACAGAGTCAAGTGCATTAGATTCTGTGAAATTCTGAACCACAATTCAGAGAAATTAAAATAACTGTTTTTAAAACTCCTTAAAAGACTTGAGGTGGAAAAGTCACTGTTTTCGTACAGGCACTAAGAAATGGGAAGCAGACAGTGTGGTCGAAATGGACAACTATTTTAAAGGCTTCTCTTTCAGTTGACAGGAGATGTCTGTGAGCCTGCTGGACAGCCTTTGCATCACACTGGGACGTCTTTGGGGCCTGCATCTGGAAAGAAACAAAAACAGCAAAGTTAATTAACCAAAAAAAGAAGAGAAAAATTAAGATTACATTTTTTTTCATTACCTTAAAGAAGATGTAGACATCCACGTCGTAGCTGCCTCAGTATTCCTGCCTTTTTTGTTATGGTATGCATAACAACGGACCTTATAGAAAACAACAAACATTCAGCAATACACGACGCTGTCAATTTTAAAACCACCACCCAATTAAATATACTAATAATTCTATTGATGTCTAATACTGGAATAATTTAAAGTGGAATAAAACACGTTTTTGCTGGTCTGCTACAATTTACTCTGCTCTGGTTCACTCGAATACCGGACTTCTGCCAGTCTGCATAGTGCAGACGCATACATTTTGAATAATATGGCACAGCAATATTGTTTCTCTGTTCAATAATTCCCTCTGTCTGTAAACCCTGAAAAATATTGAGAAACCTTATAGGTTATAAACTATTTGATTAACCCTAGTGACAATCCACGGGCAATTATTCCCAGGTTTACATGACCGATCCTGACACTGTGGTAAAAAATGTACTTTGTTTAATCCACAAAAGTCATGGGAAGAGCTGGATACCCCGCTAGCATTGAGCTAGCTAGCATGCTAACACAGGAGAACAATGGTGGTAGTTTTTCATGCAACATCTAACTTTCTAACATCTTTTTTCACTAGCAGCTACTGGTGGAGCTCCTCATCTGAATGCGCTGGCGTCCTCTGGTTAAATAAAGTACAATTTTGATCTTTTAATATAGTAAAAGATATGAAAAACATGAGAAACTTACCGGCACATTCTAAACTGGTCTGTTGACGTAAGACTCGGTCTTATTCGGTAGCCAATGAGCTTCTGGATATCAGGGATGTCCCGCCTCCCCTCCCCTTGACTGACATGTCGCTGTTTTTACGTGTCGACAGGTTTTAGAATCAAAACCGCAAAAAATAAAAGCGCAACTCAAAAAATAAAAGCGCAACTCAAAAAGACAGTTTCAAAATAAAACTGCAACTCAAAAACAGGATTTCAGAATGGCGAGAAAACAAATCGGCAGCTGAGAAATAGGATTGTGCTTTGGGGAAAGGCCTTTGGTTGCAAATTGTGGGTTTTGGTTCTCAATTTATGCATTTTGATTCACAGATTTGGGGTTTTGATGCGCGGTTTTACTGTTTTGATGCGCAATACTTTAGTGGTGTCAAAATACTCTACATAATAATACAATAACAATGTGAATGTCTCAGGGGGAATTGAAATGTGTACATATTGCAGAAAAATATAGGAAATAAAACAAAAACTATATACATATACATATACAAGATAAGAGAAAAAAGAATAATTCCTTCAAAAATCTTTGGGGTTTAATAAATTTTAAATCTTTCAAAAATTAAATTAGTTGGATTGCTTTTTGGTTTTGCAGATGTTTGATAATGGTACAGTACTGATTGATTTCACTCAGAAACTGCTGGAATTTAGGTTTGGAGTTTGACCGTTTGGCTTTATGGATATGGAATTTTGCCAATAATAAAAACAATTGTGTAATGAAGATACAATCTTTGTCTACTTTGACATTAAGGCAGTGCTTCTCAATTATTTTTTGCCAGGCCCCCCCTAGGAAAAGAAAATGTTTCGCGCCCCCCCTGACCCCCCCCCCCCCCACACACACACACACACACACACAGACACACTCGCGCGGTGACAATACATCAGGTCAGTATCTATAAAATTTGTATACCTAAAATTGTATCTTTTAACACTAACAAAAGAAAAAAGCAAAATAAATCCACTTTCAACAAATATTAACTTTATTTAGCCACAGAAACCCTGTTCTAGTCTAAAACAGAAAAGAAGCTGAAAGTACCTGAAATAAAAAAAAAATCTGTCATTCCTTATTTAAACTAGAAACATTTTGACCAACTGAACCATTTGATGCTGAAAAAAAATAATTCAATCAATAAATAATATTAAATCTAAATTGATCTGAAACATTAACACAGCAGCACCAATATATTTAACGTTTTTAGTCTGAAGAAATAGGTAAAAACGTGCTGATTTTTTTTTTCTAAATGACGGATTGTTTATTTCTGATCTCATAAAAGTGCAGCTGTTTTCCTACATTACCTGCTGTCTTTCTGTCTGTCTGAAACCAACTAAACCACAGGCAGACAAAGAAAACATGGATGGAAAATAAAGACACGTCATCAAAATGTCTACAATAGTTCATAAAGAATGACATTGTTAGCATGAGCTTAGGAATCTAAGGGCAGCGGTGATCTTGGGCAACAGGCAGCGGTAGCAGTGGTCCGCGTGCCCCGATTCCCCTGGCAGACAGGGCCCACACCACCCCTCCCCTTTCGTTCTCACTCGCGCAGCCGCGGACAGACAGAACAGACAATAGGAACCGAATAGTGGACCAGATTATTTTCCAAGCACTGAGCCGCTGTCACCGCTGCCCCCACGTTAAATTTGCGCACCGGACAAACCTGTGCCTAAAACCGCCACCACCGCGCGCCCCCCCTGGCATCGCTTCGTGCCCCCCCCTGGGGGCGCGCCCCACTATTTGAGAAGCACTGCATTAAGGTAACCCAGAATAATGTCTTTATCTAAAAATGTAACAGTTAGTTTAGTTATATTTCCAATATAGTTTCCCACTTCAATCCAAAACATATTAGTATGTCTGCAGTCCACAAACAGATTATAAATAGTTTCCTCCTGAGTTCCACAGAATGAACAAAACAGGTCCATGTCCACAACAAATCTACTCAAAGTTTTGGTAGGATATATACAATGCAATATTTTGAAGGACACCTCTTTTATTTTGTTATTTAGACAGTATTTATTACTAATAGTCCAAGCATAAGCCCATTTTATGTCCACAAATTTGGATTCCCAGTAAAACCTCCCAGCAGGTAAGGTTGTGGTCTGTAAAAGATTTCTTATTTGTTTATTGGAAACTGAATTAACACACATATCCACATTGTCCAAAAAAATTGTCTGGGTTCTTAATTGACTTATGTTATAAATCCCTTTAAACAGTTGAAGTAGACTGGTTGGAATGGCATCTAACACTATTGCATATTCTCTGGGTGGAACAGTAATACCGAATTTTAAAAGAAATTCTTCATTCGTCAGAAGATGTCCATGAGAATTGAAAAGTTGTCTGATTAAAACAATATCATTATCATACCATCTAGGGAAAAAAGTGATTTATTCTAGTATTGTACATTACTGTTATTCCAAATAAAACAAGTTGTTGGAGAAAAATTATGTTTATAAAGGAGTTTCCAGGCCAGCAGGGCTTCATTGTAAAAGTTTGAAAGTTTTGTGGGTAATTTTTCATTTTTACAATTACATTTTAGCAAGAATTGAATGCCTCCCATTGTGTCAAATATATATTTGGGAAATGCATTCCAGATATTGTCTTCCCCTTTCAATAAATTACTTAACCACTTTATTTTAAAAGAGTTGTTTAAAGTTTCAAAGGTTAATACATCCATGCCCCAATGTTTTCTGCTGTTACACAAATATTTTTCCTTAAGTAATGACATTTTTCCTCCAAAATCAAATAATGTTTTGTTTAATAGGTTACAGATGTGTTTTGGCATTTCTAAAGACAGAGACACATAGACAGATCTAGAGATTCCTTCAGCTTCAGATAACAGAATTCTACCGTTCAGAGAGAGATTTCTCATTAACCACATGTTATAAGGCGCAGTGGAGTTTAGAAACAAAGGATTTGTATGTTTGTGTCAGTGTGGGGGGGCTCGAAAATATTCTAATCTTTAGAAAGGGGGGCCCTGCAGAAAAAGTTTGGGAACCACTGCTCTAAGGCATCAGGGATGACTGTAGTTTTTGTTCTGCGGCTGAGAATGTCATTTAACACCCTCCAAGACTTTTTTTTTTTTCGATCTCCAGATGCAACCTTCAGTTGTGTAGTAAAATGATTTTGTTTGCTTATTTGTAATAGTTTTGTTAGATTGTTTTTATATTTTATGTAAGTTAAATAATTTGTTTTTTTATATACTTTTTGTACAATTTATTCTTTTGTTTGATTGAATTTAGTATTCCCTTGGTTATCCAAGGTTTTACTTTAAATGTCTTTTTGTCTAATTTTTTTTTTTCTGGGATTGTTATGCTAATTGAGTCAGTTAATTCTTCAATTAATGAATTATATGCAGATTCGGGATCTGTGGTGTTGAATACTGCGTCCCACCTTTTGGTCTGAAGGTGACTGATTAGGTTTGCTAAAGTTTGGGTGTTTACAACTTTCACTTTTCTCCTTGTACGTGGGATTGACGGTTTTTTATTTAGTTTCATATAGCATGCAATAGGATAATGGTCTGTAATGTCTGAGTATACAACCCCTGATTTATATTCAATATTTACTGTATTAGTTATCATGTTGTCCAAAATGGATTTGCTTTTTTTTTTCCGCAACTCTGGTGTACTTATTGATTTTTGGGAAAAAGGATGAGGAGAAAAGAGTATTAATAAAGTCATTGTTGGTTTTATTGTCCTTGGATATATCTATATTTAAATCACCCATAATAAGACAATTTATGTTCGTTAGGTTTATGTGGAGAAGAATGTTTTCAAGTTTGTCTCTAAATATGTCATAATCAGAGTCTGGTGGGTGATATATTACTCCAATAACAATACTTTTTGCATTATTATGTTTTAGTTGTAGAAATATTGAGTCAGAAAAATGTCCAGATTGCAAGTAGAAGACTCTGTGAAGACACTTTCCCAAATTCCCGCAACAAACAAAAACATAGTAAACAAAAAATAAGTAAAAATTTAAGAAACATAAAGATTACCATAGTCATTAAAGTAAACTCAAGTCAAATTTCTCTCTCCCGAGGAGTGCAATTCATTCAATACCCTTAACAAAAATTAGTCATTCATTACTGCGACGTTTACTCACCAGATTATTATTGAGGTTGGAATAGAAGTACAGTACCTCATTTGTGGGCAATTTTTAGAAATAGTTCAGCCTCTTTCGAGTCTCTGAAAGTCTTTTCAGGTCCGTTGATTGTGAAGGACAGTGTTGCTGGATAAGCCATCTGGAAGCGTATATTCCTCTGGATGAGGTGCGCGCACACGGAGTTGAACGCTCTTCTGGCGATACGAACGCTTTGTGGAATGTCGGGAACGATCTGCAGGTATGAATCCTCATACACTATTTTCCCCCGTCGTTTTGCCTCTGTCAGAAACAATTATTTCATTTAAGGGAACCTGAACGAATGACACTTTGTTCATACATATAGCACTTTACAACTCCTTGAAGGTGCGAAAAGGGCTTTGCGATAAAATAAAGAGAAAATACATTGATTCTGTAGACAAGGCCTGAGGTCACCATCACGCCCCTCCTTAAAAAAAAAAAAACAGATCTAGCAAACACATTTAAGTAAAATCCACATCTACTTTAAGATAATGCAAAAGTTATATAAAAGTTTCAGCAGTTTCAATAAAAGTGTTCAGCGTAAACATAAACAAAATTATAAGCTAAATGGTAATAAAATGATTATCGGCCTTCAACACACACACATACATTCATACATACATACATACATACATAAAATGCTGGTCTATCCCTCCTGCACCTCTCCCGATCTGTATTTTTATTTATTTTTTAAATGTATTTTGGACTTAAACACTGTCCACATAACCTAACCTGACAGAATCAAATTTAAAAGGATTTATGCTAAAGGAACAAGCAAAAACGGGAATAGAAAAGCATGAAACCTAAAAAAACGTTAACCTTAATGTTTACACAGCCCTTAGGTGGATGCCTTCCGGTTCCAAGGTGGGTTCCTAACAACAAATCAACGAACCATCACATTTTGTCACTGATCAACTCAACAAGAAAACTTAATTGTCAGAGACTTTATCTACCAGGAGCTAAAAGGGATAAAAAAAAAAACTTCAACATCAGTCACCAGGTAATGTTTACACAGCCCTTAGGTGGATGCATTCCGTTTCAAGGTGGGTAGCTAACAACAAATCAACGAACCATCACATTTTGTCATTGATCAACTCGAGAACAAGAAAACTTAATTTTTCAGAGACTTTATCCACCAGGAGCTAAAAGGGATTAAAAAAAAAAACTTCAACATCAGTCACCAGGTAAGTTTGGAGGATGTTGGGGCTTTATTTTTACATTATCCAGCAGTTCTGTGCAGCTGCGCAATTAACTCACGTTATCGTTTTGTTTCATTGTTTTGGTAACACATATTTAGTGCGTTCTGCATTTTTCGGTTTATTACAGCATAAAAACTGCTGTTTATCTGTTATAGACAGTCAGGTAGTCTGAGTTTTACAACGAGTGTGTCAGGAAATAAAGGTTCTCATCTATAAATGACAAACAAAATAAATGTACTAATTTTAAAATTATGAACATACAAAATAATACAAAAAGAAGTGTATTAAAGGCTTATATTTCCACTTATTCTCAAATTAGTGTTCACATTTTATTATTTATAAATAGGTACATTTATTTCTCATTTATATTTTGCAGTTTTAGTTTACATAATGATGATGTTTTGCACAGTTCCATCTCAGCCGACAGTTTCTTCTGCTCTCAAAAAGTATTAAAAAGTATTGGAGTAATAAAAAAAAAACAGTGTCTGCATAATGAAATATGACCTTATGCAAATATACAATCAAACAATAAATCTCTCATAAATATATAAAAAGATCATGAAATTGTGAAAAACCTGCACACAGATTTTAAACGAGCCAATATATTATTATTCTGCTATAGATATTTTATTGGCTTTATCAGTGATTATTCTATAATAATAATTCTTGTTTTTTATCTGCAGAAGAAACTCCTGTCACCACATCTACTGTTGAAAGGGAAACATTTGACTGTTTTTCTTTTAACTGTTTGCTTTTATTGTAGCTCTGTATCTTATGTTCCAGAGGCTCCAAGAGAGGCGTGTATGGAAGAGAAGCAGGCTGGATCCAAAATTCGCCCAAACTTAAATCCAGTTGATCCAGCTGAATGACCAACCACACTCTCTGATCCAGTAAGAATGGATTTGGTGCAAAGAGGTCCTTTTCAGACCGATAAAGACTATGACTTTCCAAACTCACCCTCATTGAGCTGTTGTGTTCTTTATGTTGGATTGTTTTATTGTCATTTGATTTGCTATTAAGTTGCTGCTTTTACAGGGATTCAAAATAGGTTGGCAGTGGATTTTGTTGTGGAGAATGCTGTCACCTTGTGGATGAAATGTGCAAAAGCTGCAGGGCTGTTTTTTACACAATCACTTATAGCCACTGAAGAGATTGAATTATTTGAATTATCGGTTTTCTTTCGTCTTAATCACAAATGTAACTTTACCAAAAAGGTTGTATTTCTTTTCTGTTTTGGGCGAATAAATTGGCTCGTCCGCACTTACATTTAAGCTCAACTACAGACTAAACCTAGGCAGTCCTAATCCTCCCAGGAATTTTGGTCTTTGCAAAAAAACTTTTTTAATTCTGGGTGTTTTTTTATTCCAAATAAATGATGAGACAAGAGAATCGATTTTTTTTTAAAAACTTTTAATGAATTATAATAGGGATGCATTGGAAAAGGAATAAATATTTTGGCAATACGTTCATTCTAACTATATTTACACGACCAGCTAATGAGATGGGTACATTACCTAGACGCTTAAATTGTTTGTTGGTAAAGATTCAGAAAATTTTGTTTAAAAAGTCCAGATATATCTTTTGTTATGTTAATGCCAAGGTATCTGAAATTGTTCGAAACTGAAAATCTTATTCTGGGTTAATAAAAACAAGAAATCTAAAGCATACTTGGAATGTTCAACAGCAAAAAATATATATATATTAAAAGATTAGTATAGTATTAAAAACCTCCATAGATTTAAATCTGTGTGGGTTCTGAGGTGTCTGACATGACATGGCACAATGATAGAATAGCTAATTCTGATCCTTGAGTTAAAATGTATGTGTTTATGGTAAAGGAGCAACCATAAACTTCGGAACTTTTGATTTACGACCTTGCTCCTCAACCTTATTAGGAAGTCAGACTCCAGACAGAGGATTTAAATAAAGGCCTCCCCATTCTACTTCAGGCTTTCCCCAGGACAACAGATTGGAGCACAAGATGGAAGATCTTAGCATTATTCACGAAAGAAATTTAGACGGGACAACTTTTACCCCTTCATTTTTTTCTGCAGATCTTAAGGACCTCCAAGGTTTTGGTTCACCTGAACCTGGCTCAGGGAAGAGGTGTTTTTGCCTCTGTGGAGGACAATACCTGTGCTGTGAAGGCATCAATAGAAACCTAACCAGTTTCCAAGATGAAAAGATGATAGAAGATGTCACATCTTCAACTGAAGGCACTCCAACAGCAGACAAACCTGCGAAGATTGACAAAGCCGTGCAGACAGACAGTGATGAAAAATTCACTTTGAAGACAAAAAACCAGAGACCACTTTCAATAAACCATAACATGCAACCCAACCAGGTAATGTATTGTTTTGTTTTTTTTACTTTTCAAGCAATTTTGATTCATTATTCTTTAATGAATAATTAATGCAATTACACATGAAATTTCCCTAACGTCTTTATATCTTTTACAGATGGAAATCTATGGGGAACATGCGATACCTTACAGTCATGTTGGAGTCATTTATATCGGCAGTTCTTCTGATGAGGACGACGATGACATGAAGGAAGATGGCGCTGATGTGGACCGGACCTCCCCCCCAGAATGACATGTTATTTTCGTTACTTTTCAAGCCACATATAAGCTCTTTATAAAAGTAATAGCAATCATTAATTGTAATCAATATATGTAACCAACGTAGTTCGACACGTGTGCATCACATGAGAAAATGTAGAAAAATATTATATCATCATCTTTGAGTTGTCTTTACATTTTAAGAAATGTTTTAATCTCTATTTTTGATATATCTGGTAAGCCCACATATGACCGGGAAAACTCACCGTTTTGTAACAAAGCCATGTAAACACGTGAAGCTTGTAAACATTAAATCTCAAGGTTCCAAAAGTCCTGAAAAGCTGTGTCCGAATTCCCTCCCTAATTGATAACTATAACGGCATACAGTGCTGCACAATTTAGTGTTTATAGTTTTTAAAAGCAATTAAATGCGTGCGTTGTAGACCGCATAGCTTCTGATTTCCGGTTCCTGCAGCTTGACAAGAAAAACAGAATGGTGCAATACTGCCACCACCTGGTGTGGAGGTAACTGCTCCTGTCTTAAAACTGATTTTCCAAAAAGCGAGCTGAGACACAACTTTTTATTTTTTTTTAAAGCAAAAACAAACAACAAAAAAAGAAACCAAAAAATAAATAAAAGGTATTTAATAATAATCTAAAGTCTTACAGTTGCAACAGGTTTTTTTTTTAAAAAAAAAAAAGAAAGACATAAAACATAATCAAACGTCCCAGCTACCTGAAATTACACTTATCTTGTCTTTAACAATTAGTGCAGCCTTCTGTCTTACTGTTGATCTGTAATGTTGTTTTTTATTGTAAATGTTTGATGTTATTTGTGTTGTGATTAATCAGTTGTTACGCATACCAAAAAAGTAAATGAGGCACAATTTTGACCAAAATTGTTTTATTTGTTCATCTAATTTTTGTGTGAAGTCAAAGTCACATTTCAACAGAAAAATATTAAGAATATAACAATTATATTTAATTAGATTTTAAGAATATGTGGGAACACTAAATTTTTCCATACTATTTGCACATTATACATTATTTACATACCAAACATTAATTCACTCTTCAAAACAAAAAAGTCCTTGACAATTTGCCAAAACACGGCAGTTAAGCCAGATCTGATTCACACTGCCCATCAGTGTGAGCGGCACGAGAGAGTCCCTGATGTGAAAGGACTTTATCCTACAGATCACTCTTTCCACCATAATTCTGAGGCGGGGCATGACTGCGTTTGTTCCGTTTCCTCCTTGCTGATGGAGCTGAACGCTTAAAAGGTGGCATGATGAGCTTAGATCCAATGTCAGTAATGAGGTCTTGAACGAGGAACTCTTTGTCCGCCATGACATCGACTCCTGGCTCCAGCAAAGGAACTTGGCTTCTAAGTCATGGAAAGCCTCATCCAGAGCACCTGTGAAGATAAAGAAATTAAAAATCAGTATTAAAACATTTGCTACCTTTCACCACAACACAGTAATCATGATTTGAAAAGTATGTTAAGTATTTAATTACAAAAAGGTTTCATTTATTTTTGTTAAAGAAAATACAAAATGACAAAATACTCTAAATTAATTAAATACATGTAATTAAAATAGGTGAGAGCATGAACAGCTTTTATTATCAGTGATGAAAGTCAGGCAAGGAAAAAATCCCTGAACTTTTCTTTGAGCGATATGGCGGGCACAGAGCGAAATTTTGGAAAAATACGTGGTCTTAGATGCATTCTGGTGCATTCTGGCAGCTAGTTATTCACTTCTTTATCAAGAAACTAAGACTAATTGGAGCATCATGATTTGTCATTCAAACCCCTAGTTTGACTCTCCATTAAGGACTTGCTGGTCCTAAAAAAGAATTTGGAAAATTGCTCAAAGTAACACAATCCTACAATCTACGCTTTTCCTTAAAGCTGCAAAACATACAATTGCTAAAATATAGTAACATCAAAGCCCCAAATGGCAAAAAGAACACCAGTAACTATGATATTCTATGAAAATACCTCAGTTATTTATACATTATTTCTGCTTTAGAAATGACTGATGTACAACATCCACTTGCACTGTTTTCTCAAACTATAATTACATCAAAATATGGGATCTGCTTTAAACTATAATTCTATAACATAATACATCAATTCTTTAACACCAATACTAAGTAATCTGGGAAATATCAAAACAAACATACAAACTAAACTAAACATTGTAAACATTATTTTTTAAGGGAGTGCGGGTCCAAACCATCAAATACTTATAATTAATGTTAACTATACTGAACTAAATCATGGTAATTAGGAAATACAAATAAATTAGGTAGAGAAATGTATTCAAAATAAAAACTGAAACTCAAAACTAAAATTGAAATTATTTCAAAATGTGGTTTTGAGATTATTTTACACAAAAAAGTATTTGACCTACACTACCTTAAAAATCTTTTTTTTTTCCAGCCAAGACCACTTCAATTTGTTTTTTATCGTCTTCTCACAACTGAGGTCGTGACCACGCTCAATAATGACGATGCCTGCCATTATTTTAACACAAATTTGATCGCAAACTCTTCAGATGTGTTTGTGAAAGTTTAGCGTGGGTCCGCCAGTTTTGGTCTCTAGGGAAGCAAGTCACGCTTGACATGTACCGTAGAAAAGCTGAGGGAGCCTTTATAAGAAGCAGGAGGAGATGGATGGAGGAAGGAGAGCAGAATACTGCATATTTCTTTCGCCTTGAAAGACAAAATGCTAAAAATAATTCAATACAAAAATTAAATATTGATGGGAATGTTACAGATAATCCTAAAAAAATAGCCAATTACTGCTCTGACTTCTACACTAAACTTTATGAATCTAAATATTGTGAAGAAACTTCTAATCTCTTCTTACAATCTCTCACAGACACCAAGGTAATTGAGTCTGATTTGAAGGAATTCTGTGATAAACCACTATTGCTACATGAAGTTATATCAGCTATTGAACACCTCAAATTAAATAAATCTCCAGGCACAGACGGCTTAACCTCTGAATTCTATAAAACATTCTCCCAACAACTTTCTCCTTTCCTCCACCATTTATTCCTGGAGAGCTTGAACAACAACTTCCTTCCTCCTACTTCAACCCAGGGCCTTATAACATTAATACCCAAACCTAAAAAGGATTTACTCCTCATTGACAATTGGCGTCCAATCTGCCTGCTTAACAATGATTATAAAATACTTGCCTTAATCTTCGCTGAAAGGTTAAAAAAGGTTTTGGATAATATAATAGATGAGACTCAGTCTGGCTTCATGACAAATAGACACATATCAAATAATATCAGATTAGTACTTGATTTAATTGATTATTCAGATTATTGTCCCGACGAAAGCTTTATCCTTTTTCTCGATTTTTACAAAGCCTTTGACACAATTGAACACAACTTCATCCTCCATGCGATAGAAAAATTTGGTGTTGGTCCATTCTTTAGAGGAGCTGTTAAAACCATGTATGCAGGAGGAAATTGTTCTATCAAACTTCATGCTGGGACTTCTCCTCGATTTTTATTAAAAAGAGGAGTCAGGCAGGGATGCCCTATTTCCCCTTATTTATTCCTCCTCTGCACCCAGCTCCTCACTGACTCTATAAAACTCAGCTCACTAAAAGGTATTTCAATAGCAGACCACACAGTCACTATCAGCCAACTAGCTGATGATACCACCCTCTTTCTAAAAGATCATTCTCAGGTACCGTTAGCCATTAATCTGATTAATAATTTTTCCGTTGCATCTGGACTCTGTTTAAACATAAAAAAATGTGAATTGTTTGCTCTTAAACACTGCGACGTCCTCTCTATCTGTAATATTCCAGTGAAAGAGTCCATTACCTACCTAGGAATTACTTTCTCTAAAGATAAAAAAGCCAGATGCCAATTAAATTTTGACCCAATTATTAATAAAACACAGACAAAGCTGAACCAGTGGCTCCAGAGAGATTTATCATTGAGAGGCAGAGTTTTGCTAACTAAAGCTGAGGGAATTTCTCGCCTAACGTACGCAGCTTTATCCCTCAATGTTGACAAAAAAGTCCTGAAAACCATTGACAAAATTCTATTTAACTTTATTTGGAGGAACAAAAATCATTACATTAAAAAAACTGTTGTAATGAACACTTATGATAAGGGTGGTCTTAACTTTCTAGACTTTTGCACATTAAATAATACATTTAAAATTAATTGGCTAAGATATTTTATGAAGAATCCAACTTCAATCTGGAATTTATACCAAATTACATTTTCTCCAAATTAGGAGGCATAAACTTTCTTTTATTCTGTAACTATAATGTACAAAAGATCCCAATTAAGCTTTCTTCCTTCCATAAACAAATGTTACTGTCCTGGTCACTCATCTACAAACACAATTTTTCTCCTCACAGATACTACATATGGAACAATAAAGACATTACTTATAGACATAAATCTTTATTTTATCCATCTTGGTTTAATCAAAACATCCTTTTGGTTCATCAGCTGTTTAATTCAAACGGAGCTTTAATGTCACATGAAGAATTCTGCTTCAAATACTCCATCAAAATACCAAAAACCGAATTTAACTTTGTTTTGAAAGCAATTCCTAAATGTATTATTACATTATTCAAAAGTTCATCATTACAAAGTCCAACTTTATTGCCAATTGATCCGACTAAAATAGAAATAGGCCAAATTTGTTTTTCTTCTTCACGTAACACAAATCGCCGTATACGCTCACTCTTCCAGAAGGATGTTGTCTCCATTCCTTACGTAGTTTCTTTTTGGAATAATTTAGTTTATCATTTAGAATGGAAAAAGATTTGGAATTTACCAGCAAAATACTTTTTAACCAATAAAGTGAAAGAAATCTCATTCAAACTAATCCATAAATTCTATCCAACCAAACTATATCTACAAAGGTTCAAGGAAGATATTGATGTTACTTGCTCTTTTTGTCAAGAATACCCTGAAGATACTGTACATTTATTTTGGTCATGTCCCTTTTCCACCACTCTCTGGTCTGAAGTTTGTCATTTCATTTCTGCCCACATTGACCCTGACTTCCGCCTGTACTTAGAAAATATTATGTTTGGCATCACCCACTGTCCATCTCATAAAAAAGAACAGTTGTACCTCATTAACCTTTTGTTGTTTTATGCAAATGGCACATTCATAAATCAAAAGTAACGAATCATACCCCTCATTTCTCAGTCTTTATTAATGAGTTCAAACAATACATTAAGACAATAAGAAACTCTGATAATAAGAACGCCATCAAAACATTAGATCTGTGTATTAGTTTCAATCTTTATGCATAAAATGTATAAACCCCCTGGCTTGTTTCTTCGTTGTTCAATGTTCAACATTATTTTGTATTGATTTTTTACATTCAATAAAGTTTGAAAAAAAAAAAGCAAGTCACGCTGACCACGTGGTGCAGACAGAGCCAATCAGACCCGTCGACGCATCCGAAAGCAACTAAAACGTCCCGTCATTGGTCAATTAGGCCGGGAAGACGAAAGATGGCCACGACCATTGAGGAAGCGATCTGCGGAGAAATATAGAAAATAAAGCTAAAATTAGCTGATTTCAGACCATTTTCTAATCCGGAAAGCGATTTGTCCGTAGAGATCAGGTCTTTATTTCCCGGAAAGTACGTTCGGTTTGCTCAAAAACCCGGATTTCCGGGAATTCCCGGAAGACTTTCATCACTGATTATAAACATTAATTTGTTCAGGTAGAAATGCATTTATCCAATAACGGTACACATAGTTGACTAACGTTAACCAAACACATTATGAACAACCTTACCTGCAGGTGGGTGTGTCACGTAGTCCTGATCCATTTACTGCCTTAGCTTAGCCACCATGTTGCTATCTTCACAGCATAGCTGCATAGCCCGATGTTTGAGGTTCTGTCATATAATGACTCCATTCTCAAAGGAGCAGTAAAGTTTTTCCAAGGGAAAAGGCTCGGGACAACACCACTCTTCGGGCGACGAACGACGCAGCCGCACCACAATCCGGAGCGAAATTGCCGGCAGCAGAGCAGAGGGTGCCACCTGTGTTTACATTAAACTATGCCCTTCCTCTCTTCGGATCGCCTATATCATTTGGGTTTGAGGTTTGGATCCACAGGAAAATAATGAAATGAAAAGTAGGGCTGTTTTTGGTTGGAAGACGAACAGCCTGGAACACCACAGAAACTGCAATTCTTCCACTCTGCCATTCTTCATATGTGTCGCTATGCTAACAGGAAGTTGTTTTACGTTCCTGCAGCTTGACAAGAAAAACAGAATGGTGTAATACTGCCACCACCTGGTGTGGAGGTATTGCAGCAACTGCTCCTGTATTAAAACTGATTTTCCAAAAAGCGAGCTGAGACACAACTTTTTATTTTTTGAAAGCAAAAACAAACAACAAAAAAAGAAACCAAAAAATAAATAAAAGGTATTTAATAATAATCTAAAGTCTTACAGTTGCAACAGGTTTTTTTTTTAAAAAAAAAGAAAGACATAAAACATAATCAAACGTCCCAGCTAAAAAGAAAAAGTCGCTGTAAAGTTTACTTACCTTGACTCATGCCTTGCTGGAGTGAAAAATGGTTGAAAGAAAAAAAAAACAACAAGAAAAAAAAACACATCAACTCCATCATTGTTTTATTGAGTTTCACAGGCAAGCTTACTGTAACACAAGCAACCGTGAAAAGACAAAAGCATTTTTTTTTTACAAAAACAACAATATTTCACACACTCAAAGCGTCACAGGAACAGGCTGGACTGCGAATAGTAGTCGCAAACTCCACAGCGCGAGGGGTATGAAAATAAATAAATAAATAGATTGATGCCCCCCCCAATCCCCTCCACCCTCTGGGGGATCATGCAGACCCCAAAGCACATGCCCACCTGAGCGAGTGGGAGGGGTAAGGAAAATGAAGATAGGAAAATAAAAAAGCATAGCCTCGTGGGGTCATTTGCACTCCCTAAAACAGCGGAGTGAACGCTTTTTTTTTTTAATAATACGGGTTCGAATGCACGCGAAAGCACAGCGCGAGGGGTATGAAAATAAATTTTTTAAAAAAAATTGATCCCCCCCCCTTCCCCCTGGTGGTCGTGCAGTGTAAGGAAAATGAAGATAGGAAAATAAAAAAGCATAGTCTCGTGGGGTCATTTGCACTCCCTAAAACAGCGGAGTGAACGCTTTTGTTTTTGGAGAAAAAAAACAATATAGTATTGTCTCTTGGGGTGATTTGCACTCCGTAAAACAGCGGAATGAACGCTTTTTTTTTTTAATAATACGGGGTCGAATGCACGCCAAAGCACAGCGCGAGAGGTATGAAAATAAATAAATAGATTGATGCCCCCCTTCTCCCCCCCTCCACCCCCTGGTGGTCGTGGGGTGTAAGGACAATGAAGAAAACAAATACGGGGTCAAATGCACCCAAAAGACAGCGCGAGAGGTATGAAAATAAATAAATAAATTGATGCCCCCCTTCTCCCCCCCCCCCTCCACCCCCTGGTGGTCGTGGGGTGTAAGGACAATGAAGAAAACAAATACGGGGTCAAATGCACCCAAAAGACAGCGCGAGGGGTATGAAAATAAATAAATAGATTGATGCCCCCCCTCATCCCCTCCACCCCCTGGTGGTCGTGGGGTGTAAGGACAATGAAGAAAACAAATACGGGGTCAAATGCACCCAAAAGACAGCGCGAGAGGTATGAAAATAAATAAATAAATTGATGCCCCCCTTCTCCCCCCCCCCCTCCACCCCCTGGTGGTCGTGGGGTGTAAGGACAATGAAGAGAGGATGGGGTCTTTTACGTTCCGTAAAACAGCGGAGTGAATGTTTTTTTTTTTTAAAAAAAATATGGGGTCAAATGCAACCAAAAGACAGCGCGAGGGGTATAAAAATAAATAAATAGATTGATGCCCCCCCCCCTCATCCCCTCCTCTCCCTCCACCCCCTGGTGGTCGTGGGGTGTAAGGACAATGAAGAGATGAAAAAAATATGGGGTCAAATGCACGCCAAAGCACAGCGCGAGAGGTATGAAAATAAATAAATAAATTGATGCCCCCCTTCTCCCCCCCTCCACCCCCTGGTGGTCGTGGGGTGTAAGGACAATGAAGAGAGGATGATAAAAAAAAAAGTATTGTCTCGTGGGGTCGTTTACGATCCGTAAAACAGCGGAGTGAACGCTTTTTTTTTGGAGAAAAAAAAATAAAGTATTGTCTATTGGGGTCATTTGAGCTCCGTAAAACAGCGGAGTGAACGCTTTTTTTTTAATAATACGGGGTCGAATGCACGCCAAAGCACAGCGCGAGGGGTATAAAAATAAATTTTTAAAAAAAATGATACCCTCCTCCCTCCCTCTCCACCCCCTGGTCTTGGGGTGTAAAGAAAATGAAGAGAGGATGGAGAGAGAAAAAAAATAAAGTATTGTCTCGTGGGGTCACTTATGCCCTGTAGAACAGCGGAGGGAATGGGTTTCGTGCTGGCCACCGAGAAATGCATCGTGGGGTCACTTATGCCCTGTAACACAGCGGAGAGGATGGAAAGAGAAAAAAAAAAATAAAGTATTGTCTCGTGGGGTCACTTATGCCCTGTAGAACAGCGGAGGGAATGGGTTTCGTGCTGGCCACCGAGAAATGCATCGTGGGGTCACTTATGCCCTGTAACACAGCGGAGAGGATGGAAAGAGAAAAAAAAATAAAGTATTGTCTCGTGGGGTCACTTATGCCCGTTAAAACAGCGGAGGGAATGGGTTTCGTGCTGGCCACCGAGAAATGCATCGTGGGGTCACTTATGCCCTGTAACACAGCGGAGGGAGTTATATTTTTTTGGAGTGGGGTCATGCAGACCCCAAAGCACATGCCAACCTAAGGGAGCGGAAGGGTTATATTGACAAACCAATACCTTTTTACATGCTTATCACAGGTAAGATTGATAACCCTTGTGCTGTCTTAGGGGGAAGAAAAACATGGATTAAAAAAAAGGTAAGGAGGGGGGGTCATTTTAAAAACGCATACCCCCCTTTGGTATTGACCCCAGACAGGTACACCCCGGTCTGGCCTCCAGCAATCGAAGAGGGTCAAGTTCCTGAATTTATTTTCACTGTGGATTTACTCAGTCAAATTCAGTGGGGAAATCCAGCTTCTTTCAGTCAAAGCAGCTGGTTAAAGTCAAATTGTTTTTATCAATAAAGCACTTTGACACAGTAATCCGCGCCTTTATTTCTATTCGACTGGATCAGTGTAACTCTCTTTCCATCTCTCACTCGTCCTTATCCTGTCTCAAACTGGCAAAGATCGCTGCTGTATGTTTGTTAACTGGCATGTGGAACAGAGAGCATATTACTCAAGTTCTGACTTCTCTACACTGGCTGACTGTTCATTTTAAAATTCTTTTATTTGTTTCTAAATCTTTAAACAGTCTGGCTCTGCCCTGTCTCTCTGAGCTGCTACAGCTGCATTCCTCTTAGATCAGCTGACCAGCTGCTGCTGGATGTGCCAAGGACACAGGGAAAACTCAGAGTGTATGGGGCATTTTCCTTTGCTGGCCTCAGCTTGTGGGATGCACTGCTCATGCAGGTTAGGCAGGTCAATTCTTCGAATGATTTTAAATCCAAGTTGAAAACTCAGTTTTTCTCACTGGCTTTTAACTTAGTTTGAGTTGGTGATTGTACTGATTTTTATTACTTTTGTATTATGTTGTTCATTTTGGATCGTTGTCTTGTTTTATCTTTCATCATTAAGCACTTTGGTCAGCCTCTGCTGTCACAAAAGCGCTTTATAAATAAAGTTTACTTGACTCATGCCTTGCTGGAGTGAAAACATAGTTGAAAGAAAGAAACAAAAACAACAAACAAAACACATCAACCCCGTCATTGTTTTTATTGAGTTTCACAGGCAAGTTTACTGTAGCACAAGCAACAGTAAAAAAAAAGCAAAAGCATTTTTAAAACTAAAAAAAAAAACTATATTTCACACACTCAAAGCGTCTGCCAGCACAGAGTCCTTTCACTGCTAGCGCATTTCACAGGAACAGGCTGGACTGTGAATAGTAGTCGCCATCCCCGTATGTTTTGGCAGCATTTAGACCGTCTCGATGAGCGTTGTGCGACATGAAGGCGTCTGTATTTCTCCCGTCGCCTTGCCTCTCTTTGAGCACTGTGGAGGTGAGCACCATGGTGATCACGTACATGGCGTATATGAGAATGTTGAACACTGCTATGGCGCACTCCACGTTGTGCATCCTGTGTTCGTCACGAATCAGCGGCCTGTACAAGAGCTCCATGCAACCAGAGACGACTGCCATGAACAGCTCCAGATTCATCATGATCAGACAGGCCAGCACCGTCCGGGTGCTTTTGTTGAGCCTTCTGGTTCCTTCCTCGGCGTCGTCCATCTTGCGCTTGCTCTTGGCCGCGAAAAAGCTCAGCACCACGCTCACGACCATCGCCAGACAGCCCATGGTTATCACAGCTATGCCGCCGTGTATGTAAGCGTGATCGTAGCTACTCCTCTCCTGAGCCGTAGAGGAGCCGAAGGAGACGTCCCGAGCGCTCCCCCTCACGGCGTGACTGCTATCTATCAGGTAGAGGATGTTGTTGGGCAAGGCGAGGAACCCGACAATGAGAGAGGTGATGACCGCGATGGCGGCCCCCAACTTTCCCCTGAACCTGGCAACGCTCAGTACGGGGTTGGACTTCCTCCCCATCAACATCTCTTTTCCGGACGAAATCAAAGAATCGAAGCCTCCGACGAGGCCGGACCTGGTCCGCTGCATCCCGCCCAGCAGAGGTGGGCAGACGGGGTCGCGTCCTGCGCACGAGAGGGCCGAGCCAGCATAGGTTACCTACCCCCCTTTAACGGTTACTGCCGCACAGCGTCTTGGTCCACCCCGAGACATTTAATACGATGAAGCTCGGGAGGCCCGTGATCGAGTTCAGAGGGTCGAGAAGAGACCTCCAGGCGAAGGCCGTGACGCAGGACCGGTGGTACAGGGTCCGCGGCATCACGAGGACCTTGGATTCGATCGCGCGCCGCAGGAGAGGCGTCCGATCTCACAACATGATATGTGTGGACCTATACGCTAGGTTTTTTAGCCACCTCGTCCGTGACCGACGAAACCCGCTCGGCTGGTTGTCTCATCACTTGGCCATCCTGAACGCGCCTGATGACCCAGCCCGTAAGTTTGAGGGCGAGTTGAGACGCCTGCTGGCATACGGCTCTCTCAACTTTGAGTCGTGCAGGCGCGCCTGGGACAGGAGCCGCATGTCCAGGGGCATAGGAAACGCAGTAGACGCTCAGTGCAAGGACGTGTTCAACGGAAAGAAGGCTGCTTCAGAGACCGGGCCCGTGTCTCGCCTCCTGCTCGCCCAGCTCGAGGCCCTGCGCCTCAAGCCGATCTGCGCGGGCCTCAAAGTGGCCGGCGTGCCCACGCCCGACCGAGGCGGCAGCACGTACCACAACGGCTGCACCCGGGGCTGCGGGCCACTGCCTGGACGGAACACCTTCTACACGGAAGTGGACCTGCTGGCTCACGATGCAACGACCGACACTGTGGCCCTCCTAGAGCTCAAGACCCGAAACAGCGACGTTTTGGATGCCCCTACCCTGTGGCGGTACAACGCCCAGCTGTGGCTGACCTGGACGATGTTCTCGCTCACGTACCCGAGCGTGGCGGAGCGCTCAAACGCTTACCTGGTGATCGTGAGGCCAGGCACGAACACAGTCACCATAAGGAGCTGTCTGAGGCCCTCCGTGACCAAGACGCTGCGCACCAAGTTCCCCTGGATAAACTGCCTTTGTCCGCAGGTGCTCAACTGCCTCACGCCGACCTGTGTCAACGTGAGAGTGCAGGCCTATCCGAAGCCAGGCTCTGGCGGCAGGGCGAGCATCGACCCGAACGACCTCTGTTACAGGAACGTCATGTTCAACCGAGAAAAGGCCAGAGTGCGGCAGAGACGTTACCCCGATCAGGGATCGCAAGGCCGTCCACCGCACCCAACGCCCTCCTCCTCCGAGACGAGCGGGGCCCCCAGGGGTCCTGGGTCCGCATCACGTCGGAGCCAAACACGGCTCCCGCGCAGGCATGACACTCGGTGAAAAGCCCCGCGTGTTCGAGCGCTGGATGGAAACTGACGGACAACTAGAACTGACATGGGTCTGAGGCACCAAGCGCTCCACGGCATGCTGGCCAACCCAGACGTGTCCCCTTTCGAAGTAATCGAGAAACCCAGCGAACAGCAGGACTGGATCCTGATAGACCATCTCATGGTCATACACACAGTCAGAGAAAGCGATTACAGGGAGAGCGAACCGGAGATGTCGGTCGCGAGGATGGCGAGCTATTTCGCATCCTGGTACGTCAGAGAGAGGGCCCACGGCCGATGCGTCGTGCTCGTAAAAGACGGTCCGGGGGCGCAGAAGCCTAGCGTGAGGGAAGAAAGGGCCAACAGGACGGTCCCTGGTCACTTGAAGTTCTGTAAGGCTCACCTGGCCGAGATAGAGTACGGCACGATGAAACTGTTGGCCGACGTGGGCATGAGAGACAGCTTTTTCTTAGTCACGGGGGCGGTAGGCGAGTCGCGCTGGGCCGAGACCGCCGGCGAGCGCGCCAGCAACCTGGTCTCGTTCCACAACGAGCGCGAGGAGCGCGGGGGAGAGGGGGCCAGTCCACTCACGGAGCCAGACCACTTCAAAATCGAGACCCTCCATTTTCCCGTCGTGGATCTGAGCTACTGCGACGGCAAGACCTACAGGCCTGAGGGGACGCCTGGAGTTTTCTTGACAGCTTTCGGGAGCCCGGAAGACGAGCGGCTCCAGGGCTTGCTAAAGGCTTGCGCAGAGTGTCGAGAAACGGAGGCCGACACGCTGATGGTGGAGTTGGCCAACGCCCTGACGGGCTCAGTGACAGTGTGCACAGGGGACACAGATCTGATAGCCGTGCTCGCTGCGAGCGGACGGCCCGGCCTGACACTGAGGTTGGACAACAAAAGCTACACTGAGGACAGAGCCATGCACGAATCGCCCTTCGGCGAGCTCCTTGTCGAGCCAGCGGTCCGACGGACCGCCAACAGAGCGCCGGGTGCCACAGACGACTGGCTGAGCGCACTGTGCGACCTGGGCTCCGCAGAGCACCACCTGTTGCCCAACGGCGCGGCGGAAAGACACGCCGATCTGGGTCGCCTTCTGGAGAGCCACGGGGGCGAGGCGTTCAAACTCTCAGTGTACGAGTTCTTGTACCGGGGCGGTGTTCGAGGCTCGGTTTACGTCGCTTTCCTGAGCGCGTTCTTCGAGTCTGACGCGAGGAGCAAACTGAGTGAACTGGCACTGGAGAGCCAGAAAACGTACCCCCCCGGCACACGCAGCGCAAACACGTTACGCTTCGCCTTCACGGTCCTGTGCGGCGCGGATGACCCGAAAGTCTTAGGCGCGGGGAACGCGCCCTCGTCGCAACTTTTCGGTAACGCAGCACGCTCGGTCGAGCGGGGATCTAAGCGCCCCCGCGAGCCAGAGGTCGACCGGGAGGGCGAAGCAGAACCAGAGATCGGATCCGACCCCCAGAAGACCAAGGTAAAGATCACGGCTGGGCTCAAGCGCACGGCCAAAGCCTACGCGGACGGAGCAATCCCGGAGTCCACTCACGCCCGTTACCTCAGACTGGCTCGCTCCGGAAGGCACCTGTTCCTGAGAGCCAAAGCCAGAGCGCAGGAGGACCAGAGCGTCCGATCCAAACACTTGCTGTTCATGGCCCTCTGCGGAACAGACTACAGCTTCACTCCAGTGGGGCTGGGAATCAAAAGGTTGCTGAGTGGCGCGATACGCAACCGAGAGAAGTTCAGCTCTTGGTGCGCCAAGCTCGTGACCGCGCTGTGGTCCCGGGACGGAGAGGATGGCGGAGGGAGCGAAAGGTCCCTTGAGTTTCGCGCCATGGGCGAACAGTTGGCCAGCCTCACAGGAGTCCCCAAGTCTACGAGCTCAAAGCATTGGACTGGAAAAAAGTTTGAAATCATGTGCAGGACGCTCAAATAGGTGTGCGACCTGTGGACCCTGAAGGGTCCCCGGATCGGTCCCCATTATGGGTTTCATGTGCACGACGGAGTCGTGCGTTTCATAGAAGAGGAAGACCCAGAGTCTGTGTCTTGAGAGTTGATACAGGGGCGAGATGTATTTCATTTCATTTTCTGTGTAAAAAATGAAGAAGAAAAAAAAAAACGAGCGAACAAACACAATAAGAGGATGACCCAGAGTCTGTGTCTTGAAAGTTGATACAGGGGCGAGATGTATTTCATTTCAATTCCAATTTCTGTGTAAAAAATGAAGAAGAAAAAAAATAAGCGAACAAACACGATGGAAACAATAAAAGTAAATTCAAACACACCAGTGCAGTTTTCAGAGTTTTATTTCATTCGGGCACGTCTGTATTTACACCACACAATGTCGATTTCAACTCTCGAAGCCATCTCTAAATTACCGCTGGAGTTCGTCGTGTGTCAACCTAAAGGATGATTGGCGTACTCGAGCTTGCTCATCCATGTACATTAAGGTCATAGGCGGCGCTAAGGATGAACAAAGGCCGCAAAAGAACACTAAGAAGCAGGTCGAGGCCCCTGGCCCACAAGCGGGGAACAAGAGCGGTCGAGCCAGAGGATCCTCGGCCCGACTCGCAAGGGCAGCGCGGGGGGCCGAAGCCGGGCCGCTACGAACCCTACGACTGGGATTCGGACTCAGACGGGGGACACGGAGACGGAGGGGGTCACGGTCGAGTCGGCCGCAAAACTCGCGCGGGCCGGCGATCCCATCCGCCGGGGGACAAAGCCCGTGAACCTGATGCGGCAGCGGTGGAGCCCGTGGGTCCTCGGCACGACTCGGAAGGGCAGCGCGGGGCCCCGAAGCCGGGCCGCTATGAACCCTACGACTGGGATTCGGACTCAGACGGGGGAGACGGAGGGGGCCACGGTCCGCCGCGGGACGAAGCCCTCGAGCCTGATGCGGCAGCGGTCGAGCCCGAGGGTCCTCGGCACGACTCGGAAGGGCAGGGCGGGGGAGACGGAGACAGAGGGGGCCACGGTCAGGTCGGCCGTGAAACTCTCGAGGACAGGCGATCCGATCCGCCGCGGGACGAAGCCCTCGAGCCTGATGCTGCAGCGGTCGAGCCCGGGGGTCCTCAGCATGAATTGGAAGGGCAGGGCAGAGGCGACGAACCCTCCGATTGGGATTTGTACGAGTGTGAAACGGACGTGGACGAGCTCGATGGTTCTCAAAGTGAAACGGAAGAACAGCACCGGGGCCCCAGGTCATCGGGCGAGGAAGACGTCGAGGAAGCCGTTGAGGAAGACGCCGAGGAAGACATAGAGGAAGAACCAGCCGCAGAGAGCGCGAGCGTGTACCCGGATACATTTTCCTCCAAGAACGGTGAAATAAAGTGGTCAGCGAACGAGCGTGATCGGTCGAGCGTCCGGGCGTCCCCTCCTCACCAGGCCTCAGGGCCTACCACTGAGGCGAGGGAGGGGGCTCAAGACATCCTGTCTTCTTTTCTTTTGTTTTTCACTCCGAATGTAGAAAGACTGATTTTGATAGCTACCAACCGCCATAGCGCCGATAAGGCCCACGCCTTAAAGACTCCGAAACCCATGGACGAGATTGAACTGAGAGCCTACGTGGGACTGCTGATCTTGGCCGGGGTGTACAGGTCTCGAGGCGAAGCGTTGGTGAGCCTGTGGGAGCCCGAGTGCGGACGACCGATCTTCGGGGCAACCATGTCCCTTAGAAGCTTTTACCAGCGCTCTGCGACGCTCAGGTTCGACGATCGAAGCACGAGAGCCTCTAGGAGCGCTTCGGACAGATTGGCCGCAGTCAGAGAGGTGTGGGAAGAGTGGTGCGATCGGCTGCCCAGGCTTTACGACATCGGACCCGAGGTGACTGTGGACGAACGAATGGTTCCTTTCAAAGGTGCGGTTTCAGCCTCCCTTTTTACTGTTCTCAGGGTATCCTTGACGTATTCGCGTCTGTCTTAACTCTTCCTTTTGTTTTTCTTTCTCTACGCAGGACGTTGTTCTTTCAGACAGTACATTCCCAGCAAGCCTACCAAGTACGGCCTCAAACTATGGGTCGCTTGCGACGCAAGGACGAGCTACGCTTGGAGGGTCCAACCGTACATGGGCAAGCTGGCTTCGGGTGCTCGAGAGACAAACCTTGCGTCCCGAGTGGTTTCGGATCTCACCCGGGGACTGGAGCACCGTAACGTCACGTGCGACAATTTCTTCACTTCGTACGCGCTCGCCACCGAGCTCCTGAAACGGAACATCACCCTGCTCGGTACGATCAAAAGCAACAAACCCGAACTGCCTCCGGAGCTCGCGTCGGCCCGCGGACGAGAAGCACTCTCCTCCAGGTTCGCCTTTACGGACTGCGCCGCGGCCCTTTCCTACGTGCCCAAAAAGAACAAAAACGTCCTGCTCCTTAGCACGAAGCATTCGAGGGTCGAAATATGCCACGAACGCAGGGACAAAAAACCAGAGATGATCTTGGATTACAATAGAACCAAGGGCGGCGTGGACAACCTGGACAAACTGCTGGCCACGTACAGCTGCAGGAGAATGACCAAGCGCTGGCCCTTGGCTATGTTCCACAACATGATAGACATGTCGGCGTACAACGCGTACGTGATATGGAGGGAAATGCACCCGGACTGGATGCCGTGGAACCGCAACCGAAGGAGAATCTTCCTCGAGCAGCTGGGCAAAGATCTCGTCAGACCGCTCGTACTTCGCAGGAAGCGTGTTCCTCGCGCAAGGCCGGCCTACGATCTAATGGTCAGCATGCAAGAAGCCGGCGGGACGAGCGCGCGCAGCGAGGGCAAAAGAAAACGATGTCAGATATGCCCGCGCTCCAAGGACACAAAGACGCTGATCTCCTGCAAGAGCTGCGGAAAGAGCATCTGCAGAGGCTGCACTGTCCCCTTTTGCCCCCTTTGCTCCGAGCGCCAGGGAAGGGACGGCGACACAGACGCGTCCCAGTGAAAGGGATCGAGCTGTCTGGTAGCGCGACCTGATGCCTCGTTTCCCACTCGAGTAACTGAAAATCTGTTCTGTTTTGATATCAGCGAGTCTGTCCTCTGTGCCGCCCTGTATGTCCTCTGAAAATAAAACTGAGAACTGCTGTCGTACAAAGGTGTCTGTGTGCGCGTGTGTCTGTGTGAACATTCGAGAAGCAAAACTGTTGAAAGGGTTTGAGGGGTCTACGCGAAGGTACGGATATTTCGATCCAACGTGTTCGATTCACAAAGAAAGGCCTACAAACAGGGCTGGTTTGAGCTCGCAAAGCCTCTCAGCGCCCACAGGCCAACTCTGTCCTCGTTCGAGTGGATAAACAGAGTCAGCAGGGATTCTAAGCTTTACGGGGAGAGAATTGGCCTGCAAGCTCTGAGGCTTGGCGTTCTGGAGGTATCTTCACATTCAGAATGCTTGAGTCCGGAAAGATTTTTTTTTTTTTTCTTCCCACTCGAGCTGTCAGAATTACATGTGGAGCCAGTTTGGGGAGGGAACCGCAACAGCCGAGAGCTCAGCGGAAGGGGAAAAAAATGAGTTGGCCTTGTAGCACCAAATCTCTTATGAATCCTATGAGCTCTCCACCTAAACCTACTGTGAATGTTGTGTGAGATTTTCACTGGGTGTAAAATAAAATAAAAACAGAACAAATAATCGAAAAGAACCCAAACATTATAGTTTTTTTTTTTTGTGTGATTCGGGGATGTCTTCTGATGCAAAAGGCTCGTAGCGCTGGCCAGCCTTCGCGATCTGGTCTGCGCCCTGGAAACGAGCAGCGTGGGTTTGCGATGGTAGCCGAGCTGCCACACGGCTGCTCGTTCTGGGATAGGATTGGCCTGCGAGCTCCTCTCATCAACGACACGCTTCAGTTTGCCTCTGATTCGGCTTCCCTGACACAGCACGCTGTGATGTGACTCGCAGAGCCACACATCAAACCCTTCCCATAGAGCTTCATGTGCTGTCAGAGGGGAGGCGATCGGCCTGCTCTGGGGCTGGGCTCCCCTTGGGGTTGCTTCACATTTGGAACATTTGGAGATACAAGCGGAGCCAGCCCGGAGAGGGAACAGAAACGGACCACAGCTCAACGGAAAGGAGAGAATGTTGGTCTTTGAGCACTCCGCCTGAAGCTATCGCGAATATTCCGTGAGGTTTTCACTGTCTGTAAAATAAAAATAAAAAACAGGACAGAAAATCCAAACGAACACAGAAATTGTTTTTATTTTGTAAGACTTTTTTATTACAACATGACCTGGGTATCCAACCCAGGGTGGAACCGAAACGGTCAGAGCTCAGCGGAATGGAGAAAGTCGGCCCTCCCTGACACAGAGCGCTGCGGTGTGACTCGTGGCATCCAGCCTGTCTCTCAGTCAGCTCACTCTCAGGCGCAGGCTGCGTGTGTTTTTCAGACGCGAAAGGCCCCAGCCTGTCTCTGAGGATGCCCCCCTGCCCCCCGACACAGAGCTCTGTGGTGTGTGGATTGTGTTCTGAAAGGGTTTTCTCACTCGAGCGGTCAGAATTACATCCTGAGCCACGCAGAGCCGCTCGTGCGGTTCCCTTCACCCGACCTGAGCCTCTCTACGGAGCTTCATGTGCTGTCAGAGGGGAGAGGGTCTGCGTGCGGGCTGCTCTCAGCCAATGCACGATCTAGCCTGCCCCTGCGCGGTCCAGCCTTCCTCTCATTCTCCTCCCCTGCAGGCGCGGGCTGCGTGTGTGCCTCAGACAGGAAAGGCTCCAGCCATCCTCTGCCTCGGCCCCCCTTGAAACAGCGCTCAGTGGCTTTACTTCACGCAGAGCCGCTCAGGATTTTTCCCTACACACACCCCAAGCCTTTCCGTTGAGCTTCATGTGCTGTCAGAGGGGACAGGCTCTGACTGCGGGCTGCGCTGCGGCTCGGCTTCCTTGAGGTTGCTTCAAAGTTAGAACGCTTGTGTTTGGAAAGGGTTTTCTCACTCCGGCTGTCAGAATTACATCCTGAGCCACCCTGGAGAGGGAACAGAAATGGCCCAGAGCTGAACAGACTGAAGAGAATGTCCTTCTTAGAGCTCTACGCCTGAATCTATCGCAAATGTTCCGTGAGGGTTTCACTGGCTGTAAAATAAAAATTAGAAAAAAAACAGGACAGAAAATCCAAACGAATTTCCCCCCGGGAGGGGCTGCGTGTGTTTCTCAGACGCGAAAGGCTCCGGCATGCCTCTGAGTGTGCGGCATGAGCCTCTGTAGAGAGCTTCCGTAGAGAGCCTGCCTGCGAGTGGGGACTTCCCGACAGAAGCGGAGCCCTGTGCCTTGTGACATCTGTTTCGAAAGACCGCAGCCTGCTTCTGCTTCTGCTTCTGCAGCTTGCTTGACACGGATTTCTGCGGAGCCTGGCTGGTGTTGGGAAAGATTTGTTTTCTCACTCGAGCGGTCAGAATTAAGTGCAGGGCCAGCTCTGGGAGTGAACCGAAAGGGCCCGGAGCTCAGCGGAGTGAAGAGAAAGTTTGCCACCGAGCTCTTTGCCCGAAGCTGTCTAGAGTGTTCTGTGAGGATTTTGCTGGCTGTGAAATAAAAATAAAAACGAAATAAAAACCCAAAGGAACACAGAAATTTCTTTTGTGTGATGACTTTTTTATTACAACACGAGCTGGGTATCGAACCCAGGGGTGGAACAGAAACGGTCCGCAGTTCAGCCAAACGGAGAAAAAGTTGGCCTTCCAGGACCACATCTTCAGCTATCGCAGCCTGCTTAGGAGTGTGCACCTCTCAAACAGACAAGGAGCCCTGTGGAGCGTGGTTCGCGTTGGGAACGCAGCAGCCTGCTTCTGAACCGCCCCCGGCTGATATAGAGCCCTGTGGAGCGTGGCTCGCGTTGCGAAAGGCTCCGGTCTGACTATGAGTCTGTCAGCGGAATTCCCCTTCCAGCAGCACATCTGAATGCCCTCTCAGCCTGCTTATGAATCGGCCCTGCCTGACACACCGCTCTGCCGTGTGACTCGTGGCATCCTGCCTGTCTCTCGGTCCGCTCACTCGCGGGCGGGGGCTGCCTTTGTTTCTCAGACGCGAAAGGCTCGGCATGCCTCTGAGGGTGCGGCCTGAGCCTCTGTAGAGATCCTCCGTATAGAGGCTCGAGCTGCAGCCTTCCAGCGAGTGGGGACTTCCCTACAGAAGCGGAGCCCTGTGCTTTGTGACTCGTGGTGCGAAAGACCGCAGCCTTCTTCTGAGCCGACCCTGCCTGACACGGATTTCTGCGGAGCGTGGCTGGTGTTGGGAAAGATTTTTCTCACTCGAGCGGTCAGAATTAAGTGCAGGGCCAGCTCTGGGAGTGAACCGAACGGGCCCGGAGCTCAGCGGAGTGAAGAGAAAGTTTGCCACCGAGCTCTTTGCCCGTAGCTGTCTAGAGTGTTCTGTGAGGTTTTTGCTGGCTGTGAAATAAAAATGAAAACGAAGTAAAAACGGGACAGAAAACCCAAAAGAACACAGAAAATTTCTTTTGTGTGATGACTTTTTTTATTACAACACGAGCTGGGTATCGAACCCAGGGGTGAAACAGAAACGGTCCGCAGCTCAGCCAACCCTGCCTGACACACAGCTCTGCCGTGTGACTTGTGGCATCCAGCCTGTCTCTCGCTCGGCTCACTCGCGGGCGGGGGCTGCCTGTGTTTCTCAGACGCGAAAGGCTCCGGCCTGCCTCTGAGAGTGCACCCTGAGCCTCTGCAGAGAGCCTCCGTAGAGAGCCTGCCTGCGAGTGGGGACTTCCCGACAGAAGCGGAGCCCTGTGCCTTGTGACATCTGTTTCGAAAGACCGCAGCCTGCTTCTGCTTCTGCAGCTTGCTTGACACGGATTTCTGCGGAGCGTGGCTGGTGTTGGGAAAGATTTGTTTTCTCACTCGAGCGGTCAGAATTAAGTGCAGGGCCAGCTCTGGGAGTGAACCGAACGGGCCCGGAGCTCAGCGGAGTGAAGAGAAAGTTTGCCACCGAGCTCTTTGCCCGTAGCTGTCTAGAGTGTTCTGTGAGGTTTTTGCTGGCTGTGAAATAAAAATGAAAACGAAGTAAAAACGGGACAGAAAACCCAAAAGAACACAGAAAATTTCTTTTGTGTGATGACTTTTTTTATTACAACACGAGCTGGGTATCGAACCCAGGGGTGAAACAGAAACGGTCCGCAACTCAGCCAACCCTGCCTGACACACAGCTCTGCCGTGTGACTTGTGGCATCCAGCCTGTCTCTCGCTCGGCTCACTCGCGGGCGGGGGCTGCCTGTGTTTCTCAGACGCGAAAGGTTCCGGCCTGCCTCTGAGGGTGCGGCCTGAGCCTGTGTAGAGAGCCTCCGTAGAGAGCCTGCCTGCGAGTGGGGACTTCCCGACAGAAGCGGAGCCCTGTGCCTTGTGACATCTGTTTCGAAAGACCGCAGCCTGCTTCTGCTTCTGCTTCTGCAGCTTGCTTGACACGGATTTCTGCGGAGCCTGGCTGGTGTTGGGAAAGATTTGTTTTCTCACTCGAGCGGTCAGAATTAAGTGCAGGGCCAGCTCTGGGAGTGAACCGAAAGGGCCCGGAGCTCAGCGGAGTGAAGAGAAAGTTTGCCACCGAGCTCTTTGCCCGAAGCTGTCTAGAGTGTTCTGTGAGGATTTTGCTGGCTGTGAAATAAAAATAAAAATGAAATAAAAACGGGACAGAAAACCCAAAAGAACACAGAAAATTTCTTTTGTGTGATGACTTTTTTTATTACAACACGAGCTGGGTATCGAACCCAGGGGTGGAACAGAAACGGTCCGCAGCTCAGCCAACCCTGCCTGACATACAGCTCTGCCGTGTGACTCGTGGCATCCAGCCTGTCTCTCGGTCCGCTCACTCGCGGGCGGGGGCTGCGTGTGTTTCTCAGACGCGAAAGGCTCCGGCCTGCCTCTGAGGGTGCGGCCTGAGCCTGTGTAGACAGCATCCGTAGAGAGCTTGCCTGCGAGTGGGGACTTCCCGCTTGTATCGAACCCAGGGGTGGAACAGAAACGGTCCGCAGCTCCGCCAACCCTGCCTGACACACAGCTCTGCCGTGTGACTCGTGGCATCCAGCCTGTCTCTCGCTTGGCTCACTCGCGGAGGGGGCTGCCTGTGTTTCTCAGACGCGAAAGGCTCCGGCATGCCTCTGAGTGTGCGGCCTGAGCCTCTGTAGAGAGCCTCCGTAGAGAGCCTGCCTGCGAGTGGGGACTTCCCGACAGAAGCGGAGCCCTGTGCCTTGTGACATCTGTTTCGAAAGACCGCAGCCTGCTTCTGCTTCTGCTTCTGCAGCTTGCTTGACACGGATTTCTGCGGAGCCTGGCTGGTGTTGGGAAAGATTTGTTTTCTCACTCGAGCGGTCAGAATTAAGTGCAGGGCCAGCTCTGGGAGTGAACCGAACGGGCCCGGAGCTCAGCGGAGTGAAGAGAAAGTTTGCCACCGAGCTCTTTGCCCGTAGCTGTCTAGAGTGTTCTGTGAGGTTTTTGCTGGCTGTGAAATAAAAATGAAAACGAAGTAAAAACGGGACAGAAAACCCAAAAGAACACAGAAAATTTCTTTTGTGTGATGACTTTTTTTATTACAACACGAGCTGGGTATCGAACCCAGGGGTGAAACAGAAACGGTCCGCAGCTCAGCCAACCCTGCCTGACACACAGCTCTGCCGTGTGACTTGTGGCATCCAGCCTGTCTCTCGCTCGGCTCACTCGCGGGCGGGGGCTGCCTGTGTTTCTCAGACGCGAAAGGCTCCGGCCTGCCTCTGAGGGTGCGGCCTGAGGAAAGGTTTTTTTTTTTTTTTTTTTCCCCTTTCGAGCTTTCAGAATTACATGTGGAGCCAGCTTGGGGAGGGAACCGCGACAGCCAAAAGCTCAGCGGAATGGAGAAAGAGTTGGCCTTCTAGCACTAAATCTCTTATTGTTTTTGCAAATAAGCTGTCCACCTCATGCTACTGTGAATGTCGTGTGAGGTTTTCACTAGATGTAAAATAAAAAACAGAGCAAAAAATCCAAAAGAACCCAAAAATTATTGTAATTGTTTTATTTTTTATTTTTTGCATGATGATTTTCTTTGTTGTGACTCGGGTATGCCTCCTGATGCAAAAGGCTCATCGCGTTGGCCAGAAAGAATTGCATTCAGAAAGAGTTTTTCTCACTCGAGCTGTCAGAGATACAAGCGGAGCCAGCCCGAAGAGGGAACAGAAACGGGCCACAGCTCAACGGTCTGCCTGCGGGCCGCTCTCAGACAAAGCACGATCCAGTCTGCCTTCAGTCGCTCCCCTGCACGATCCAGCCTGCCTCTCATTCCCTCCCCTGCAGGCTCGTGTGCCTCAGACGCAAAAGGCTCCAGCCTTCCTCTGCGTTGGCCCCCCCTTGACACGAGCCTCCGTGTCTCTACTCCACACAGAGCCTGCCTGCGGGCCGCTCTCAGACAAAGCACGATCCAGCCTGCCTTCAGTCGCTCCCCTGCACGATCCAGCCTGCCTCTCATTCCCTCCCCTGCAGGCTCGTGTGCCTCAGACGCAAACGGCTCCAGCCTTCCTCTGCGTTGGCCCCCCCTTGACACGAGCCTCCGTGTCTCTACTCCACACAGAGCCTGCCTGCGGGCCGCTCTCAGACAAAGCACGATCCAGCCTGCCTTCAGTCGCTCCCCTGCACGATCCAGCCTGCCTCTCATTCCCTCCCCTGCAGGCTCGTGTGCCTCAGAGGCAAAAGGCTCCAGCCTTCCTCTGCGTTGGCCCCCCCTTGACACGAGCCTCCGTGTCTCTACTCCACACAGAGCCTGCCTGCGGGCCGCTCTCAGACAAAGCACGATCCAGCCTGCCTTCAGTCGCTCCCCTGCACGATCCAGCCTGCCTCTCATTCCCTCCCCTGCAGGCTCGTGTGCCTCAGAGGCAAAAGGCTCCAGCCTTCCTCTGCGTTGGCCCCCCCTTGACACGAGCCTCCGTGTCTCTACTCCACACAGAGCCTGCCTGCGGGCCGCTCTCAGACAAAGCACGATCCAGCCTGCCTTCAGTCGCTCCCCTGCACGATCCAGCCTGCCTCTCATTCCCTCCCCTGCAGGCTCGTGTGCCTCAGACGCAAAAGGCTCCAGCCTTCCTCTGCGTTGGCCCCCCCTTGACACGAGCCTCCGTGTCTCTACTCCACACAGAGCCTGCCTGCGGGCCGCTCTCAGACAAAGCACGATCCAGCCTGCCTTCAGTCGCTCCCCTGCACGATCCAGCCTGCCTGTCATTCCCTCCCCTGCAGGCGCGTGTGCCTCAGACGCAAAAGGCTCCAGCCTTCCTCTGCGTTGTGTTCGGAAAGGGTTTTCTCAATCCGGCTGTCAGAATTACATCCCGAGGCAGCCCGGAGAGGGAACAGAAATGGCCCAGAGCTCAGCAGACTGAATAGAATGTCGGTCTTAGAGCTCTCCGCCTGAAGCTATTGGGAATGTTCTTTGAGGTTTTCAATGAGTGTGAAATAAAAAAAAAAAAAAACAAACAGGACAGAAAATCCAAATGAAAACAGAAATTGTTTGTTTTTGTATGACTTCTCCAGCCTGCCTCCTGCCTCTGAGTCGCCCCTCCCTGACACAGAGCTCTGTGGCGTGTGACTCGTCTGAGAGGAAGTCTCCCGCCTGCCTCCTGAGCGGGCTTCTCCGGACAGAAGAAGAGCTCCGAGGCTGTGCGGCTCTGGTTGCTAAAGGCTCCAGCCCGCCTCTGAGCGGGCTCCCCTCGACAGGACGCACAGCTCCGTGGCGTGTGACTCGTCTCGACCAAAGGTTGCAGCCTGCCCCTGAGTCTGCCTCTCCTGACAGACGCAGGGCTGCCTGGCGTATGGGTCATTTTTGGAAAGGTTTTTTCTCTCTCGAGCGGCCAGAATTACATGCGGGGCCAGATCGAGGAGTGAACCGAAACGGCCCAGAGCTCAGCAGAACGAAGAGAAAGAGTTGGCCTTCAAGCAACAAATTTAAAGCTATTCTGAATGTTCTGTGAGGTTTGCGATGGGTGTGAAATAAAAGAAAAAAAAATCAAACGGGACAGAAAATCCAAACGAACACAGAAATTGTTTGTTTTGGTATGACTTTTTTATTTCAACCCAGGGATAGCTCAGTGAAATGGAGAAAGAGTTGGCTTTCCAGCCCCACACCTGAAGCAATTGCAGCCCGCAGAGCTCAGTAGAGTGTGACTCTTCTGAGAAGAACCCAGATTTTTGTTTTGTTCTTGTGGGCATACAACGGGGAACAGAGATGCTTCAGAGCAGGCTCAGAGACCCCGCCGAGCTTTGGAGAGTGATAAAAAGAAATGAAAAGCAAAAGAAGCTGTGCTTTTTTTAAAAAAAAACGGTGCTTAGAAAGGCGACTGGTAGTCGTGCGAAACACTTTCGGTGCTGCTGTTAGATACCGCACTCTTCATTCTGTTTCAGAGTCTGCCCATCGGAGTCCTCGCTGTCCCCAGCCACGCATTTGAGAGGGAAATACCGCCGCCCCTCACTACGGCACGCTGCCCCACGAGTAAATCCCACGCTCGAACAGTCAGGGGAAGAGCCTCGGGATTTACATTTAGGGCTGACCCAGGCTGGAAACCAAAAGGGCCCAGAACTCCGTCACGAGAGGAGAGGGTTGGCGTTCGAGCAATAGGTTCAGAAGCTTTTGCAAACATTGTGTGTGGTTTTCACTGGCTGTGGAATAAAACAATAACAAAACGAATAAAAAAGCCACAAAGACACCCAGAATTGGTTTTGCGTGGTGATTTTTTTTTTTATTACAGCATGACTTGGAGACGCTCTCATAGACAATAAAATGGAAAAATACAAAAGATTTGTCCAGCGAATCGCTCAGATGTTCCTAGTCAACGTCTCCGTCGCTTGTCAAGGCTCTCAGAGCAGATTGACCTGGAGGTCAGCCGTTTGCGCGAACGGCCCATCCCTCCCAGTCCAGAAGTCCTCACTTCGTGCCGAGTTTCACCTGCGCGAGACTGGGTCGAAGGCCACGTTCTCATCTCCAGAGCGGCGCGACCGTCGGCCTTGCGCAAGACGCTCACCGCGCGGGCCAACCTTCGCGATCTCATAGGCGCCCTGGACGCGTCCTCCCCCTTGACCACAGTCATGGCCACGGCGTAGTCCCGTTTCAGGCTTTCGACGGTGAACGCATCATGACCGTGCAGTCTGTTGAACACCTCGCAGGCTTCCAGCCACTCCCAATCCGGTTCCAGCTCGACGACGGGCCGGCGGGTGCCGTCTTCCTCCCTCAGCAGAATTCGCTCCTGGTGGTACACGGTTCGCGTGGCGCAGAAGGAGCTCGCGTTTTTCACCGGCAGGCCCGAGTACTCCGGCGAGTAGACGCTCAAGCGAGGCCCGTGAAAAGTGTCCGCCGGGCCTCTCTCGGACTCCCTCTCGTGCAGAGGGTCCAGAGATCCCCGCGGCGGGTCGTCTCCCCTGAGCCTGAAGGCTCTCGCCACCAGCCCTCCGTAGTACAAGGGCGCAGTGCAGCGAAAGAGCTGTCCCCCGATGGCGCATTTGTTGAACGAGAGCTCGTTCAGAGGATCCACTCCCGCCGTCGCCTCGAGTATCAGGGAGCGAACCGGGTCGTCGCCGAAGTCCAGGGAAAAAACCAGTCTAGCGCTCCGATCCATCTCCTCGTCCCCGTCGGCCTGTGCGGTCCCGAACGCGTTGGTCTTTTCGACCGTTTCGTTGTCATAGGCGTCCATCATCGCTTCGCCCAGCTGGTCCCAGAAGCCCCGGTGCGCCTCGGGCGCGTACAGAGCCAGCATGTCGTAGACCGCTTCGAGAGAAAGGGTGACGGAGCTCACCTTTTTGGGCCGAGCGTGTCCGCGCCTGCCCTGCTGCGTGTTCTGAGAGGGGGCGCATTTGTACGAGCAGAGCCTGCGGCTCCTGGGACCCGTCCCGCCACGTTCGGGAAACGTGCAGTTCGAGCAAAGCTGGAGCATTTCGTGAGCGGCGTCGTTGCCGCCTCTAAATTCGGGGCCCGAAAAACTCAAAGAATCGACGCCCGAAATGCACATCTGACCGTCCTTGACGGCGGTCTTCAGGCCCTTTTCCCGCACCTGACAAAGAAGGCGGCCCAGCGCCTTGCACGCGAAGCGTCCCTGCGCGTCCAGCACGCGGGGGCAAATGTCCGGCAGGCAGGCGGCCGCGCAGAGCTTGAACGCCGCGTTGGTCTCCAGGCAGATCTGTCCGAAAGACAGCCTGTCCAGGGCCCTCAGTCTGTTCCTGTTCAGCTGCGTCCAGAAGCCGCGGAGGTCCGGGAAGCTCCCCTCGTCTGGCACCTCCGTCCACGGAGGGACCCACACGTCGAACACAAAGTGGCAGGCCAGTTTCATGGCCTCGGCGAAGACCAGCTGGTTTATGCAGAAGGACACCCGTCTGCTCAAGGCTCCCGCGCACACGACGTGACTGGCGTACATGGCCTCGACGCAGGCGTCTCTGGCCGCGTCGAACCTCCTGTCGAACTGCATGATCTCGGACTCGGCGATCATGGTGGCCGACTGCACCAGGTTCTGCCTGTACAGGCAGACGGCAGCCACCTTGTCCATGGATCGCTTCTCCACTGTGTCCTGCAGCTGTTTCGAGCTGCGCGTCCGAGTCACGTGCGCCGAGAACTCGGATTCCATGATCACGCAGCGGTCGGCCCAGGCGTCGCTCACGAACCCCAGGGTGTTGGTGTTCCACACGAACCCGCAGTTGTGCACCGCGTGATACCTCACGGTGTCCACCTTTCCGCTGCACGCGTCCTTGCCCACCACGTCGCTCTCCAAGACGCTGGTGTCCAGCAGGTTCTTGAACGTGTTGGGTATCACGCTGGACTCCTTGTCCAGGGCCTTTAGGTTTTTCTCGTGGGTGATGTGAGCGTCGTCTATCATCACCACGCAAGCTTTCCTCTGTTGCTTGTACTTGAAAGCTTGCGGGGTGAAGGACGTGAGCGTCTCTATGCAGCCCTTCACCTGCCTGAACTGGCAGTTCAGCACGTTGTTGGCGTAGCTCTTGCCCTCCCCGGGCCCGGTGACGTTGAACAGCATGATCCGTTCGATCGTGTACCTGGGCGCGGTGTTGGTCACCACGTAGTTGAAGGTGGTGGAGGCCTGAAATAGCCTGCCCACCTGGAGGCTGTCAGAGAACATGTAGCGCACCAGCGCGTGGTCGTAGACCTTCACCGGGTTCAGCGAGCGCGGGTCCTCGGCGTAGTCGTCGTAGTAGTCCTCAGCCGGGAACTCCAGGCACAGCTCCTCGTGTATGTCGGGGAGAGCGCGTCCGAGAGACAGGCGCGAGTTGAGCATCCCTTCTCCCATCAGGTCCCGGAGCCCCGCGTACAGCGCGTCGGCGTGCGAGGAACGGCGCTTCGCGAGGATGTCGAAGACCATGTTGGCTATGCTCTCGAAGTGCCTGTGTCCTCCGTATTTCGTCTTCATGTCCTTGCTCAGGCGTTCGAGTTTTCCCAGGTGAGGGTACAGGTGCGCAAAGTAATGGTTGTAGTCGCACCTGCTCACGGAGAAGGGGTGCTGCTCGCACACGTTGTAGAAGCACGCGTACGCAGTCTGACAGTCTTCCCGGCACCTCCTCCCTCGACGATCCTGGTCGACGGCCGGGCCGGGCCGGGGGCAGGGGCAGTGGCAGCGGCCGCCCGTCAACAGCCGAGCGAGGTGCCGGGTCCTGCGGTTGGCCCTGATCTCTCGCAGCGCTCTCGAGATGCGAGGCTTCGTCACCGGCATGTGCCTGTGGAGCATGGAGTTCAGGAAGGCGTCGGGTTTGTCCCTGTCTATAAGCCTTTCGATCGAGTACCTAAACACCAGGAGCCTACCCACGCAGACTTGGGGCGCTGTCCCGCCCGCGAGGGCTCGCGTGAAGGCTCTCACCTCCTCCAAGAATCTTGCGTCGTTTGGGATGCTCGAGCTGTACCTCTGCACCACTTTGTGCCTTCTCCAGTTGTCCTCTGCGAGCCTCGAGACCAGGCGCTCGAAGAGTTCCTTGCCTTGGTCCCGACTCTCGGTGTCCGTGATCCTCCCTATCGCCTCGGCCAGGGACTTCAGCGTCAGACCGGTGATCGCCTCGGGCAGCGCGGTCGTCTGCTTTCCGCCCTGGCAGGCGGGCACGTACATCGAGCCCTGCAGTTCCTTGACCTTTTTCCGATCTATCTTGTCGGGGTTCAGCGTATCGCTGCGAATGTCTAACCACTCGAACGCAGGGTTCAGTTCTCCCTTGGGGTCTCTCATGACGATCATAGCGTTGTTCAGCGACACAGCTTTCTGCCTGACGAGCTGAAGTCTCATGAAGGCGTTGTAGGCCTCCTCTCCAAGCTCGTAGTCGATGGCGGTCCAGTCGTGTGGCTCCTCGTCGCCGTCATCGCCCTCGTCAGGCTCGCTGTCCACACTGGTGTCGGAAGGCTCGTCTCCGCTCGCCCCGGGACTTCGGAACACGCTCGCGTCCGCCTCCACGAAACGCAGTAGACCACCGCCGTAAACGCACTCGGCCGGGTCGCCGTCCTCGCGACCGCGACGTTTACCCGACTCGCGTCCAGCGGCCACAAAGCTAGAAATTCCGGGAGAGTCGCCCCCGTTCATGTCCAACACGAAACAGAAAAGCCTTCCGTGCGCAAAGTCCTCCCTGACGGGGGCCGACATGCTCGAAAAGTCCGGGTCCTCCAAGGTCAACTGGAGGACTTGTCCTTTGCAGCAATAGGTGAGGTAGAGGAGCAGCTGCACCAAAGACCTTTCGCAGGGCGGCAGAGCCCGAAAAGCCAGCTCGACCGTCTCGTCGTCGTGCAGCATTTCGGTGTCCAACGCGAGGAACAGAGCTCTCCTGTCGGTGGGGAGTTCCACCATTCGCACCACGGCGGTGTTAGATTCCCTGTGGGGCAACGCCGCTCGCTCCTTCTGCGGGGCCTTTTTGTCAGACTCCATGCTCGTGGTGTGCGCGAACCTGCTGCCAACACTACATCTGGATCTGCGTGTGGCTCACTCACTCACGAGCTCATCGGTAGGCTGGCCAAGTGAGCAGTCTGACTTCAACTGAGGCGGTGGGAAACGCTCCGAGTCTGGAGGCAGGGCATCCCCGGCAGATTTTGCTGTGGGTTGGACACTTTCAGAGGCGGCCTCTGGCTCACTCACTCACGAGCTCATCGGTAGGCTGGCCAAGTGAGCAGTCTGACTTCAACTGAGGCGGTGGGAAACGCTCAGAGTCTGGAGGCAGGGCATCCCCGTCAGTTTTTTGCTGTGGGTTGGACACTTTCAGAGGCGGCCTCTGGCTCACTCACTCACGAGCTCATCGGTAGGCTGGCCAAGTGAACAGTCTGACTTCAACTGAGGCGGTGGGAAACGCTCAGAGTCTGGAGGCAGGGCATCCCCGTCAGTTTTTTGCTGTGGGTTGGACACTTTCAGAGGCGCCCACAGCCAGCCTCTTTTCGATCAGATTTTGCTGTGGGTTGGACACTTTCAGAGGCGGCCTCTGGCTCACTCACTCACGAGCTCATCGGTAGGCTGGCCAAGTGAGCAGTCTGACTTCAACTGAGGCGGTGGGAAACGCTCAGAGTCTGGAGGCAGGGCATCCCCGTCAGTTTTTTGCTGTGGGTTGGACACTTTCAGAGGCGGCCTCTGGCTCACTCACTCACGAGCTCATCGGTAGGCTGGCCAAGTGAGCAGTCTGACTTCAACTGAGGCGGTGGGAAACGCTCAGAGTCTGGAGGCAGGGCATCCCCGGCAGATTTTGCTGTGGGTTGGACACTTTCAGAGGCGGCCTCTGGCTCACTCACTCACGAGCTCATCGGTAGGCTGGCCTAGTGAGCAGTCTGACTTCAACTGAGGAGGTGGGAAACGCTCAGAGTCTGGAGGCAGGGCATCCCCGTCAGATTTTGCTGTGGGTTGGACACTTTCAGAGGCGGCCTCTGGCTCACTCACTCACGAGCTCATCGGTAGGCTGGCCTAGTGAGCAGTCTGACTTCAACTGAGGCGTTGGGAAACGCTCCGAGTCTGGAGGCAGGGCATCCCCGTCAGTTTTTTGCTGTGGGTTGGACACTTTCAGAGGCGCCCACAGCCAGCCTCTTTTCGATCAGATTTTGCTGTGGGTTGGACACTTTCAGAGGCGGCCTCTGGCTCACTCACTCACGAGCTCATCGGTAGGCTGGCCAAGTGAGCAGTCTGACTTCAACTGAGGCGGTGGGAAACGCTCAGAGTCTGGAGGCAGGGCATCCCCGTCAGTTTTTTGCTGTGGGTTGGACACTTTCAGAGGCTGCCTCTTTTCGATCGGATCGTTTTGCTGGAGGTCGGGGCTGGTCTTTGCTACGTCGGAGATTTTAGATCGTGGCCGGACCCTTTCAGCGGCGGTCGGAGTCCTTCTGTGTAGCAAGGGGAACCTGTGTTGAGAAGAAGAAAGAAAAGAGGTGAATAAGAAAGAAGAAGAAAATAGAAGAGAAAAGGAATTTAAAAATAAATAAAATAAAATAAAAATAAACCAAACACCTTGTGTCCAGTTTAAGTTCACTGTACCCCCCATTTTTTTTTTCTGAGGAGAACGATGGATAGGCCCATTCCTTTCGTGAATTTGTTCCCCGACATCTTTCCGAAACGTAGAGCAGTATCGCCCTCGGAAAGAGGTTTGATCGGGCTCATGGTCAAGTCTGTGATGTTTCACAGGTTGGAGGAGGCACTCTTGTGCAGGGGCTTGGTGCTGCAGGCTCACAACGGCACCACGGTGTACACCACAGTGTGTTTCAAAGTGGTGGGCATAATGCCCGTGGTGGGCTATGACTTGGAATTGGACTCTGACCAGGGCGACGCCTGTGAGAGCTGGGAGCGGGTGAGTCGAGAGTGGCGCAAACACTTTGCTGCGGAGCCGGCTCACGTGAGAGTGGTGCACGACGACGTGAAAAGGGAAGTGAAGGCCGCTGCGTTCCCGCTGGGGAGCATAGCGCTGGCCAAAAAATATATGGAGACCGTAAAAGGAGCTCTCACGTTTGGGGATTTCCACCCAGAGAGCGGCTACTACGTTGCACGGGACGGCAACACGCCGGCCCTGTGCTGCGATGTCATGTACGGACGAGTGTATTTCTTGCCCGAGGAAAAGTGTGGCGGGACCCTGGTCCCAAGCGAGCTCGTGTACGACCACGAGAGGTCCGAAGAGGAGGCCAAGCTGTTTGACACCGTGCACGCGCCGCACGTCTACAGGGCCGCCTGTCTTGACATCGAGACCGTGGTGGACGAGGCCTTCCGCGATCGCTCCCTGAGGTGCGAGTTTTTCGCCCACAGGTTCCCCTACTGCACGGAGCGCACGGTTTCCGATTTGACGGCGTACAGGAGCAAACTGGTCAAGATCCTGAGCGACTTGAAGAAAGGCCCGCTCAGAGGGGCTTGTCGGGTGTCCATACCGGCCCTGGCCAGTGACATGCCGGGACAGGAGCACGAGATCACATGCGTGTCCTTGGTGCTGATGAACTCGCACCTCCCAAAGCCCGAGCCGGGGAGTCACAGGAAACAACTGATAGTGGTCTACAACAAACTGAAGGTAAAGGGCCAGGGACGCCCGAAACCCGATGGCGCGCTCGTGGAGGCCGTGGGACTGGAGTCTGCGTCCAGGATCCTTTTCTACCCCTGCGCCGGAGAGCTCGCGCTCCTAGAGCAGACCCTGCGGCTGCTCGATCGCCACGGCGTGGAGCTCCTGTATGTGTACAATGCGGAATTCGACCTGAGAGTCATCGACCAGCGCGTGCATTTCTACGCGGACTCCAACTACGCAGAGCGATCGGACGAGGATACCCGCAGAAGGTGCGCTGAAATCCTCCGGTCCTGGCACGGGCTCTTTGTCACCAGGCACCTCTCGGAAGACCTGCCTCCCGTTTTCCGTTTCGAGTCGGTGCGCCACTTGGAAATCTACAAGGAGATGCTGACCGCCGTGGGCTCGAGCCTGACCGGAGGCAAGCTCACCGAGCGCGAGGTCGAAGCGGCGTGTCGACACGTGGACAAGTTCAACAAGGACAAGGGCAAGCTGGGCCACTTTAAGATGATCGGCTGCGGCATGACAGTCGTGGACCTGTACAGGATGGCGGGCACCAGGGAGATCAGATTCGCCTGCACGAGCATGAAGCTGAACGACGTGGCGCCCTTCGTGATTTCCAGAGACCGAGAGCTGCGCGGACTGCCTCCCAAAGACCCACGTAAGCTGCGGAAGCTGACCGACGTGCCCTACTCGATGATGGACGGCATGATCCACCGCGGCGGGACCGAACTGTTCGCCGTGCTGCTGTACAACTTGGTGGACTCGCAGCTGTGTTCGAGGATGGCCAAGGCGCTCAAGCCCGCGTCCGCGCTGTTCCACAGGTGCAGGATCACGCTCAACATAGACGTGGTGGTGCACGGGCGGGGAGACAACTTTGGCGGTTTCGTTCAGAGCATCCACTCGGTCCAGATGCCCCAGCTCAAGTACGTGCTCGACACTCTGAGGGTCAGGGCGGGACCCTCGGGCAGAGAGCTGAGCAGCCGCGAGCCCTGGGACGCCTCACCGCCGGGGCTCGACGGAGCGGGCGAGGACACGTGGAAGGGAGGGTCCGTGTGCGAACCCCTCTCGGGCCTCCACTACTCTGGGCCCGGCATGGGCTTGGAGCTGGCCTTCGATTTCGCCAGCATGTACCCGTCCATCATGTGCGCGCTCAACATTTCTCCAGAGACCACCGTGCCCTGGCCCCCGCGCTCCTTCCCCCACGATCTCTCCGGATGGGTCGTGTACAAGTGGGAGGCCGAAGGCTTCGAGTACGCGACGCTGATCCTCCGGTACGACGCGGACCGAGCCGTCTTCGAGCGGGCGCCGGCCGTCTTCTCCTCCTCCGTGGAGCATTACCTCAACAGGCGGGACGAGTTCAAGGCCAAGCTTAAGGACCCGGCCCTCTGCGACGCAGAGCGAGCGTACTACAAGGTGCAGGAGGCAGAGTGCAAAGTCATGGCCAATTCGTTTTACGGGACCGCTCCCCCACCCTGCGGGTCCCTCATATCGGGACACGGCAGGAGACAGATATCGGTGGTGAACGACTGCGTGTCGACTTTTTACAAAAACCGCTGCCCGGTCATGTACGGGGACACGGACAGCGTGATGGTGTCCGCGGGGTACGGGCCGGACGACCTGCCCGAGAGCGACGTGTCGGACGAACAGCCGGGCGACGGGGAGTCCCCGGAGCTCGAGACCGAGCGGCTTCGGAACTTCGCGGCGGCCTCCCTGGCGGCCTTGGGGGCGAAATTCGAACGCGCTGCCTCCGAGGTACCGGGTTTCCTCCGATACGTGCACCTGGCGCTGGTGGAGGACACTCTGAAGAGGATGTACACCATAGAGAGGGGCAACGAGCCGGTGGCGGTGATCAGAGACCCCGAGGGCGCCTTCACGGAGGAGGGCTACCCCGTGTACGTGGCGCAAACTCCGGACTCCCGGAGCCTCCTGGACGTGACAAGGCCCTTCGTGAAGGACCGGCGGGTGAAGCTGGAATACGAGTACAGCAGCTCGGTGTACTGCCACGTGGCGAAGAAGAGCTACGTGTCTCTCACTCACAACCTTGATGGGAGGGGCCGCATGTCCTCCTCGACGGTCAAGATCAGAGGACTCTCCGCTGTAAAAAGCCTGCGCTCGCCCTGCGATTCCGCCGTCGCGGACACTTTCGTGGCCTGCGTCATGAGGGGAGACTGCGTCAAGCTGGAGCCCCACGGACTCTCCTGCTTCTCCACCCTACCGTGGCATCGGCTATCGGAGGGGGACCTTGTGCTGTACCCGGAGAGCGAGCTCACCGTGGACGGCCGCGGGCGGTGGGAGCAGCTGGATCGAGCGCAAGCCCTCCTCGTAGGCCACAGGGTGCTGCGCGTAACGGAGCTGGAACTGGACGGCGGATTTTCGGCCGTCTCCGTCGCGTTGGCGAGGCCGGGTTCCGGCGTCGTCACGGCGAGAGCCCTGTACAAGGACGGAGCGTACTGCATGAACCACCTGTTCTCGAGCAGACACGGAGTGCTCAGGGACCTGCTCGCGTGCCGAGCCTCCGAGTTCATCGCGTCCAAGATGGGAGCGGGCTTCTTTCCCTGGAGCGCCCTCGTCAAATCGGCGAAAAACAAGCACTTCAGCCAACAGACTCTGGAACGTTTCAAAGCGAGCAAGTCCGGCGTGAAGACGACGTACGTGGAGATCGTCCGCACGTGGCTGCAGAGGATAACCGGGCTCTCTGTGAAACCCGTGGAGTGCGAGGAGTTCTACAAGTGCAGCCCCATCGAAGCCACCTTCTACAGGTACCCGCTCAACCTGCAGGCCACCTCGGGGTGCACGACCGCGATGTTCGGAGGGTCCCTCGCCTGCCTCTCGGACAAACACGCCCGAGGCGGCGACGGCGAAGCCGGCGCCCGGAGCGCCTCGGCGGGCCGTTTGGTCCCTCACCCATGTCAGCCTCAGAGCCAGTGCTTCGCCGACGCCAGGGTCTTGACGGCGCACAAGGCAGACCGCGAGCTCGTCGGCCGATCCGGGAAGCTGGTGGCCCACTGCATCGTGGACTACTGCCTTCCGCGACGCATGTACGGAAGCGGCGCGGACGAGCTCGAGATCCTGGCAGACTGCAGGAGGCACCTGATCCTGTCATTCTCCGCCGTCCGAGAGCGCCTGAGCAGAGCTACGGCCGCGTTCAACGCGCTGATGAACGTCTGTCCGGAACACATGGAGCCGGCGTGCGGCCTCCGCGAGCTCGAGCGCCTGAGGGCTCTCCGTCGGGCTGCGCCTCGCCTCACGGGGGACAAACTGGAAGCCTGTCGCAGGGTCCTGGAGGACGATCTCGCGCTGGTGCCCCGCGAGGTGTACGCCGGCCTGATCGGAGAGCTCGGCCGCTCGCTGGCCTTGCTGACTCGCGAAGGCGTCGTGCGCGTGGGAACCTCGGACGAAGGCGAAGGGCTCTCGGGCGAGCGCATAGCCCTCCGCCTGCCGACGTGCCTGTTGGTCGACGCGGGCCTCGCCGGCTCGGAGGGATCGCTGTCCATCTCGAAGAGCGAAGCCTCGGAGAGGGCCCTGGTGGACCTCGCGGGGCTTCTCTACCAGACGTTGCTCGCGCTGCACGTGAGATCGCCCGACGCGTTTTCCTCTTTCGTCGCCAGGGAGCCCGATTCGACGCTGCGCATCATGCCGTACACGACAGAAGACCCCGATGCCCTGAGAGCCTGGATAGAGGACTTCAAGAGCAAAAAGTGGCTCGTGCGTCCAGCGCCGCCAACGGGACAGAAAAGGACGGCCCGCGACAGGGCCTCTCTCGGAGGGACCGCGGGAGTCACGTATCACTGCGCCGGTTGCAAAGACTTTTTCAGAGACCTGTGCGCAAACAAGGTGTCGGGCCGGACGCTCCTGCGCAGTGTGTACGGAGACAACGGTAAGAGGAAGCTGGGGCGTTGCGTCAACGAAGCCTGGTGGCTCCGTTGAGAAAGGGGACGGCGCCCGAGCGGCAAACGGGTCGCGGTCCGGGGACGTGAACTGGGCAGACTAACTGAACCGAGGTGCGGAGGACCCCGAGCGAGCGAGCGACCAGGAGCGGACGAGATGGCCTTCAGTCAGAAGACCTACGTCTTTTGTCACGACGTGGCTAAGGACAGCGTGTCGAAACAGCCCCTCCTGTTCGCCGTCGACCTGCGGGATCTCATCTCGCCTTTCGAAGGATGCAGCCCCATGTTTGTGATCGAACAGATGAGCTTGCGGGCGTACAAGAGAGACACCTTCGAAAGGATACCGGCAAAGTTTGCGGTGCTCAACTACGCCAAGAGCAGGGTGGTCACCAACGACCCCTCGAGACTCTCGTCCGCGTGGGAAGTGGAGTTGAACGGAAAGGATGTCCGGATCAGGGCGGCGGGGACAGACACTGATCCTTTTTGCCGCACGCCGTCCACGCACGACGACGACAACAGACAGGCTCTCTTGAACGTTCTGGCCTTCATGATGTCGGGCGGGGTGCGAGCCTCGGATGGGGCGAGGCGCTCCCTCGACGCCATGAAAGGCTGTTTGTCCTCGGAACACTTCACCTACGCCTGCGAGCTGTGCAAGGGACAATGTGAGGCGACGGTCATCGTGACCCAGCCCGGCTACCCGTCCCTGTCGTTGCCCTTGTGCGTCGACGGCTACGTGTGCGTGCCCGAGCGGTCGGGCTCGACGAGTCCGAAGTCTCAAACGTACAGGAGTGTGATTTCGCTCCTCAGGACTGCGTACGAAGACAACACGAGCCTCGTGGACCGAGCGATCCAGGCCGCGTTTGCGAACTCGGGGGTCGGGCGTTATTTGAAACGGGGCAACAGAGAAGTGGAACTGTTTCCCAACCCGCTGATAAACTTTGTCGTTTCCCTGTATGACACGTTGAGCGACCAGGCCGGCAATTTCGTGGCGGTCGACAAACACGAGCCCGGTCTGAAGGTGCTGGTCGAGAGCCCCGCGGAGAAGGTGGGACACGTGACGGGATCCCTCACTCTCACACTGCTGTACGGTCAGAGCGTGCTGGACGTGTACAGCAACGTGAAGGCACGGCACCGAGGCACCGACTGCCCACAGGACCTGCTGGACATGCACACGGCCGTGACTCGGCTCGGCTGCGACGCCTTGCTCAGACGATTCCCCTTGGACTTCTGCTCTAAGAAACGCCACCTCACCACAGTGGATTTGTGCAATTTTGACAACGACTAAGTGTGTCCCGTGGTTTATTTGAGGGTTATGCTTTATTGTGTGTTACCGGTTGCACTGTGCTCTAAACGCCAAGGTGACAATAAAAATCAAAGACAGAAAGAATATGTTTGGTCTCACGCACTCATTTATTTTGTGCACACAACCACATGGACAGAGAAAAGAAAACGAGAAAAAAAATAATAACGCAGCCTCTCGCGCTGGGCAGAGCTGACCCACGGAGGCATCTAAAGGTGAAGGTGACAGCACAATTGTCTAATATCATGTGCAGACATTCACTTGGAAAGAAAAATCAGCCTTTTTAGCCGGCTGAGCCCGTACACCAGGGCCTCCATGTCCATGTGATAAGCGAGGCACTTTTTGTCCCTCGGTCCGCACACCACGGTAAACCCACGGATGCCGAACACGACCTTGCACTTGTTGATGAGCAGTCCGTAGCCCCCGTTTCGTTTGCTCAAGTACATGATTTCGAACAAGTACCCGGGACCCCTTTCTTCCTTCACGTCCGTCAGAGCGATCATGGCGCTCGGCCTCCTCTGTCGCTGCAGAGCCGTGAGGGGATACGTCAGCTTTGGCACTTGGGCCAAGTTGGTGTACGTACCCCACCAAACCTTGCCCATGGGGCCTCGTATCAGCCTGTGCAGCCGCTCTGGTATCCTCGCGTCGGCGAAAAAGCTCCGTTGCGAGGACGTCACGTTGGAGGGCTTGCGAGCCACCGTTCGCTCGCATCCCAGTAGCAGCACGATGTCCCTCGGGTCATCGTAGTAGCCCTTGAGCTCCTTGCACACGTAAAGTCCCCTTTCCATCGCGATCTCCGTCGTCAGCACTGCGTCCGAACTGCCCTGCTTCGTCACGGAGCACAGCGCTCCGATCTTCGGCTCCAGGGGCTCCGAGACCACGACGGCGCATCGCCCCTTCTCGCTCCTCAAGAACGTAGCTATGTCATCTCGAGACACGGAGCCCCACCAGCGATCGTCCAGCCAGTTCAGGAAACCCTTCCAAGAACGCATGACGCTCAACCAGTTCTGGACGAGCGTGTCAGAGTCAGAGTAGAGCTCTTCCATGTTCACTTCAACTGCTCTCCTCGAGAACATGGTGCTAGGTACGAGCAGCTGGGAGCCATCCTCCCCGTTGATGATACACTCTTCTTCTTTATCCATTTCTACATCTTCATATTCTTCCTCTTCTTTTTCTTTCCTCCCTTCCCCTACTTTCTCTTCGTCCGCCTCTCCGGGTTTCTGAGACGTGGCGAACTTTGAATCCCGGAGCCCTCTCGCGATGCAGCGGAGCGGCTCTGAGACTGCCTGACGGCACTCGCCGACAAAGGTGTGGCGGCAGAACCCGTAGCAACCCGAGCCGCTCGGGTCCTTCACGCACACGATGGGTTCGTAGTGGCCCAACTGGTTCTGCACGTATATCCCGGGCAGCTCGTTCGACCGAGGCCTGCCGTCCGGACTGTAGACTACCCACCCTCCGTGGTTGTGCGTGTACACGTTCACGTCCCAGCCGTTGGCCAGCGCTGCGATTTCCACCTCGGTGGCCCAGACACCCCGATCCTTCGGCCTCCTTTCGAGAATGTACTGCTCCACGCTCGAGTACTGCGAGCGCAGCAAATCTCTGTATTTTTCTTTATTCGAACTCATTTCCCTGACGCACCAGCTTCTGATCTTGTAGTGGTAGTCGTCCCTGCCGCAGACCAAGTAGCTGACGGCCCTGAAGAAACAGTTGCCGTCTCCCATCACCGGCACCGTCGCGCAGGGCCGTCCCAGAGGCACGGGTGAAAAATTCGGCCCGCGGCACAGAGCTCTCGGCTTCTCAGGAGCTGCCACAACGTACGCAGCCAGGTCGAGCAGCGTCGCTCCCCTCACCGGATCGAAGGTCATTTTGTTCCCCGGGGCAGATTCGATGTACATGACATCCGAGTCCGAGTCGCTCCCAGCGCTCCCTCCAGATACCGGGGTGATGTCCATTCTAACGAAGAGAGTGTTTCGGTCTGGAAACTCGAGAGAAGCAAATGAGGAAAACGAAACAAAAAACAAAACAAAACAAAAAGAATACTACTTAGAAACTTTCCAAGCGACAGAGATACAAGGTACAACAGAGACAGTGCAACAGGTTTGCTCTCATCTGCAGAGCCTGTCAAGTGCCTGCCCCTGAAAGGGTGTGGGTGGGGGAAGAGGTTTCTTAGGAAAGGTGTGCCTGTTAAATATTTAAGCGGAGGGGCTGGCTTCTCTCCTCCTATCGTCTTGCAAACAGCCAGGAATTCAGAGACATGCAGTGTTAGGAATAATTAGAAACAGAATAGTTAGAAACTCAATCTTTACTTTTATTACATTCACTTTTACCTTTTACTACACAAATGGTTTAAACTTGATTCAGTATTATCATCTCAAAATTATATTACATCCTAAGACAGCACAGCAGAGATATTGTTGTCACAGTTTCTCCTCATCCTCCCTTTTTCACTTTTTGTGTGTCCTGGTGTTTGTGCTCTGGCAAATGTCTATGAGAACATCAGAGAGATCTGGCACTTGAAGCTTTATGACCTTCGAGTGTCTAGCCTGCAACAGCATGTGGGTGGGTTTTTCACACCATAGACCCTCGGACCATCTTCTGAATAAGTAAATGCTAGGTATATAAACCGAACCTTTTTATGAGTGTCTTTGTTCAGACTTTGAGATCATGTTCCTCTGTCTGTAACCCTGCGTACAAATCTGTGCTGTTTTGTGCGGGGTAAATCTTCACTGTAGCTATGTATTGTCTCTGAGTCTTATTCATTCATTTCTGTGTGCAGGAAACTGAAGGGAACGAACCAACCGAACGTTTTTATTAAAACAGTCCTTTCTAGAAAATCCAATTTTCTCACAGGCAGCATGGACGTCGACTCGGATGAGGAAGTCAACGCAGGACGGCGGTTTGTCCCAAGACGCCGGACCATCGGGACCAATACTGGGACCTCGCCCGAAGGGCCGCAGGCCAGCGTGGAGGATTCCGAGTCAGATTCTGACAACGATCGGGCCATGATGGCTTACTTGAAAAAACGGATCAAAGAGTCTCGTCAGTCCGGGAGCGACAGCAGCGAGCTGGAGTCTGGCGGAGAAAGCGTGGAGTCCTACGACGACAAAGAAATTTTCCCGGCCCACCTTTGGGGTTTCGGGAACCATGAAATCGACTGCGAATGCTGCAACTGCGTCTTCTGGCGCGCAAAGTACCGTCGCAATTACTACCAGAGTAAGCACGGCAGGATCTATTACGATCGCACCACGCAGACGGGAGCAACGGAATCCACGAGCGCGCCAGCTCAACCCGAGAAATCTGAGCCGGCATGCGTGGATCGCGGCACGAGGCCCATAACCTCAAGATTCACCAGCAAGAAGATGCGACTCGCCCAAGCCAAGTCACATTTCAGGCCCACGGGAGACATATACGTCGACAGCACGTCTGACGAGGATGAGCCCAGAAAACCCTAGTTTTACAGTCACGGGCTGTGCACTCGTTTTACCAAACGATGTGAACCTGGTTTTGTTTGAATTGAATTCTACGTTCCTGTGTTCCATTACAAAATAAAGACTCCTTGACTGGGGTGTTGCTCCTTGACTGATTTTTTTGTTTGTTTTTTTTTTCTGTCTCGACCCTATCTTTAACTCGATTGAATACTGAGGAGCAAGTTACACACACACACACACAGATGCACAAAAGACAAGCACACAAAAACACACGCAACATAAAGGTGTGCACTGTTGGACAAGCATGGAGGCTTTTAGTCAGAGAGGTAAAGTATGTCCCTAGACCTTGAGAAAGCTCATGTGCCCCTTCCACCGTATTTTCTGTGTGCAGAAGAGATCTGCTCAAACAGACATTGCATCCTACCTGCCATAACGGCCAGGCAGCGCGGAAAGTGTAAGAAGTAGAGACGAACCGAGGAGAGTGCACAGAAATGTTATTTTATTTCATTTTTTCCATACATAACAGACAGCAGAGGGCAATAAATCTACAAATCCGTAGAGACGAACCGAGGAGAGTGCACAGAAATGTTATTTTATTTCATTTTTTTCCATACATAACAGACAGCAGAGGGCAATAAATCTACAAATCCGGTCGCCACTTCAACATTCCCGCCCGCTGTCGACTGTCGAGTCACGATCGCTGTCTTCGCGGTAACCCCTGCCGCCTTGTTTCACCTCCCTTCCCTGACCGTGCCTTGTCGAGGAGAACTCCTTCGCACTCGAGCGACATCCGTTGCGAACAGGCACTCTCCCTCGCTCTGTTCTGTCAAACCTCGATTCGTCCGCTTCACGCCATCCGCTTTCCACAGCTTCGCCCGGGTCAACCCTTTCGGCGTGACGACCGGGCCCTCTCGTCTGCGCCCGGAGCTTGCCCGCTCGAGAAGGCTGCGCAAAGTCAGATTCCTCCGGAGGAGCTGACGGGGCGGGCGACTGGAACGGAGGCAACCAAGCGTGGGGGATGTCTCTCAGGGGTTCGACCGCTCCGGCGCCAGCACCCCACGCTCGAAACCTGTTGTAAATGAAGCCCCCTCGTTCGGACGATGCGAAGCTCACGCTGTAGCGAAACAGCAGGTACACGTAGTACCTGGACAACTTGCGATGGTCCACGGCGATGCATTTCGGGACCTTAGCGCCGGCGTGCCCGGAGCTCTCGCACTCCATCCGATGGAGCGAGATCAGGTCGTCCTGACACACGTGCAGCGCGTCAGACCTCGTCCACATGTCCCTCAGAAGCTCGAGGCTCTTTTGAAGCGTGGGTCTGTGCTTGCTGACCACTTCGTTCTGCAGCAGGCCAGTGGCGGGCGCCCCTGCCACTATCAGGCACTCGAAAAGGGCTACCGAGGCGTGGGGAGAAAACGCGATTTTCTGTCTCATTTCTGAGTTCATTTTATAAACTGACCGAGAGCCCCCTTCGGGCGCGCAAAGCATGGAGGACAGCGGACGGTGCACTCGGAGGCTTCTCGGACTGCTGGGAGAGCACCGCTTGTATCATGTTAAGACTCTTTGTTGCAGCGACGCTCCTGGAGCGCTGGAGTGGCTGGGAGCTAAAAGCGTCGATCTGTGCGAACCTCGCCGGGGAGGAGAAAACCTCGTCGCCTGGCTCACGAGACTGTGCGGGCTGTGCGGCGTGGACACGGACAAGGTAGAGATATGCAGCGTGGACGCGAAACCTCGCGTCCGAGAGACCACGGAGCGTTTGGTGGTGTGCGTAGAGAGGACCTGGTTCCTGGGTCGCGACGGGTCTCTGGTCCTGTTTTCGACTGTAGGGCGAAACGCCCCATCTCAGAAAAACGACGGGGTGAGGTCCTTGTGCGCGGCCGCAAACGCGATCTTGGGCGCGGGAGGCTTCGAGTATGTCGCTCGCCGCGTTGCCCGGGGCTGCGAGTGCTCAATAAGACCCAAGGAGCAGGGGAGCGCTCCCGTGCTGAGGAGCCTGAGACCAGAGAGGTACGACACCGTGCCTCCAACGACGCCGATTGTGACAGCTGACAGTTTCGGACGGCGTAGCGAGCCAGAGGCGCCCACCCGCTCGTCCGAAAAATGGACGTTACGCGCCGTCCCGGAGACGGCGTCCGCGACGGCGGTCGACCTCGAGTCCCTGCTGCGCGACGGGAAGTCCGTGCTGGGCCGCGGCGGGTTCGGCGTCACGGTGCGCATCGAGGAGGGGCTGGTTGCCAAGGTCAACCTCTTCCCCGAGATGCTGAACTGGAGCCTGCCCGTGGTGGAGGACGAGTTCAAGCGCTATGCGCACGTCGCGACCCAGATGGAGGAGGTCCTGATCGGAGCCTCCATCAAGCACCCGAACGTGCTGCGGACATTCGGGGGCTTGTGGTGCGAGGCCCCCGGGTACCCTTTGGGTGGCAGGGTCGTATCCCTGATGGAGGAGGCGGCGTGCTCCCTGCACGAGTTTTCGGCGCACATGGGGACCGAGACGAGGTACGTGCCCCTGGTCGAACTGGACGTTCTGCGCGCCCTGGACCACCTGCGGTCGAGAGCCATCCAGCACAGGGACATCACGCACAGAAACGTCCTGGTGTGTCGCGCCGAAAGCAGGAGGCCCCTGCCACTGGTGTTCAAGATCAGCGACTTTGGCACCGCGTGCAACTTCTCCACTCCCGATCAGCCCAGGGGCACCCGTGCGAACAGAGCTCCCGAGGTGCTGTGGTGCCTGGAGTCCGACACTCAGGCGGACGTGTTCAGCTGGTACTGCATGATCTGGGAGCTGTACAGCGGCGCGCCCCTGATCGGCCACAGGGCGTCCGGTCAGCGGGAAGGTTTTTGCAGCAGGACCTACGCGCGGAATTTGTCCGAGCTGCTAGGCACGTACGAGCCTACCTCGGAAGCCGCCTTCGATTCGTATTACATGAAGAGCTTGGACGCCATGGAGCTGCGGCGGCAATTCCGCTCGAGGCCGCGGACTAGAGACGTCGCGAAGAAGCTGGAAGCCGCGGCCGCGAGGGCGTCCGGTCGAGCGGGCCCAGATCCGGAGTTCGTCGCCATCGGGGCGGCGTGCGTCACGTTGTTCCCCCAGGAAAGGTGGTCGGCGTCTGAGCTGCTCGAACTCCCGAGGTATCGGGACCTGGGCGCGGATGCCGTCTCGGTTCCGGCGAGGGAGATCCCGACGAACATCGGCGCCGGCTGCTACAGAGCCTGTGACGCGGTGGCTTGCGAGGACTGCGAACCCCCCGCCTTCCGGGTGCCAGACACCTCTTCTCTCGCTACCACATTCCGATCCGAGAGTAAGATCTTCTACGGGGTCGACGTGATAAGACTGGCTCCGGGTTACATACAGCCTTACGTGTGGTACTCGAGAAAGGCCAGCGCTTCATCCCAGGTCGCCAAGGAAGACTCGGGCCGTGTCGGGCGGTCTCCGGAGAGACTCACCTTCGCGCGGATGCGGATCGGGTCTCCAGAGCCAGACCCGTGCTCCGCTTCGGCCAGCTCGCCCGCGGGAGGTCCCCGGGTCATCGTGAAAGGCAAAAGCGGATGCTGCGAGGGAGAGGTCGACACAAAGATGGCCATCCTCACCCAGGCATCTCCGGAGGACCCCGAGAGGTTCAGAGAGCACGTCGTCGAGCTCTCGATTGCTGTCACGGAGCAGCGACCGGACTTGTTCGCGGGCCCGATCCGAGGCCTGTGCAGGAGCTCGGAGAGCTGCGACGGCGTTGTGGTGTTCCAGTACGCTCCCATGTTCGCTGACTGCAAGAAAGCATCCGAGTGGACTCTCGAGAACGCGCCTTTCTCCGCTGACGCCTTCGCCGCTCAGGTGCTCCTGACACTTCACCAGGCCTTGGAGGCACAGAAGCTCCCCACGCGCGCGTTAAATCTGGACGACTTGCTGATCTGCCGAGGCTGCGCGCTGATCGACCCGGTGGCTTACCTCGCCAAGCACTTTGGTCGCGGTGGTCCTTTTTTCGGGGTGCGAAACGAGGGCCTGCTCACGTTCTGTATCGAGGTTTTGGGCAGATGCGGCTTTCGCGAGGCGGATTCCATAAGCCTCCTCTCCTCAAGGGACCCCGTCGGGATCCTCGGCGGGGCCCTGGGGATCCTGAGTGAGAGAGCGGGCCGGGGGAGAGCCGTCGTACCCAGCAGGCTCACCCTGGACAGCGCCTACTTCGCGTTCGAGGAGTACACGGCCGAGAGGTCCACTTGGCGGGCCGAGCCTAGCCTCACGGGGACGAAATACGAGTCGGGCCGCGGGCTCGGCCTGCTGGTGTTCGGCAACCCTCCGCCGCGAAGGGGAAAACAGACGTTGCCGGGGCCTCCATCTGATTCCAAGTCGCTTTCTTCCCTGATACGAAACCTGACGCTGAGACTGAAGGTCAGAGTGTTCGAGAGCCACAAGGTCGAAGTGGTCGCGTTCAACTGCACGAGAGCCCCGCTGACCGTGGACCTCAGCAGGGCCGGGCTGCGCGACGTCGCGGGGGTCGACCTACTGAGCCCCGACAGAGTGCAGCTGTCCCGAGACGGCAGGTGCTACACTCACGACGCAGACCCTCGGGTCGCCTTGGGTCTATTGAAATGGGCCCCCGTCGTAATGATCTCCAAACACGCAGCACGGAGCCCCGTGCCCGAACTCACCAAAGTGTATTACAGGATCGTCATCGCCCTCGTACGCCTGTGCGGTAACGGCGCCTCCGAGAGCTCGCTGGTCGACCTCTTTGCCAGACTTTCGCCCCTCATCGTCTCCACTCACCTGCGGTGCTAGTGAGGAGCCCTTCGATCAGAGGCCCAACGTACATGCTCATGTATGTGTGTCGATGAATGTCCCAGAGACACGGCTACGCTACACTGAGATCTGCTTCGGCTGGCTTTGTTTCTGTACTTTTACTTGACTTTTTCACGTTTGTTTGATTGTTTTCAGGTGTCCTTCGAGGGACCTACACATTGTTTGTTTTTTTGTTGTATCGTCGAGTGAAAATAAAATGTATTGTGTTCAGGTGTCTGGTTCTCCTTTATTTTCAGAGGTGAGATAAACTGTGCACTCGCTCCACCGGGGGTACGGGGTACGGTAGTGTAACCGTCCGTTGGCTCCAGTGGTACTAGGGCCCGCCAGTTCTTATTAAAATCTCGCGTTCCCTTTCGGACTGCTGACAGATACTTTCGTGTATCCCGTCAGAAAAAAAAAAAACCATGAGAGGTCTCCCATTCGGACCGTGGCTACTTCTGACTCTCACATGGACCTTGAGCGCAGCGGGTGAGTCCTCTGTAGGCTTGCTGATACTGTTCCTAGCACGAGTACGATCGATGAGCCTGTGTTTTGAGAGGCAGGCCGTGACTATTCGATGAGTCTGTGTAGTCAGGTTACAAAGTCGCAGAAGGACTCGGGAGGGTTGCCGGCTAAATTTTTTTTATGCTTTCTTTTTTTGTGTCGCTGTCACGTTGTTACAGACACCAACATCACCTGTCTCATCATGGAAACCTGCATCTTACCCTGCAGTTTTCAGAGAGGAGACGGTCCGATAGTGCACTGGATTAAGGATAACGAGGGCAACCCCTTTCTTTCATATTACAAAGCGAACCCTCAGTTCAGGAATGTCAAGGGCAGAGGTTCCTTGTTCTCGGATCAGGTCTCTAAAGGTAATGCCTCACTACGGTTGTCCTGGGTGCAGCTTCACGATCAGGGAAGATACACCTGCTACGTTACAACCCGTAAGAATGAGCGATACACTTATGTCAACGTCAACGTGCAAGGTAGGAGCGGTGAGTGACTTAGGTGACCGTTTAGCGAAAATGCGGCTCTAAATTCTAGTTTGTCTCGCAGCGGCTCCGGTCCTCGACAGTTCGGAGGGGATCAGCCGGGAACGCGAACCGGTTCGGTCGACGGAGCCCACTACGGCCAGCAGGACTTTGAACGCTGTGACCACCCCCCGGTGGTCCTCGCAGCCGTTTCCCAACAAGGGCGGCTACAACGGTCCAACAACAGAGAACGTCGACGCGGACCGTGACCGCACAGCGGCGACTCGCGAACGAGACGATGGGGCGACGAGAGAAGCTGAAGGTGAGAGGGGCCGACGGTCACTGTCGAGAGGGAACGCTTGGCCCGCCAAGCAAACAGGTTGCGCTGAGCTCAGGATTCGTTTCTCTCAGCGGCTCCGGTCCTCGAAGTCCGCATGGAAGAGGTGGACGACACTGTCGTCTGCTGCTCGAAAGGGATCTACCCGAAACCCGAGCTAACCTGGTCCACCGAGCCTCCGTCCGGTCGGGCTCTGAACGCCACGACCGCCGTCTGGCGGACCTCGCTGCTGCTCTACGACATCCGCAGCTCCCTGTTACTGTCGCACGAGGACGCTGTCATGGTTTACAGCTGCGTCGTAACCTCTGGCAAGCACAGCAAGAAAGCAACTTTGATGGTGGAAGGTGTGCGAAGCAAGTGCTTCATTTGTTTAGTTTCTTTTTTTTTTTGCACCTACTGTTGGACTTCAGATTATGCACGAACGCCAGAGGCGTCACTATCCTCATCTGTTCTCGCTTTCACGGCTTATTTCTTTTCGTTTTCCTCAGGCAGACTCCAAAAGCTTCTGACGATCTATGTCCTGATCCCCGTCGGTGTCGCGGCTCTCGCAATTTGCCTGGCTCTCGGGATATGGAGCATGCTAGGGAGAACCAGGAGATGCGCTCCTGCCTGACCGTGGGACTCTCGGCGACGGACCTTTCCAATCTGCCTGCTCATGCATTGTTCCAACCTCACAGGCTTACTTTTGCTACGTGAACCCTTGTGTGTGTTCGTTTGATTGCCGTAACAATAAAGACCCTAGAGTCCACCTCTGAAAGATGTCTCTGTTTTGTTTTCGTTATTATCCTTTTCAGTGCTGAAAAAGTGTGGTTAGGACAAAAACTATATAAAGGACAAGAAAATGCTATGAGGCACTTTGCACAATGTGGCTACGCCTAGCAGGGCCCCAGAGATTCTGCTTGAGGTCACTCGGGTCCTCCGAGCGCGAACCTGACGCGCCAATCGCTTCAGACGGTGCAGACAAGGAAAAGAGACACAGGGCAAACGTCTGACATGATTTTATTTTGTATCTCATCACACGTGATCACACTGAGATGCTGCATCGGGCATTACAGCCGTCGAAGCGGAGCACAGGTCAGAGTCTGTGCTCTCGTCAACCGAGGGAGTGTGGAAGCGTAAGCACAAGCTTTCGGTCTTCGTCCGCTTCGCCCCGTCGTCAGCACGCCCACGATGCGAGTAGACGCTCACAAGCCCGACGTCTCGGTTTCCACTCGATGAGGAGGCCTCCCCCGAGCGAGGCACTTCAACGTGGTCGGCCAGCTCTTCCAAATAGGTCATCATGCGAGAGCTCTGTGCGCCGTGCGAGCGGAGAGTCTTCGAGGGCCCTGGTCGCCGGGACTCCATAGGCCCTGCCTGAAGGGAGATAGAAGACAGAGGAGTGCAACGGAAAGGTTAAAGGGGTTGAGTCTTCTTCGTCTGCCTCCAACGGTGTGAGCTTGTCGCCCCTCTGCCATTTATAAAAGACACCGGGTAACCCGACTTTGCGACCTGCCTTCGGGGAATTCTGCGTGACGTGTCGGAACGGTCTTCGGGTGTGATCGAGTGGTGCAAAGTGGAATAGTGTTTGCCTCAATCAACGAACGTCTGCTGCTGCTTCACCGGGCTCTGCGAGCGTCCCTTCGGACGAAAGTGAAGCAGACGGCGAACGACAACGGTCGAAAGGTCCTTCTGCGTCTCCCGCAGCAGACTCCGCGACCCCAACCCTACTCGATCGGGCCTCGGCCATCTGAGCAGCTAAACCATGACAGGGCTCCCATTCTTACCGTGGCTACTTCTGACTGTCGCGCGGACCCAGAGCGTGGCGGGTGAGTGCTCTGTAAGCTTGCTGACATTGTTCCGAGTACGAGCGCGATCGTCATAACCCAAAGAGTCAGCGCAACGCGGCTGGAGCAAAGCGAAAACAGGGGATGGCGAATTCCACACTACGGGTTGAGATGCAGTATCGTGACGTTGACTAAAAGTTCTTTTTTTTTTTGTTCACCGCTCACACAAAAAGTCAACGAGGAGGTGGTGTACTACGACATCTATTACGACCCAGACTACGCCTTCAATTACAGTTATGAGGGGATCAATCCGGAACCCGATCTGACCCGGCCAACGGAGCGTCCTCCATCCAGCTGGACATTGGACGACACCCAGGCCACTCACGAAAGAGACAATGATGCGACGAGGGATGCTGAAGGTGAGAGGGGCCGGCGGTCCCTTTCGAGGGGGCCGCTTGGGCCTCGAAGAAAACAGGTTGAGCTGAGCTCTGTCTTCGTTTCAAAGCAGCTCCGGTCACCGAAGTCCACCTGGAGCAGGTGGGCGACACCGCCGTGTGCAGTTCGGTGGGGATCTACCCGGAACCCGAGCTGACCTGGTCCACCGAGCCTCCGTCGGGCAGGACTCTGAGCGCCACGACCGCCGTCTGGCGGACCTCGCAGCTGCTCTACGACATCCGCAGCTCCTTGTTACTGTCGCCCGAGGACGCAGGCTTGGTTTACGTCTGCACCGTAGTCTCTGGCAAAGGCAGCAAGAAAGCGACCGTGAAAGTTAAGCGAGGCGAGTGGTGTTTTTTTTTAAAAAAAAAAAATAACAATATTTTAATTTGGTTTTTGGACCCATTTGTTGACTGTTTCTATCCCCCGCTCTCTTTCAGTCTTCTCAGGAGGACTGTTTGTCATGATATCCATCGGTGTCGCGGCTCTGACTGTTTGCACGGCTCTCTGGATCTGGAGAACGCGAGGTGGAAACAGGAGACAAGCTCCAGCCTGGGCGTAGTCTTATTCGCGATGTGTCTTTCTGCCAGTGCGCCATAGGGCGATGCAAACCCATGACTGTGTTCATTTGATCATTGTGACAATAAAGACCCTCGTGTAGACTCTGAATGATGTCTGTATTTTGTTTGCTTCATTTTTTTTTAATTTTCATTTTCTGTGCTAAGAAGAGTTAGATCAGAAAAGGTTATGTTTAGAAAAAATAAATGTAAAAGCGGAGAGGTATACTCTGGTAGCCCTCCAGGCGCTTTCCGCGTTGCTGCAACGCAGTGTGACGTTCTACGCTTATCGGAGCTGCAGAGTTTTACCGTGAGACCGCACAAGAAAAAAAAAAGAAAGAACACTCAAAGCAAAGCGTCTTACTTTGATTTTTATTTCATCACACATAATTACACAGATCCCACGGATGTAGAAGCGGTGCACCAGACAGTCTGCGGTCGCATCGAACTAATGTCCCAAACGAGAGCCCTAGTTTTGTCCACCGTGACTCCAATGCGTTCTGTCCGAAGGTTGGCTGAAGACAGGAGTGCAACGGAGAGGTCGAAGAGGTCGAGTCGGGTTCGTCTTCTTCGTCCGCCCCCACCGCTCGAGCTAGCCACTCCTCGACCTTTTCTACATCCACACCGTGTACGCGGCGCTTCCCTCTCCATCGCTTTCGTCTTGCGAGAGCCGCCGCTGAGACGCCTTGCGCTCGTCCTTGCCATCGGTGCAGAGGCGACCGGGTCCCTCTCCGAACCCTCCTGCGAGCAAATCTGCTCCAGGCTCTCTGTTCTCTGCGGGTTCTGGGTCCTCTGTGAGCTGCGGGTGCTCGGCGTGAGACCCCGCGCGCTCCGCGCTCCTCTTTCTCTGCGGGTCGCTCGCTTCCGAGCTGCCCGGCGAACAGCTCAGTTTAACCGGCGTGATCGGCTTTGGTTTTGCCGGCGACGTCACAATTCGACCGTCGGTCTCTCGCCTTTCGCCGCGAGACCTCACGGTTTGGCACCGCCTGCCCAGGTCCGTCGACTTCAGAGAGCTCCTGGCCTCGCGCTCCCTGCGCGAACTGAGGCCTGCGGTCGATTTGTCCGAAAGGTCGGCCCCTTCGGATTCCCAACCGCTGCCTTCAGACGCGGACCCTCGACTCTCCGAACTGGAGGAGCGCGAACGAGCGATCCGAGCGCCGGACCTTTTCGAACCTCGACCGTCGACCTCTCTGCCTTTCTCGCCAGAGAAACGCAGCGGTTTCCCGGAGGCTGATTTTTGCAGCCCTCCCTCTGGGCGTCTTACGTCTTTGCGGCCGCTGGAGTAAGTCTTGGAGTGGTCTTCGGTGTCTTTGCGTTGTCGCTGCGTGAGCGCGGTTTCGAGCCCCAGCCTCTTTTCCCGCTCGACCGAGGGTCTCGACTTCGACCCTCTGCCTTTCGGCCTCGTGGAGACTCGCATCGCCCATGGGCCTTCCGTCTCCGAGCTGTCCGAGCTGAGTGCGCGCTTGTAGCCCCGCCGGTCGCTTTTGCACGAGGGCGAGGACGGCTGCGACCCGCAATACGGACGGCCGACCCCGTCCTCGTTCCTCCTGGCCTTGGAGCCCGCTTCCTCGCCAGCTCTTTGTCTGTACGCGCTACTGGGCGAGGGCGAGGAAGGTCGCGACACGCAGTACGGACGGTCAACTCCGTCCTCGCGTCTCTTGGCCCTGGCGACGTTGTCCTCTCCCGCCTCGATGTCTTCTTCGCTGGACGACGATGCGTCGTCTATGAAACTGTCGCTGCGATCGTAGTCGTCTGAGCTTTTGTCGCAATCCGAAGAGCTCTCCGTGTCCCTGTCGCTCAAATACTCCGGCTCTTCCTCGCTTTCGGAGCTGAGAAGTTCCAGGCCGTTGTCTTCCTCGGCTTCGCTCAGTAAAAAACTGTTTCTCTGGCGGCGCCCGACCTTTCTCCTCTTGGTCGCCGGAGACCGCGAGGCTCGGACGCTCTCGGCCCAGGGGGACAACCGACGTCGAGCTCTGCCGACGGTCTGGCGGCAGCTCCTCTCGGGCTTCTTGACTGGCGGCGGCGGGGAGAGGTGCCTTCGGGGAACCCGCCTGGACGCCGCCTTGCGCTGGAGTGCCGCGAAGGACCGGGCCACCTTGTCGCTCCACCTCTGCGTGGATTGGGACTCCAAGCATTGGATCAACGCTCGGCTCAGGCGATCCTTGATGCCGCGCCTGCGGAGCTCGTTGACCGTGCCCTGGTTGTACGCCACCCATTCTCTCAAGAGTTCCCTGTTCGCCTCGCCGAGGAGAGCGCTGTCCAGGTTCAGGAGCTTGCACACGGCCTCTCTCTGGTACCCCAAGGAGTCGTGCAACCAAGGGTAGCTCAGGAGCAACACGGACAAGTTTTTCATCCATGTCGAAACCGGGACGGGCTCTGGGATGGGGTTGAAAAGCTCCGAGCGGTCGTTCGGGGGCTGTCTACATCCCTCGCCTGGCTCGACCGGCTCTCCGCAAGCGGGATTTCTGCCGCCCATGTCACCGTCAAAGCGGGCTGCGTTGATCCCCAGTTTCTTGAGCTTGCTGCAGTAAACTTTGAGCTTCAGGAACGCCACTTTGGCGGCCGCGTTCACCTCCTTGGCGTGGGCTTGCGCTTCCTTGTCTTCCTTGTTGCACTGGTCGCGTTTGCACATGGTGTACCAGTCTTTCTGGATCTTGTTCACTTCCCAGGGCTCTCTGTCCACCATTTCGGCGCAGGCTTTCGCTCGGCGGGCCGTCTCGGGATCGGCGTCTTTCCGGTTTTGGCTGTAGCAGCGCAACTGCCGAGCGAGCGAACCGCACTCCTTCCTGATCAGCTCCATGACCGAGGCAGCGAACCTATCCCGCTCGCTTTTTCTGAACGTAGCGTCCGAGGCGTACCTGCTAAGGAACTCGCAGTACCTCTGCAGCTTCCCAAGTGGACTGTGCAGCAGCTCGGCCACGGCGAATGCGCCGGGGATCTTGGCGTTCATGAACGTGATGGCGAGTTCAGCGATTTCGATCATCCTGGGGTCCGCCAACTTGCTCTCCACGTGTCTGGGTATGCGGTCGCACCACCCGTTCGGATCGACGCGCTTGGTGAACGCAGACAGCGCCCATTGGTTGATTTCTTGGAACGTGAGCTGCCCCGACAGATACGTCTCCCGGGCCATCTCCTGGAGCGTCTCGTTCCAGCAGCTCGCGAGCTCTCCGTTGCCTTTCACGCAGCTGCGTTTCAAGAGCCTGTAGAACCGAAGCGTGGTGGACACGTACAGCGTGGGCAAGTGTCTCTGCTCCGCTCTCACGGCCACCGTCGGCACCAGGTTGCTTCGCCTCCCATCTGACGCTTTCCCTCCTGACCTGAAGTACACCATGCGGGGTTCGCTGGCTTTGTACGTGAAACGACTCAGGTCGCATTTCACTGCGTCCTCCCCGAAACAGTCAACGCCGGCGTCCCCCTCGTTCTTCCTGTCGCTCGAGGACTCCCATGCGTGGCTAACCTCTGGCGCGCAGCACATCGGCTCCACATCTTCCAGGTGAGAGGCCAACGCAGCCTGGCTGCTCTGATCCCTGCCGGGGGACCCGGGTGTGTTCGATATCAGCAGTTGACAAGGCTGAATCTGCTGGAAGGACGGACAGAGCGCCTCCACGTGCGTGGGCATCTCCAGCGACATGTCCCAAAAGTCGAACGCGTGGCCCGCGACCTTCCTCAGCAGCTTCAGGCTGTCCAGGGTCGGGGCGAACAGGACCTCTTGCACGAAGTAAGACCCCTTGCTTTCGCCGTCGTTTCCGGGGATGTCTGTCATGTAGGTCCCGACCATGGACCTCGCGGGGTCGTAACGCAGCAGGTTCTCCTTCGTCGAGTGCTGCGTCACCACGGGCACCACCGTCCGATCCTTTCCCCTCAGCTCCTCGGAGGGGAGGTAGTACGCCGTGTAATTTCCGCACGTCAGCAACACTTGCTTGAGGCCGGCTCTGTCCGAGGTGACGATGGATCCGAAGTCGCTGCCTCCCAGAAGGTCCACCAGGTCCATAAGGGCGAGCAGGAGAGATCGAGAGGGACGCTGGGGTATCCTACCAGAGTCCGCTATGACCGCGTCTCTGATCATCTTGTTCAGAACCCTCGGCCTGTAACGCAGGTGCTCTTCGTTGCTCAGGCGCCGTTCCTTTTGGGTCATCATGCTTACCACTGCATCGAAAACGCCACGTGGGTGCGAGCACGTGAAGACCTCGTCGTGGTCCACAGTATCGAAGTACCACGGAGGGCTGCTGGAAACGACGAAGGTTTGATTTGTAGACGCGGCCGCCTCAGTCGCCGATACCGTAGCCATTTCGAAAGCAAGACCTGTTGAATGCGCGTACGGACAAAGTGGAAACAGCAGCAACAGCTCTCCTAATCCACTCTGGTGAATTCAGCCTAAGTCCTGCGAGATCCTTGCGCTCTCTCTAGCTCTTAGAGGGGATGTTCGAAGGCCACTTATATCCTCCCAGTTGGGGTTTCCCACCTCCTCGATGCTTTGAACAGCCCAACCCTGATCCTTGCGCTCTCTCTAGCTCTTAGAGGGGAGGTTTGAAGGCCACTTATATCCTCCCAGTTGGGGTTTCCCACCTCCTCGATGCTTTGAACAGCCCAACCCTGAGGCTCGGAGGGATAGGGCGGAGAAATCTGCTCACCACCACTGCACACAGGCCCAACCCTGAGGCTCGGAGGGATAGGGCGGAGAAATCTGCTCACCACCACTGCACACAGGCCCAACCCTTAGGCTAGGAGGGATAGGGTGGAGAAATCTGCTCACCACCACTGCACACACACTCGCAAGCAACTTGCACGGAGGCCAGTCATGAGACAAACAATCCGACTGCTCTTTGCAGTGTCCGCCGGCCTTTCACAGTGTCCGACCGTCGCGCAGGGAGTCCGACCGCTGCTCAGAACATCCGACCGCCGCTCAGTGACTCTGACCGCCGTTCAGTGACTCCGACCGTCGCTCAGTGACTCCGACCGATAGTCAGAGTACGACCGCCGATCCCTGTGTACACTGAATTCGGGGAGTCCCAGTGACACGGAGCCTACAGAGAGAGCCTTTGTGCACGGACAGTGATGAAAATGAAATATCACAGTCACCTAGGTTGAATTCAAAGTCACCTAGGCTTGCTTGTAGCTTTGTTGTTTGTTTGGTTTTCTCCTCATACAGCTTTTTATTTACCCCCCTCTGTGCTCAAAGAGAAAATCGTCGGGCTTTGCGATTTGAGGAGCAGAGCTCAGCATGGATGAGGAAATTAGAATTTTGATCAAAGGTGTTCTGGGGCACTTCGTTGGACGACGCCAAGACTTTGAAGTCGAAAGGCCGCGTTGTCGGGAAGCTGTAAATGCTATGACGAGAGCTGTGTGTGAAGTGCTGGAGGTTCACAGACCGAAATACACAGGTGAGCAGCACAAACAGATCTGTTTTTTCAGAGTTATCTGTACGCTCAGCGTGATCTCTCCTTGTCCGGTGTCCCACTTTAGAGATGGTTTCAGATCTAGGTGATTCATTTCCCGATGCCGCGATGGTCAACGTCGCGAAAAGCCTTTTCGAGGACGGGATCATCAACTGGGGCCGTGTGGTCAGTCTGATATGTTTGGGGGCCGCGGTGTGCCAACGTCAGGACAGGTTCAGTGGCAGCCCTGGCTCCCTCCTGGCTGACGCAGTGTCAGAGGCGATCGCCTCGTACTTGCTCACAGAGCACAGAGGCTGGCTGGAAGAGATGTGTTGGGTGAGTGGCCTGTACTCTAGGGGGTTGAACTTCACGCTATCGCTGTTATGAAACAATTTGTCTTCATGTTTTGCTTTTTTTTTTTTTCTGTTCCTCTTTCTGTTCTTTTTTTAACGCTTTCTTCATGACCAGGATGACTTCGCTGACTTTTTCCCTTCACCTGAAGCCACGAAGTGCCATGACCTTGTAGGACCGGCACTTGGACTCTTTGTTTTTGCGGTCGGAACTGCACTCTTGTGCACGTACCTTGGGATGTGACCCGGTGGTTTTTTTTGACAGCCTCCAGAGGCTTTGTCCTCAGAGTGCTTTGAAGTCTGGAGGGCAAGTGTCAGACACTGAAACAACCGGTGTGGACGAGAGGACACTTCTTAGACACGCACTTTAAGGCATTGGGAACGAGGAGACGTTCCTCAGAAGCCCGTTTGATCCTTTTATTGTTTTTCTTTTGCTTCCGCATGGAGAAGTACTACAAAGACCCAGTGCGACCAGTGATCGGGCAAGGTACCTACGGAGTTGTCTACAGGGTGCGAGATGTGAGAAACGGCCAAGAATATGCCCTCAAATGTCACAAGCAGGCAGACGTTATAGAGGACGCGACTGTGAGAGAGTTGTCCTGCCTGACAGCGCTGAAAGGTCATCCCAACATAATACAGCTCCTGGACTGTTTCATGGACGAGGATCGGGTGGCGATGCTCATGCCTCACGTGCCCTTCGAGCTGACCAAAGCTATTCACCGCCAGCCACCGGCTCCGCTCAGCTTCGTGGCCAGCTTCTCGCTTCAGACGGCGAATGCCCTGGAGCACATGCACGGACTGAACATCTTACACAGGGACCTGGTTCCGAGTAACGTGCTTCTCGAGGAAGATCTGACGGTGAAGGTGGGCGACATGGGCCTAGCCAGACAGTACTCCCGACGCATGAGCCTTTGCGTGGTGACGGAGCCCTACAGGGCTCCGGGGTTGTTTGTCCGCGGGAACGCCGCGGAGTACACGTGCGCCATAGACATGTGGAGTTTGGGAGCTATGATACTGGACGCAAAGGAAGGCGCCGTGGTGTTCGCTGCAACGCGTGGGTCCAGCACTTTGAGCAAAGTCATGGCACTGGCGGCCTCGGATCCCGACGGGGGAGCGGAGGAATCGACGCCCGCCAGGCAGGAACTGATACCCAACACTATGAAGTGTGAGCACACCAAACGCATCGCCTTCCGCCTAATCGCTCTCAGGCACGACAAGAGGCTTACGGCTCGCCAGCTGTTGGACGATGAGGAATGGAAGCGTTTGTCCCACATGACAGACGGAGAAAAGGCTGAGGTCTTGCAACAATGCGTCACGAGTGTCATGTAAAAATACACAGTTCAAGAGGCTTTGCAATGTCTGAGTTTATCAATTTTCAATAAAAAAAAAATGAGCCAATGACCACAGACTCTATGTATCGTACAGGTGTAAATTTTGTTTATTATTTTGAATACGTTTGACCATAATAGCAGATGTATCATTCAGCACCACTGGCCCGCTCTGGGAGCACGCTTACACGTTTGTAGCGATGGAGATGAAAAGGGATGTAGCACTCAACGTGGAACACCACTTGGCGTAGTTTGTTTCGTAACTGCGCGAGGGCCCTCGGGTCTTTTGAGGGCTTCGGGCTCAACTCAGCTTCCGCTCTTCGTCTCAGAGCGCGGCGAAAACAACAGTGGCAACCGCTGCGACGAGAGACAGGGCTAGAGGTTTGGCTCCATTTCTCTGACTAGGCCATCTATCCAGTTCCTCCTGAGCCTTTCTCACGGTTTCCTTCAACTTGCTGAGCACTGCAAACAGAAGACAGCGAACACTGGTTGGGAGAGAAGCGCTTTGCGATAGGCGGGTAGCTAAAATGCACACATACATACATACAGTCTGTCGTGTTGTGGAGTTTTCCGAAAGTCATCACGGGCTCCATTGGAACCAGGTCAGGCATGAGAATCTCAGGCCGACGAACGCCGTCCGAGCAAGAAGGCTCGTTGCTGTGATGTAAAACACAAGAGTCCACTGATGTCAACAGCACGAACACGAACAGGGTCAGATGCAGCATCGAAGTGGTAGTCATTGTGTCTTCAAGAGAAAAAAAAAACCCACAAAGAACAGTTTTCTTACTGCAGTGCGCAAACACAACTCACGCCTGAAGAGGTTGCCTCTGTCAGCTCTCCACTCTTGCCTTTTATACTTGCAGAAGAAAACACTCGCTGTGCAGATTCTAATCCCCCCTGCCCAAAAAAAAAAAAGTCCCTGGCCAAATCCCAACCACAAGCCCGAAAGAGAGGCCGCGACCGGTCAGCTCGCGTAAACCCAGCACGCCCCTCGCTCACAGGCAGGAGAGATCACGTAACAGGGTGATTCAGGGGAGAGGAACGCAGAGCATGGCGTCAGAGTCTGCCTGCCTCGGTCGGCCTCTCATGGCGGAGGACGGATTCTCAGAGTGGAAATCGGTGTGAGAGAGCTGAGGTCGGAGCCAGCGTTTCTCAGTCCCTCCCCTACATCTCGGTTTGGTAGCGTAAGATGCCATCTGACTCAGTGATGTGTGGTCGGACTCCCTAAGGGTCGGTCGGACAGAGTGAATGACTGTCGGACTCCCTGAGCGCCGGTCGGACAGAGTCAATTGCGGTCAGACAGAGTGAATAGAAAAGGTCGGGCTGTCTGGACGCTGACCTGGCGAGGTGAAAAGCTGGCCCCATCTCTCGTCTGCAGCTTTGGAACTAGGAAATTTTAGCGGCTGTGTTCTCTGTGTTCTATGACACAGCTCCTACGTAGAAAGGATTTAGTTGGGGATTTTTTATTCTTTTTTTTTTCTTTCCTTCATATCCAACATCGACATCACAGCCCTTACCAACAAAATGGTTGGATTTATCTACAATTCCAATAAGCTGCTCCCCGCTCTGGCCCCATCAGAGCCCCGAGCCGCTCTGAACACCCAACAGCTCTCACAGAGCCGGACATCCTCTCGCTTCATCAACCATCACGGATCCCCCACGTCTGCCCTTACCAACAAAATGAGCAAATCGGGCTGCTACAGAGACGGCGGCATGCCGCAGCAGAAACCTGACTGTCTGAACATTTCCGCCAATTACAAGACTAAATTGTGCTGGTTCTTCGCGAAGAACGGCGTCTGCAAGTACGGAGGGAAATGTCGGTACGCCCATGGCTACGGAGACCTGCGGAGCCTGCAGCTCAAAATGAACCTTTGCCACCATTTCTATAAGGGGCGCCCATGCCTCCACGGCGGAAGTTGTGGATTTATTCACAATTCCCATCAGCTGCTCCCCGCTCAGCCCACATCAGAGCCCCGAGCCGCTCTGAACAAGGACGGCTACCGACAGATGGACGTTTCCCCACCCCAGCAGCTCTCACAGAGCCTGACATCCTCTGGCTTCTTCAACCATCACGGACCCTCCACAGTCATTGCCGGCGCCATCACCTGCTGCATCCCCAGCGTCCCCGCCGTCGTCTTCTCGAAAGTCCCAAATCCCTGTAACCCCTGCCTCGGCCTTATCCCCACCGTCCCCGCCGTCGTCTTCTCGACAGTCCCAAATCCCTGTAACCTCTGCCCCGGCCTTCTTCTGCTTCACTAGCAAAGAGGGGCTTTGTGACGCGCTGGCCTGAACGGTCTACCCGGGTTCTCTCGGGGTCCTGTGGTCATGCGCAACAAGGCTTATGGCATCGAGGTCTTTATTTGTTTTTTTGTGGTGTTTGTTTAAAATAAAAAATAAAACAAGACAAGAACAACGTGTTTTTACTACATTGTATCTGATAAGAGTCAAAATGTGTTTTCCGTGTTGTTTCGCTGACCCTGATATCGTTGAGCTTCTTAAGCAAATAAAAAGACTCAGACACATTCACTTTTTCTGCTCTTTATTCGTTTGCCGTGGACATTCACAGAGTTGTCTTGGCGTCGCAGTATTCTGTCTGAAAATCTTTGGTGCAGACTTTCGCACTTTCCAGCCGTGCTCACTTGCGTTTTACGCAACGTATCTCCTCCAAAGAAACAGGCCGTATTCTCGTGCCCCAGTGCTTGTCCCTGTCAGGGGGGACGTGCAGCAAAGTCCAGGTGGGTGTTTGTTCGGCAATGCCCTCCAAGAGTCTTCTTTCACAGCAGCGGATGACGCCGTGCATTCCGTTGGCAAGTATTGTCCCTTCGCCGGAGTAATTCGTGCAGAGCCACGCCACCCCCGTGCGCCGCAAATCCGGGTCTCCGTTCTTCTCTGTTGCAATCGCGTACTCCACGAACAAGTGAGTCTTTCCCACGCGCCTCACCCGTACGGGCAACGCTGCGATGCCGGCCGCGATCAAAGCATTCGCTCCGCTCAGAGCATCAACGTCAGAGTCCCAACCGGCGAAATCTTCGTCTGGACAAGCGCAGCGGCCAAGGGGGTAGCGACCATCTTCCGTTCTACCACCCATTCCTTCGAGCTCTGCGTAAGTCGTCTCCTCGGATGAGGTTCTGACGATGAGCGTTCTGCGACCGTTGGTTTCACCCAACCGGAGCTTGTGCATTTTGAGGGTCTCCGTGAGTCTCCGTGATCTCAGAACGGTCAGGTTGCCTTTCTTCTTCTCGGCCCCTTGGGTCGTCCTCCCGTTGCCGCAGCCTCATTAGTATGTCAAAGGAAAAAGGCCCTGACGGGAGAGCTTTCCGTCTGATCAAAAAGTGAATTTCATGATCGCATCTGGAGCAAACTCGAAATGCAAGGGCACGCAATAAAGGCACAGAACCGCTTGACACAAGGACGTTGGTATGAGATCGATTTAAACACCACACAGACTACAGCATTTTATCTTTTTATTTGACTTCAACCATCCAAAACATGTTCCAAAAATAAAAGGATACAGAAGCAGCACACAATGAACCTAATGGCAAACTTGATGTCTCAGGGCGGCAGCCCCACATCCTTCTCTACCAAACAGGCGTTCCCGAGCCCAGGCTCCTATGCTCTGAACTGGTCCCCTCATGTGACAGCGGCTCAATTTCCGATCAGGGTGATTTCCGAAACCTCCACCACGGGCGCCCTGCCGCTAGCGTCGCTCGCCTTATCTACGTGATCCCAATGCGGCGGATCTGAACAGTTGACCGCGGCGGGTTGTGCAGATTTGACCTTTGTCAGCTTCGCCAAATTGTACAAGTACGGCTCGTCTGGGTTTGCGCCTCCCTGACGCGTCGCTACCATGTAGCACCTCGTCTCGCGGGCCGGATCGGGGTCTTTACTCAGCACGATGGCATACAGGTGCTCCGTGGACGCCCCGTGGATCTCGTATCCTTCGCAAGGCGACCAGATAGCGACCAACTTGCAGCTGAGAAGTTGCGATAGCTGTAGGAACGCTTTCGAGCACCGTAGATCCACGGCGCTGCATTCCCTGGCGACATCATCTGTGGTCTGGAGCACCCCGCAAAGGGTCTTCGGAGCGCTTTCGCTCTCACCCAAGTGTATGAGTCTCACGTCTTGATGGGTGTAATGCCGCACAATGTTTGGCAGCGATACGGAGGCCGAGCTCTCCCCGAGTCGCACGCAGTGGACACGTAGGTGCTCCGATCTTTCTGACTTGGACTCCGTTTTCAAAAAATCAGGGCGCTTGGGAGAAGCGCAGTTTGATCGGAACGCGTCTCCGCCTGACGAGGCGGCCCTGTGTACTTTCGTCGGCGTGGACGCACCGGTTTTCGAGCCTTCGTCCACCTCCGTCAATTCGCTTGTGGGGCTGACCTGCCGGGAGCCCAGGTTCAGCTTTCGCTTGGCCACCCTTCTCCAGGTGTCGCTGCAGGACGCTTCTGTGTGCTCCATCGGAGTTTGCTCCGTACACAGAGATGACACGGTTGTCCTTATGTAATTTTCATAGTCCTGGAACAGCGAGCCTCCGGGGGATCCCATCGCTTCATCTTCGCTGCGGTCGAGTCCTTTTAGCCTTCTGACGCAGTCGTGCCGGAGCAGCCGTGACACTCTCTTCGCAGAGCACAGCGCGGCACACCGGATTCTTTCGATCAGCTCCGTCTCCACTGCGCTTTTCTCCACGCCTATCAGTTGGCACACAACGGCCACGATACCTTTCAGAATCTCCGTTTCGTACGTGAGCTTTTCCGTGAGGCACTTTTGTCCGGCTATCGTCTCATCGGCCCGTTTCAGACGTGTCAGGAGGGCCTTGGTCTGGCTCTGACTTTCGTCTGTCGCGGCTGCGTTCTCGGCGGCCAGCTCTCGACTCCGCTTCAGTTCGGCCTCCAGCTCGTTGACGCGTTTCGACCGGGACTCGTTTTCGGCATCCGCTTGCTTCTCTCGGTCCTGCAGCTTGGCGATGAGCTTTGATGCGCGCTCCTCCTCCACCTTGCTTCGATCTAAGTGTTCTGCGGCCAGCTCTCGGCTCTGCTTCAGATGGGCCTCCAGCTCAATTACGCGCTTTGACAGGGACTTCTTCTCGGCCTCATTTCGCTTCATTTCGGCATCCGATTTCTTCGAGAGCATCAAGGCTGTCTCCTTTTCGGCTTTCATTTCCTTCACTTCGTTCTGCAGCTTCTCCAGGACTCGCCCCTTCTCGCTTAAGTCCTTCTTCGACGAGGCTATGACATTTTCAGCGAAACTTAACTCTTGCCGCAGCTCAGCCAAGTCCAAGTTTGCTTTTCTAACTTTGGCTTCCATCTCCATGTGCTCTTTTACGAGGTCTATTTTCATCTGCTGATGGGCGGATTTGTCCGTGGTGTACTTCAGGCTAACCTGCCCCAGTTGATCGCTCAGCTCAGCCAAGCGGGACTCGTATGTTTTCTGGTCGCGAGCCTCTCTTGACGCGATTTGGAGACGCTCCGCTAAACTCTGGACTTTGTCATGCAGGACCCAGCCAACACTTACCACACTTTTCCAACAGGCGCGAACGTGTGAGGGACTGAGGCGGCCCTGTGGCTCAGCTTGAGGCCAGTGAAATGTACCACAGCCCGGGGACGCGGACTCAAGTGATTCCAGGGCACGCATCAGGGCCCGCTGCCCACGTTCGGCCTCCGCTTCATTTCCCCCGGCGAGTATCTCGGACACGACTCCCAGGGTTTCGTCCGCGAGTGCCAGTCCCCCAGGTTCCCTCACGAATGTCCGGTCGCGGAACATCTCCTGCACGGCTCCCGTCAACCTGTGAAGCGCCGCGTCGTAGCTGACGCAGAGTTCGGATGTCAGCTCGAATCCCAGCACCGCCTCCTGGCCCTCGGCGTAGGCCAGATTCTTGTGGAACCATTTGGCCAGGGCGTCGAATTGCCTATGGAACGCATGGGCTTCGTCAAGGGCTTCCTCCAAATAGCTGTTCCTCGTCGACGGGCGGTCTACTGAGACGGCGGGATCGGTCCTCGATGTCGAGCAGGTCGCAGTAGAGCCCGAACGGACAAGTCCCGATATGATACCCAAGAACTCCGCAAGACTGTCCTTTCCAATAGTCTGACGAGAGAGAAGGCCCCCCGAGCTGCGCTCGGAGCTCGTCGGCCCTCCCGTTCGAGTAGTAGCTGCTCCACAACCTGAGGTAGGAGGGATCGTCTCCAACTGAGCGTCCGAGCACCTTCTCCCTGAGTTCGAGTCGAGCCCGTTTCTGCCAGATCCACCAGCCAGCATCCGGCTCCTCCTCGGCCTCCGCGTGACGGTGAAGCTCTTTGGCTTCGCTTCTCGGCTCATCCCCCTTGCTGCCTTCCAGCCCGCCGCCGTGCCTCCCGCCTTCCCTCAGCTCTTCCGCACTGACTCCAAATGTCCTACGGTGATTCAGGCAGAGCCTCCCGCCTTGCGCCGGCACCGTTGCGCACAGGGTCGTGCAGATTTTTCCCAAGAGCAGGCCGTCGATCTGAGACACAGCCAGAATCCTTAGGGCCGCTGGCTCGCAGGCCGAGGGGCAGACGCCGTTCGTGAAACCGCACCGTTGGCAGATTCGCCCCCAGGAAATCCCAGCGCTCCGCAGCTCTCGCGAGAGCAGGTCCAGTTCGCGAGACCAACGCGAAAGCGCTCCGCAGCACAGTGCGGTCAACACCACGGCCCAGTACGGCGCGCGGACCTGGCGGTCCGCTGAAATGACGTCTGGGCCTTCGGGCTCGACCACCTCGATCCCCGAGCGAGTGAGATGCGCTAGCAGCCACACGCCGGAGCTCGGTGGTGAAGGAGGCCTCAGGGGACTGTTGACCACCCAGCGGGACAGGGCTCCGGGGTCTGCGTCACCCTCTCGTCGCCACAGCACACTGGTGCCCCAGACGGCTTGCGTGGGGTCGGGGAGCCAGCTCGAGTCTGACGCTCTGCCGTCAGTACGAAGCGCAGCGCGGGCCACGGTCAGCCGACTTTGTTCGTGCAAGATTTTAAACGCGAGCGGGGCTCCCAGCGTGGCCAGCGTCGCGACCGTGACCTCTCGCGCAACTCTCTCCCTTTCAGACAGGTCCCCGTCGCGAGACGCCGCGACCGTGTAGTAGGAGAAGCGGTTCAAGCTGGTATATATCGAGGACACTAGCTTCTCAGCCTTATCCGTTCCATGTCCGCAGGCCAGACTCGCTCCAGGTTCTGCTGTGTCGTAGTGCTCGGAGTGGCGCAGCTCAACCCAGGCCAGGGGTGCGCTGGCCAAAACGGAGATCCTTTTCACCGGGTAGCCCTTGGCATGTCGCTTCCCGGCTCTGAAATGCCTGTCCGTCACCAGACCATAACTCTCACTCCCCTGCGAGTACACCACCCTCAGGACCATGCAGCGCGCGCCTCGCAGAGCGCCGGGCCCGACTGGGATGAAGACGGGACCTCCTAGTTTCGGGCCGGTGAGCGTCACGCTCGAAGGCAACCTTTTCTCTATTTCGTAAAGCTGCACCCACGTGTACTCCAGAAGGACTGGAGCATCGGACCCCTCCAGCTCCACAACCAGTTGAGGCTCGGAAGGCCCCGTCGCGCACATGCCGTCTAAACCCGGATCAACTTGAGAGCTTAAGTTCAATTTAAACACCACACCAACCTTTTTTTTTTGTTCATTTATTTGTCTCATACCATCAAAAACTTTTGCCAAAGGAAAAAAAAAAAAGTTACACGAGCAGCACACACGAACATAATGGCACCGCCACACCGTTATAGCAGGGTGGCCTCCCGATGTCCTTCCCTCCCCCCCCCCCCTGAAATCCTCCCTCGTATGCGGAGTGCCGAGCTCACGTTCCTCTCCTCGGACTCGGCTGTCTCGCACGACCCCCGAAATTCGGGCTGTTCTTTGTGTGGGAGCCATTCTTCTGTAGATCAGTGGTCTACGACGCCGAGTTCTTTGGCTCGCTCTATCCGGAGGGTTCGGAGAGGAGGTTGCGAAGACATCTCAGATGCCGATTCGTTTCCATGAACAGAACACGCAGCGTGTGTAGAGCGTGTCTAGGTCCACTAGTGAATGGTCTATTTGCAAGCGGGGCAGACGGTGTACGGTTTCGGGTCCGGGAAGGTCAGCGTACTAAGTGGCACGTATTTTACCTAAAAAGGGGCCTAACGCGGAGTGGTGACCTCACTCTGTGCGAGGAAACCTGCCACTTTGAATGGCTGAGTTTATGAGACCCCCTGGAGCATACTCGAAACGCACTGAACTATACTGAAGTGAACTACACACAGACTGTAATGTTGTGTCTTTTATTTGACTCGAACCATCAAAAGCGTGTTCCAAAACCAACCAAAAATTACACAAGCAGCACACAGAAACACAATGAAACCAACGCGGCGTCGTGATATCGCAGGGCGTCAGCCTGACGTCTTTCTCCCCCTGAGATCGGGAGTCCCGAGCCCAGGCTCTCATGCCTCACACCCTCCCGGGCGGTCCTCGTCCCAACGCTCCCCTCCGATTTCCGCGTAGAAGCTGAGAGTGGTGTTGCTCGCCACACCGTCCAAGTACTGCGAATCGTGCAGAGGATCGACGAGAGCAACGGGCGCTCCTGCCGAGGACGCCTCCTCCGGGATCTTGCCTTCGTTCGGAGCTGGGTCCTCTTCGACGACCGCCAAGCTCTTGTGAGCTCGGACTATCTCCTCGATCACGCGCTCCCTCCTTCCCAGCACATACACGGTGTCCAGGTACGCGGACAGGTTGTCGTACTTGCCCGTCTTCAGAGCGGGCCCTCCGCGAGGTCTTTGAGAAGAGGCGAAGCGGGCCTCGCTCCCGTAGTGTCTGTCCATTATGTCCCGAAACATCGGGTCGGGCAGCTCGCAGACGCTTCGAAACACTGACGCCTCGGTCCCCGGTTCTCGGTCCATCTGGAGGGTCAAGGAGGGAGGGACAGGAGGACTCGAGGGGATCTCAGGTGCCGATTCGGTTTGATGCGCAAAACACGCAGCGCGTGTGGAGCGTTTCCAAGTCCACTAGTACTTCGGAGAAAATGGTCTGTTTGCAAGCGGGGCACACGGTGTACATCTGCTTCAGGTCGGTGAAGGTGCACGTGTTCACGGTCGACGTGCTGAGCGGCACGTTCGCCACCGGGGCCGCGCAGCAGGACGAGACGAATTTCATTTGTTCGAAATCGAACGCCACGTCGATGTTCCTGGGGTTGCCTTTCACTTCGGACGATCGGAACGTCTGGTTCTTCAGACACCTGACGCACCTCAGGTCTCCCTCCGCGGCCCGAGCCCGGTCCCGGCCCGGAAGCCCCACGGGTGCCAGCAGTATCTGTTTGTGGTTGTAGTCTATCCAGTTTATGTGACAGCTCAACACGGCGTACAGCAGCATCCGTCGTTCGGGGCTCTGGCTTCGCAGCTGCCCGAACTGCTCCCTGCTGACCATGTCCGCTGCTTCCCTGAGCTGCGGGATGCACGCCGCGGCCATCTCGAGCGGCCGGTCCGTCGTGTAAGCGGCGGCCAGCCTGTAATAGCAGCTCAAGGGCCACTCCGAATTTAGCGCGAGCATCGAGTGGCCCGAGGCCTTCACGCACTGAAATGCTCTGACGAGTTTGCAGTGGTACGACCGACTCCTGGGGGCAAAGCAGAAGCGAGACCACTTCACGGGGTCTCCGCTCGACCCGTCGCCTTCCGGGCGGCTGCTCAATGGAGCAGAGGTCGTCCGGAGGGTGGCGAAAGGAGACACTGAGCGCAGTACACGTGTCACCCGTCTCCCGCATTCGTTCGCTCCGAGAGCCGCTCGGCTCCGCCGCGACTTGGCCTGGGGGCCCGCTCCGCCGTCGAGAGGCGCTCCCGATTTCTCCCGAGAGGGAGGTCGGACGACGACGGAGCTGCCCTCTGCCCGCTGGTCCGAGATGAGCCTAAAAGCCTCCAGTCTGAGGGCCAGGGCCTTGTGCGAAGAGTGCGACTCGTCAAAAAACAGATCTTCTGCTTGGAACCTGTAGAAGTCAGCAAGCAGGGCCACCCTGAGCATTGCCTCGCGCCCCCTCAGCTTGGACAGCTCGTCGCGGTCGGGCACAGTCCCCTCTCCAAACAGACCGTCTGAGCCGACCAGCACGGGGCGCAGAGTCGAATCCCAAAGGTTAGAGCACAGCGAGTAGGCTTCGCCGTAATCCTCGACCGGAGCTTTGGCCTTGCTCGTCAGCAGCCTGACCAGCTGAGCTCGAACGCTCGAACTGTCCCGAGAACCCTGTCTAATTTTGTTATGGCACACGGCGTGGTTGTGGAGGCACTCAAGGTAAGCCTGGACGAGGGCTGCTTTTGCGTGGCAACCGGACCGCACGACTCCGCCGTCGCTTACCCGTGCCCCGTGGAAGCTTTCGCGCCCGTGCTCCTCGGATCGCCCGTCACGCTGCATGTCTACTGCCCGGCCCTGTTCCCCGACAGGGTGTTGAGAGTGCACGCCGAACACCTGGGTCACTTCACCGGGATGAGGAACGTGCCTCGCGTGGACCCCCAGCAGGAACGAGCGCTCTTCTCAGGTCTGTGTGGACTGTTCGGCACAGAGCGAGTCCTCGGCCTTTACCGGGAGGCCCTGAACGTCGGAGACGGCGGCGAGGGAGCCCCGAGCCAGGACGGCGGAGCAATCGAAAAGCCGCCGATGAGCGACGGGGAGCTCTGCCCCTCCGTGTTCGTCAAGTTTCGCAGAGAAAACACGCGGGAGGCCAGGCGGATCGCATCTCTGGCTAGCCAACTGACGGGGTTGTTCGACCTGGAGGATCTCAGAGAGAAAGCGATCCCCCACGTCAAGGGAGAGGAGCCGGCTCACATGTTGTTTCTGTTTCTCGTCCAGCTTACGGCCGTGTTCCTCAGCTCCTGCCTGGACGAAGCTAGCCTCGCCACGCTCATGAGCGTGGCTCTCTCCCCGTTCCTGGAGGGCAACTTCTGCGACCCCCTGTGCGCCGCCACCCTGCTGAAGCCCATGTTCATCCCGTGGTTCGAAGCGTTCCCCAGGAAGGCGGACGGCCCGGAGGCGAAAGCAGACCCCGAAGCCAAGCTGAAGTACTACAGGCTGTACAAGGGCTACGAGATCACGAACGATGGCGCGGACGTCTCTTCCGTGCTGGAGGACGACCTCACGTGGACCAGCGCCAGCTTGCAGCTGCGCACTCTGGGCTACAAGATCGAGGAGAGCCTTAGCAAAACGCTCTGGTTCGTGGCCCCCCAGTTCGGAGACAGGCTGCGCATGACTCGCGACTCTTGCATCGGGAAAATGGCCGTGTCCCCGGGCGAGCACGTCAACCTCATCCGCTCCTGCCTGCTCTGCGACAACGTGATGGCCTACGTGCAGTGCGCGCTCTTCGGCACGATCCGCAACATGCTGCCCTGCCACGCCAACAGCGAGTTCTGTGAGACCGTGATGGCGGCCCTGAACGGCTCCATGAGGAGGTTTGCGGCCGAGGCGCGTCACCAGAGCAGAGAGCTGTTCTCTCGCCTGGAAGGGTGGAGCGGCCCCTGCGCCGGCAACTGCCTGTACACGTCCGGCGTCAGTTTCGCTGGTCAGTCCGAGGGCAGGAACCTGTTCTTCGGCAAGATCTTCACCGGCCCCGAGGACAGGAAGCCTCCGGGCAAGTACAAGACGGCATTTGGAGACTTTTCCAGCGTCACTCTGGGCCTTTCGCTCAAGACGGGCTTGCTGGAGGCGCTCAGGGTCGCGCTGGAACGGGACGAGGCGCCCAAGGCGGGCTGCGGATTGAGGCGCGAAGCCGGCGGCCGCATGCAAAAGATGCTCTCCACGGCCCAGGAACCCGTGTGCGCGGAGAGGGTGGTGACCGAGGTCGCTTTCTTCGCTCGCTATCACCACAGGTTCAACTCCGGAGAGTTCACCGAGGTGGGTTGCGTGAAAGCCATGAGCGAGCCCGGCTTCAACGAGCAGATACACAAGGACGTGCTGGACGACAAGAGCGAGTACCGCCTGTCCCTCGCCCACGGCGCACTGCCGATGTGCGCGCTCACGCTTTCCATGACCATGAGACAGGCCGTCATGATGACTTTGGGGTTCTTCTGCGTGGAGCTCGCGCACGGAGCTTACGCCGGGGCCAAACTCAACTACAGTACGCTGTGCTCCCGCTTGGTCTCCCTCTCCACCGTGGCCAAATTCAGGCACGGGAAAGACAGCGACAACACGAACGTCTTCCAGGCGTTGTACGGCAACTGCCTGAAGCTGACGTGCGCCATGTTCAGCAAACCGAATCCGCACGCACCGATAAACTATCACGATCTAGATCTAGTCGAGTGGCTGCACCCCGACAACCCTCGCCTCCCCTGCTACCTGCGCAAATCGCTGGCCATGATAGGAGGCACCAAGGCTCGAGTTAGAGACATAATGCGGCAGCACGGACTCTGCTACAACAGAGTTATGTTCAGCGATGGCCAGCGCCGGTTGCTGTTCTCCCACGCTTTCGCCAACGCGGACTGCCTGATCCACGCACCGGTTACGATCTGCTCCAGCCTCAGGCTGTTTTCGAACACCCAGAAGTCGTTCGGGTCGCTCAAGGCCTGCAGGTGGGGCTGCTACTACCGAGTGACGATCATGAGCAACGGCTGCGTGAACACGGCCCTGTATACGAACCGCGGATACGGGGGCTTTGACGGCATCGCCTCTCAAGGCAGCGCCACCGGGGACGAGGTGTTGGAGAAGATCAAGCGAGAGGTGTCTCGCGTGTTGCCCAGGATCGACGTGGGCCGTATCAGGATGATGGCCCCGGAGATGAAGGAGACGGAGTTTGCAGCCCTGGTGTCCGCGGTGAAAGACAGCAACATCGAGGTCACCGGGCAAATGGACGGCGACGCTGAGCTTGAGCCGTGGCAGGAGGATGGCGCGGGGGAAGAAAATGCGAAACGCCCCTTGGACCACTCTGTCGGCGCCGACGACGCCAAGAGAGGTCGCTGGGATGCCTGTGAGACTGGTCGGGTGTCCGAGGACGAAGAATTTTTCTTTTTGGAGTGAGTCGATGGTGGGGTGTGTGGGCTGTGATAGATGGAAAGGAAGAAAAAAAAAAAAACAACAACTTTGCACTTGGAATGTGGTTGAAAGCAAACATGTGCGAATAAAAATGTTGTGAGAGAACAAACACAGAGTCGTCTGGTCATTTTCTTGTCTCCAGCCTTCACAAACTTACGAAATGAAACGCGTTTGGCCGCGACGGCTCTACCTCAGCCGCGACACCGAGGTCAAGTGACAACCAGAGGCCCAGTGCTGAGGAGAGGGCCGACGGCGAGAGGTGTCGCTCGGGCTGCCTCAGAGTACAGAGACTTTTTTTTTTTTTTTTCATTTAGAGAGTGACACAGAGTGTGTACAAACCGACGGCGAGCGGCCGGGGAGGAGATAGCAGGGGAAGAGGCTGGGGCGTCGCGAAAGCATGCCGCAGACCGCTCCGTCGTCCGTTTAGATGATTTTGCGAAAGAGGAGACAACACTTGTGTGCGGTTGGAAAGTGATTGAAAGCAAGCCTACGAATAAAGAATAAAGTGACATGACAAACACAGCCGTTTTCATTGTTTTATTGTTTCGCTGCCTCGAGTCTTCACGAGTGTAAGAAATGAAGTATGTTCAGGTGTAACAGCTCCACCGTGAGCATCAGCTGCCGGTAGGCGCAGCCCAGAGCGTGCAGATCCAGTCGCACGCAGAAAGCGAATCGGGACTCCATGCTCCCGATGGTGTTTCCCAAGCGGCCCTCCTGCGTCGTCCCGACGGGCCTCGTTTTGCGACGGGCCTCCAGTCTGCGCAGGGATTCCTCGGCCCTGCTGTAATCGAGCTCCCCGCAGCGGGTCAGCTGCAGCTCTCCGGGCTGCACGCGCGCGCTCACCAGAGGGCTGAGGGCCCCGCAGACCGACACGAGCATTTCCGAGTTTGCCGTCCGCTCGCGGGCCACGGGACACGCGAGGTTGGTGAACTTGCACCTAGGCGTTTCTTCCCTGCCGTGGTGTCGATCGCGCGGGTCGCGGGGCTCTTCGAAGGAGCACAGCCCGTACATGTTCATGAACTGGTACGAGGTCGAGGCCGTGCTTTGCCTTTCCACGTGCTCGCGCACCATGTCTTTTATGTCAGAGAGGGCTTTGGCCCTCAGTTCGCCGTACAGCCTCCTGTATTCCGCGTCGATAGGACTCTCTCCTTGGTCGTCGTCCTCCTCCCTGATTCTCTTGGGCGCAGGAGGCTCATCGTTCGGCTCGCCTTCGCCCTCCCAGTTCGGGAGCGAGCCGTAGCATGCTTTGACGGCGCTCGCCACGAAAAAAAGTTCGGGGATGTCCGCGGGACGCGAACCTCCCGTTTGCGTGGACATAACCGACTGCGCCCACTTGATCCGATACCTGGTCGACGAACTCGGAAGCGCCTCGCTCGCCGACGTGCCTTTAGTAGAGTGCCTGGTCAAGCATCTGGAGCTGGTCTCCGGCCCTGACGTCTGGTCTCCTAGGGCACGCGCCTACGTCGGCTACGACCCTCAGGTCCACGGCTCTTTCGGGCGGTTGAGGCCCGGACCGGCCGGCCGCGTGCGGTTCCTGCGGAAGCTGCTGCCCGTTTACTGCAGGCTGTGCTTCCTCTGCGACTGTCACGGCAGGGCTCTGGATGCCGCGAGGACGCTGCGGTCTAGACTGGCGGCGGCCGCCGAGTCCGGGGGATCGGCGGCGCCCCCGAGCCTCGCGTACGAGACCAGGGCCTTGGAGTACCTGACGGAAAACCTCTCCTCCGCTCCACCTCCCGAGTGGGACTGCGTGCGCCGTTCCCCTGACGTTTCGGCCGAAGTGAAAATCGCGAGCGAGCTGCTCTGGTCCCACTTGGTGCTGGTTTACGCCGGCAACCGCAGGCTGCTGCTCTTCAACGCGGAGCTGTTTTTCTCGAGGCCGCTACAGTCGACGGCCCTCTGCTCCAGCGAGCTCAGGGAGGCGCTGTTTTTGCACGGCAAGCATGGACCCTTCTCCCAGCGCAAAGGCCGCCTTCAGGCGCGAGGAGCGAGTATCGGCTCTGCGTGGCAGGGGCGAGACTGCCCCGTTCTTCCACCAGACCCGCGTGCACAGCGAGGGCCTAGATCCGACGGGGGGAGAGGAATGTTGCGAGAGACCCGAGTGTCTCGACTGTGCTGGCTCGCGGTTTTGTGGCTCCTGGACCAGCACCGATGCCACAGCGAACTTGGTTGGCTCAGTAGGCCCGTACCGTGCCGTCCCTAGCCCCGACGTGCTCGGGCGGGGCGGGGAGCCAGAGCCCCGGCGCCCTTCTCCGCAGGAGACGAACGACACCCTCAGGGCCGCCGGCAGCTGCGTGGTGGACCTGAACGGCTCCGTGCTCCTCCACGTGCTTCACGTGAACACGGTGGGCAACCGCAAGTTCAGCGCCGTGGTGTACTCGGAGAGCCTCAGGCGCTACGCCCTTCAGCAGTCCAACACAACAAAAACCAAGCTCGTGAGCAGGCTCCGCTTCGTCTCGGACAAGAAGAAGCTCAGCTCCCGACACGGCTACAAGAACACCCGCATCGAGTTCTCGTCCAACCCCAGCCGCAGCGCGAACTACACGTCCAACGCGAAGCACGCGCTGCAGCCCTACTTCAGGGGGCTGTTCGAGACCGTGTCCATGGCCCAGGGCACCTGCGTGGTCTCCGCTAAGCCCTTCGAGGTGAACAACGAAAACCTCACGAGCTACATGTACGGCGTGGCGAACCCCGCGAGCGTGGTGATTCGCATGAAAGACACCAAGAAGGACTTTCACACTCCCTTCTTCTTCTCCTCGGTAAACGTGACGGGCGAGGAGAACAGGCACCAACTTTTCTCCTCCATGTCCATCAATTCGCAGAGGGTGAAGAGCGCGGCCGAAGAACTCCCCCGGGCCCTGGCCTCCGTGGCCTCGCTCGTGGAGCTCCACGGCCACTTCAACAGACTTTGCTGCGAGCTGGCGCACGAGCGAGGTGGCACTCTCACGACCAGGGAAAAGGTCTGCCTGGTGTACCTCACGGAGATGTACTTTTTGCGAGTCAGGGACCGGAACAACCCCACGCGCTGGCCCGGCTACAGGGAGGCGCTGAGGGGCTCATTCGCGGGCCGCTACGGGAGCCGGCTGACGGCATTTCAGGACAGAGTCCTCTCCAACTACTACCAGAAAAACCCAGAGTTCGTCCACCTGGTCCCGTGGCTCCTGGACAACCCGAGCGTGCGGCACCGCGAGATGCTCTCGGCCCACGAAGCCTACCTGAGAGAGGAGGGAAAAGAGGCCGCTCGAGCAGAGCTGATAGCGGCCGTGGTCTGCCACTGCGAAAACGACCTGACCCGCCGCCCCCCGGAGGGCTTCCCTGACCTGCGGGACGTCGACTTCTCGCGACTCGGCTACAGTGAACTCACGCTGAGGCACGCGCTGGACAAGTCCACCAAGGCCAGCGACGACGCTCGCCCAGGCGGTCGGGCTAAATGACCGGCGCGGTCCCCACGATAGCGAGCCCCCCCTACCATGACGACCGAAGTGAGCGGTGGCACCGAACTCGGGAGCCTCCCTCGAGCTTCCATCCTCAGGGTCTGGGAGATAGTGAACCGGCACTACGAATCCACCTTGAGCTCGCTCGAACGAGAGGACACCTCTCGTAGAGCCGCGGCTCGGGTCAGCTCGCTGGCGAAGGAGCTGCATGACCTGACCGCAGCCTGCACGGAGAGGCTCGAACGCGTGGAAGCTCGCGTCAAGGAACTCAAGGCCCTCGAGTTCGGCGGAGTTCGCAACGAGCGGCCCGACGGAGCGCGGGCCGGCGAGGCTCTCGGCGGAGAGTGGCACTTTGTCTACACGCGCCGAGGAGATGTGTTCGGATACATGAGGCTGATCCCCGAAACGCTCTCGCGGCTCCCCTCGGACGCGGACGACACGAGCCTCTGCGGCGGGCAGAGGGCCGAGTTCACGCTGCCGACACAGGTGGCGGCGGAGGCCCGTCGTGTCCCCACGGGCCGGTCCGGGAGCGCCCGAGGACGAGCGGAGTGCCCCCGCTGCGGCGAGTCTCTGGATCTCTCGGAGTTCTGGAGGCACGCGGTGTATGAGATCGCAGAGAGGGGAGCCAGGGTTCCTGCGCGCCGCCCCCCCGTTCGTTCAGACGGTCCGCGACCGAGGTGGACCTTGGAAGAGGGCGAAGGTTGGGACGAGCCCATTTACAGGCCCAGAGACCTGACGAGCACGTGCGAAATCGGCGAGTGCTTCTCCCAGCTGAACTTGAAACACTTTCTCTCGGACGATGACTTCTCCGGGGCCCTGGACCGCGCTTTCGAACTCTTGGCTCTGAGGTTGAGATCTTAACGGAGACCACAAAGACGACACGGCTGTTGGCAAAAAAAAAAAATGGTTGAAAGATTAAGAGAAGAATCGAAAGGAAGAAAAAAAAAAAGAAAAAGAAACTGTTGTGTGCACGCAGAAAGTTGTTGACAGCGGACACATCTGAATAAAAATGAAAGTTGTGAGATAACAAACACAGTGCTGTTTCATTGTTTTATTGCGTCAAGGTTTCATAAGCATACACAATGAAGTATGTTCAGGTGTTACAGTTCCACTGTGACCGTGAGGGCTTTGGGTTGCTCAAGGCCGGTTGATGTTCACGAAGCAGGTGCTCAACGGTCAATCGTGCCTGGTACGCGAACAGGAGGGCTTCGACTGTCAAAGCAGAGCCACCGGGGACAAAGGGTCGGAGAGGGGAAGCTTGGACGAAACATTTTGTATTTTCGAAAAAGGAAGACTTTTTCTGTCGGGAAATCTCAGAGTGGGGCAATGAGCTTTGAAAGAACAAAAACAAATAGTGGTTGAAAGCAGACGTGTGCAAACGAAAAGCAACGAGAGAACAAAACTGAAAGTTGTTTCATTGCCTCAATGTCTCAAGCCTTCAAAATAAAGTACGTTCAGGTGTGACAAAGACTTTTTTTTGTCCTTTTATTTGTTCGGAGATTTCCGAGGTACTTTTCGCGAAGAAAGTGGTCAAAGGCAAACGCTTGCGAATAAAATTGTACGAGAGCTGTTTCATTTGTTTTCTATCGTCTCGAATTTCTGCGAAATGATATTCCGGCACAACAGTTTGACCGTGACCGTCGTCTGCCAGTAGGTGCAGCCCAGAGCGTGCAGATCCCGGCGCACGCAGAGAGCGAATCGAGATTCCGGACTCCCGAGGACGCTCCGATTTTGACCCGCTTATTTACAAGCCCAGAGACCTGTTGATTACCCGCGAAATCGACGAGAGCCGCTTCCACCGGCCACCATGTTCTCATATTCCTACAAGCCGAGCGCAGCCTTCGCCTCGGCTCCGCTCGGAGCCCGTCCCTCCGCCGCAACGCCCACAGTCAGCGGTGTGGCGAGACAGGCCGAGAAAGATCTCCGCTCGGAGAACGAGGGGGTCGGGCCTTCTCGGGCGGCTCCTGGGATCTACGAGACCCTCGCGAGCGATGAAGTGGTCACGCTCGACTGCCTGACTGGGGTGGTGCGATCTGAGCGGGGCTGCACGTTCGTGCAGTACACCCCGACGGAGGAGCACAAGCTGCGCGCCGGGCGGAAGAGCGTCCCAGTGGAACAGATCAACAGGTTCCTTAGGTCGTTAGGGGACAGCGGCGTGCCAGCTGAAACCTCCTTGATTTCGCTCTGCCCGCTGGAGCCGGGCCGCCGGAAGACCCTGTGGATAAGGGTAGCGCTGGAGGAAGTGCAAGAACTCAGCCTGGAAGCCCTGTGGATGCTCAAGGGCGAAGCCCGGCTTCACGCGGAGAGGACCAGCCTCGTCGTGTGGCTGGAGTCGAGCGCGCTGGGTTCCAGCTCGCTGAGCCCGACGGCCGAACGAACCCTGTGCCCCGCATCCGAAAGGGACGCGGAACGTCTCTCCGCTCTCGCCGAAGAGGGCCTCCTGAGCCCCTCTGAGAGAGGAGAACGGCGCGAAGAGGGCTCGAGTCGAGAGGCCGCCCACGTCTCGACACAACGAGACGAGTCGGGGCCTGAACAGTCCGGTCTGAAGCGCGTGAGGGTCAGAACGGGAGAGGTTGGCGACTGCCCAACACACAGCCTACCCGAGAACTCGAGAGACGGCCAGCCGTGCAGGAGATCGAAAAGACAAATACGACGGCGGGTGCAGTCCTCCGGGGTAGGTTTCATCAGAAAAAGAATCAAAGCTACAAAGGCAGCCGAGAAAAGGGTCGAAGCGGAGTCGACATTTGCTCGATTCGGACGGGAGAACTCCACGATCTCTCCTGAAGAGACTTCATCGCTTCCTCCTCCTCCTCCGCCTCAGCCTCCCGTTCGTCCTCACGATCCTGTTCCCCGTCACGGCACCGTCAAGGCCCCCACGCGCAAAGCGCAGGATCGGACCGAAAGAGGGCTCGGGGCTTTGTCCCTCTCGTCTCGGCGAGTAGAAAGGCAGCCCCGGGCGCTTGGCGGAGAGTCTCCACCATGTTCGGTTCCCAGCTTCGGAGAGGCCCGAGAGACCAGTCTGTCGCCTTCCGGGGAGAGAGTCCGTGTCTCGTCGTCTCATCAACGCCCGGTGCCCACTGTGGTTTCGGCCGAAGCTTCTCGGGGCTGCGGGCTGATGTAGAGCGCGGACGGGTCGTGCGGAGCACCCGGGACCCGCTCTTCCGTCGTGACCTCTTCGCAGCTTTTCACGTCAGAGGGCCTGAGGCCGAGTTTGTTCGCCAACAGCAGGCCGTAGGCAGGCGGGTGCAGGGAATCCTTTGTGAGCATGATATCGCTCACGGAGAGGGACCCGTCTGGCTTTCTCCCCGACAGGCTGTCGGCGAACGTGGCACCGGACGTGTTGAGGAGAGCGACCAGGGCGCTGTGGAAGATGTGCACGGGGGATCCGGACTCCAGTTCTCTCACGCCGTCCCTGTGGTTGTACTGTATGGTGTTGTGTCTCCTGTTGAAGTGGCTGAATCCCGACAAGGCGCTACGCCAAAAATTTGTCCAAATGCTCAGAGTTTCCTCCAGGTGAGCAACGCTGACAGAGGACGGGTAGCTGCACACCAGCCTCACGTCCGAGCCGAGCTCGGTCACGGGATCCCGGTCTCCTTCGGCCCCGTCCTCCCGCTCGGCGAGTCGACGTTCCAGACGCCTGGACACGTTCTCCGCCATCCTCAGCAGCCCGGGATCCTCGCACTCGGACCTGAGCTTTTCCAGAGCCGCGCGAGGACGAGAGGTGACCTCGGTCAGAAATCCGCGCACCAGCAGGACCTCTTTGCCTTCGGATATCATGGAGGCCATCATCTTGCTGAGGCTGTGGGACACGCTGGCGGACTTGTGCTTGGACACCGAGGCGCACGCGCCCGACTGCAGCAAGGAGTCGGGCAGCTCGGCGTCGTTCAGCAGTCCCAGCATGTCCGTCTGTTGGTTGCAGGCGAGGGCTCGCGACAGGTTGTCCAACAAAGGTCTGTCGGTCGCGTTGCCTACCACCGAGATGCCAGCGTCCCGCTGCTCGGCCCTCGAGGAGAGCATCACGTCTGCCACGCGCGCCAGCGACGACCGATCGGCCCCCGCGCTGGTGTACACGTGCCTCGCCGCGGCCTCGTTCAGACCCCTGGTTATCCTGGCGAAAAGCGTCCTCCAGTTCTTGACGGTGTCGTGAGCCCTCTCCGCCAAGGAGGAAAAGGAAGGACCCGAAGCCGACCAGCTGCTGTCCCACACCGACGCTCGTCTGTAGAGGACCCCGTCCACCACCGTGGTGACGAGAGCGGTGCGCTTGTCGTAGAAGGCCAAGCACGAGGAGGCTCTGCACTCGGGCACCACCGGGCACCGTCCGTGTTCGAAGGTCTTCATCACACCCCATAGAGTCACCACAGACATCTTCAGCTCTGTCTCCTTCACGGGGTTCCGAACGAAAGCCTCGCGCTCTCCCCTCACCCAGTCCGCGACTATCTTACACACCACGGCCGCCGGCGCGCAGGGCACCGACGCCATCATCAGCAACTTGGCTGTCTCCGCCAGACTGTCCAAGGGAACTTCGAGCACGCGAGGAAGCGCCTCGTCGTGAGCCTCCTTCTCTTGGATCGCTTCAGCCGCGGCCCCGGGAGGGCTGAGGCCGTCCGGCGACACCACAAACAGGCGTCCGGCACTACGGGGCGGGGCCGCTTCGACATCTTTCCTGCATCGCTTGCTGGGGCGCGCGTCCGGCCCGCCGGAGCCCGAAACCATGTTGATCACGGCAGCTTTACCAGACAGGCCGAGGCCGAGGGATCTGATTTTCTTCCACGGCAGGAAAAGGCAAGGCACGAAGCCCGCCAGCACGGTCCAGCGGATCATGTTTCTCAGGGTGCTTTTGATGTGCCCGCAGCAGGGGCGGTTGGCCACGCAGTGCCCGACGAGATAGCGGACCAGGCACGCGACGCTCTCGCTGTTGCTGCCCAGCACGTTGCACAGCAGCAACTCCACTGACAGGGCCGGGCTGAAAGTGTTCACGATCTCCTCTATCACCACGGCCAGCTGCGGATCCTCGCTCACAAAAGCCCAAGACGCGACGTCCCTGTGTAGCGGCAACAGGTCGTAGCACTGCTCGTAGCAGTCCCAGCGCGCCTCTCCGCGGGGGCGATTACGGTTGCGTGCACGGTGAGCGCAACGGCCGTTCCTGAAGTCCTCTAGAACCCTCGCGTCCCCTCTGTCCGCCAAGGCGCACTCGGCCAAGGCCGCCTCCCGGACGTCGAGCGGTTCTTCGTCCGCCTTCATCGTCACAATTCTGTTCGACTCGACTTTCGGACGGTAACCGGGAGGGGTTAATGAGAATCCGCTCCTCAGCTCCTCACCCGTACTCAGCTGCTCCCGCCGCGTCTTCGACCCCTCTCGTCGGCCATGTTCTGCGTACTGTTCAAGGCGCTCTGCTGCCTTTGCGGCAACGGGCGGACGGCGCGCGGCCCTAGCGGGTACCGTTATGAGGTCCTCGGAGACAGCGGCGACGAGTACGGCGTCGAGGAAGGCGACGAGGCGGACGAAGCCGAACCTCGCCTCAGGGACTTCGCGCTGATGCGCAAGAGAGCTATCGGCCTGACCAGGTTGAAACTGAAAGCTATCAACTCCGCCTCGGACGTGTCCGTGGCGGAGAGGCTCTTGGAACGCCACGGTCAAAATGACCCAAGCTTACTAACTTACGAGGGCAGGTGCCGCGAGGAAATGCTGGCGGCTTTGAGCAAGCTCCCACCTTACGCGCACGGGACCCAGATCGACAGACCTTACAGGATAACGCCAGCCTCGCGCATCGGAAGCGAACGCAACGGAGCGATCGTGTGAGCGCAAGGGTCCCTTTCGCCGAAGAGGGGGGGGGGGGTGAAAAGGAAAAAAGAAAAAGAAAGAAAAAATAAATAAATCACCATGAGCGTGGTCAAGACTGACCCCAGCGTTTACTCGCTGAGATCTCTGGAGGCTGCCAAACGACTGGTCAAAGCGCCTGGGTTTCTGGCCGACTCGACCGGGGCGTTCTCCGAGCTCGTGGCGGAGAAGGTGATCAGGGCGTCTGCGGCCAACACCTCGGTGTCGGCGGACGCGGTCGTGATGATACTACAGGCCCACATGGGAGTGTCTCTCTTCAAGCAGCAGAAGGACACGAGCCGTTTGCTGGCGGGCTTCGTGTACAAGATGTTGATCCCGGACAAGTCCGTGCCCACGGGCACGCGGTTCACGAGGCGTTACAAGATCACGGATCAGCGAGAGGCCCAGAGAGGTACCTACGACACGGTGGGAAACGGGGTTCGGACCAGGTAGTACAGCCAGGTGTTTCAGCACACGTCCAAAGTGGTGACCATGCAGTTTGGATTTCTGCTCGGCATCACGGTGCCTTCCGTGGCGGAGGAGCTGATACGCAGGGAGCTGGAGCAGGCCAGGACTTCGTGGGAGCTCACCAAGACCATAGAGGTCCTGGAGTACTGCGCGGCTCAGCCCACGCTCACGGACAGGATCTGCCAGAAACTCTCATCCCTCCCCAGAGCGGAGAAGCTGGACTCTGTGCTGACGATGGCCGAGCTCATGTGCGGCACCGTGAACACGCATCCGGATTCTTTCGTGTGCGTGGTGGAGAACGCTCGCAGGGTCCTCTGCAGCGACAGGCCAGAGGTCCTCGTCATGGGAGACACCCTTTTCAGGGTGGTGTCCCAAGACTCCAGCGCCGTCAGGACGCGCATCGCTTGCGAAAACGTGAAGCTCGCGCCCGAGTTCTGCGTCTACACCGCCGCCGACGAGAAGTCGCGGGGCGACGGGGTCCACGAGTTCACCATGGAGTTGGTCAACAAACGCGAGCTGGGCGACGGGGACCTGGCTTTCGCGGACGACTCCAGCTTCAGGGACCAGGTCACGGAGATGCCGGTGAACCACATTCTGATCGGCGGCGGGCGTTCGGTCGGCATTCCCATCGCGCTGGTGGACGGCGTGCAGATGGAACACAGATGCGGGAGGGAGACGTCCACGGAGCACAAAGCTTTCAGCAACACCCAGGGTTTCAAGTGGGAGTACTTCACGGTGGGCTGCACGGCTCCGGCGCTCGGCCAGATATCGCCGTCCAAAGTGCTCTCTGCCACTGACTCCGAAGAGGTCGGCTACAAGCAGCTGGCCCAGCGATCGCCCTCGGTATCGTACCTGCACCAGTACGACGGCGCCGTGGTCTGCGTGACGCTGAGGGAGCTGCACCGCCTCGGCAGTCCTCGAGCTCTCTTCGGCAGGGAGCGCAGGGACAAGCTGCAGGGGGACTTGAACGCCTTCATGAGGAACGGACCCAGAGGGATCGCCGTGGGACGCATGGCGCAGTTGGCGCACAGCGATGACTGGTACCAGAAGATCAAGAACCCCGCGTCGCTGCTGGAGTTCGACGTTCGAAACATGGTTGTGCCCGAAGCCCCGGACGACGGCTCTCACGGATCGGCCGCCGTCGAGCCCGTGCGCTGGGTCGTCAGGCCCAGGGTGGCCCTGTTCAACACCTCCGCCATGAACAGCCTCTCCAACGAGATCGCGCAGATCGGAAGCGAGCTCCTCGCCCGCTTCGGAGACAGCGAGCACGCCAAGACCGTGACCCTCAACCTCACCTTTCTCAGCAAAGCCCTGGATTACCGCGGTGGTGCGCAGCGCATGCTGGAGATGAGAGGCAAGATTCTCGCGAACCAGCCCATCCGTGACTTAGAAGTGGATGGGTGGACGAGGGGCCGCCTGTTCTGGTCCTGGATGGCGGACCCCATATGCGCCGTGTACATGCGAAAGGCGCTCGGGGCCAAGGAGATCGGCGCCAATGCGCCTGATTTCACCGTGGAGGAACGGGAGGTCCTGGTGCAGCTCGAGGGGTTGATAACCGGAGTGCTGGCACTGTTTAGAAACGTGGTGGGGGACAGGGCGAACTCTGTCGTGGCCTCCATGCCCTGCTGCTTCAGCCACCGGCGCTACGCGGCCATGGATGGGTCCCAGGCCACGGTCAACGAACGCGGATATCCCGTCTGGTTCACCTTGGACGACATGGACTACTGCAACCTGATGTATTGGATCATCCTACCGAGCCTGGGGGCGAGGGTGTATCGCCGGCAACCCGTCGTCGAAAACGAAGCCCACGCGGTGCGCGACCCGCTGAGGTACAGGGACGGGGAGCCGAACCTCTCTCTCGAGCTGGGCATCGACGGCAACCTAGGATTGACCGTCGCCCGTCTGACCGGGGAATGCGTCTTCTCCAGGGTGGCGCCCGAGGCCTTCGCCGAAGACGCCAGCGAGCAGTTCGAGCCCACGGCCTCTCGCCACGTCTCCTGCACGGACCTGGGATTCCACAGGAACTCTGTGGTCACGTACATGTGGTCGATAAGACTCAGGAAGATCTCCGGCATCGGAAACGACCTGGCCAAAGCGCTCCTCGGCATGCACTACAGCACCCTGCTCACTCACGACGTGGTCAGGGATCACTACGACACCGTCTACTACTCCGGCTTGTCCTACCTGATGTTCAGGGGAGTGAGGTTCACGGGCTGCGGAGTGTCCCTGATGCAGCAAAAGTCGGCTCTGTACGCGCTGGGCACGCAGGTGCTGTGCAACCCGACGGCGAACAACACTCACCAGGTGTGCACCGTGAACCAGTACTGCGAGTCGGTGGTGATACCGGACACCCTGGAGTCGCCCGGGCTTTACATCCCCAACCTGTACATGAAAGACGTGCGAGGGGGAGACGTGCACCTGGAGGGGCGCGGAGGGCCGTACGACATGGTGATCGCGGACGCCTTCAACGGCTTCTGCCCGGAGTCCGACAGCGCTTGCGGCTACCGCAGGCCGTACATTTTCACCACCGGCCGGTCCCAGAGCCTGCAGGGACTCACGGGCGAGGTGCCCTTGGATCCGCTCATGCGCTCGGAGGCCTACACCTGCATGCCCACTCTGCTCAGGCCCTTCAGCTCGGCGCTCAGGTCGCGAGGCAGACGCAGAGGCGACGGCGGAGAGGACAGCAACCACAGCGTCTTCTGCGACGCCCTGCACGCGGCGGAGTTCGAAAAGAGCGTGCTGGATCACGTGGGGGACCTCTTCAAGGACACCACGGAGAGAGCGAATGGGAACAAGCGGGCCACGGACATCATGCAGCCCTCGCTCGGGGTGGCTTTCTGCGGTACTTACAGCATCGGGAAGACCTCGGACAGGAAGCTCATGAGCGCCTGCGCCGCGACGGGCGGCGAGCCCCTCGTCGACAGGCTCGCGCCCAGAATCAGCGGCACGGGCCTGTTCGCTTGCAACCCCATGCAGACCACCGCTCGGTTGATAGCTCCCATATTCAGCAGGATATTCGAGAGCCCCAACCATGGTCGCAGGCTGTTCTTGTGAGGGAGGAAACGGAACGTAAAACGGGCGAAGCGCGCGGGAGAAAGGAGAGAGAAGAGAAAGCAGGGAGGAAGGATGCCTCGGGTCAGGGGGCCCGGCTTAGCGCGCAAGGTGGCCCGCGGACTCTGGGCCTTTGCTGAATTGGTGCTTTTGTGCGGGGTCAATTTCTTCGTGACCCTGTACATGCACCCAGTTGACCGCGAGCGCGCCATCGCCTTGATTAGGAAGAGGGAGGAGGCCGAAGTGGACGCCGCCATCAACACAGTGGCCAGGTCCATCACGGGCCTGGACGCGAACATAGAAATGATCAAGGGGATCATCGGCTCCGAGTCATGTGACAGGGCCGTGACCGCCGAGTACGTGAACGAGCTGCGCTCGGCCGAGACTCAGAGGGACCAGCTCCGCTACATGCTCATGGCGCTCAGGGGCCGGATCGATGCTGTCAGGCTGGTGGGCGCGGTGGACACTCTGTCAGACAGCGTGGGGCTTCAACTCAACGCTTCGGCCAAGATAAACAGGACGGTGCTCGCCTTGAACGTCCACAGGGACCTCGACGACATGAGGGAACCGGTGTCTAAAATGACGGTGGAAGATGCCAGCGGGGCTTACGAAGACGGCCATCTTACTCAGAGGCACCCTCACTGGCTCGTGTGACCGCCCTTAAACTGGGTAGTCCCGCTACGGTTCTCTGATGGGGAACGCATATAAATTCCTACCGGAAGGTCTGGGTTGTTGGGGTTTCAGGGCTTTTCTTTTCTTTTCTTTCTTAGTGTACCTGCCCTTTGTATAAAGTGTGTCTCTTTTTTGTTTTGTTTTCAAATGCAACAGTGTTTGACTGTCTGTGTGTGTTGATCTTGTAACAAATTCTGAATAAAATAATTTCTGAAAACACAACTGCTTGGCTTGTTTCCATATTCTGTTTGCCAAGAAATGTAGAGAGAAGATGTGAGACTACAGTAGGCGTACTTCAATCAACAGCAATATGATTTTATTCAAAGTACAAAAGGAAAATAAGTCTTACATTTCAAGAGGGTACAGTTCATGTGATTGGATTGCATGCTGAGGGTACAGTTCATGTGATTGGATTGCATGCTATGAAAAAGAAATGCACGAGGTAGAAAGACAACTACGCAAGCCTTCGCTGTTTCAATGGCAGTCACAAGGAATAACATCTGCTTGTCGAAAGAAACCTCTGAGATAACTGTGGTAAAGAAAACAAATTGTAAAAGAGTAAAAGCAAAACACTTCGATGACAATTCCTATGCAATCATGTTCCACACACCTGTTTTTTTTTAAAAAAAAAATATAATATAAAAAAATGATGATGAAATAATGTGAACATTGTGAGCAAAAATGTTCATACGTAGACATTTTTGTCACCTTCGTAGCAAATGGGTCGGGTCAGTGTATTTCCAGTCTCCGAGTTACGGTGGCAGTCGCTGAACTCCTCTGCCACGTTCATGTAAAGCGTCTGGGATTGGCAGCAAGACAGCGGCCTGTAGTCGAACAGAGCGGCCGCAGCTGCGTTTTTAGCCGAAAACACATCTGCGTCCAAGGCGAAGGGTCGTACCCTTTTGTGTACGTAGCTGGGATCCGCTTTCTCCATTCCGCTTCGGGCGGCAAGCTCAGCGATGGCTTGAACGATGGTGGGTCCATCGAGCGGCTTGCAGTCCAAGACCACGTGGATGTCCCTTTCAACGCGCCCGCCGCCTTCCCTTGAGCGGTACTGCACGGTGAACCACGTGCGCAGGAGGAAAATCATCCTCTTGAACTTGACCTCGGACACTGTCTCCCTCAAAGAACTGTCGATCAGTGGGAGGACTCTCATGCTCCCACCCTGGCACACTCTGGTGGTGCACCACGCTGCCAAGACGATCTGTTCCTTGAACACGAAACAGCACCAGTGAAAGTAATGCGTGCCCATGTCCACGTCGAACAGCCGCGGCAGGTGCACGTCGGGCCCGATGGCCGCCTGGGTGCTCTCGGGGCACCATTTCCCCACTAGCACGCGGTCCCAAAACCCCGGGATGTGAGGCATGCAAACGTATCTGTAGGCATCATACTCAGGCAAGAGCTTATTTTCCCAGTAGGTGAAAGACATGTCGTTTGCTGGATTCTTTATCAGGGTCTGGAACGCTGCGTAAAAAAAAAAAAAAAGAGAGAGAGAAATCAGAGAGAGGAAAGTCAGACTCTTGAAGCTGTGCAAGGTCGAGGTGCTAGAGGGTGTGCCTCTTACCTCGCTGAAGTTCCTCGTCACTTGGCGACCCTTCGGCCAACATCCTTTCAACGCATTCCTCTTTTTCGATCCTCGTCATGAAGCGGTCGCTACCTTCTCGCTCCAGTTCCCAAGCTCCTACAGCCTCCATCTCCGGCATGTCAGCCAGCGCGTTTGCCGTGGCGTTCACCATTCCGTTCTCGGAGACGACCCAGTGCTTTCGGCAGCCTCCCTGCGCTCTGATGCACAGCGTGCACAGGACGCATCCGCAGAGGCACTGCACGGGTCGATTGAGTTGCAGGAGATACCCGCAGCACACCGGCGCACGGTTGAAAACCCGTCTGCATGATGGGCAAGTGATGAGATCTTCGAGCGTGGATAGGGAGACGCCGGGGATGCCGTCCCAAGGGCGCGGCCCCGCGCTGCCCTCTGCGCTCCAGCACGCAAGCTCCTCTTCTGCGGGCGTCCTGGGCTCGCGTCGGTTGGACTCCACGGAGAGACAGAGCCCTGGAGACTCACTCTGCAGCGCTGCGCCGGGCTCGTCTTTCGGCGGCTCGACGTCAGGCTGCGAGCTCGGGCGTCCGTCCCCTCCATGGTCGAGATCTTCGTCACCCGTCTCGGGTGGCGGAAGTAGAGAGCCTGGAAGCTCAATCGTCTCCACGCAAGTCGAAGCGACCCGAGGAGGAACTTGGTAACCGTTTGGGGGTTCCGCCGCGCGCGGCTCGATGCAATCGGGGTACGTGATCAAGTTGATGTCGTCGTACGCTTTCGTGATGACGCTCTCGCACAGCATGGCGCTGGCTTCTTCCTCCAGCGTACCGTACTCCTCGTCCTCAGTCGAAGTCAAATAATATCTGGAGGGGTTTCTGTAACGCACCCACAGTGACACAAAAGACAACTTGTGAATATCACCTTCAAACCATGCCTCCCAGGATCGACGGGGATACCCACGGCTGGCCGCTGATGCTCCAGATGGCAGTGTGCAGCTCTTCGTCCATTCGCTTCGCGACCTCGACGCCTTCCTCGGACTCCGGGACGTCGATCTCCCCCGGGCGGAGCGAGCGTTCGCTCTCCGCGCCTCGGTCTTGCTCCGTGGCGTCCACTGGGCTAGGCGGAGGCGCCGGAGTGGGCTCGACGTGGTTTGCTTTCCGCAGGGCTTCGAGTCCAACGCAGATTGCGCCTCCCGGTACCGGCTGTCGCCCTCCATCCGCGAGGGCCTCGCGACACCCCGCGCTTTCAGCACCAGGACACAGAGGCTCGCCGCGAGCCTCTTCCGCCTCGTCTTCGGTTTCCTCCGGAGAGGCCGCCTCGTTTTCTACGCGCCCCCGACTCTTGTCGTCTTCGTCCGAGGAGGAGGCGCTGACATCAGATGGACTGCACGCGCGCTCTTTGGCCTCGTACTCGGCCGTGCGAATTTCGCCCTTCTCTTCTTCGCCCTCGCTGTACTCGCCTTCGCTGGAGCTGTCTTCCTTTGTCGAACAACACCCTAGTCTCCAGGGCCTGGTCGCGGTGTCTCGCTCCGTGCGACGGCCTCTCCGCGAGGACGACGATTGGGGGTTCGCGCGGTCAAAATTGCAACCGGCGTGAGGCACAGCCCAGCGAACTGCCTTTCGCCTGCCGTCGTGAGCTTCGCCGACATCCACGCCAAAGTGCGACGGTTCTTCACCAGTGGGCCCCTCTGGCTCGGTCCTCCTTTTCACGAGCCGAATCTCGGATTTAGTCCTGCGAGGGCTGAGGCTCGGGTCCCGCTTGCGCTTGATCCTCTCGCTCCGGTGATATTTGCCGTCTCCTTTTCGCACGCAACCGCCCGCAGGGTTTGCCCTTCTGCGACGAGGTGCAAATTCAGGGTCGAGCTCCTTTCCAACCTGCCTCTTGAGTGTCGGGTAGAGGGGAGGCTCGCGGTCGAGACGGACGCATCCGAGGGCCCGCTCGCGTCCGCTTCCTCGGTAACGATCGCGGACTCCATCCCTCTGGTCGCGGCGGGAGATCTCGCCCTCGGCCCACTCGGGCGTCCAGTCGAAGCGCTTTCTTTCTCTCCTTCTCTTCTCCGTTTCGTGCCTTCTCCTTTGCTGCAGGTTGCGCAGGGGAGAAGGCGTAGTGTATCTGCGTTGGCCCCCGCCGATCCTTCTTTGTTCGGGCCTGGCCTTCCTCTGCATCTTTTCGTTCTCGTATCCAGCCGAAATCACCCTCATTGCACCGCGGGCTTCGTTAGAACAGAGAGCCGAGTTCCACCCAGATGCCGAGGGGCGAATCTCTAGTGTTCCTGTACGAACGAACGCTGGGGTGTGAGCTCAGTCCTCTGTGAGCAAACTTGGCAGCACTTATATAGCCCCTCCTCGACAGTCTCGAAATCTCTGCAACAGAAGAAACTCTCACCTTCCTCACTTTCATGCCAAAACAAAACTCATCACTATCAGTGAGTCTGACCTTCCCCCAGAGTGCAAGAACTCCGCTCGCAGCAAGACGTCTCTGGGTTGGACGAGATCCGTCAGAGTCAGGCCGATGTTTACAGCGTCTGACCGATGTGAACAGCGTCCGTCCGACAGCCACTCGCCTCCTCCGACCAGGCTTAAAAACGGCCGAGTGCAGTTCATAGAATACGACCGATGCTCGCAGTCACTGTCCTCCCTCCTCGACCTTCCCGCGAAGCTCAAAAAGTCAGACCGGCATCTCGCACGCCAAGCATCCACGGTGGCATCAATCCGCTGTTAATCGGAGCAGCCCAGACATTCGAAACACAAAAAGTTCTGGGCTCAGAAAAGAAAACTGGTAGGCTCAGGGGAAGGTAGAGAATGTTTGGGAGCAATAGGAAAACAGGAGAGGCAGGGAGTAAGACATGAAGGTGGAGACTTGGGAGGAGCAGTGCTCAGGGGAAGGTGGAGAATGTTTGGGACCAATAGGAAAAAAGGAGAGGCAGGGAGTAAAAGATGAAGGTGGAGACTTGGGAGGAGCAGTGGAAGCCCATGCTCTATGAAGGTGGGGGGAGAAAAGAGAGCAGAGTGGTGTTGGTGACCATAAAATTACTTCTGATCAGCGCAACTGCTTGTGCACGCAGATGTTTTTTTTTTTTGTTTTGTTTGTTTTGTTTTGTCAATTCACGCTTGCAGAAGCCAGGCTTACAAACCTCTCTCTTTCCCACTCCGGAGATCGGCAGGAATAAAGCACAGGGTGCACTGCCGTGAACGTGTGAACACATTTTTTGGGTTTTTTTTTTTTGACAAAGAAAATGTGTAGTGTATTTTCCCAGAGATGAAGCGCAAGCTGTGTTCGGTGGCAAAACACTTCAAAGCAACGAGAGCATTTTTGAACGAGCTCCTTTATTTCGCACTCAAACGCACAGTGTCCATCTCAGAGCGCACCGAGCTTTTCAAACAGTTTCACGACCAGACTGGATTCATCAAAGGCAGACACTCGGATGATAATGTCCGTAGACTAGTTAATATAATAGACTTTGCCACCATTAAAAACCAGGAAATGACGGTACTATCGCTGGATGCTGAAAAAGCCTTTGACAGAGTTAATTGGAAGTTCCTTATTGCTGCCCTCCATAAGTTTGGTTTTGGAGAAGCATTCATCAATTGGATCAAAATATTATATCACAACCCCAATGCATCAGTTAGAACTAATAAACAGACTTCAAACAGGTTTTTTCTTGGAAGAGGAACCAGACAGGGCTGCCCACTCTCTCCTTCTCTTTTTGCTATATTCATTGAGCCTTTAGCTGCAGCAATAAGACAGAATGAGAGCATTATAGGAATAAAAACCAAACACAGCCATCATAAAATTAGTCTTTATGCGGATGACATATTACTGTTTTTAAGGAATTTACATTCTGTAAATGAAACAGCAATGATCATAAATGAATTCTCCTCCATATCAGACTATTCCATTAATTGGAATAAGTCTGTTTTATTACCACTCAACAGGAATATGGAACAAAGACTCACAATTCCAGTTAAAACAGGAAATATCAAATATCTGGGTATCTACTTTTCCCCCAAACTATCAGAACTGGTGCAGCTAAACCACACCCCATTACTGAAAAGCATACAGGACGATCTAACACGCTGGACCAACCTGCCTCTGTCCCTTATGGGCAAGGTAGCCACGGTTAAAATGAAAATCTTACCCAAAGTTAATTATCTCTTCTCAATGATTCCCACACAACCGCCATTAAAATGGTTCAAAACATTAGACTCATCCATATCAAGCTTTCTATGGAACAACAAACCTGCAAGAATTAGTCTAAAAACTTTAAAATCTGCAAAAAGCTGTGGAGGATTAGAACTACCTAATTTCCACAAATACTTTCTTGCAAATAGATTACAATATATCTTAAAATGGTTAAAAAATAATCCAGAAACCAACTCATGGTTAGACTTGGAACAGGTGTTATGTGGAAAGATCAACCTGTCACAGCTACCATTTATTAGCCAAATAGTTAAAAAACAGGATTGTTTCAAAAGCATTAATATAAATGCCACCTTAACAGCCTGGTGGGAATTTCTCAAAATATCAAAATCATCAATTCAACCGTGCAAAATGACACCCATCTGGAACAACCCGGACATCCTTATTAACAAAAAAATGATTCACTTCCCAGCTTGGCAAGCAGGGGGCATAAAACAACTAGAGCACGTAATTATTGATAGAAGATTCATAACCCCCCAGGAACTTCAAGACAAACATGGAATAAATAACTTCTTGGAATATCAGCAACTTAAATCAAGTATTACTAAAAAGTATAAAATTAAAGACGACGATTTAAAGCTACCAGATGTAGTTACCACTCTGATTAATTTTTCAATGAATAGAACTCTCTCCAAAATATACAAACTTTTATGCAATTTAGATAACAATATTGCCCTTCCAACAAAAAAATGGGATGCAGATTTGAGCATCAGCACAGATGAAAGCTTCTGGTCAGAACTTTGTCTAAACACCTTTAAACTGACAAAAAGTTCAAATCTACAGCTAATCCATCTCAAAACTCTTCACAGAATTTACTACACTGGACAGAGGATGTTCAAGATGGGTCTCAGTAACTCAGACATTTGCGAGCACTGTGATAATAATCTACCCGACAGCTACATGCACGCACTGTGGTTCTGCACTCCTGTCAGGGCTCTCTGGCAGCAGGTATGTGTCGATTTATCAGTCTGGCTTAAGGTTTCAATCACTGCCTCACCGTCACTTTGTGTGCTTGGTGACATGAGTGCCATCGATATAGAAGAAGGATTAGCATCTATCATTTTCATAACTCTTTGTATTGCCAAAAAAACTATTTTAATAAATTGGAAAAACAAGAAAAATATAAACATAAGTCAACACAGAAATCTGCTGTTTGATCATATCAGCTTGGAAAAAATGTCAGCCCAAAGCTCAAGTAACTTTGAAAGAATTCAGTCTCTCTGGTCTCCTGTGGTTGACTCCATGACTTAGGGGGTGGAGGGCTTGGTCGTCGCTGCTCCTTGCCCTTCTGCCGTGGTTTGGGGTGGGGGTCGGGGCTTCCGGTGCCTGGCGGGGGCGGTGGGGGGCTCCGTTGGTCGGGGGGTCGGGTCCGGTGCCTGGGTGGGGCGGGCTGGGGCGCTGCGTGGTCCTCTGGGCTTGGGTGTGGGGGTGCGTGGTGGGGGGGTGGGGTGGTGGTCTGGCTTGGCTTGGGGGGGTGGTCCCTTTGCCTGTGCTGGGGGGGGTTGGCGGGGGGCCCTGCTCGGGTGGGGGGGGCCCAGCGGCGCCGGATGGGCTGCCCATCTGCACCTGGGGCTGGGATCGGCCCTTCCCTGGCTCTGGGACGGGACGGGACAACCCTCTCGGGGCCCCCGGTCGCTCTGGGTATCACCCGCTTCGGCTGCGGGGTCTGGGGTGGGGTGGGGTGGGGGGCTTGTCGGCCCTGTCCTGTGGGGGGGCGTTCTGGGGGGGAGGGGGGGCCCATTATTAGTACGGGTCGGGGGGGCTAGCGGGTCGGGGTCTCCGCTGAGGCAATCAGTGGTTGCCTCGGCCGGTTGGCCTCCTCGGTCCCGTCGAGGCCTGACCAGAGCTCTTCTAGGGCCGGCGTCTGGGGGTGGGGGCCTGGGCTTGCTCCGGGGGGGGGCGACGCTTTCTGGCTCCTCTCTCTCTGTGTGGGGTGGGTGGTGCCGGGCCTGGGGTGTCGGCGCCTCCGGGGGTGGGCCCCTGGGCTGGGTGGCCCTGGCCCCTTTGCTGGGGGTGGGCTGGGGGACGGCTGTTTGACCACCGGGGGACAGTCTACCAGCTGTCCCCAACTTACCCCCTTCCTTATATAACCTCATATTAGGGTGAGGGGGTGGGGGGTTTAGCCTGCGATGCGCCTTGGGGGGGGGCTACTTGGGAGTGGCCCCCCTCCTATGGTTGCCGTATGGAGTGGGCCCCCCCTCTTTCGGTTTTATTTGCACCTTAGACACGTAGGGTCCTTGGTAGGGGGGGTGCTTGGACATCACTGCAAGCAAGCAGCAGATGTCCTCCTGGCACCCTACCCGCCAATTTTAACCGCACCTTAGACATTTAGGGCCCCTTGGTGTGGAGGGTGAGGGGACATCACTGTGAGTAATCAGGAGATGTCCCCTTAGTGCCCTACTCGCCAATTTTAACTGCACCCCCCTTAGTACACACACCCCTCCCCCTTCAATATATACATTCAAACATAAACACACACACATGCACACAAACACCCTCTCAAACACCCATACACGCACACACATTTTACAAGGAAGGTGGGACCTGGGTCCATCTGTCCCCTACCCCGTCCCTGGTGGGGGGTGCGGGCCTCTTGGCGATGGCGGCCGTGTCCCTTGGGTGCCGGCTCCCTGGGCCCGGCGGTGCTCTCTCCGCGCGGTGGGGGGGTTCATATTACACCTGAGCCGGGGGTGTTCGTGTCCCTGGGGGGTGGGTCCTGGTCCTTGCCCCTGGGCGCTGGGCCCCGCCAAACTTCCAACATGGCCGAGCCTGGTCGGGCCATATTTATAACATCCCTTATGGGCCGCCCTTTTTTCCCCGGGGTTCCCCCCTCCTGGGCGGGGGCGGCGGGCCCCTGCCTTGCTCCTACCTGGACCAACCGTGGGCCGGGTGGGTGGCTGCCTGGAGTGCGGAGCGGGTCTCCCTTGGGGGGTCCTGGCTCGTACCTGGGGTCGGGGCGGGGGGATGCCCGGAACTCCTGGGTGGTGGTGGGGTGCTCGTCTGGGGCTGTGGGCGTCCCTCTCCGGTGGGGCCCTGCGTTGGGCTCTTCCGGCGCGGCGGGGGGCTGCTTTCCTGGCTGGGCTGGGGCGGCGCTCTCTTTCCCTCTGCGCCTCCCTGCTCTCTGGCTCTGGGGGCCTCGCGGCGGTCCTGCTGGCCCTGGCCTGGGTGGCGGTCTTGGTCGCCCGGGGGGCGGTTGTTCCCTGCCTGTTCCCGTGTGGCGCTGGGGGAATTCCGGCTGCCGCTGCTGCTGCGGCGGGGGTATGGGTGTGGGGGTGGCTGGGCGCTCCTCCTCCTTCTTTTCACATTCCACCATCCATTTTAGAAGAACATAAACACTCACCTGAGCACAGGTGTTAGCTCACCTTTGCACTAATAGTTTGCATGATTGAATGAATGAAAGATTTCACACTAGTTGGTTTAAAGGCATAGGTATGCGTTCGTGAACACTATCTGTTTTGTGTGCATGCTGACATGTGGACATTTCTGCGGTTAGCAGGTGTGTTGATAATATTTGAGTGTGTGTGAACAGGCCCCGCCCTTTTTGTACTACATTTGAACCGTACCGTAACGATAAACAACCAGTAAACCTGTCTGCTCTATGCTGCTTCATGGTCTTACCCCCCTTCCCCTCCTATTATCACCCTCCTACCCCCCCCTCTCTCTAACGTCCCTCTCTCTTGTTCCCCTCTTTCCTTTTCCGTCCGGTCCAACACCAAAGATTTTCAAACATGATTGAAATTAATAAAGTTTGGCCTCAATTACAAAAGGGGTTTATTCAGACATACCTTTGGTTTGTCTGAAGATGAATAACCCCTCTTGTTAGAATAAAATATGTCCAACACAAGAGGCCCTCAGCTCTCATCTGTTTGCCTAGCTGTTGGACAGGACAAGTTAAAAAAAAAAAAAAAAAAAAAAAAAAAAAAAAAAAAAAAAAAAAAAACAGTTTCACGACAAGATACATCTGCTTATATCCAAAGGATGGTGCACATGCAACACAGACAAAATGAAATACACATGAAAACCCACTACGCAAACTACATTTCTCTTTCCCACTCCGGAGATCGGCAGGAATAAAGCACAGGGTGCACTGCCGTGAACGTGTGAACACATTTTTTGGTTTTTTTTTTTTTGACAAAGAAAATGTGTAGTGTATTTTCCCAGAGATGAAGCGCAAGCTGTGTTCGGTGGCAAAACACTTCAAAGCAACGAGAGCATTTTTGAACGAGCTCCTTTATTTCGCACTCAAACGCACAGTGTCCATCTCAGAGAGCACCGAGCTTTTCAAACAGTTTCACGACAAGATAGATCTGCTTCTATCCAAAGGATGGTGCACATGCAACACAGACAAAATGAAAAAAAAAATACACATTCGATCCAACTACACAAACTACATTTCTCTTTCCCACTCCGGAGATCGGCAGGAATAAAGCACAGGGTGCACTGCCGTGAACGTGTGAACACATTTTTTGGGTTTTTTTTTTTTGACAAAGAAAATGTGTAGTGTATTTTCCCAGAGATGAAGCGCAAGCTGTGTTCGGTGGCAAAACACTTCAAAGCAACGAGAGCATTTTTGAACGAGCTCCTTTATTTCGCACTCAAACGCACAGTGTCCATCTCAGAGAGCACCGAGCTTTTCAAACAGTTTCACGACAAGATACATCTGCTTCTATCCAAAGGATGGTGCACATGCAACACAGACAAAATGAAAAAAAAAATACACATTCGATCCAACTACACAAACTACAGCATCTTAGTCCTCCTCAGCTTTGCGGATCTGGGGATCGCAGGCCCTGCTCCGCCTCCCCCTCCGCAGTACACCAAGTAGATGATCCCAGCAGAAAGCGCTCCGCACCAGGTCGTGAGAAGGCCCATCGAAATCCACAAAGCCGAGCTGCTGGCGAACCCCGATAGCCAGCCTCCCAAAGAGACTCTCCCTGCCACGATCTCGTTGTACTTTGCGTCAAAATCAGTCAGGTCTCTGGTGATGTTGTTCAGGTTTTGACGCACGGACAACAGGTTCGACGTCGTGTTCACGGCTCGCAGCAGCTCCATTTCAGGAGTCCCGGGCAGACTGTCTTTCAGCAGGTCCGCGAACGACACCGGCCCGTCCGATATGTGCGGCCTGGAGAAAGGCTTCAGCGGGGGGGATTCGATCTCGACCGTGACCGACCCCTCCATCCAAGTTACCTTCTTGTCGCGGTAGCAGATGTTTCTGTGGCACTCTCCGCACACGGTCTTGCATTCCGAGGGGTCCTCGACGCACCTCCTGTACCTTTCGTGAAGCTCGGGCCTCCTGCAGTACTTTCCGTGGCACTCGGAGGGCTCGTAGAACCGTCCGTCTATGAGCCAAACATCGTAGTCTGGCCAACAGGGAACGCCATCGGTGCTGATTTTGGGCATTGGTATGATCCCTCGGACCACGGCGCGCTCCACGGCGTTCGGCAACGAGTGCACGATGAACAGCTTTCGATTTCTGTACAGGGCCGCGCCCACGGTCGGGAACTCGGACAGACCCGGGTGATCGCGCATCACGGTCATGCCACTGGGGCAGCTCCCCGAGCGCTTGGAGGCGATTTGCCTCAGACAGTTTTCCACCCCCCTGGCCATGAACTTGGTGTGCATGGCAGCCTGCGTCATCTGATGGGTCACGCTTTGCATCTGAGCGTACCACATCTGGTAGCTGGCCATCACGGAGAACTTGACGTTGGTGTCTCGCAGGGCTGCCTCGGTGTTGCGCTTCATCGCGTCCCTGAGGAGTCCAAAGTTCTTGTTGGCGATCTCGGTGTTGCGCTTCATCTTCCTCTCCTGTTCGTCTATCCTCCCGTCTATCAGCGCCACGTTGGCGTCGAGCCGGTTGCTCACCTCCACCAGTTGCCCAGCGACATTCGTGAACGCGTTCTTCACGGAGTCCATCTGGACCTCCAAGCGATCCACTCTCTCGGACACGTGCAATGCCAGACCCAGGGCAGCGCCTCCGAGCAACGAGCCCAGGAACCTCTTGTGCCTCGTGCGGCGTCGCTCGGGCCCGTCGAGCGCCGGGAAGGGTGCATTGTCGGGCAGGGCGTACGCAGAGGCCTTGCGCTCCTGCGCGGCCAACTCCTCCAGACCCTCTCTCATCAGGTCTCCGGCCCTGCGGGCATCGTCTGTGATCTCGTGCGCCGAATCGCACAGCTTGCCGTAGTCTCTCCGGCAGCCGTCGTCACCTCCGCAGACCGAGATCAGGCAGGGCTTGAGGGCGCTCACGTCGTAGTTCACGCAGCTCACGTTCAGGTTGATGTAGTCCAGGCCCGGGGTGAAGTTGGACACGAAGTGAATGGCTTCCGCCGGTTTCACGATCACCCCGCGATCGTGCTCCACCACCGGCCTGTCCAACGCGTAGCTGTCGTCCACGGAGACTAGATTCAGGCCCTGGCTGCTCTCTCCCGTGTTGTGCGCGGTGCACACCCTGCTCACGGGCGGAGCGTACTCGACGAACCTTTTCGCGTCCAGGATCCCCACAGTGTAGTGATTGGGATCGGTCGTGGGCACCATGGTGTTGATGTTTATCGCTACCTGCGGAGGCCTGCCCGACGACTCGACCCGCTTGTCCGGTTCCCCGGGGGTGCACGACTCCATGGCGTACAAGTTCCCCACGTAGATCCTGTCGTAGCTGGTCGAGTACATCTCCCTGTGGGGCTCCTTGAACACCCCGAGCGCTCCGTGGACGGCCACGAGGCCAGGGCACACCAGAGTGTGGCTCAGACCCACGTTGTACCGAGGATCCAGGGAGCTCTTGGAACCCGACGCCGGATCTTTGTACGCGCTCTCCGGGACGGTGATCACGATGTCGCCCAGCTCGTCGAGCTCGGGCAGTCTTTTGTTCGTAGAGGGCAGCGGCGGCGGCGTGCGGAGCTCGGCGGACCTCGCGAACCTGGAGGGCTTCCAGCCGGACGCAGGCGTCGCGGCTCCGGCCTTCGCGGTGGATATGCCCGCCGCCATCTGCTGCCTCTTCCAGTCCCTCAGCCTGTGCACGGCCGAGGCGATTCCCAGTATTGCGGGCATGTCAGAACGCACGCCACGCTTGAAGTCAGAGTCCACGGGGGCTATCAAGAACTGGTTCACGCCGAAGGCCACGGCCACGAGTTCGGGAAACCGCTTCAGGGTCTCGAAAGACGTCGAAGACACGGTCACGTTCACCATCACTCCCCTGGCCCAGACCGTGGTGCTGGAGCCCGAGCAGCACTTGGTGTTGAGGTCTTCTTCGCACCTGAGCGCGGTGTTGGTCTCCAGGTCCGCTAAAGGCAGACCGCCCTCCACCTCCCACCTGCCCGCGCCCTCAGGGGCGCTGAGCTTCAGTCCTCCGGTGAGGGATAGGGTGAAAACGATCTTGTTTGCTCGGACTCCTGTCCTGAGCAGAGTCATGAGGTAGGGGACGACGGCGTAGCGCTCGTCGTCGCCGCCGCCAGTCCTCTGTCCGCTCGGGCTCACCCACGCGTTCTGGCAGTGCCTGGGATCCTTCGCGTCAGCGCGGCCCCGCGGCGTCACGAACGCTTCGAACTCGGCCAGGTCCAAGAAGTCAGTGCTCGCCAGCAGCCCACGTGAAGGAGGCAGGCCGAGGAACAACTTGCGGACGCCTCGTCTGTGCAGGGCGGACGCGGCAAGCTTCGCGACTCTGCCGAACTGACGCCTCTCCCAGTTCGACTTGGAGCAGTTCGTCAGCCCCCACCGGCTGGCGTCCAAGAGCAAAGCCGTGGACGAGACCGAGGCGCTGACCCTCGCCAGGGTTTCGGCCACGGACCCCAGGACCGCGGGGAACTCTTTTCGGTCCGGGGACACGGGGACCACGCACTCGTCGAACGGGACCTTTGCCACGACGTGGCCGGCTTGCGCCACCGTGGCGAACAGGGCCGCGTCTAGAGCTACGGCTAAGTAGCCTCCGGCCGAGGAGTACAGAGCGCGCTCCACCGAGATGACAGTTGCGTCACACATGGAGGGGGCGACAAAGTCTCTGATCTCCTCGGGCGTCGGCGAGTAATCCGGGCCGCGGGCGGCCAAGTCGTCGACGCCGGAGATCTCGCACATGGCCAACGGAGCGGAGGCCAGGCCGTCCCAGTTGGTCAGACCTGGCCTCGCGTGCTCCGAGCTGCTCACGCAGAACGTGTTGCCGTTGGATTCGAAACAGTTGTCTCCCAGCTGCTGGTGGCAGGCGCCCATCGCCTCTGCGTCCCCCAGGCCGACGTACACCAGCACGCAGGCGTAGGCCGAGTTGCGGATGGCCAGGACGTCGTCCGAGTCGGGCCACCGCCTGCTGGCCTCGGGCGCGCGCAGCGTTCTCTTCATGAGCTTGTAGGCCGCGCACTGAGCTCCCGGGTCGCATTCGGCCGACGAGTTCGCCCCGAAGTAATAGTCTCTGTTGCGAGGGCTGGCGTGCAGCATCGCCGATATCCTGTTCAGCGGCGCGTGCGCGACCACCCGCTCGGAGCACCCGAACCCCCCCGGGACCGGGACGCACGAGGACCTGTCGAGCTTCTTCACGTAGGCTCCCAGCATCACGCCTTCCGTCTGGTACCTGGTCAAGTCGGGAGAGCGTCCGCGCGTGTCTCTCCACAGGGCGCCGATACTTCCCGGGCAATAATGCGTGCACTGGTCCCGTTCACCCTCCTGAGAGCCGATCCTGCGCAAGGCGAAGCCTCCCTGGCTGGTGCCCATGCACCAGCCGGTGTGAGCGCCACATTTCGTCACGGAGATCCACGCGTAAGGAGCATACCCGTAAGGTTCGTAGTCCGCGGGCGCTTGGGTTCGGGCTCGGCAAAGAAGCCAGACGGCAAGCGTGGCGACGAGCGCGAGCATGTCACCACCCTTCCGAGGCGGTCGATCGTCGACCGGCTCGAGAAGGTGCGCGCTAATACTCGACGCCTCCCCCCCCCCCCCCTGGTAGGAGTCGGGAAGCCCGGCCTCGCTCTTCACAGGAGAGGGTGAGAGGGGTCGCCGTTACCCTTGTCCGCATCTGTCTGCTTGCGCTTCATGAGCGACTGACACGTGGCGGCCAAGCCTATGAACTGCTTCACCGCGTCGTTGTGAACCTTGGCCACGGCCTGGTCAGGGACCAGGAAAAGTCTACCCATGTGGGTGCGCACGCGGTTCATGACGCGAACGGACGCCTGGCTCGCCAGGGAGTACGAGCCCGAGATCAGGTCCAGGGTCATGCTGCGCAGCACCCCGGCGACGTTCTCGTCGTCTCTCGCGCAGTGGGCCAAGTGAAGGTTGATCTGCTTCCTTGTGAAAGCGTGATGGCACGACTTCAAGTAGGGAGCCACCTCCTGCGGTTCGAGCACTCCGATGGAGTCGAGGGTGTTTCTGTCCAACCTCTCGCACAGGAGGCACTTGGAGCGCTCCTTTTCGTAACAGAGACTCCTGATCGAGGGGTGCTCCCCACCGCTTATGTTCATGTGAAGCATGGGATACTGTTTTCTGAGAAACTGATCCGCTTCGCTGACGCTGCGCATCTCGCCCTCCGTCAATTCAGAGGCCCCGGCCTCGGGAAACATCTGAAAGATGGCCTCGGAGGCCATGCTCGACAAGTAGCCCGGCGAGTCGTGGGACGCTTCGTTCTCGGCGCTCGACGACGACGACGGCGGGCCGTCCGGGTACCGCCCGAGTCTGCCAGCGGCCTCGCGGCCTCGATTACTAACCGTGGAGGCCCTCCGTCCCCCGAGCGGTACCCTGGTCCTTTCCCCCTCGCCTTCCGCTCCGCGACGCGTCGACCGGCATGGACGGCCCGAGGCTTCACCGCGTGAAGACGGGCGGGGCCCGAGCTCAGAGTCCATCGTTCGCGAGCCGTGAGGAGCCCGGTGCTCCATCCAGAGGAGTCTGGGGGGTGATGGAGAGCGACAGGTCGACCGTGCGTGGGGCGCTCTTTTCCTCCACGAACCCGTGGTTCTGGGGTATCCCGGCGCACAGGCGATGCGTGTTCCGCACAAGCTCGGAGCGCTCGATAGCCGTGATAGACCGCGCGAGGTGTAAATGGTGCAAACCGTCCCGCGGGGAGGTGCCGCGTTTCGACCAGGACGAGTTCGAGCGGATCAGGACGAGGTCTTACTTGCGCGGGACATTCGGCTTGTCGCCAGCCGAAGCCGGTCGTCTTTCGGAGCTGCTGGCGGAGCTTGCACTTTCGGCCGAGGGGAAGGGCGCCTGTCCGTTCGCGGGCACCCCGCCTTACTGCACCGTCGAGAACGTGGTTCACATCTCGGGGCCGGCGCTGGAGAGACTCATGGAGTTCGACGACGAGTTCGTCTGGGGAGACAATCTGATCTTCCACGCGGGAGCCCATCCACGCTCGTGCCACACTTAGCCACTCGAAGCGTGAGCCCACCTATATACGGCGGCGGGTTACGTCTCTCGAGGAGATGGGCGCCTCGCGATCGGGGAGAGGAGAGATGCCGAGCGGGGACTGCCGAGGATCCCCCTACGTCCCCCGGACGGGACCACTGTTCTGCCTTAAGGGCCAGAGCGTGTACGTGAAGATGACCGAGGCGGACGAGAAGAGGGCCGTGCTGAGCGAGAGCGACATGACGCTGGCGGGCTACGCCGATAGCGGCGAGTGCGAGGGCGAGGAGCTGCGCTCTGACCCGTCCGTCTTCGTGCCGATCTTCTGCAAAGAGTGCTACGGGACAGGGACACGGGATTACGAGGAGGCTCTGCGGGACATTCTCGCTCGCGGGACAGACTCGTTCATCGTGGGCGTCTGCAGCGTGTATGGCGCGGCCCCCGACGAGATTTACCCCGAATCGAGGGCCGAGTTCTCGGTGGAGAACGCGTTGTCATTCTCGGGGGCCTGCCACCCGCAGCCCGGCAAGGCCGTGTTCCTGCACGACGCGGAAAGAGACATCGGCTGTGTAAAGTGCTACTGGCACGTTCACAGCAGGTCAGCGGACAAGACCTTCCTGTTTTGCTGCGTGGCCTGCGACGGCACAGAGTACACCGCCAGGTTGCTCTCGGAGCTAAGGAAAAACGAGACGCTGAGCACGGCCTTCAGCTTGGGAACAGTGGGAGACAACTCCGTCGGGCCCGTCGTCGAGGAGTGCAGCCTGGTCTCGGTGCCCATGCGACCAGCCTGCTTCTGCGTGGCGCTCACGGACAAGGACCTCGTGTCTCGGACCATGACGAGGATGGGCTTTTGCTCGGTGAAGGACAAAGCCCTCGAAGCCGGGCTGCGCCTGGACCAGGGGGGCAGCCCGCGGGAGCCGGAGGGGACCGGACACCCCGGACTCCGGGAGGGCGAGAGCTCGGAAGACGGGATCGAGGCCGTGAGGCGGCTCGCGATCAAGCAGGCGGACGAGTTGCGAGCGCTCGAGGACGTCCTGAAAGCGATCAAGGTACAGAACGGGGTTCTCGCGCAAAGGTTGAAATGGCCCCAGGACCCCGACACTCTGTTCACGATGCGAGGGGCGAAGGACTTCACGGAGCGCACCGGGGTGAGCAACAGACTGTGTGCGGGCGAGGAAGCTCGTACTAACGCCGCGAGACCGGACCGAGGGGGTCGGGGGTCCGAAAAGGACATGGAGGCCCGCGAGGATCAATCGCAACAAGCTTTGTCGAGGTACGAACTGGAAGAAGTAAGGCGACTACTCTCCGCTTCGAGACGAGCCGGGGAGGAAGTGGGCCAGCGCCTGCCGCAATACGGAGTCCGTGGGGGAGATGCTCTGGCGGCACTGGGGGGGTCGACCCGGCGAGCCCCGCACTACAGCTACTGCGAGGACGACGACTACGACTGCAACGAAGTCGCGTCAGGTCGTCCCCGGACGCGATCTCAGAGTGGGAAGACAAAGCCCTCACCGGTCGACCGCCTGACGGAGCAACAGAGGAGAGAGGTAGCGCTGGAGTACAACAGACAAGAGTCCGAGAGAGAGGAGGCCTCGCGGAAAAAGAGGGAGACCATGATCGAAATGATCAAAGTGAGCATGGGCGACTTGATCAAGAGCGGCATCAAGGATGCGATGCACCAAGAGCGCGGGTTCCAGGCGACCGCTGAAGAGGTCGGGGCACCCCAGTCAGCTTTGCCCAGCGCCGAGTTGCAGACCCTAGCGAGAGACACTCCGTACAACAGGCAGCCTAGGAACTTGGACGGGCGGCGGCCTTTGCCCGAGAGCCTGTCCGTGGACGTCCCAGCGCTGCTGAAAGAACTGGAAGAGCTGCGACAGCGATCGTTCGCGAGGAGCTCCGGAAAGAGCGGGGACAGCGAAGGATCGCTGCCCATGGACACGGACGACGACGCTCCCACCGGCGGAGGCGCGGAGGCCACTAGCTCCTTGCGCAGCAACGGCACAGACACGACGGCGGCGAAAAACAAGCAGCAGGCGGGCTACACTCTGAGGCCGTCCGGAGAGGTGCCCGGCATTTCTGACTCTCACGGAACGCTGCAAGAGTTCATTTCTGCGGTCTCGGTGCACAGATGATTCCGCTTACCGGGGCCGGGACCCTGCATAACATGTTTTTGTACACATTTTCAGAATGTCTGTAGGCTTGTATGACTTGCTTTTTTATTTTACTTTTTTTTTTTCCTACAAGAAATAAAGCAGAAAAACTCTTTGAACGCTCCACACACTGTTGTTCTCTTTCCACTTCCCGCTCGAATAAGATTAAAAAATGAACACACGTTTGCGTATAACAGCACTTGCAATCGCAATGCCTTTCCTGGGCTTCGGTCTCAGGATCTGTACGCTTTCCACTAACGACCAGCTCACGGTTCGAACGTTTTGCCAAAGTGCATCATGGCGAACTCGATCTGCGTTACCCTCAACCTGCCCTCTGTGACGGTGGCTCAGGTTCAGCAACTGCAACATTCGCGTTGCGAAGAGGCTGACGACGACGACGCGGTACACACGGGCGCCTCGTCCTGTTGGAAGAGAAGCTGCGATAACATGGCCATGGGCGCTGTCGATTTCAGTTACGTCGCATCGCAGATGATACCTTCCACGGTAAAGCAGGCGCCTCAAGTGGGAGACCTTTGCGTGCAGCTGGCTCCCCTCGCAGCTCGCACGGAAGAGTATGCGTCGATAGTGGATCTGTACAACACGTACTGTGCAAAGGGTAGCGCACAGATGGCCGTGAGGTGCATGCGGAGCTTCGCGAGGAGCCAAAGCGAGCTGTGCATCCCCGCGATACCGATACACATCTTCGTGTCAGAATGGAACAGGTCCCTGAAACGGTTCCACGACATGGTCAGGTGCAACAGGGAATGGACGAACGCGCGCACAGGCGCTGCTCCCGCACAGGCTGTGAGAACCTCGCTGCTGAACAACGTGATCACGCTGACTCTGGGGGACGTGCCTGCTCGAAGCGAGCACCTCTGGTACCTGCTACACTGCGTGATTTCCAAACCGTCGTTGGTCAAAGAGACGCTGCAGCTCGTGGGCTGCGTGTCCTCGTGCTCGGGCACGCTCTATCGCACGGGCGACGTGACCAACTCGACCGTTCCGTGCAAGAACGGCTCGAGCGCATCCAGGCTGTACCTGATCGCCAAGTCGGCGGCCGGCGCGAACGACACTCGGCTGGGCGAGAACGCGGGTGCCTCTCTGGGTCTGATTTGGGCGTCGAGCGAAGACGAGCTCTTCGATCACTTTCGCAACGCGAGATGCTGCCACTACGTCCACCTGGGGACAGAGTCCGGGAACGCGTTCAGGTGCAACGGGTACTGCGCGTGGCGCACCCACGACCGGGAGGTTTTCGAACGGATGAGCGAGCTCGGTGCAGAAGTTGCGTCGATGCCCTGCGTGCAGGATTCGCACCTGGCCGGAAACACGGCCGACGCGGTGAGAGCAGCGTGCCAGCTGTGAGGCGAAGGCTGACGGCCTCCGGTCCCTCGAGCTTGGGGTTTCAGACGGCGCATCTGACCGACTAACGATCGTAACGCCGCGGACGATGGTGGGGGGGGGGGCGACTCGAGAACAGCAGCTGGAGAATGCTGCCGAGGACTTTCGTGCCCGATTGTGACCTGATCGCGTCGGCCGCACTGAACAGAGGAGCGGTCGTGACCTCCGGCGTCCACCCGCTATATCTATCCCCCGTGGTGTGCTGGCTCAATCGCACGCGTGAGCGATCGCGTCGGGCCAAGCGCTCTGCAGTCTGCGCGCTGAAAGGAGCGTCAAACGCGGCGAGCATGCTAGCCATCTTCTCCCACTCCGTGAAGCTCTGGGATTACCCGACCTTGGACGCGACCGCGGCAGGTTGGTCCCTGACAGTCTGCGCGGCTCTGATCGCAGGCCTCGCCGTGGCCGCCAGCAGTTCCAGAGCATTGGCCTCTCGAGCGGACCCCAAAGTCATTGCTCAACCGCTGCGGGTCATTCCCCTCTGGGTCAAATGCCTTCTGTCCGCACTTTTGTTCTCTGCCTACACGTACACCTGGATGTACTGCGCGGACCCGTCTCGTTCTGGCTGCTGGGAAGAGGGCCGTAGAGCCTGGCCGCCGCTCTGGTCTTGCACGGTCGGCTTGTTCCTGTGGATTAATGCGGTCGGTTTGCTGGGACTGCTCGGGCAGACCCGTTTGTGCTAAGCGAGAATGGGATTGTGCGCAATCGGGGCGAGGTTTGGGCTTTCTTTTTTCATCTTTTGTTCACTGATCATCCGCAACCCTCTGGAACGGGGTTTCCAGTGGATCGTAGGATACGAGACCCTACTTGCGGTGGCGGCCGTAACATCGGTAGCGTCCTGTGTGTGCACGAAGTTCGCCTGCCTGATCGAAACGCACAGACGCATGCAACACCTGGCCCTCTCAAACACGAGCAAAGGGGAAACTGTGGCAGTGTACAGGGAGAAGAAGCTGTCGACGGTCTCCCCTCAGGACGACGACGCGGCTCGCTACGGGAAGCGAGCCTTCGGGCAGCTCCAGGACACACCCTTCCACCCTCGCGACAGATACGACGCGCCAAACTCTTTCTGGTGCGCGCTGACGACTGTCGCGCTCGCCTACAACACGGCTCACATCGCGCTGACCGACGCCTCGGATCCCGAGCCCCTCGCCTGTGGCGCTCCGGCACTGGCGCTTTACTGGTGCGTGACCAGAAGCGCGCAGCTGGCGCTCTCTTGACAGCGTTGGCGCAGCTCGCACTCTGACCGTGATGGTATTTACAAACGGGACAAGGGAGAAGAGGATGATGCACCCGAGGACTCCAGTGCGCTCCGAGAGCTGTCTGGAGGTGCTCCTGGAGGTCTTTCTATCCGCATTGGTGATCGCCAACATCGTGCTGTGGTTGCAGAGGTTGTTCTTCCAGATACACCAAAGACTGGAATAAGGGAGAGGATGGGTACCGCGGGGAGTTCGGGAAGCGCCTGGTGGACGAAACTCGCCTCTCCGAAAGACGACGGGGCTCTGCGGAAGCGCCTCGGGTTCTCGAGCCCCGAGGCTGACCCGGCATCCCTCCGATGGTGGTCCGATCTCGCTCGCGGAGGAGCATCGGAGCAGCAGCGGGACCTCGGCCACCAAAGCGTAGAGGACGGGGTCGACCTGGGTTCGAAGCAGAAGCTCCAGCCCCAGATCTCCTCGAATCTGTCAGCAAGGAAATCTACCAGCAAAACAATGAGCACGGACGACTTTTGGAGATTGAAGGTGGCAAAAGTCCAGGGTGGCCAAACCCTTCACCGCAGTTATGACAGAAAACAGCGAAAGAAGGAAAAGAGTCAGCCAGAGTTGGAGAAACTGTTGTGACCGCGTTTGACAAATGCAACATGTTTGCGAGCTCACACGAGCGTGTGCAGGTGATTGTAATGAAACGAGAATAAACCAATCATTTGCTGAAACCAAAGTCTTTTTGTTGTCTTTTATTCGCATTGGTACACAGTACAATGTCACACAAGAGAGAGCATTCTTTTATTTGTTTTTTTTTTTAAAAAAAAAAAGAAAACAAAGCAGACTGAGCGGTTGTACACAAGCAAAGCTTTCCTTCTAAATGTGAGCCGACGCTCGTGCTGACCCCTTCATGTTCCACTCCACCACCACCACCCCCTTGTGCAAAGAGATAAGCCGTGTCTTTTTTCTGTCGTCGAATTCGCTTTCAGAATCGCGCTTCCTAGCGCTCAGAGCCATAGTGCCACGTGGGTCAATTCACTCTCAGATATTTATTCCACTCTCCAGCAAGCCACGAGACCAAGGAGCGAGCAGGCCTCGCTCCACCACTCCCAAGGCCACCCTTCACCACACACACCCACACCCCTACACACCATCCACCTCCCGGCAAAGCCGACCCACTCGGAGTTTAAACTAAAAAGACAGAGGGAAACGGAGAAGTTCGACACCGTTGCGACCCGCAGAACGATCAATAAGCAAACGGGCATGCTCCGCAAATATTCGCAGAGAAGTCTTCTGGCCATCTGGGCTCCTCGATCGGCTCCGCCGTCGCCAGCCGTTCGAGAAAGCGAAATGATCGATCAGGCTGCGTTTTCTTCTCGGACGCAGCCGAGCCAGTCTCCAGAATGCTCGCCCTCGCTGCTGCAAGGAGTCGTTCTTCTCCCCTTCTGCAAAAAAGTGGAAGCGGGAATTCAGAAAACTACTACTGAGACAGACCCCGAGCAGGGATTCGATCTGGACATGACCCCAGAGCTGGACCTATCTCAGCACAATCTTCCGAGCACTTACAAAAATACGAGCGAGAGCCACAAAGTGCAGGGGGGTTACCTCCCTCACCTCCAGGAAAAGGCTGAGAAGAAGATAAAGGAAACCACCCGCGAGAGCCAAAACTCGCAGACCTCTTCTACCGAGCCGTGCGGCCTTCGGAGCCGAGAACCGGACGAAGTGGAAGCTCTTATCTCGGGGCCTCTCGTAAAAGCGGTGAAGATAGTCGTGTTCCATCTCCTCACCACCTGTTTGAGCAAGGTCCGTAAAGAAGAGTGCTACGGCTGTCAGGTCGACCACCCCAGTCAGATGCAGCACCCCTGTCTGTTCGTAATCGAAGAGGGCTTTGTTTACTCCAACTTTTCTGCTCTGGTTAAGAAACTGCTGACTCCTAGATATCTTCCAGCCGTCAAAACGTTCCTGTTCATGCGCAACATCGTAGAGAAGGACGAGAGGATCCGAGCAGTGACCGACGCTCTGCTTTACGAACTGAGACACAGCGCTTTGAACTCACACGGTGATCTCGTGTCGACTGTGTACGAAGGACTGACAGAGGCCGAGGAGATTGATTTCGAACAGCTGGAAGTTGTGTCTAAGGTTTGGGAAGGTGATCTTTCCGCCTGTCCCAATTGTTTAATTTGAAGAAGAGATGCGAAAAACACTGTGATGGCTTTCACAGTAAAAGTTTGTGTGTAACCTGTGGGGGGAAAAAAAAAAAACATCTCTCACAAGATGAAATGTGAAAACAAAGAAATAAAATTCTGTCTTGAAAGAAGTGTGTGCTTCATCGTTCATCAAGTCAGACAAACCATTAGCCGTCAGACCTATATCTGGAGCCAGACAATTCTGCGAACCGGCTGCAAGAATTACATCTGAAGCCAGTCCTCGCAACTAAAAAAAAAAAAAAACATTCCTCGTACTAGCAAGGCCAGAAGCCTTCGCTTGAAAAGGACAGGGTTCAGACTGCGTTCAGAGTTTCATTACCCGGTCCAACCAGGCCGCACGGTGGAATACGGTCAAGACGAATGTGGTGTGATTATCTATGCCAACGTTTAAAACAGTCACGTACCAGAATGCCTATGTTTAAAACAGTCACGTACCAGAATAGGATCGTTGTGGAACGAGAATAAATCAGTGACTCAAACCAAGGTGTGTTGTCTTTTATTCACATCAGCACAATTTCATACACGAGAGAACATCTGTTCCACAAGCAATTTCAACAAGCAAACTGCATGATTGTGCGCAAGCAAAGCTGTCTTTCTGGGTCCGAGGTAACAGTCGTCCTCCCCTCTTCGTGCGGGACTCCTTCCGTCTCTGCTGCTACAACAGCCACCTATGCATGTCGAGTTGAGCCACGAACCTATCCCCAGTCCGGATCGAGCTGGCGATGTGCCCTTTCCGAGCTCGTAACACCTGTCCTCCCGCGAAACCCTGCACACTTTCCACGACGGTCATCGCGTGGCCGATCACAGTCTTGAGGAATCGCTTCGCCTCTTGGTCCTGCACTAGCCGAGCTGCCAGGTTCGAGTCGAATCTGTCGTTCACCAAAGACGCGGCCGCGTTTCGTGTGACAATGTCCACTCGATGGTAGTCTGCTCCGTTGGCCAGGAGGGTCATTATGGCCAGCACGCTCTGGGGGTGGTAAGGGGAGACCAGCTGGAACACGTCGAAGTCACCGTCATGCTTGAGCGCCTGCACGACCTCCTCCACGGGATCTCCTCCGCAATCGCAATTTACGCGTCTGGTCGCGAGCAGACCGCCCCAGATGCCCTTGTTGACGTTGAGATCGTAGCCCGGGTCCCCCTCGACTCCGAGCTGCGCCGCCACGTCTTTTCTGTCCGGGAGCTGAACAGAGAACCTGTCGCCCTGTTTCAACGTTTCGTGGCCCGTGTTGATCAGCTCCACTTCGTACAAGTGGGGAGCGTTCAGGAACGGTCTGTCCACGATGGAGCTGCTCGCGCAGCACACGGCTACCTCCTTGAGGCGGCCAACGGATTCGAGGCTGAGGCCGTGTAGAGTGGGAACGTAGCGGTTGCTGTCTTTGACAAAGTGGAACAGGCCCGGAGGGAGGTAGTTTTTCGAGGAGTCGTACTTGTAAGCTCCGTAGGGGACAGACTGGCTGCGAGGCTTGCTCTCGCTCAAGCCGTGTGTGTAAGCGCGGATCGGCTCGTGTATCCTGGTCGACGACATCTGCGTTTGCGGCTGAAAACGAAAAAAAAAAAAAAAAAACAAGCAACGACAACAACTAGTCCGCGATCGGACGACAGAGAAACTCGAGCGCTCGCAAAGGCTCTCTGCAGGTGGGCGCGTGCGGGGCGTTGGGCGCTTTCAGGACGATCAGAGCCGCGGCGAGCACCTCCAGTAGCACAGGACCCTCTTCTACGTGAACTCTGAGCAGCCTGACCGTAAGCATGTTGAGATTCTCCTCCGAGAGCTCCCCGAATGTCCGCGAGAACCACGGGCACCACTTGGTCACGATGTAAGATCTCAAATCACACCGGGACTCCGCTCGAGGGGGCTCCGGCTTCTCCACCGAGCCGTCCTCTCCTCTCGTTCGGGGGTTCGTCGCGCGAGCCGCGACCCGGCTCGGCCCTCGAGCGGCGGACTTTGGCGAAGCGAGGAGTATCAGCTCTTCCAGCGTGAGTTCGTGCCACATGGTTCGAGCGAAAGGTCGGTCGCGACGACCGTAAAGAAGAGGAGATTTCTGGCTAGGCCGAGGGCTCAGGCCGAGTAGTTCATCTCCACGCGTTTGCGGTAGGCCACTAGCCTCTCGTCGTAGAAACCCACCCGACCGACAGACTCTGCGAAGTTGCAGTTTGTCATCTGCAGCTTTTCTCTCCGAGTGACTCTGCTGAGCGCCACGTACACCGATGGTTTTATAGGGGACATGGAAAAGTTTCGCGGCGGGTGGTACAGCACCTCTCCGCTTATCGTACAGCCCTGACAGTCGTAGGTGTTCATGGCCAGCATGCAGGCCAACGGGTGCGTGGTCACCGTCCAGTTTTCGCAGTGCCACTTGGAAGGTCCCACTTTGTAAAGACGACCGGTCCTGTCTCCTCTCACGTAGAACTCGTAAGCCTGGGTCTCTTTCCGGAACGCCATCCCGCTGATCAGGCCTTCCACTTCGAGCGGCGAAACCGGGTCCCCGGCGAGGTTGGCCGCCGGCGAAAGGGCTTTACGAGGCACCGGTCCCTCCTCTACGGGCTGTATGCCGTTGTGGTCCATGTGCCAAAGCATCCTGACCTTGCAACCGACCCAGAGCTCGGGGTTCCTGAGGTAGTCCCTTTCGCGTGGGCGCTGGCCGCCCTTGAAAAACACCCTGGGCATCGCAAAGAGTTTGGGTAAAGCCTGAGTCGCCTGCTGAAGGACGTTGTACCACTGGGCGGGTCCCTTGCTCGATGATCCGTGCTTGGTCACGCTCAGGAACACCTCCGCCTTTCGTGTTGCCCTGGCGGCGTAAGCCTTTGTGTAGGCAGCGAGCTGTTGGTCCTGGTGGAAGATGCGAGTCTTGTGAGGCTCGTGCTCGGGGTCCATCGCCTGTCTCTCGCTGACGAGCAGCTGACTCCTGAAAATGGTCCGGGACTGCTGCGTCACCGTGTTGAACTGGAGGTAGGAGAGTGTCTCGGCGTAGCCCGGGTCGTCGAACTGCCGCCTGTTGACAAAGAGCGGGGTGGAGCAGCACAGCAGCGTTTCCATGCGACCGGTCTCCCAGAGGAGCGGGCCCGAACCGGCTGGCTGCAACTGGGACACGCTGCCCGCCAGGATTATCAGAGGACCCGCGTCCGGACCGTAGAACAGGGCGAGTATTCTGAGCATCCTCTCCAGAAGCCTGGCCGTCATGAGCCCGTACTCGTCCACGACCAGCACGTTCGTGCCCAAGAACGGAGGCGCGTCCGCCAAGGCGCTGCGGCCTCTCAGCCGAGCGAAGATCCTGCTGCAGGCGGAGCAGCTCTCTGGCCTCGGCAGCTCGCAGGAGTGTTTGTCGACGGCCCGGTCGACCTTCGACCGGCGGAACGCCCGGAAGGCGAGGATCGCACCCAGGTAGCATCTCCTGTAGCGCTCGACAAAGGCGTCCGCTTCGAGCGAATCGTCCAGCAGATCCTTTTTGAGACCCATCATCTTGTGAAACGTTTGCACCTTGTCCAAATGACCGGACTCCATCAGCGTTCCTGCCGCCTTGTTGGTCATGGCGCTCACTGCGACGCTGATCCTGAGGGCTTTCAGCTTTTTCTCCAGCAGACCGATCGCGTACGATTTCCCGCAGCCCGCGTCTCCGCTCAGCAAAGCCACTTTCAGGCGATCGCCTCGAAACATGTGCAACTTCACCATGCGTCGAACCCACTCCTCCTGGCAGTATCCCGAAAGAGAGAGCAAAGCCCGAGCCGCGGGGTCCTCGTCGGCGACGCGCGGTTCCTCTCTGGCGCGCTTGCGGGCACCGGGCGCGCCAAATCCCTCGGCCGGAGAGACGTCGACCCCCGGCTCGTCCATCTGTCTGTGCGGGGGCTGCGCAGTGTGACCGTCAGAGAAACGGCTCGATCTGCACCCGCTTCGCGAGGAGCGAGCTTCGCTCTGGGCGGTGCGGAGCGGCAACCCGAAGCTGCTCGGCTCGATCGAACCTCGAGGTCCTCGAGCCTCCGTTCCCGCCACTTAGTTCTCCTGGGTCTCTCTGTCTGCGTTTGATGAAGGCAGACAGAGAACGGTCAATGTTCAAGGAGTCTCGAGCGCCGAGGGATCCGTCCTCCTCCCGTTGCTTTGGAGAAAAGCTCGCGAAACGGGGGCTTTCTATGCCTTCCAGGACGGACCTGAGTACGCCGTTCCTCGCGCGGTTCGAACCCCTGTGGCGATCGCTGTGTTCCTCAGGCAGCCCCGCGAACACAGAGAAAAGACTCGGATGCCCTGGCGACCGTTTCTCTGAACAGCGTCACGCTCGAGGAGTACAGGATCTGGCTCAGTTTCACGGCCACGGCGGTGACGCCGCCCTTCCCCGTGCTGTTGAGCACGGTCAACAGCCCGGCCAGCAGCTCGACGAAGGGAGCCTGCGCCCCGTACTCGAACAGGAGCCAGGCGAAGTCTTCCGTGTCCACCTTGTCCGTGCACCTGTAGCCGTTGGCGTAGACGCGGGGCCTCGTGAAGCCAAAGTGTTTCGCGTACCACTCCGGCTCTTTCTGAGAGAGCGCGATGTTGACGTTTTCCAGCAGTATGCTGAACCCCGCCGATCGCCTCTCGCCCATCCTCATCTCGAACAGTTTCTGCAACACCCCGACCGGCGTCACGGACTCCCCGGGTCTGAACATGCGATCTTCGGGCAGAGACACCGCCAAGAAATGCCTGCCGACCCAGTCCAGGTGAGGATGAGAGCGAGGCGATTCGCTTTTACCCGCCTCGCCTTCCGCGCTCCGGGCGGCTTTCTCCCTCAGCTCGATCTCGAGGGCTTTGCGGTCTTCCAAAGCGCGGTGCAGAGCTTGTTTGGCCTCCTCGAGATCCCTCCTGCAAACCTCCAGCTCGTAGGCCATGCGGACGACAGCCTCCTCGCCCGAGCGCCCCGCTCGCGCGAGGTTTCCGCTCGACTCTCGAACGCCTGACCGCAGGTCGACACGTTCATGGAGCGCTCCTCTATCCCGCTCCCTTTCCGTTCTGTCCAGAGCGCCCTTCAGCTCTGCGATCTCGCGTCTCATCGAAGCGATCATGTTCATGTGAGAACACCGGTATTCGCAAGCGTCCTCATCTTCGGATTCTTCTCTACCCTGCTCTCCCTCGCCGCGATCTCTCTTCCGCCTGCGCGAGACCGTTGATCGTGTGAGCATGGCGATTCCTTTTGCGAGTGCGATTTTGGATTCCGAAGGATCGACCGGGGTGAAGTGTCTTGCTGTGTTATGTCAAAAGTCTGTTTGTATACTGTGCTATGACCAAAAACTGCTCTGATGCTAGTGGGGCCCGCGACAGAGACGCTGACCTGCGCAACGTTTTTCATTCCGTTGTGTCCGTTTGATGAAAAATAAAGTCGATCGCGACCGCTGCCGCCCTGTTGGACAGCTTCTCTGTGTGAAACAAACCAGTTTGCTCGAAAGGCCTGGGCGCTGCCAAAGACCCCTCTAACCTTCTCGCGGTCGCACATCTGACTGTAACAAGGCAGGCTCGCACACAAACACGCACACCAGATCGGCTCCCCTCGTGAACACACGGCTCACGTCCAGGGCGCTGACGGGACGGCGATGGCCATGAAGCAGAAGGAACCCCCGGGTCGTGTGATGACAAAAAAAAATCACAGTGTAAAATCAAGGTGGATTTTCTGTCCCATTTTTTATTAACTTTTATTTTACAGCCAGTTAAAACCTCACAGAACATTTGTGATAGCTTCAGGTGTGGTACTGGAAGGCCAACTCTTTCTCAATTCCGCTGCGCTCTGGGCAGTTTCGGTTCCATCTCTGGGTTGGATCCCTAGGACATGTTGTAATAAAAAAGTCATACAAAAAACAATTCCTGTGTTCGTTTGGATTTTCTGTCCTGTTTTTTTATTTTTTATTTTATTTTTTATTTTAAAGCCAGTGAAAATCTCACAAAACATTCGCAATTGCTTCACGCCAAGAGCTAAATGACCGACTTTCTCTCTCCTTGCTGTTGAGCTGTGGGCCGTTTCAGTTCCCTCTCCGGGCTGGCTCCGCTTTTATGCCTGACAGCTCGATTGAGAAAACCTTTCCAAATGCAACGTTCCAAATGTAAAGCAACCCCAAGAGAGCCCAGCCCAAGAGCGTTCCGATCACCTCCCCTCTGACAGCACATGAAGCTCCGTGGAGAGGCTCAGGTTTGGGTGAAGGGAACCGCACGAGCGGCTCTGCGTGTAGTCACACAACAGAGCTCTGTGTCATGGGGGGGCCGACGCAGAGGAAGGCTGGAGCCTTTCGCTGAGACGAGTCACACTCCACGGAGCTCTGCGCCCTGTCGAAAGGGGCAGACTCAGAGGCGGGCTGCAATAGCTTCAGATGTGGGGCTGGAAAGCCAACTCTTTGTTCATTCCGCTGAGCTGTGGACCTTTTCGGTTCCATCCCCGGGTGGGGTCCCTTTACTCCAGTAGCTTTGGACTGGGGGAACTGACAGGCATAAGGCTGATGCGGTCCTGTTGAGAGGGTGGAGGTTGAAGGGTGGTCAAGATATTTGGAGGTGACATTACAAGAGGTAAAGTGGTTAAAGATTATCTGAAATGAATGGAGGGTGGGGATAGTGAGAGGGAGCAGCAGAAACATAATCCTGGTAAAAGGGGGGACAGGGGTGGTCATCATTTTGGGACAAACATAGGCGTGTGTGATCTTGAGTAAAGGGACCTGGGTGTGAAAAATCCTGACTGAACCTATGTGGGTGAACCGGATCTGGGGAATAGCTTGAACCTGTGGCCTGGCCTGGGTGAGGTGGCGACTGGTACAAGCTTGAACCTGTGGCCTGGCCTGGGTGAACCGGATCTGGGAAATAGCTTGAACCTGTGGCCTGGCCTGGGTAAGGTGGTGGCTGGTACGAGCTGGAACCTGTGGCCTGGTCTGGGTAAGGTGGTGGCTGGTACAAGCTTGAACCTGTGGCCTGGCCTGGGTGAACCGGATCTGGGAAATAGCTTGAACCTGTGGCCTGGCCTGGGTGAACCGGATCTGGGAAATAGCTTGAACCTGTGGCCTGGCCTGGGTAAGGTGGTGGCTGGTACGAGCTTGAACCTGTGGCCTGGTCTGGGTGAGGTGGTGGCTGGTACGAGCTTGAACCTGTGGCCTGGTCTGGGTCAGGTGGTGGCTGGTACGAGCTTGAACCTGTGGCCTGGTCTGGGTCAGGTGGTGGCTGGTACGAGCTTGAACCTGTGGCCTGGTCTGGGTCAGGTGGTGGCTGGTACGAGCTTGAACCTGTGGCCTGGTCTGGGTCAGGTGGTGGCTGGTACGAGCTTGAACCTGTGGCCTGGTCTGGGTGAGGTGGTGGCTGGTACGAGCTTGAACCTGTGGCCTGGTCTGGGTCAGGTGGTGGCTGATACGATTGTCTTCTTGCAAGAAATTGTGTGACCATTGTCATCATCTTCATTTCGTGGGCGTGCTGGGCCGCTTGCAATTTCAGCTGTAGCTCTGTGTCATCTGCCTGAGACAGGGCTTCTTTGATTGTCCTAGAAAAAACATCCATTGTGGATTCTAGCTTGTTTTTGGGCGTTTGACGGGTGGTAGGTGCACCTGTAAAATGACAAATGTTTTACATAATGAGCTATTTCTTTGTTGAGTGCTTTATCAATTACTACATTATGAGTATTGCCCAATAACATTATAGCTGTATTGCTGTAATATTGATTTTTATGTAAATAAAAAAAAAGTACTTAACACTGTGAATGCAAATGAAATGACCTACTTGTAAAAGACAAAAATGAGTATGACTAACTGTGATCACGTTTGTCATGAGTCTATGATAATAAACATAGAAATGCAATATATAAAATGGAAGTAATAGCCTATAGTGTATTATATAATATTGAAGCATTGTTTGAACTATAAATACCTGTTAGCTATCAATCATACTTTGTTATGAATGATGGTAGTTGTAATATTTTAATTGCTTACATATTTTTCTAATCTGTCGAATACTAAGACAACTTTTAAATTGCTATACTATTATAAATACAATAAAATAACATTAACAACATAAACGAAGATTTAAAATAAATTCCGTTTGCCCTTACCTGTACTGTTACTGTTCTCAAACTCCGGCTCTTCACTGTCCACCGATGACGGCACATCATCAACTCTGGTGGTATCCAGTAATTCCGGTGGTCGGAAACTTGGCCTGTCACCCAAAATGCCTTCCATTTTATCATAGAATAGGAATGTTTCACAGCTGTTTCCACTCTTATTATTGTGGTCTTTTACCGATCTGTATTTGTATTTCAAGTTTTTGATCTTTTGCCGGCAATTTAGCCACGAGCGCTTAAAACCTTGCCTCCCCATATTTGTTGAAATGTCTTCAAACAAGAATTTGTTATGAAAATGATCCTGCAATTCCGTCTGCATTGTCTCGTCGCCCCACAGACTTAAGAGGCATTTAACCTCATCATCGCTCCACCTTGTGGACTTTCCGACCTCCATCACTCTTGTGGCACACGCAAATGCACACAGTCGATTCGTTCCTGATTTATTTCCACATATGAGAGAGGCCTGTATCCGACCAGCCTGCCTCCTGAGCGTGCCTCTGTCGATTCGTTTCTGATTTATTTCCACATATGAGAGAGGCCTGTATCCGACCAGCCTGCCTCCTGAGCGTGCCTCTCGCGACAGACGTGGAGCTCCGAGGCTGTGTGGCTCTGGTTGCGAAAGGCTCCAGCCTGCCCCCACCGAGAGGAAGTCTCCAGCCTGCCACTGAGTTGGCCTCTCCTGACAGACTCAGCTGTGTGGCTCGCGTTGCGTAAGGCTGCAGCCTGCCTTTGACTTGGTCCCCCCTGACACAGCACTCCACGCAGAGCCGCTCGTGCTTTTTACTTTGACAAACCCCGCCTTTCCGTCGAGCTTCTCGTTCCGTCCGACGGGAGCGGATCGGCCTGCGGGCCGCTCTCAGACGATGTAGGATCCAGCCTGCCTCTCGGTCTGCTCCCCCGCAGGCACGGGCCGCGTGTGTGCCTCAGACGCGAAAGGCTCCAGCCTTCCTCTGCTTCTGCCCCCCATGACACAGAGCTCTGTGGTGTGACTCGCCGCAGAGCTGCTTGTGCTTTTCCGCTTAGGCCCGCTCAGGAGGCAGGCTGGAGACTTCCTCTCGGTGGGGGCAGGCTGGAGCCTTTCGCTGGCACGACTCACACTCCACGGAGCACTGCGTCTGTCACGAGAGGCCCGCTCAGGGGCAGGCTGGAGACTTCCTCTCAGACAAGGAACACTCCACGGAGCTCTGCGTCCTGTCAGGAGGGGCAGACTCAGAGGCGGGTTGCAATTGCTTCAGATGTTTATTTTTATTTTTTATTTTTATTTTTGTTTTACAGCTAGAGAAAAACCTTTCCCAAAACGAGACAAAGCTCGGCGGGGTCTCTGAGCCTGCTCTGAAGCATCTCTGTTCCCCGTTGTACGCCCACAAAAACAAAACACAAATCTGGGTTTGATATTGTTTCGCTTATTCGTGTCTTTATTTTGTATATTTTACAGCCTGTGACAACTACAAAGAATAATTGCAAAAGTTTCAGGTGTTCGACCCACTCTTGGTGCTCGTAGACCCAATTCTTCTGACCGACTGGGGGGTCCTCATGGACAGATACAGGGCTGGGGTGGTGATGCATTGCATGTTCCTTGCGGCCAAGCTCACGTTGGTCACCAGGAATAATTTCAGCTGATTGTGTACCAGGGTTTTAGTGAGAGAGTAGTAAATGCTGACAGCGATCCAGGGAGTCCAGCAGCAAACAAAAACTATGACAGTGAGCAATGAAAGGATGTAGGATTTTGCAAGGGGAAGCTGTTCTCTCTTTAAGTGAGCCGACCCCCTTCTAACATGTCTTCGCACAGTGAAGAAGATTGCGCCGTAACAAGCAGCCAGAATGATGCAGGGTGCGATAAAACAGATGGTCATCCTGATCCACGTGATGACGAACCTTTCGCTCGGGGAATAGGTGTCAGCGCACAGCGTAATCAGACCGACTTTGAAGGTTTCGTGATTGGATATGTTCACCAGAGCTGACACGGAGGGAGGAATGGCACACACCAGGGACAGGAAAGCTCTCCTCGCCCACTCTCCTTTCACCCTCTTAAGAGAGGAGAAGGCAGCTTTTCTGAGGACCACCCTGTTGTATCTCTCTATACTGATGCAGACCATCATGAGTACCCCGTATTGCAGGCAGAACTGTGGAGGAAACAAATACGCAAACAAAAAACAAAAAACAAAAAAAACAGGTAATGAGGAGGGATTGAAGAAAGCAGAGGTTTTTCATTTGTCCGGATAGAGAAAAGAACAGGAAAAAGCAAAGGCGACTCACAGTTATCACCCCCTTCGTGGCTTTGCAGACGACATATCCGAAGATCCATTCTTTGGCCATGTTCTGCATGACCCACAGCGGCGTCGCGGACAATGTGCCTATGTCGCAGAGCCCGACGACCACGAAAAAGTAATCGCAGCGCGAACGAGCCTTCGGAGGTCTGCACAGCCGTAATCCCAGGTTTATCATGCAAACGTTTACGATCAAGCCCAGCACCATCACCGCAAAGTGAAGCATGGGTACCACACTGAACGCGATCGAAGAGTGAATCTCAGAGGACGCGTTGGTTGGTGACGGGCCGGTAGCATTGTACGTTGTCCTTTTGCCAAACATCGTCGCAGCTGACCTGAGGGACAGTGAACACTAGCACAGACAGAGAGACGTACGCTTGTGGTGCTGAAATAAGCTCCTCTCTCCCTAGCTCCAAGCCCCCGACTTAGACTGCCTTGCTGTATGGACATCCAACGGCGAGCCACACTCCCCCCACCTCACTCAGTCTCCGAACGGAGCAAACGGAGTACGGCCGACTCAGCTCGGAGTCGGACCTCAGCGTGTGGAGCCAACTAGTTGGCTAACTCTAGTTCCATAGCTGCTCAAAGTCTTGCGCTCTTGTCTAGGCGATTTGTGTGCCTCTTGCCTCAGTCGAGACAAGCGAAATCTCGATAACCTATTGTGCGTGCGCTGGCTGTGGCCCTTAGAAACCTGGAACTCGATCTTGAGCACACTTTACACTCATCATGGAAGTTACTCAGCAGACGTACGTGTCGTGTCCCGCATTGGACTTTGGTTTGGCAGCGACAGACACGAAAGACCTCAAAAAAGGCTTGGAGGATCAGCTTCGCCTTCTCGACCTGTTCGACTCAAGCGCAGGACTTGACCGCTTTCTGTTGTCATCTTCCGGCTTGTTTTGGGAGTACCGAAATCGCAGGTCAGAGGCTGCTGGCTGGTTCGCGGACAGTATAAGGCGACTGAACGTCGACACCTCAGACGTTCGTTCACTGTTTTTGGGCTCGTTGAACGTCATGGACAGATACGTCGCCACGCGTGACACTGAGTCCGAGCTCGTGGAGCTTTTGACGAACTCGGAAAATGTCCGAGCGGCCTGCTTCTCGCTCTCTGCGAAGATGCACGCCACGTGCTCTCAAATCGATCTGGACGACATCTGCGTCCGCAATCGCGTCTGGGCCAACTCCACCGTCAAATCCCAGCCGGGGCCGAACCTGACGGTCGCCGACGCATCCTCTACTGGTGAGGGGATACTGAGAGCGGAGAAGGACGTATTGATCGCTCTCGGAGGAGCTGCGTTCCCTGTGAGGGAAGAGGACATTGTGCGTCTCTTGGTGAGGTTTCTTGCGCTGAAGCGTTCTAAGCGCGTTGCATTCCGAGAGCCGCTGAGCGCGCTCCGAGAGCCACTAAGCGAGCCCCGACCAACTGACGTCGAGCCGCTTGCAGCGCCGATCTCTCGAGCCGTAGATTTGCTAACCAGGGCGGCTTTGGACATTGAGCTTAAGACGCGAGTGAGCACCTGGCAGCTCGCGGCCGTGTGCTCTTTAATTGGGTTCCTGGATGTCAGCGGAGCTTCGCCGGACGAGCGAGAGCTCGGCGAGGGTGGGCTGATGGCGCTGTTCGATAGCCTGCGGCCGGGATCATTGACGCAATCCATCATCCGCGAGATCGAGGCTTCATTGAACTCACGCTGTTTGGTGTGTGGATCGGGGGACCTCCATCCGCTCGTGGCTAGGAGCCTGCTGAGCATCTCGAAAAAGACTTGTTCGAGGTGCCGGAAGGGTAAAGCGCGAGGTAAAACTCCCCATGCCCGTGGACACAAAGTCCTCGGAGAGACATCTACTACTCATCATTCGACCTACTCCCCTAGGGCTGCGTTGCTCACGTGCCACGAGACGATGATGGGCTCCCAGTGAAAATGTGCTCGTGGACTTTGGTGGAGCTTGGACACCGAGTCCTTTTTTTTTGCACTGTATTTTTGTGTGTGTGTGTGTGTGTGTGTCTGTCTGTTGTGTACCCGAGCAACAGATGTAGAAAAAAAAAACAACGTGTCCCTGCTTCACAGAGACTCTCTTCCAATGCGAAACCTGCCTCTTCACCGTAACCGTCATCGATGCTCCGTCCGACGAGTAGGCAGTATAAAATAAAAGTGACCCAGAGAATGGAATGGATACTGAGGAGGAACCGCGTCGTGTCTCAGTTTCTGTAGAGAAGATGGCAGGAAAGGAGGAAAATTGGGTGGACAGACTTCAATCCTTCGCAGATCAGCGAAATTTAACAGTCGTGTACGACACTATAATTTCAAGAGACGACTTCTTCGAGATGTACAAATGTAGTGCGCGGCTTTTCGCTGAGGGCAGCGTCAAGGAAGATTCCCTCGCCCTAGGCATCGGACCTCAAAAGAGGTTGGCAAAATTAGCCGCAGCCAAAGCTTTGCTATTGGGGGTGCTGAAAGAATCCGCTGCAGACAACGCCAAGCTCCCGTCACTGGAGGCTACGAAAGATGAATGGGAATCGAAGCTTGTCGCTAAGTTCGCAAGTTTGCCCACTGCGGAGAACTACGTCGGCCGACTGCAAGTGGGTATCCTATTCACGTGACCCAATGCCGCTGTTTGTGCATGAGAAAAAAAAAAGCTCTCTTTGCGTTCACAGGAATTATGCCAGAGGTACAACTGGCCTTTTCCCACCTACAACTTCGAGGAACTCACACAAGACCAGTGGGTTGCGTCCGGCAGATTTCGTTGCTTCTGCTCAGCGTTTGCGATCTTTTTAGACGGAGCGACCAAGGTGGATGTGCAAGCGACAGGTAACAGCGATGTGACACTGTGATTTGTTTCCCTCAAGTTTTTGGGTTTCAACTAGGGCCGTTGTCTCACACAGGGACCGGTGAGACCAAGAAGGCAGCTAAGGCCGCGTCGGCAATGGGTGCGCTGGACGTCGTGAGACTTCTCGTCCCACTGGTTGAGAAAACCTAGAGGGGAGGTTCGCCCCAATGTATTCAGAGTCTTCCCCGCATCACAACTCAACTCTGTCTCATCCGCCGCTCGTGGACCGGCCTTGCACTCGGAGTCTGGTCTTCATGGCTGCCTGCTCTGCTCATCGTAGTGGCATACCTTTTGTGTGTTTTCTGCCCCTATGGCAAGAAGCGCAGACGATACGGCAAGGTGTCGTCTGTTGCCTTGTAATTGTTGCAGGGATATAGATGAAGTTGCTTGTCCAGAATAAAACATCACTCGAGCATAATTTGGATCTGTGCATTTTTTATTGTGTCGACAGCTTGACATTGTGAACACACTAGTTACAATGAAAAAAAAAAAAAAAGAAAAAAGAAAGAAGAAGAACTGTCTGCAGCAGGATCTCAACAACTTGACATTGTGAACACGCTAGTTACAATTAAAGAAAAACAATGAAGAACTGTCCACAGCAGGATCTCAGCAAATTGGCCTCGTTGTCTTCTGGGCTGCTCCTCCTGCTATCACTGCAGACCTGCGTAAACTAGGAGAGATAAAAGGGTACAAGTTTCAGCTGTGTGCAGCTTTCTTTTTTTTATTTAACAAAGCAGACAAACAGAAGAAAGAAGGAAAAAAAAATTCTCGCACCCCTTTAGCTCTGCCTCACAGAACCGAGGGGTATTTCTCATCGATCGGGACCTCCAGAACTTGGTCTGAGCGACTCAGGGCTGCGGGCTCCGGGCTCTCTGCCACTTTTCGCTCTGCACCCCGGCAGTTGCAGGTCTCGACGGTCTCACGCCAATTCGACAAGGTGGACGGTTGACGTTCGGTCGTGGGCTGGTACACAGCACCGACCCGTTGAGCGTTGGGCTTGTAGATGTTCCCAGCGGGCCTTTTGCAGAACCTGTGCATGATGAGCACCAAGCCCAGCACCATCAAAGGCGCTGCGACCATGGTGTATGCCGCCCACTCGTTCCGTTCGTACCACCACCAGAAACTGTAATTTTCATTCACCATCGTCTCATTGTCCAGCGAGTGGACACGGGGCAATTAGTATACCTCGGCTCAGTCTGGGTTCGCGTCACGGAAACTACGATCGCAACAAAATACCTCTGACGGCTTGCGAGTGAGAGCCGCGAGCCCAGAGCCTAACCCGGTCGCCGATCGAAACGCGTCGTCGTTCCGGCTGCGGCGCTAGGTTGGATCCGACCGCTGCCCCAAGTATCACCCCCTCCGAGTCATGTTTGAAAGCGGCAGTTACCCGGGCTCAACAGAGTTTCGCCTTGTCCTCCAGACCTCATCAGAACCTCGCGCTCAGCCACCCGGATAGAGGGGAGCAACGATGACGGACGACTCAAATCGCGAGCTACCTCCGGAGAAGTCTCCGGTCATCTCCGCAGCCGCGACCGAAGTTGACCGCGAGAGCCTCGAGGCCGTCGGCACCCGAAGCGGGACGGGATCCGGAGTGAACGACCTGACCTGCTCGACTGCCAGAATTTCTGCAGATGAGAATACGACTCCCCTTCGCCCTTTGCGGGGAAGGACGGTGCAACGCTCGCATGCGCCGAGGGAACACGAGGGCGAGCGAATGGGCGGCAGTCAGAGGGAACCTTCGCCTCGGAGATTCCCGCCCTCCTCTTTTCGTACCCCTGTGGAGCAGCCCATCCCGAGGCACGGAGTTCCTGCGTTGAAAACGAAGATTCCCCACAGCAGAAGGCGGACGAAATCTTCTGACTGCATCAAGAAAAAACTTTTCAGTCAGCGTAACGCACACCCCGTCCGGGTGTGATCACGGCGCTTGTCTTGATTTATCCCCTAACACAATTGTTCTCTCTAGCGTTGTACGCTCACTGTTGTGAATTAAACAGCATTGAAAACCTCAGCTTGTCCTGTGTCTGTCATTTGTATCGCATTGGGGTTTTGTGCCTTTATCATATATGCGAGGGGCGCTTAGGAACACACGTAGGCCAAAGCGGGGAGGAAAAGTCAGAGTCTCTAGTCCCTTAGACCGAGAGAGAAGTGAAAACAGACAAAGACGCACCCAAGTGAGCTGAGAGACCACATGATTTTATTCAAGGGAGCACGTTCAACAACACACGCTCATGTAGCTACATGTTCAGCACACAAGCCCAACAACTTGAGTGTGTCACGGTGACAAGTGCATTTTTCGCGAGCTGTCAGGTTGACACGTTACACAGAGGGTGAAAGCGAGGCAAGACCACATTTTGGAGTTGACCGGTACTTTATTGATTTTTTTTACATCATCATTTTTCTCTCGCTTCATTTCATTGAGAAGAACACATACCGTGAAAAGTGTGGACCTTTCAAAAATGTATAACAAGCAGTAAGTGCACAAGGCCGGGCTCGTAGGGGATGAAGTCGTTAGGTTTGAGGATGGGCGATGCTGCATCAGCAAAATTTTGTTGCCGCTCAAGTCAAAGCAGTATCAGGATACCCAGGGAGGACAATGTCAACAGAGTGAGGGACGAGACAGAGGGCTTTGTCGAGCCCCCCTTGGCCCAAACTGAGGGACTGAGAGGTTTGACGATCAACGTCACGGAGCAGTTTGAAACAGAGAAACTGTACTGCTCGTTGCGATGGCCCACGTTTGCCCAGCGGCTACATTCGTACGAGCCCTCGTATCCTGTTGAAATTGGCGAGATGAGTAGAGTTGAGTTCGAGCCCAGGAACTTGTGAGTGGCGCTGATGCTCTCCTCGAGCTCGTACTCCAAGGCAGTTCCGTTGTCCTGGATGTAAAAGAGTCCGCGCTTGGTCCCACGTACAACCTGGTACCAGGAGAAGGCCATGAACCTTTCGGGATTCTCACGCGGACAAGTCAGTGCGACCGCACACTCTCCCCCATCCGCGCTGACACGGGTGCCGTGAGCCTCGACCGCTTCTCTCACCTCGTGGCACGAGCGGAACGGGACCAGGGCGGTGCACGCCAACACCGTCAGAAACAGCATCTTCGCGAAAGGCCCGGAGCTTCTCTATCCGCGTGTCTTTAGCAGAGCAGACCGCGTTGGTCGAGAGGAGAAGTGTGGCGCGGATCTTCTGAACGACGGTCTTATACCGTCCGGGCTTGAGCCTTCTAGCGTCGGCCTCCCGCTGCCGACAGTCTCCTCTATGGGGAATTCCGAGATGGGAAAAATGCCTCTCAACCTCATCGGACCCTGTGCCCAAACCTTGAGCCTCTCTCTCTCTCGAGCGTCCACCCGACAGCACGAAGGTGATTGCGTTCGGCTTGGTCGAGGGCAACAGGGCTCCGCTCCTCTGTGCGTTTGTCCTCGTCCTATATGTCTGCACCAAGCACAACTTGATTTTTTTTTTTACCCTCTGGAATAAACGCAACCGTCTGTGGTATCTGACTTGTGTGAGCGTGTGTGTTTCGGTCCCACATTTACTGTTTGCAAGCTGTTAGGTTGACAAATACACAGAGGTCGAAAGCAAGGCAAACCACATTTCTGAGTTGACAGGTCTTTTATTTCATTTTTTTTACACCTTCATTTTTTTCCTCTCTGACATTTCACAGAAAACGACATAAGCCATGAAACTTTAAACTCTTGGGCTGTTTGCGGCGAGCGGCAGGTGTCTGAAACGTCAGCCGGATCCTCACGGGTCTTCGAAGTACGTGGAGAGGTCTTTTTCCGAGTATCTGTCGCCCTCAAGCGGCCTGTGGTCGCAGCAGCTTGTCATGGACACTCGCGCCCAAGGGCAGGATTCTCCGGTTATGGCAAACACAGAGGCCCTGAAGGCTTCGAGGGCGGTGTAGTCAGCGTCCGTTATGTACTCCTGGAGCGCGTCCAGCACCATCCGAGCCAGGTCTTTGTTTTGCGGATGAGGAAACCTCTCCTTGCTGAACATCCCCAACCAGGCCTTCACGTGCGGGGGCTTCACTCTTTCGAAGACGCAGGCCAGACCGTCCACCACGGCCTCCACCACATACACGTCTGGCATCCTCTTGTCGCTGTTGGTGTAGTGCTCAGGGTGATGCTGGTTGTTTTCGTAGTGGTGCCTGAAGCCGATGTTGGCCATCGGAGCGGTCATGGTGGCGTGGTCCTTGTAGGAGTCGTCTGTCTTGCTCCCCGTCGGGCTGCCGCTCAGTCTGCATCTGCGCTTGAAGCTTTCCTCCAGGAGAGCCCTTGTCATGTTCACGGCCATGATGCCGGAGTACGCCACGTCTTCCACCTCGCTGGTCTTGGAGCAGTCGTGGCAGGCGATGTTTCTCACATAGTGTCGGTCGGCCAAGAGGTCCAGGGTGAGACCCCGCAGTTCGGACTCGTCGGCTCCGTCGCCCAGCCTCTTTGTCGCCCCGCTCCTGGTCGCCTGCTCGAGAGCCCTGGCGACCACAGCTCCGATCATGGTCACGACCATGTTGTGAGTGAGGAAGGCGACGTGGTGTTCTCTCACCGGAAGGTAGTTCGCCAAGGCATTTTCGAACTCCCTGTTCCAGGATTCGTCCGCACGAAGCACCTTCTGCTCCCTCAAAAGGGCTGCGTTGGCCATCACGTGCACCAGTTTGCATACCCCTTCCTGATCTTGAGTGGGCATAGTTTCGCAGATGCTCCGTCTGGCAGCTCTCGGGAGAATTCCTTCGAGCAAGCTGTGAGCTGCCCTACTTGAGGGGCTGGTCTTGTGCGAGTACCGGTTGCGTTTGGGTATCAGGGGCTCGGGTCTTTCCTCGTCATCGTTCTTGCTCGACCTCGAAGAGCGGGGTTTGGGTGTGGAGGGTTTTGAGCTGGCCATGGTTTAGCTTCTTCCCTGGAGTTCAGCGGCTGCAATGAAGGCGGCGGTGATGTCAAATGTGGTGGTGGCAGTAGCAGGGATAAGTGTCAGTGGTTTCAATTCGTGTGGCGAAGACCCAGGGAGGACACTGTCAACAGAGCGAGGGACCTTAAGAGCAGGGATTGCTGAAGATCGAAGTTACGGTGCAGTTTGAAACCAAGAAAGTGTACTGCTCGCTTTGATGGCCCGCGATCGCCCAGCGGAAACAGCCGTAGGAGCCCTCGTATCCTCTCGTAAACGGCATGATGAGCAGATTTGAGCCGAGCAGAAAGTGACTGGCGCCGACGCTGGCCTTGTGGTCGTAGTTCGTGGTAATCCCGTTCTCGATGCGAAAGAGCCCGTGCTTGGTCCCTTGTACATCCACGAACCAGGCGAAGCCCTTGAACTGTCCTGGATTCGGTTGTGGACAAGTCAGTGCCACCTCACACCCTTTCACATACTTCTTGTCACTGATGCCTTTAGCCTTGTCCGCTTCTTTCGCCTCGCTGCATGGGTAGAACGTGACCAGGGCACTGTAGGCTAACACCGTCAGAAACAGCATCTTTCCGAAAGACCAGGAGCTTCTGGGCGCGTGTGTCTCTCGTAAAGCTGACCGCGTTGGTCGAGAGGACGAGTGTGCCGCGGATCTTCTGGACGACGGTCCTATGGCGTCTGGGCTCGAGCCTTCAAGCGCCGGCCTCCCACTGCCGACAGCCTCCTCTTCGGGGTGTTCCGGGATGGGGGGAAGCATCCCATCAGCACTTCATCTTCACGATCACCAATACCAGCACGGGGCAGGTCACGGTGGACAAAAAGAGAGCCACCGAGGCTGCAGCGGTTCCGCGGACAGCCGCCTTCTCGCACTGCCGCTCCCTCAGTGAACGCTCGTCCGCCTTGGACTCCAGTCTCTTGGCGTAACCCTTGAAGGTGGCGTTCAGCGTCTCGACGGCTCGAGTCACGGACACCCCTCGGTTGAGGAGATCGAGGACTGCGTTGGCTCGGGCTCGCATCTCGAGGACAGTCGCTCTTTCGTCCTCACCTCTCGCGAGGTGTGCTCCTGAGAGGGTCTGGGGTTCGCCTGCCACCAGTATCTCTCCCGACCTGCCCCTCCAGCTCTCTGCCTCGACCCCCTTCGTCAGGGTGTACGAGTTGAAATGGCTGTCGTAGCTGAGCGGCCCGAAGCACGCAGACCCGCACACCAATGGACAATCTTGGCTTATGTCGCTGCCACGCTTCACTTGGCACGCGGATAGCGTGTCTCCGTCGACCCGTAGCGAGTCGCACAGGCCTCTCCGGTCGCATCTGGGTTCCCTGTAGCTGGAGCGCGAGTCGTTCACCATGCCCCTGTCCAGCCAGCACGTCCGATTTCCCGAGGACGAGTCCACAAAGGCCATGTACCAGCGGGACAGCAGCACGGGTTCCCACTTTTTTCTCTCGACGTCCAGCGCCAGCCCACCGTGGGTCGAACGAGAGAGGATTGGACGAGCGGCTGTGGGAACGTCCGTGTGAAACTCTGAGGGCGATCCGGGCGCGCAGCCCGTCATGTCGGCCCTCATCAGGCCCTGCGCGCAAACCGCCAGTCTCTCTCGAGCCCCGACCAACGCAAAGGTGACGGCGTTCAGCTGCGCCGAGAGCAGCAGGGCTCCGCTCCTCCACGCGTTCATCCTCGCAGCGAAGGCGCTACCGCTCGGCTGAGAATCGTCGTCGTTCTCGTAGTCTCCCTCGCGCTTTTTCTGAAATTTTTCCTCTGTGGCCTTGGCTGCCGCCCTGGCCTCTTCTATCAAAGACCTGTGGTAGCCCATCACGTCCACCGTCGCCGACGGCTGACTTCCCGAGTCGAGGTCCGAGCCCAGGTGCGCGTCGGCCAGAGCCTCGAGGTCCTTGAAGGCAGCCTGCAGCTCACTCGCTGTCCGATAGTGGCTGCGGACGGATGTGGACAAGGCGACGTCCGCGTCCCGCCAGCTACCAGAGCCGCAGAGGACGTCGCAGCCCAGCCGCTCGCCGTCGTCGGGCAGGCCTCGGCAGGAGACTTTGGCGCACTCCGGATAGTCCGAGGGAACGAAGAAAGTCAGATTTGAATTGAGGTAGAACTGGTACGATAGGAACGTCTGACTGTCTCCCGGTCGCAGTATCTTCCACCTCCCGGGTCTGAGTATGACCCTGGGATCTCGAGGCGCAGAGGGTCCGCTTTCCTCCGAGCGAGTCGCCTTGGGACCCAGAGTCACGCGAAACAGAGTCAGGGCGACCGTAGAGAGAAGGCACGCAGCCCTTGTCTGTCGTTTCATTTCAGTTTCCTGTACCTGGGAGTCCGAGACCGAGAGCAGACTGCGCAAAGGGCCCCCATCGCGGCGGCATTGATTAATACGGAGACAGCCACCGCAGTCAAGCACAACGCGGAGGAGCGCTCCATTGCCAGGGCTCGGCGCTCGGACACAACGCTTTCCAGTGCGTCGTTCTTTCGAGCCCGCCTCTCGACCAGCGAAGCTTCGGAGCCCAGGCTCGCCAGACTTTGGTTGGCTTGTCGAAGGCAGTCCAGGAGCTGGGAGAGAGGGGAGCTCGCCTCGCCGCAGTGGCGCAGCGCGAGCGACTCGTAGGCCAGCAGGGCGAGAGCTCGGGCTTCCTGGGCGTAGTCCCTCGACGCGGAGCGGACCCGCTCTCCGGGCCTCGTGAAAAACCCGGGGAAGCTCTGCGGGCCGTCCCCGGGCCCCTCTGAGCCGAAGGAGAAGGGCCGCAAATTGCAAGGAACTGCGGCACGCACGGCTCCGTTGTCCGCTCGTAACAGGATCCTGAGCAGGATGTCGTCTCCGTAGTCGACCGCGATCCGCGCCGCCACGGGGTACCCCGTCGCTCCCTCTGGCCAGTCTCCTTCCGCAGAGTCGGCCAGTTCCAGGCACGAACCGCTTTGCTCGCCAAAGCACTCGAGTAGCAGACTCAGCTGGTCGCGTGCCCTCCAGGGCCAGGAGACGGCTGGTCGTGTCCTTTCCGAAGCCCCATCGCCCGACAGCCACTCTTCCTCTCGCCTCGTGAGAACCGGTGGAGGTAACCACCGCGTAGAGTCCATCAGTTTTCGGAGACGGGCCTTGGTCACTGGCTTTGTTGCCGAGGGCACGGACAGTTCCAATTTCACTCTCGTTCGAGCCTCGCGTACTCGTCGGGAGCAGCATTCAAGCTCGCCGTGGTCGCCCTGCGGTCTTCGATGGCAAAGCGGGCTCTCCATGCTCCGCGCTCTCGAGACCTGCGTCCGGAGTCTGGCGTGCCCCTGCCGTTTGGCCTCGTGAACGTAGATCCTGTCCGCCTCGACGAACGCCACGAGTTTCCCTCCCGAGGTCAGTTTCACAACCTGCGCCCCGACAGGCACGGACTCTGCGATCTCTGCCTGCTCTCGCAGCAGCTGGGCGCCGCCACCCTTCAGAGGATCACCGATGTTCATGCGAGAGGATAGGCCCAGTCTCAAGCCGGGAACACCCGGGATCGTCACGAAGCCTTTGGCCAGCGGAGCGTTCTCTGCAGCTCGCTGAAAAAATATCCCGCTCTGTAGCTTGTATAGGCCGTCGACCTCGACGTGGGACGAGCCCCCGTCGTCGAACGAGGAGCTCCTCGTGTACCTGTAGTGCAGGGTGCCGGAGCGTCGGGTGGCGGAGTCGATCGCTGTGCTGAGCTCTGCAAACAGCGAACTTCCCTCCGGACGCCCGAACGTGTGGTCCAGGTATCCCAGGGAGTACCGGCTCACCCCCCACCTCGCCATGTCCGAGACGATGTCCCGCAGCTCACCCGCCGAATACATACGATCGGTTGAGCTCTTTTTTCCCATGTGTCTGTTGCGCATCCTCATTGCTGAGCATTTTTCGTCCGGCTCGTAGCGGGCCGTCGGCAGCGTCACGGCGATCCCCGCTCGGTTGTTTGACCTGCGGCTGAGCTCCAGGAAAACGGACGGCCCCGTCAGGCCAAGCGGCGCTTCGCCAGCGATCGACTCGACCGAGTTGTGCTTCTCCGGGGGCCAGCGCCCGGGTTCAGTCCACTTGCAGGGGCCCTCCAGTTTTTCCATCCAGGAATCCAGGTCCAGCAAGGCGCCATGCTGAGCCGCCACCTCCCCGGCTTCCCGCAAGGCCGCTTCGGCCTCCTCGGCCCGACTCGTTTCGAGCCACAGGGCCGGCTTCCCGGGGGTCCGGGATCCTTTCTCTGCGACCTCCGCGGGCCTCAGACCCGTGGGGCACAACGCGTACACGGTGCCTCGCTCTTGACACATGGTGCAGTTCCGCCCGTGGGGCGCCGTGCGCCCACACTCGAGCAGAGGCCGTCTCCCGTGCCTTCGGTGCAGCATCCTCCCGTCCTCCCCGTACAGCGTCCCGATCTCAGAGCACTCGGAGTAAGTTTTGGTGCAAGCGTAGCGCGTCGCGTTATCGTTCTTCGCCGACATGAGGCGCGCGATGGTCTTCCCGGACATTGAGGGCATGACGTCCACGCGTGACCCGTACATGTCGCGCAGGACTCCGAAGTAGGCCCCGAACCCGGGTTCACGCGGGTCCGCGTCCAACACGGCGAACTTCAGGTCTGCTCAGCCGCCCAATAACCAATCCAGCACGGCGGCTGTCTCCTCGACTCTCAGGTCTCTGCTCCTGGGCTCGGGCCGAACGAGCCTCACTCCTATCGCGCTTCCCCATCCTTGACGACTCATCTCGCGCAGGGTCTCGTTGGCCCCGGCAGGCACTCTCGGGCCGGTCTTGACCTGCTTCTGCTTCCTTGCGCTCGTTCGTCGTGCGGGGAGACGGAGGTAGGGACCGCCTTGTCGTCCCGCGTCGTTGTGCAGCAGCACGGGTACCTCGAGCAGCATCACGTCACAGCTCTTGACGTCCAGAGGCGCGTTCGGCGAGTCGCGCCTGGGGGCTGGGGCGCCGTCAAACACGGCGCTTGTGGCCTGGCAGAGGCGCTCGGTCTTGCGCGTTGTCGTCCCCCACAGCGTCCTACCCTGTGCTGCGCCGATGGCGAACTGCCGGCCGGACACCTCGAGCGTCCAGTCGTTGCCTCCGAGTCCGTGGTAAGCGTGCCTGAGGCCGATCAGGGCGCACTCGGGCGAGCAGGGGCCCGCGGGGGAGCTGTACCGCAGGAGGTCCTTCGTGCAGTTGCAGCCGGGGCTCTGCTGCTGCCGCGGGTTCGCGACGGTACGCCACTCCAAGAGGGCCACCGCTAAGAGCAGCCGCACTTGCCAACTGGGAAACATGGCCCCCTGTTGTTTTTATTTTATTTTTTTAGTTTTCAATGGTTCGCTTTACATGGCCCCCTGTTGTTTTTTTTTTTTTTTTAGTTTTCAATGGTTCGCTTTCCGTCGCCGAGGTCGGAGTTCCTCTCGACTAACGGGGGATAAGTTAATTCACCTAATGAGCTCGCAGGCTCGCGGAGCCATGGCGCTGGACCAGGGATTTCCGTCGTCGCGACGCTGTGTGTCGAAACCCAAGACGCTCCTGAGTTTGTTCGACGGGACCGGCAGCATATGCAGGCCTTTCGTTGCCGCCGGGTGGACGGTGCGTAGGCTCGACATGGACGGGAGACACGGGGCCGATATAGTGACGGACGTAAGGCAGTGGGACCCGAGCAGGGACTGGCGGGGGCCCGCGCCCGACGTTGTTTTCGCTGGGCCTCCGTGCGAAAACTACAGCTTGGCCCGGACCAGAGCCTGCACGCCCAGGGACCTGAGACTCGCTGACTCGCTGGTGACCAAGACGCTGGAAATCATAGAACACTTTCATGGACAAAACCCTCGCATGCTGTACTTTGTCGAGAACCCGGATTCCAGCATGCTATGGAAGCGCTGGGTTTCTCACCGGCTGTACGAGGACCCCGGCAAGCACTTTCTCAGCTCCTTTGTCGAGTACATGGACGCGAAAAGGGGCGCCAAGAGCTACAAGTACCTGACTTGGGCCAAGCGCAAAAGCTTCACCTCGGGCTGCAGAGACAGTCGCGTCGTCAGGCTGGACTACTGCATGTACGGCACCAATTACCGAAAGAGGACGAGGCTGATGACCAACAGCCCCTTCGAGGCCTCGCTGTGCAAAAAGAACTGCTCGGGTTTCAGAGAGCGCAAGCACGTGGAAGCGGCTCAGCGGGGACCCTACGACAGGGGCGCTAAGCGCGAGGGGCACTCCCTGGACGAGCTTCACGCCTATCCCGCCCGACTGGCGGACGCGATATTCACACACGTCAGCCGGGCCGAGTGGCGCGTACGACAGGGACTGAGCCCGTCGACTGCCGAGCCCGTCTTGAGACCGGTGAAGCGCCAGAAGAATGTGTGATGTGAATGAGTGGATGAGATATGCTGACATGGTGTATCTTGGGGGCCCATACTGACCGTGCGATCGTGGGTCATTTCAAAAGCTCCAACTAAAAACCAACAGGCTCTGTGTCTCCTGTCTTGAGATGTCTGGGCGATTGTACACATACACTCTTTTGCTTGCTGCTTCAGTTTCTGCTGAGCGTTCCAAATAAAGCTCTGACTAGAAAACAGCACCCTCTGTGATTCTTGTCTAACCTCGTCTGTTTTTATTTTTTTTTATTTTTTGCTCACAGGGTCAATGCATTTGCATCCAAAGTGCAAACCTAGGCGAAATAAAATGTTGACACTCGAAAAACAAGCAAAAAAAAAAGCAACACATATAAGACTCAAATGGGGTTTGGTGCAAACTTTATTATTTCACACATATGTATTGATCCATTTGTAAGACACTGATTTTCAAAGCAGAGAAACAGAACAGAAAAGAAAAAAAAAAACGGAAAAAAAAACAGCGGATGTCAAACAACCCCAGTTTCCCCCAATAAGTCCCTTAAGAGCATCAGTTACAAGCAGGTCTGACCCGTCTTCCTTCCTCAAGCCACAAAACATTTGGCTTTGGTGTGTGAGTCAAAGACCAGGGCACAAAGCTTGGTCCTGGAATGTACCCTTCCGTGAATGGGGCACGGGTAGGTCTCAGACTTTTCGTCGGCTTGCACGTACACCAGCCCCGATCCGGTCGTCCTCAGCGTCACCGGCACGCCCCACTGATCGGACAGTCTCCGAGCCTCGCTTTCTGCCACCGCTCGATCCGGGGCCCCTGGTCGCTCCGTTTCGGGACCAGGCCAGATTCTCTCCGCCCCGACTGCGCACTCGAAGCGTGCGCCGAGCGACGTCACGTCGGGAGCGATGGGGTTAGAGGAGAGGCCCACGGAGAGAGCGCAGGGGTCCTCGAAGCGAGGATCCTCTAAGTCTTCTCGAGCGTTGAAGGTGTCCACGTACTCGAAAGCGAAGCCGTCCTTGCTGCAGTTTGGAAGTCTCACGCACTTTCTGCAAGAATACGGAGCTTTGTCGATCGCCGAGCGCCTGCGCGAGCCGGCGTTCGGGTCCTCGGTCCTCAGCCATCCCGACCCGGACGCCCTCCGCTCACCGACCGCTCTTCTGAGATCGCACAGCCCGCACTGAGACTGGTCGTCCGGGTATGAGAGCACAGAGTAGCGCAGGGACCTTCTCTCCATCTCTCTCAGCAGCCGCCCGTAAACTTCGATCCCATCGAAGCTGCACAGTTCGACGGGCAGGTACCACAGGATCCTCATGCTGAGCTTAGCCTTGGCCGTGGACACCCTCTGGTACGCTGCGAACTTGCCCAGCGATCGGCACAGTTCCCCCGAAAGCTCGGGGTTTCCCTCGACCTCCGCGCGCTTCACTCCGGCCAGCCCGAGCACAGATTCAGCGGCGACGAGGACGAGGCTCGAGACTACGTTCTGACACAGGCGAGCCTTGGTGGCTCGGTCGGTCCTGTTCGAAAACTTCTCGCTGCATCCCCGGCAGCACTTGAGGTCCAGGTCCAAGTTCAGCCTGCTGACGGGTCTGCCCGGCAGGAAGACCTCGTTGTAACAAGGGGGCGGTCGGTCGCAAGGCGACGAGGAGGATGATCTTGCGATCAGGGTGCTTAGGTGGCCTCTGGAGGTTACGGTGTACCTGCGCGAAACCTTCCCCGTGTCGCGATCAACCGGGTCCTCCATGAGGAGCACAGGGTTTATCGATCCCCAGTGACAGCGCGCGGGCAAGGGACCCAGGGGTCCCGAGGCTCGTTTCAGGCAGTAGTCGACCAGGTCGTTGAAGCGTAGCTCCGCGCCCGTGAACACAGTGAACGCGTAAGGAAAGCCCTTCGGGCCGTCCGTCAGCGTTCCAGACAGATTGTTGAAGGCGGCATAGATCTCCCCGACCCCGTGAGCGATTCCCGGATCGACTGCGGCCACGTCTTCGTCCTCGCCGCTCGCGAGGTCCTCGCCATCATTGCCGCCGACCTCCTCTTCGCGGGAGCTCCCGTTTCCTCCGCTAATAGGGGTCTCCCCCTCAGCCTCTGCGCTCCCGGGCTCTTCGACGTCGAGTTTGTCACCTTCTGTCTCGTCGACAGAGCCGTCCCGAGCCTCGCCCTCTCGGTGGTCCTCCGCAGGGTCCTCGTCTTCTTCGTAGTACCTCCATCGAGAAAACGAAAAGCGGTCCGAACCCACCAGTGGTACACCGTGCAGAGTGACGTGCTCCTCCGCACTACGGTCGAGCAGCCCCCCTGGCGCCACCATGTCCTCCAACTCGGGCGGCCCGGACCGGACCTCGGACGTGTAGTGCAGGCTCAAAGCTCGACGGAACAGGGGGTAATGGTGCGTCACGTCGTACTGCCTGCGGAGCATCTCCTTCACGGAGCGCGCAAACAAGACCTGAAGCCGGGCTCCGAGCCTTGAGTCCTCGCCCTTCTCGTCCTCGGGCTTCTGCGCGTAGCAATTCAGGAAGAGAGAACAGTCCACTCCTTTGGACAGGCACAGTCTCGTGAGCTCGTCCTGGCGCGCCGCGCACTGAAGGACGCCGCGTGCGTCTGTGTGAAAGCGCACATCTCGATCGAGGGCGCAGGCTCTGCCAGAGCACCCGAGCAGGACGAGGTCTACGAGTGCTTGCACGACAATGCTCGCGCAGCTCTCAAAGTTTCGATCCAATATCCTCGCCGAGCATTTGTCTCCGGGGCGCAGGTTCACAGCTTCGGACGACGCGTTCCACACGTTCCACTCATTCTCCTCAGATCCTCTTGTCAGGTAGCAGACGGGTTTGTACACGCGGTCAGGCGAGGGCCTCTGAGTTCCTCCCAGAGGACCAGAGCGCTGCTGCTGCTGCTGCTCTGCCGTGTTCACCCTTCTTTTCGCACGCTTCATCGTGTGACTGACGTTCTGCAAGAGGGTGCGATGTTGCTGATATTCTTTTCCTACTTTTTTTTTCCTTCTCTTTCGGTAACAATCCACAAAGTGAAATTCGTCTCAGATTCTCGGGCCCGACGGGGACGAGGCGCAGGGCGAGGCTCGCTCGCGCCTAGAGAACTCGCCTCCGAAGCTCGGTGACCCGTCACAGAACCGAATTTAGGAGGGTGTCTTGTAGAGCGACCGCCAGCAGTCTTATTTTGTGATAACAGCGAGGCCCGTGCTCCCCTGGGCAGCGGCCGCACATGTAGCACCACAGTTTCTCGGACAACGTTACGTATAACCCGTGGGTGAGATGAACTTTCAGAGAAATGTCCGTCCCGGCCGGCACCCACACAGCCTGAGGGTGAGCGATTAGGCCTCTAGTGAACCTGGCTTGGCCCAACTCAATGGCGATGCGCTCAGGTGTGTAGTTTGAAGTCAGGACGGGGCAAGCGCCTCCCGAGACGAAAGCGTGCTGGTTCAGATAGGTCTCGCCTGGCGCCGCAACGACCACGTCCATGCCGCAGGAGAAACATCGACTGTGTCCCGTGGGCTCGGCGGGAGCACGGCCTTGGGCGGCCTGCGAAATACCCGTTTCATCGTTCTCTCTGGGCATTCCCAGCCGTACCATTTCTTGCGCAAAATACGAATTGTCGTCCGGGTGGACGTCTCGGCCTCCATTTGTGCTGTTCAACCACTCGAGCCTGCGCGACATGGAGACGTCAAAGTACGGGTCTAGGCCGATCGGCACGTACACGCCGTCCCTGCGGACGATGTTGCTGTAGACCGTAGGTTCGTCTCCCTGTCGTCGCTCCATCCCCTGGACTAGTTTGACACCTGATGCGAGCCTGGCTGCAAAATGTTTGTGAAACAGAATCCTCGAGCCTTATAAAGAGTCACTTACCTGGCACAGATGTCTGAAGTTGGTGTTACGAAATAAAATGAAAGGAGAGAGAGAGAAAGAAAAAAGCAAAGACAGCAAGAAGAAGGAGCGAGGTGACGGAGAATGAGATAGATAGGGACGGACGAGGAGGACTAGTAAAAGAGTGCCCACTCACGTCGTTGCTGCTGGACAGAAAGTGAGCGAAGGACGAGCCCTTGTACCCGGGATCGAATCTGTACACCCGGTTCTCGGGGCTTCCGTGAACGCTCACGGTCCTCTCGGTCTGAAGGAAGGATGGGAGTCTCTGGAGTTCCTCCATGGCGGCTTCCACCCCTAGCCTCAGTGTGGTGCACATGTGTTTGTTCTGAGCCTGCACCATGACGTTGATGTCCAAGTGCAAGAGCACCGCCGCCAGTATCAGCCTCATCGCCAGGCTCTTGCCGCACTGCCTCGGGGCGAGGCACAGGGTGTACGGGTTGGCGTATCGAGCAAACTCCTTTTCCACTTCGTGCAGGTGGCTGCGCGCCGGGTCCTGGTAATCGTAGCTCTCGGAACCCAGAGGCGCGAGGTTCAGCGTGCTCAGCAGGGCGTGCTTGTGCCTGAAGAGCTCGTCTCCGAACTGTGCCTCGGTGACGCCCAGCACGACTCCTCTCAAGAGCTCCATCTGAAAGGGCTCCATGCGCATGCCGTTCGTTTGGAAATATTCAAACACCCGTTCTACCATGCGCCGAAATCGATACATGAGGCGATCGGAGGCGTCCCCTTCTAGATTTCCAGAGGCCCGTATCTCGCGCACCCTCGCCTTCGCGCCTTCCAAACCCAGCTCGCGAATCAAGACGGCTTGCGCCACTCGGTCTGTCATCAGCCGGTTGTATTCCGAGACCCTCTCCCGTTCCGAGCGCCTGCTCTCCTCCTCGACCTGATCCTTGTAGAGCCTGAGCCGTACGCAGTCCACAGCCACAGCCAAAGGCACCGGCGGCCTGGAGCCAGGCACGGGATCGCGCACGATTTCTCTTCGCAACCAAAGGATGTCATCAGGGTCTGGTGACAGAGCTCTCCACGGGGCTCTCGACAGGCCAGGGCGCGCTAGGCGCAATGGCCCAGGTCCACGCGTGAGCTCGCTGCTCGAGGAGAGGGCAGCGGGTGAGGCGCTGTGTCCGGCGGAGCTCATCGCGCACAGTGCCTGGGCTCGCCGAACCCGCGACGCAGAAAGACGTCCCTGCAAGGCCGCCGTGAGCGAGTTTGTGCTGCCGCTCAAAATCCACTTCAGGTACTGCTGGCTCTTCTCCGAGATTCCCGTCAGCGATGCGGCGCGACCGAGAGACGCGTGCCTGCCGGGAGTTTTAACAGATCTCGAAAGAGTTCGCTTCAACCGCGTAATGATGTCGGGAGACGGCGATCCCGAATTCTGCTGCGAGGGAAGGCTCTCGGACGTCTTCGGGATGAAATCTTTCTGGCTCACCACCGACGGAAGGTTGGTCGTCGTCGACTCGCCTTTCGAAGACGCCAAGTTGTCTCTGCTGAGGCACCGAAATCTCACGGACGCCCTGGCTCTCTGGGAAGTGCAGCCCGAGCTGTGCTCCCGGCTCACCGAGGACTCGAGCGCTGCGCACTCAGCCTTGATCGGGCTTTGCGGGGACGCGTGCCGCCTGAGCCGAGGCCGCTTCTACAACCTGTATGCCAGGTACCCTTTGCCCGTGGAGAAGCAAAGCGGCGGCCTCGCTTCCGCACCTCCCCAGAATCGTAAGGCCCCCGTCGAGGAATGCGACGTCTCCGCTCGAGAGATACGTTCTGGTCAGGAGTTGCTCTCGATCCTCGCACCTCTCTACGCCACGTATTTCGCCTTGGTGGAGGGGGACCCGGCTCTGGATGAGCTCTGGCGCAGAGTGGATCTCCTCGGGGCGAGGTGGCTGGTTCGAGAAGAGTTTTCGGAGCTGAGCCTCTCCGTCAGGCTGCGCGACAGTCGGTTCGCGAGATTGGCGTTCGCCTGCGCTTTCTTTCTCTCCGACTGTTGAGCATGGCAGGTCTTTTGGGCGCAGAAACCGCCGCTCATTAACCCTGGACGCTGACCCGCGAAGGCCGCCGTGATCAGCTCTCGCTCCACCGAAGACATGGACCCTCCCAAGTTCGAAGACAAGGAAGAAACGATTAGGTCCATGCTCAGCACCCGCTTTGGCAGCTACCGCGTGGTCTTCAAGCAAGCTGCGTGCGACGTGTGGGTGCGAGGCAGAGATTGCACGGTCCAGTACCAGGTGCGCAAGCGCCCGGACGGGGCCGGGTGGTACGCCTACTCGAAATCCGAGTCCAGAATATTGGGGGAGTCGGCGGAAGACGTGATAAAGCTGTGCGTGAAGGACACGATTTCCGAACAGGACGAACGGGAGGACGAGGTGGTGGGGAAGGAGGACAACGAGGATGAGAACGAGGCGTCGCGGCACGACTACGAAGTGATACGCAAGCTCTTGGAGCGCGAGAAAGACAGCCGGCCCCAGGGAGAGACGATCCCGGACGTCGGGGACTATCGAAGGGCCGGGGGGTGGTTGAACTCGGGGCGGAGATGCGAGGATGGCGACCGATCGACCGAGGACGACGAGAGTGGCGATGAGCGAGACCGCTTGCGGGAAAGCTTTGGCAACCTCAGGCTCGGGGCAACGGATCGTGTGAAAGTCCAGCACCGCCATGCCGCTCGCCCCGTCAGCCCGAGTCTGGCTAACTGGGACCTCGACCCATCCGAAAGACGCTGGCCTGGCTTCCCCCCTCCAGTCCGTCGAGACCTGAAACCCGTGGAGCGCCTCTTCGCCAGGGGAATCCGTTCGATCTATTGTGGTGACGAGGAAGTCACGGATTCGAAAGGTCCATCGGAGTACGACAGCGAAGAGGATGGATACGCGTGGGGCTGCCGAGAAACAAGTCCTGAGCGTCGCAGCAAGCACCCGTACAAGCGCAAGGCAACGGGGCTGAATTTAGAAATTTAGAGTGTGTGTAATAATTTTTTTTTTAAATTTTATTTCATTTTCTACCCATTTTCATCGGAACCACTTTACACCTCAGAGCTCCGGTCTATGTTCCGTGGAGATGAACGAGGTCGGACGAGCCTTTCCCGTCTACTTGAGCCCATAAGCAGCATAAGAGCGAAGAGACGAAGCCTCGGTCTTGTCTACTTGTCTGTTTCTGGAGCGTACACTCACACGAAAGCAGTCTGATACAACAAGCCCATCCGCCACTGCAGCAATGTCAACCACTCCAGAACAAGACTTGTACTCCTCGGATGTGACGCGCACCAGGGCATCGTCCTTCACGGTCACAACGGACACTGAATCGTTCACCACGGCCCGCAGTCCCGAAGGAGACGGTGTTGTTCCCGTATTCTCGCCCAGAGAGATGGCCCGCTCGGAGCATGACGGCGATTCGGGCCTTGAGGAGACCGAGGCCGAACCGGACAGCGTCCTTTACCTCCAGCTCTCGTCGAACCCTGGGATCGCAGAGCCGCGGATCGATTTCGAGCCCCCGTCCGATTCATCGGGAAGCGAGATCTACAGCTCCTCCGATGACGATGAGGAAGACAGCAGCATAGAAAATTATGATCGCTACGACCCAGCACTCCGGTGGCACCACCCAGACGTTGTAGACCACATGCGAGGACTGGGCCTGGCCATCGACGAAGAAGGATACTGGTTCGATCCGGGTTCCTTCCCCCTCTTCTCTGAGCCTAAAGGCGTCGTGTTTGAAGACGACGATTGAAGTTCTGCTTGCTGTGTGTGTGTCTGTTCACATTTTCGCTACCATCTTTATCTTATGAGACTCAATAAAGGTTCTGCTATCTGATAACCAGTGTGCTTGGGTTTGTCGAGAGCTCCCGACGCTCGTGCAGTGAAAGGTTTAGGGGGAGCATGGGTTCGAAACCCTAACGCCGGGAGTTTGAAATGGGGGACATAAAATGAAATAAAGGAACGTGACCACCGGCAACAGCAAGCGTTTGAGCCTTTTCCCTTTTCATTTTATTGAGGTGAAACAAAACAAAACACAGCTGCATTTCACGTACAATGAACCTCTCCGCATATTCTCACGGAGCTCTCTCCCCCGTGAATCTCGTCTCTTGTGTGGCAAAGGAGCAGAAACGCGGAGAGCACGTCGTCCCTGGTGTATTCGCCCCCCTTGGACTTTTTGCCTCCGGTGACCACGGTCCCCCCGCCGCCCTTGGCTGACTCCTTGATCGAGACGGCAGCCATTTCCTCCCTCAGTTTGCCCAAGAGCCGCTTCCCGTGCTCTGCGTGCAACCTGTCGGCCAACCTGCTGTCGGGTAGGGAGATGGTGTCTCGGATCTCCAGAGCTCGAGCGGTCGCGTCCGTGGCCAAATTGATACCGCTCCTCGACCTCCTGTACATGTGCACGGCCATGGAGGAGCCGGTTCTCGTGCTGGAGCCGGCGCCCCGAGAGACGCCCAGGGTGGTTTCCACGGCTCTGCCCTTCCCCACAGCCTCGGCCAGCACGGCCCAGCCGAGGGACATGACGCACTCACAGTAGCCCAGATCGTCCCTCTCTATGGCGGACACGGTGCTGAGCACCATGGCCAGTTTGGTCTTGGCACTGACGTGTTTCCCCAGCATGTACCTGGAGTTGACCTGGGACCACTTGCTGTAAAAGAGCACCCTGAAGCCAGCGCGTGCCAGAGCGTGTTCGAGCAGCTCCTTCAGGTCGGCCAGCGCATTCACGTAGGTGTTTTGCTCAAACACCACAACCACCGGCACCTCTTTCCAGTGCGCTGAGGGCAAAAGGACTTTGAGCAGCCTGACGTGAGCGCTCAATAGGGCCGCGTACACCCTGGTGACTTGATCTAGGTCACGTATCTCCAGCTCGTCCAGTGACATGATCTGCAAAGAGACGGGGGAGAAAGCGGGTTTAGGTACTTTGTGGCGAGAAACGAATTGCACATAGGAAACCGCTGGGCGCTCAACACGATCACATTCAGCTTCTTAATCATCATCATCATCATCATCATCATTATCATCATCATCATCACTTGTTGCAATATCACCCTTCGAGTAAGACTAAGGTTACGCTTTGTCAACATGTCTTTCTGCCCCGCGTGCCGCAGGGCTCGAAGACAACTCTTGAGCCTGATGAGCATGCCGTGGGAGCTGCTACTCTCCCGGTACGAGTTCATGGTAGCCCTCGCTTCGTTCCGCCGCAACATGGACCTGTTCGTCGAGATGGACATCGGGCAACTGAGGACGGCGTACAGTCAGGTGGTGTCGTTCTCGCCCGCGAGGATACTGGTGACAGACTCGCTCGTCTCTCATTACGTGCTGAGTTCGAGGAACGAGCACTCGGGACGAGAAGCTCTGGCTTCGGCCCCGCGCGTCCCCGTGGAGCTTTCGGAGGCAGTGACCCTTGCCCTCGGAAACAGCGTGCCGAGACGTTTTGTGCACGATTGCATGAGCCAGCATGAGTGGCGTGGGCACGAGGAGATGGTTCTCTCTGCCTTCGCCTCTGCAGAGTCTGTGCGCGGCGGGCCCCTAAAGTACCTGGCCCTGGTAAAGGCCAGCTCCCGGAACGTGGCCTCTCTGCACACGGTGGTGGCGCTCGCCATTACGGGCTGGCTGATGGAGCTGTCGGGGCATAGCGTGGGGAGTTGCGAGTGCGGGGTCTGGGAACAGGCCCTGGAGCTCATCTCGTGCTCCGTGCCAGACGCGGAGACCTCCCTCAGCGTACAGGACGAGAACCGCGTGAGCGCGTACATCTGCACCCTGATGGACGTGAAGCCCGGGCCCCAGGAGCGAGCTCTTCCCGGGCCGGCTCCCGATTACGGGTACGTTTTTAGAGATCTTCTGGTGTCCGGTTTAGGGGGGACAGAGGAGGAAGGCGCCGATCGTGGGCGGGAGACCTACCACTAGCTTGCCTCCAGCGATCTCCACGGCGCAACACACTCCGGCGCAGGACCTGGAACCTCCCCCGAAGGTTGGGTCCAGACACAAGTAAGCCTTGGTCACGATCGATCGGGCCACGTCTTCCAGGGCCCAACAGTTGTTGGACAGGAACCTGTTGATGACGGAAGCCTCGAACGGGACTGTGGTGTCGGTCTTGATGTCCTCGGACGAAGTGCTGCTGCTGCCTGTGACCTCGCTCTCGAAACCCTTGGGTGAGACCATGTTCATGAGCTCCTTGAGCTGCCCGTCCACCGAAATGTGTTGCGGGCAGTAGACGCCGAGGCAGCAGCAGGTGAGCCCCGGATCCCTTTCGTGGTATGCGCATTTGAAACTCTGAGACACCACGTGGTAAGCGGGGCCTCCCCGGTCGTCGCGGATGTCCGCGACCTTGTTCAGCCAAGGCGTGTTGTTGACGTGGCTGGTGATGTGAACCTGTTTCCGTCCTCTGAACGCGATGTTGGGCAGGACGGCCAGAAGCACCTTGGAATTCACGAAGCCTACTTCGTCCACCAGGATGAGGTCGGCGCTCTGTCCCCTGCTCGCCTGTGAAGAGAGGCAATAAAAATTGATAAGGAACAAAGAAAAGGGAAAGGAGAAGAACACAGAGAAAGGAAATACGAAGGGAGAGGAGGAGAATCGAGAGACGCTAAGGGAAATACGAAGGGAGAGGAGGAGAATCGAGAGACGCTAAGGGAAGCGCCGATGGACCGCTGGCCTTCAGAATTAATAGACGATCCGCAGTGGGTGAGCCACTGCGTGGAGGAGGAATGCGCTTTTGACGACCGATACATCCCGGGCTGTTACGTATGCTCAGCGCACCTCAGCAAGCACTCGTGCTCGGGATTCGACTGCGCCCTCGTGCGGGCTATGGCAGCCCGAGTTTCTTACGCCTCGGCGTCGGGGGAATTTTCCTGCCCCGTGGTGGGGCTAGCCGCATTTCGCAGGGAGGACCCTGACTTCAGGGGGCCCTGGTACTATGGAACGGAGGCGACGGTGGGCTACGGAGCATTGGAAGTTGACCCGCGGACGGGCGGACCTCGCGGAGGTCCGTGGGTCGAAGACCAGTGCGGCGTATCGGCGCGGGTGCTGAAATCCTGCCTGCCGGCCATGATTGCACTTTTCTCCACCATCCTCACGCGGGAATTTGCAGACGAGTACCGGACCGTTGAGCGCGGAGAGGGTCAAGTCCCGTCGCAGCGCTGCCGATGGACCTCTCGAGTGTTCAGGCTCGCGGGCTGTATCGAGTTCCGGACCGTCGGCGAGCGGGTCCGAGCGGACCTAGGAGATCTGGGAACCGTGAGGGACGCCGCTCTCAAAAGCGCAGCCGCCGTGTCCACCCTTTTCTGCTCACCCGAAGCTAGGATCAAGCGCTTCGTGAAGAAAATGGTGAACAAACAAAGCGACAAGCACTCGAGGAGAGACGGCTTTTACACTCTGGTGATCATGGCCTCTCTTTGCTTCTTCCCTTACTTAAAACTCGCCGTGCTGAGCGAAATGTTCGACAACAGGACCCTGGTGCTCATGTTTTTCGACAAGACCCTCGCCAGGCACAACCAGTGGTCCATGCTCTCTACCAACGTCCACCTGCACGTGAAACGGCCTCAGTTTCAGAGAGCGCTCGCCGACGCCGACCCGGGTAGACTCCTGCCACTGGTCGTGAGGGCCGCCTTGGACGACTACGTTTCTCTATCGGGTCAGAGCAGCGAGCTGAAATGCCTCCCGGCCACAGTAAGGGCCGCGAGCCAGTCCGAGCCTCGCTCGGAGAAAATGGAAACGCGCTCCGATGCCGCTCCCGAGGCAAAAGGGGGATGCCCTCTCCGGCGGGCTTTTACGAGGTCCACAGAGGCAGGGTCGAGGAGAAGAGAATCCGCGTGAGCGACGAGTCGCCCTCGTCGCAGCGATCCAGACAAATCCGCGTGGGATGACGACATGCTACCTTTCGTCCGATGTCTTCGCATCTCACGCTGAACATTGTACCTCGTGGCTGTTGTTTCTCTGCTGTGTTGTACCTACGCTACCTTCAATAAAATCTCCAACGAAAATGTGTCTGATGTGTTGGTTTGCATGCCTTGCCATCTTTTCTACCCCTTCATCCCCCCTTAAGAAAAGAACGGAAAAAAAAACAAAACAGCGCTTGTTCAAATTCAGGTTTGGTGTATCGGCTTTATTTTCCCAACCATGTCACCCCAATGATACAAAAAAACGATGAAACGAAAGACAACGAAACAAAAAACAAAACAAAACAACAAACATAGAACCAGCAACTCGCACACGTTCCACAGCAGCACAAAGACACAGGAGGGCCTTAGACATCCCCATATCTCTTCTCTTTCAGTTTCCTCCCTTTCTTTCGCTTGGAGCACAGAGGTCTCTTCCATTCCACCCCTTTGCGCCTCGCGCGTTTCGCCTCTCTCGTCTCCACGTGGCCGGACGCGTCCTGCTCCCGTAGGGCCGCGCTCTCCAGAGGCAGCTCTAAGAATCGCAGAGCACGATCCGATTTGAGCTTCTGCAGCGCCTCCCTCTTCCACTGGAGGTTGACCAGGGCGGTCAACGGCGCGTGTCCGAATCGCACCAAAGCGTCGTACGAGCTTTCTGGGTTGGCCCTCGCCAGCCTATCGGCGAAAAATCTCACAAACGCGATCTCGCATCGCAAGCAGTTCCGCGATGCGCTCGAAGGGCACGTGGGCTGAGGCCACGGGTTGGGCCGAGTCCGATCCTCTTTGTCCTCTCGCAGACAGCCTGAATCCAACGTGGTCGTCATCAAACACGTAGATCCCGTCCCGAGACAGTTCCTCGGGCGAGTCTCCCATGAGCACGTATCCATGAGGAAGCTTGCGCAGTGTGCAGTACGATGTGATGTGAGCGAACAGCCAGACCAGAGAAGCGATCTTTCTGTTATAGGGCGTGGGTCTTGTCGTGTGTTTTAGCTGTCTGTCCACTCCCTCGCTCAAAGTCGCTCCGATCAGCGGAACCTTCGCTACCCGAGACACGCTCCTCACCAGGCTCCACGAGGTCTCCACCGACAGCCCCGACGCCACCAGGTGCTTGAACAGAACGATCCTCTCGGCCGTCCCGTTGTACCTGTCCGTGTATCTGCGGACAGGGTCCAGCGAGGCCATGCACACGTATGAGAGCAGTTTGTCATTGGTACCCGTTGAGGCAACGGAGGCCAAAGACAGCTTGAGCTGCTCCACCTCGAGGCCCGCTCGCGTGCGATAGTCCTCCCTCGCCGGGTCGGGGCAACGCGTCGCCAGGAGCCTGGCCCTTTCTCGGCTCCTGTTCAGCGAACCGTAAAAGCGGTGCAGCCAGCGCACGGGATGGGTGCTCAGGTACCTCGGGGCTTCCAGCTCCTCCAGCGTGCGCACGTACGATCGGAGCTGATGAACCACTTCTTTCCCTAGGGCTATCTGTTTGTCCATCTCGTCCCGCCGCTTGATCGACTCCAGCTGCTCGAGGAACCTCACGGACCTCGGGCCACCACCCGTACCTTCCGCGGGCCGCTCCGTCCCGGGAAACGCGCCTCCGCTCGGCCTGGCCCCGGCCACCTCCCCGAAGCCTTCGCTGTTGGCCAAGTCCAGCGCGGCCGACGCGGCAGAGTCCGGGTCGACGGGGGGCTCCGCGCCCTCGTGCCTCAGCGTGAAGTGGCAGCAGGAAAACATTCTCCTGGTTTCTTCCCAAGTGTCCAGGGTAATGTCGGTTTCGAAATAGCACTCAGGGCACTCCTTGGTGTCTGCGACCAGCCTCGGAATCATTGGGTAGCGCAGCACCAACGCGAAAAAGTCCCTGAGAGAGTCCAGCGCGAGCAACGACTCTTCGGTCGAGATTGTGCCGAACTCCCTGCTCAGCCTCGCGTACACCTCCAGGGCTTCGGAGAACGTGAGGGGTTGGCCCGGCCGCCTGGCGATGGCTTCTCCTTCTTCTATGCCTCGCACCGCGAGCCACAGGGTGAACTCGTTCACTCGCTCTCCGCCCGGGTCCGCTGGGGTCGAGGCGGCCGTGCGGGGCTCGGAGAAAGTCCTCGCGAATTCTAGCAGCGTTGCGTCCGCGTGGCCCAGCAGGCGCGCCGCACAGGCTCTGTCGTACAGCTCGGCCACGGACCTCCGAGCCGTCACGGCTCTCGCTTCATCTCTGGAGCCATCAGGGCTTCCAGGGCGCCCGGAACCAGCGCGTTCGCGACGAGCCGGTGACCTTGCCACTCGGCCAGACAAACCATGAGTCCTATCCATCGCGGGTCCCCCGAACACGACGGGTGCTTCACGTCTGACCTGAGCCCCGCCTGAGGCCAGAGGGTTGTTAGTTGAGCGAACGTGGCCGCTCCGCTCTCTGAGAGGAACCGCCTGGGTTCGCCGTAGACGGGTCGCGCCCCGTAGCTCGACGAGGACGGCGATGCGGCCAACTCGCGGTCCAATCTCTCGGGCAGTTCTTCGAACTCGTAGGCCCCTGCCTTCGTCACGATCACGCAACGGGAGAGCTCTCGGGCGCGCTTCAGCATCTCCCCTCTGCCTCCGCGCACCACCAGCGTGACACCGAACCGTCCCGGGGGCGCGTCCGTCGATAGCACGTCGCCCAGCGCCAGAGCGCAAAGGGCCAGGTCCAAGATCTTATCCCCCGCCGGGTCTGCCGATCCGTGCTCAAACACTGGCCTGAGGCCGCAGCCGAACGTCAAAACGGTGTGAACGTGATACGTCAGGGGTGAAAACGAACAGGGTCTGTAATAGCGTACGAGCTTGCCTCTTTCCGTCAGATCGAAATGCCTTTTCCAGGCCGGGTTGGGAGCGGGTGCGAAAAAAACGTGGCCCTCCACGGCAGGGACGTCTGGAACCAATTCGATTTCCAGTCGAGAGTTCAACGTGAGGATACTCGAAAGGCCTCTCTCTCGAAAGTCGCACTTTACTCTCAGGGGCGCGGGCGTTGGTACCGCAGGGTCTCCTTCTTCTCCTTCATCCACAGCTACCCCTTCTAGATCTTGGTCTTCTTCTTCTTCTTCTTCATCCTCCTCCTCTTCTACCCGTTCGTCTTCATCGTTTTCAGCTCTCTCGGTCTGCACCTGTGCATTTCCCGCCTCTGCATTGAGCGTCAGGGAGGCAGCTCGGCGCCTCATCTCGACGAGCGACGCCTTTGTGTCCACCGAATGCCAAAACCTGTCTCGCTTGAGCACGAGTCGACCGTCTGGGCTCCTCTGCCATCTCGGAGGGCTCGAACGTAGACGGGGAAGCCATTCGCAAGGTCCTCGAGCTGGCGCTTCAAGCGGCGCTTCGGTTCCCGACTCCCACCTGAACTTCAGCTCGGCCACCTTTGAGCAAAACGATCCTGGCTGTCTCTTTGACCACGGCGAGGGGTCCTTCCAGGTCTCGGGGCCTCGTATCCCCCCAGGCACTCCGTTCATTTCGCAGAAGGCCATGAGCGAATCTTTGTTGCGCATTCGCAGAGTCTCCTGCTGCTCCTCCGATGGTTCGGCGTCCTCGGGTGCGCTGACGAGCACGTGCAGGCCGGGATCGCCCCGTATCGCTGCGGCCCTTAGGGTCCTGGGCTCGGAATGCAGCACCAAGTTGCCAGAGTGTCTCACCGGTATGACCCCTTTGGACCTTTCGACCAGAAGCGCGATAGCATCGTCCTCCCGCGGGCCGTCCGGACGTGACACCAGGTACCCCGTCCTTCTGCTCCTCAGCACGTCCAAGTCCCTCGGCAGCGCGTGGGTCCAGCGACAGGCGAAAGTCTGCGAGTCTGCCTCCGGGGTGTACACAGTTACGGCGCGACTCCTGAAGGGGCCCGTGGCTCCCGCGAACCAAGCCACCGCGCGCTGCAGGTAACCGTACAGACCGCGTCTCGAGCATCTGATCTCCAGCTCTGCGTGAGTGTTCCCCGAGAGCATGGCTCTCGCGAGCGAGTCGGCGAACTCTCCGGCCGAGCTCACCTCGGCCCGAAAGCTCCAGCTCTCGAGCTCCTCTTCGCCGTCGGCCTCCGGCTCGCGGCCGTCGTCCTCGGGAACCGGCTTCGCGTACCACCTTCCGGGCTCCGCTATTTCGATCAGGCTGGAGATGGGCATGCGAGATTCGCGCTGAAACCGACTGGTGCCTCTATTCGTGACGACGCAGAGGCCTCTGGTCCACCTTCTTTCCGAGGGGCACGTCAAAACGCGCGATCGCAGCACGTCGAACCCTCTCCACTCTCTTGGGTTCAGGGCCCTGGCGTGCCCGTCTGCCATCTCCACACGCCCGAGGCCCTCGCCGGGGCGGCCGTGGTGCGTGAACTCCTCCGGCGGAGCCCCGCAGAGCCATCTGACGATCTCGACCCCTGCGCCCTCCGGGCCCGCGGACCTGGAGCTCCGGGACACCGGGTAGTCTCGCTCCCAGTCGCTCGGGCGCGAGGTCTCGGCCGGGACTTTGGCAAAAGTCCACAGAGCGTCCTTCAGTCTTTCCCAGGAGCTCTCGCTCGTGGCGTAGCCCTCCAACGGATCCCTGCGCCCCCGACGCATGAACATCTTGTCGATGGCGGACGCTTTGTCCAGGCACTTGATGCGTGCCCTGGCCTCGAGCGGCTCGGGAGCAGGCCACGCGGGGTCTTCGTTCGTCAGCGCGTCGGTCCGGAACAGCGAACAGTTCTCCGCGACCACGGCCACGGACTCCAGCCTCTGAACCAATGGGCCTTTGCCCCTCAGGTAGAACAGGGGAGACTCAGAAGCGAACGCCACCGTGTGCCCGTCTATCACGGACATGCCGGGGCGTCTGGCGGACGCCGTCGACTCGGGTCTCGAGGCCCCTTCGCTCGCCAGCCTAAGAAAGCTCCAGTCCCCCAGGCTCGTCGAAACTCTGCCCGGGAAGGTCTCGACCCTCTCGAACACCAGCGCGGGTCCCAGCGTCTCAGAGTACGCCCTCAGGAGGAGGTCTTCCTCATCCCCCCGAGGCAGCAGCTCGCTCCCGGGGCAGAGCTCGGAAGCGCTCAGGGGTCTGGGCTCGCAGCACCTGGCCAGGAGCGGAGCCAGCCTGTGGTCCCGGGAGCAGAGGAAGGCTCCGATTGTGTTGACCCTGAGGCTGCGCGAGTGGCGGACCTCTGCGTCCGTTCCCCTGGTCCAGGCAGACGCACCCCTGTGCCTGCTCAGCGTGAACAGCTTGCAGGCCGGGTGGCAGGTCAGTCTGCAGCTCTCGGCCAGGTGGCCCAGGAGAGCGTGCGCCGGGGGCAGAAGGCCCCGTCCGTGCAGGACGAACTCGTAGTCGAGCATCACGTCACCCCGGCTCATCTCTGGCACGCAAGGGTGCACGGCTCTGTAGAAGCGAGTCAGGCAGGCGCTCACGTCAAAGTCCTTCTCTGCCCCCCTCGTCGCCAGGACTCTCGCGCAGTGGCCCAGCATCACAGCCTCATCCAGGCAGGCTTCGTACGCAGAGCCGCACTCTCCGGGGCACCTGTCGGCCCTGTCCAGCGCGAAGCGCTTAGGGCGCGCGTTCGCCGCCAGGTTCAGGTTGTATTCACGCAGGGGATGGGAGAGGGCGTCCTCCGAGACGCTCCCGCTCGACTCCTTCTCGGCCCTCGCCACCTCGACCGTGGGGAAGAACTCTCCGTCCCCGATGGCGCTGTGGCACTGTCGGTCCGCCGCCGGCGACCTGAGCCACGAACGCGTGTGTGGGGGCTCTCCTCCACACGGGCCTCGAGCGAAAGGCTCGTCTACGGCCAGCTCCAGCTCGCAACGCCCGGCCGTCCGGCGGGAAGATCTGAAAATGCGCGACAGCCTGCGCTCCTCGTAACCCCTGGCCTGATCGCTGCGCACGGCCCGTTCCAGGCTGGACGCGGCGTCTGCTGTGAGCGGGAAGCGCTCCAGTTCGTGGCCGGAGCGGCTCCAGATACGTTCCCTCCCTGTCTCCGGGGCGTAATTCAGCTGAAAGTAGCAGTCGGGCGGCGGGATAGTCGAGGAGGCGGCGATCTCGCGCAAGTCCTCGGTGAGCCTCGTGCAACGGGCGCCACCTGATGCGCGGGAGCCCGGGCGCACGCCCTGCGTGTCGGGAATCTTCAGGAGGGCCCTGTGACGGCCGCGTCTCGAGTGAAACACCCCGCAGACCCTCAGTATGTTCAAGTCGGCGGGCCCCAGCGTGCGTATGCCTATCGTGACCCACTTGAAACGAGAGCTCGGCCCGAGCCCCCTCCCGAAAAGGACGATGTGGCCCGTGGTCCTCTCGCAGATCGACGGAGAATCCACGCGGGCCGGCGGATCTGCCTCTTTGATGCCCCTGGCGTCCGAGAGCGGCGCCCTGCTCGGGGTGCCCCGCAGCAGAGCCAGGTCCCCCTCCAAATCCTCGTGCATCGGGCGCTCGGGCGACTCGGACGGCCCAAGACTCGCTAGGCGAGGACAGGTGCCAGCTACGTGCTCTGACACGATCTGCCTGAGCTTCGACAGAATGGAGCAGTCGCTCGCCTCGAAGCGAATGCTGCTTTCCCTGGAACCTCGTTCGAAGCCCGCGTTTTCCATGCGTAGGTAAGAAAGGACCAGTGCCCGCGCCTCTGTCCACTCCAAGGGCCCCGAGAACCATAGGCTCGTCGGTACGTCTGGGCCCGCCAGCCTCGCGAAGACTTCCAGCGCGTACAGCACTGCCGCGCAGCTCGCGCCGTCGAGCTGAGGAGGAGCGATCACGTCCATGCCCCCGGGGATCAGACACACGGCCCGATCGAAGAGGTACGCCTCTGACCTGAAGCCCTGCGGCATGACACCGCTGTACCGAGGGGTCCTGTAGACACGCAACGTGGGCGTCCTGCTTGCAGACGGTGATCTAGAGTTCCCTCGGACGACCTTCGGCGAGGATATCAGCAGGCGGGGCGCCCCTGGCGTGCCTGTCTCGATCTCCAGCACAGAGTGCCCGCTGGGAAACCATTCGGTGAGCCGTCCGCTCGGGCCTTCCGCAGCTGTCCTCGTCCTCAATCTGCTCTCGCTTTTGCTTTCGGCCTCCCGGGTTTCCCGTGCTGTCGTCTTCCCGCTTCTGCTCACACCTGCAGTGTCCTGGCGGCCCGTGCCCCTTCTGGCGTTCGGACTCGACTTGGGCACGATCACCAGAGCATCCCTGAGAAGGTGCCTCAGCACGGCGACGTGGTCGTTCTCGGCGAGCACCGAGAACGCCAGTGGCGTGGAGATCACCTCCCTCAGAGCCGCAAGGCCGGAGAATGCGCCGTGGCGACTTTCCGCCGTTCCGTCCAGTTCCCGTAGAAATCCCTGCCTCCCGCTGGCGCCGGGGCCTAGCGCGGGCCCCGGGAACCAAGGATCTTTAGGCTCCAGTTCCCTCAGGTCGAACGCGCGGTCGCCTTCTCCGGGTAGCACGCACCGCAGGGCGAACCGCGTCCCCAGCCCGCAGTCGCCCAAGGCAAGGGCGCAGAGCGTGCGGACAACCTCCTCGCGGCAGTCGGGCGAGAAGACGAGGCAAACGCGAGCCTTCCAAGAAGACACCACCTGGTAGAGCGACAGGCCATCTGAAGCGTAGATGATACCCGGGACGACCTCGGCTCCGCTCACGTCCCTCTCCTCGACCTCGTAGCCCACGCTCGTTTCTGGCCACCAGTGGGAAGAGCCGCCCGATTCGATCTCTGAGCGCTTCGAGATCACCAAAGCGGGCTCGGCCCCACCGCCTGCGAGCGCCCTGAAGGCCACGTCCGAGAACACAGACAGGGTCTCCCTGAACACGGCGAATGCGCTGTCTGCGGGCCGCAGCCTCCTGGGAGGACGGGGCTCCGCGAATCGCTGGATGCTCAGCAGTCTTCCATCCTCGTCGGCGGTGATCAGCGCACCGTCACCCAGCCGCGTCGCATAAAGCGTCGACGAGGAGCTCAGGGGGCTCTGGCGCAGGCGCCGCCGACGTTCCTGCTCGTATGCGTGGCGGCACCTCAAACGGTAGCCTTCGAGCCACTGCGGATGAAGGCGGGCTCGCAGGTTTCGACCCCGTGTCCCGAACAGGTAGGCCAGCTCGTCGTCCGAGAGTTCCGCTTTGCCGGCGCAGAGGCACGCGTAGATGTAGCAGATGTACTTATCACACATGCGGACGATTGGCCCCGAACGGCCCCCTCCCAAACGTTTCGGAGGCAAACGGGCTTCGAGGGAGCTGCTCCCGAAGGCTTCTACCCCATGGACATGACCGCGACTTTCTGCTCCGCGTGGAGCCGGGCCGCCGGACATGCCAGCGGATCGCAGCAGGCAACGCTGGTCCAGGCTGTGGAGTCTGCGTTTCGGAGGTATGAGGAAAGGGCTCGGAGGGAGAGCGTGGAACGCAGGGAGCGTGAGACGAGCGGAGGGGAGCGCGGCGAGCGCAGAGCCGGAAGGTTCCCACAAGACGACGTAGAAATGTACACAGAAGGCGAGTCGCTCGATCTGGACTCTCCATCCGAGAGGTCCTTAGTGAACCTGAGGCGCAGCGAAAGCGAAGAGAGCATGTCTGTGCACTCTCAAGGCAGCGAAGGCGAACCTGAGGGCGAACCCGCGGACAAACGCGAGTACAGCATTTCCTGGGTACCCGTGAGACGGGAAAGACGCCGGCGCGAAGACTCTCTGAGCGACGGAGGCCTCGGTCCGGGAGATCCACCACAAGGGCCTGCCCGGTGCCTCAAGTGCGAAGCCTACGACGCCCACTGCAAGTCCGCTGCCGAGAGCTACAGACGGACCTTGGGCTGCTACACGAAAACGGTGTCCGAGCTCATGTTGGGCTTTAGAACCGTGCTGGAGAGGTATCCCGAGCTGAGGGTCGACACGGGCGACGAACGCCTGCACTTCATGGTTCAAGCTGCTCTGGGCCGTAACAACCTGGTCCGAGAAATGGTCCGCCTTTCCGCGAGGAGGACTCACGATCGCACGCGTGGGGAGTCCGGGCAGGGAGAGTCCTGTCGAGAGTCTGCGTCGGCGGCGGCGACCGTGTGCGAAGCGCTGAACTCCTGCTACACGGACGGCGAGGCGCTGCGGATGATCCTGGAGCGCTACACCGACCTGTACGTGAGATACATGGAGGTGTGGAGGGGGATGTGCGCAAAGATTTCCAGGGATGTTACGCCGCTGGAATTTGTGGAAATCGTGCGGGACAGACCCGGGGTGAGCCACGGCGAGCCGTGGAGCGAGGCAAGAGCGTACGTGGGTCGCTTGCTTGTCAAGGCGTCTTTGCTGGTGCCCAGGCGCGTCGGGGACGATTGCGCCCGGACGCTCAGGATGCTGGACGTCGAACTTTCCCGAGCCAGACCTCGAAGCTCAGAAGGTCGGGACAGGGTCCTCGTAGGGCACGTGGAAGACGTGCGCGATCTTCTCGATGAGGCAGGCTCCGGCATGTGGAGCTGGGATTTTCACTTGAACGACGCCTACTTTGACATCAGGAGCGACCTGGCGGTTCTCGAGAGCCTAATCGGAATCGGCGACATCTCCGTCAAGAGCCTGCTTTACGAGAGATCCCTACTGATCTCTCAGTTGAGAAAGGTCGTGAGGAACGAAGGCTCTCTGGAGCTCAGCCTGAGCAAGGCACGCGGTGAGCTCACGGAGGCCCAGGCATCGAGGCGCCGGCTTGAGGCCGCCGGCTCCTTTTTCGCGTTCTGAAGGTGTGCCTATGGGGGTGGGACGGGACACGGTGAGATACTTAACGCGGCCGGCAGCGGGCCCAACTCGACCACCCCCCTTACCATGGACGTGGACTGCGATTACTTGACGGTCGGCGGTGTCGACGCTGAACCTGACGGCCGGAATGACCCCTGTCCGCATTGCTCCTCCGCGCGCTTCCTGCGCAGGGCCCTGGTGTACAAGCCAGTGCACCAGGAATCTGATGGGGTCTCGGCATCCATTTCGGTCAGGCCGGTCACCTTCGAGGAGGCTTCGTCCGGCCGAATGGTCCCCTACGTGCTGTCGCACGAGACAAGGTACGGTCGCGGCATCAACCCGGAGGACGGGGACGAGACCGCGCATTACTACACGGTGCGGAACTGCCTCGCCTCGATCCGTGGCAGCGTCCACCTGAGAGACGCGGCGGAATACGGAACCTGGCTGTCAGAGGTGGACCAGTGTGCGGCGGCACTCGGCCGGTTGCGAAGCGCAGCTCACGTCTGCTCTCACCTGCCCGACCTGAAACGATTTGTGCTCGAGCAGAAAAATGACGATGGCCTGCTGCACCTTGCCAGCAAGTGGCTCAGGCGGGGCGAACACGCAACCGTCGGGATCGAGGTGTTCGGGCCCTTTTTCGTCGATGTGGCTTTCGCGCCGGTTCTTCACAAGATCTTGAGATCTGACTGGCTCGTTATGCGCAAACGGAACTGTGGCACCTGCAACGAACTGAAACCGGGCTGGGCTCAGGAGTTCTACGACGCTCGCGAGGTCCCGCGCTCGCCAGACAGTGAGATGAGGTTCGTGGGCCACCCGACTTGTCCTTGTTGCAAGCCGGGGGAGGCGAAGGACCTTGGCGTCGTGGCTCGGGCCATTGTGAGGGAGATGAGGCTCTGCGGATACACCCCTTGGTCCGCTGTGCAGGCGGTGCGGCGCTGCGAAAGCTCCATGCTGGAGCTGTCGTGCTCCGAGTGCCGTCGGGTGATTTTTACCCATTGCGCATTTCTCATGGAGTGCGCTGCGGTCGAGGCTTCTCGGGAACGCGACTGGCTGGTCCGCAACGAGGCCGTGATTCAACTGTGCTGGGTCGTTCATTCCCTCCTTCCGCTCGAGAAGCAAGCCGCGTTCCCTGCGACGGACCTTTCGGGCGCCTGCTGCGTATCGGAAAACTTTGCAGAATCAGAAGATGGGGGTGGAGGAGAAGGAGAAATCCCCAGACGAGGAGAAGAAGGAGGGAACGGGGAAGGAGAAGAGGATTTGCCGGCCTGCGAGACGCGCCAGCACGGAGGGGCTGCTGCGATGTACGCTTGGGCTTTTTCGGTGGCCGCGCACTGCGTCGCGTTTCAAACCTACGAGCGAAACGGCTCGCTGGATTTGGAAAAGATCGTGGTGCTGTACGCAAACGATCATCTCCCCATGCTCCTCGACGATCAGGACGCCCGGGGAGAAGGCATCCTGACGACGAGCGTGTCGCCGGACCCCAGACTGTTTGAGACGGCAGCGCTGAACACTGGCTTTGTCTCTCCTGGGCTCGACCCGAGGGATCGCCTCGAGGAGCGGGACATGCGGGTCCCCCCCGCCGGAGAAGTGCTGTACGAGCTCCCTGCGCCGAGGACATTCCGTCGCTCGGGTTCCGGGACCCCGGTCGCCCTGGCGGAGATCCCCAGTCACACCGAGGCCCGGGCTCAGGATCCCGAAGCGATAGCGGCCGCCATAGCGCTTCACTTTCCCAAAGTGTCGCCGTGCGCTCTCGACCGTCTGAGCCTAAAAGTGCCTCGACCCAGCTCTCTCAGGGCTGACGCCAGCTTGTTCTGGCCTGTGTTTGTCAACCCCACAAGGTCCTGCCACAAGCTGTTCAAGGCCCTGGCTCTGCCCGCGTCTCCGAGTCCCGCTTACGCGCTAGAAACGTTGGCGCGAGGATGGCGACGGGTGAAGGACCTCGTGCGACCAGACTCGCCTCTGCCCACCGCCTCCGGAGGTTGGGTCGCTGTGGAGCGCGAGCATTACGAACGTTATTTCGAGGACCCCCTGGACCTCTTGACGCGCGCAGGGTTGACGAGTGAAAGCGAAAAGGAGGCGATGCAAGAGGCTTTGGCGAGAGGCGTTTTGCCGTGCTTCGCGGCCGAAGGGGAAAGCTTACCCGACGCGCTTGTGAATTCCACCCTGGCGCTATCGTTCGCGGCCAGCGGGTTGAGACTCTCTGCGCCTCGTCACCTTGGAGGAGTAGAGCGGGGTCGGCGAGGAGTAGAGGCGGACGGCCGGTCCGCGGTGAGAGTCACCGTGGCGGGTCTGTTGTACTTTGCGGCGTGGTACGTGCTGGTGTACGGTAACGCTCTGCACTCTCGTCCCAGCGCTCTCGAGGTTCTGGCTCGCAACCCGGGAGGAACGGACGCAGACAGGCACTTGCGTGCGGCCATGGAACTGAAGATCGACCGACGCGCCACGACAGGAGACTGGGGAGAGGACGACGTCGGCCCAGACCCGTCTTGCCGCTACTCTGTCCGCGGGTACAACGACCGCAGCATCGTGAGAGCCATGCTGATCGTGTTTGAGGGATTGCTCGATGCTCGAACCGTGCTGCGCGCGGCACAGCTGTACGTGCCCGAGCTCACGGCTCAGCTGCCTTTCTTCATGGCCCTAGACGTCGTTCCCTGTACGGTGAAGAGCGCGATCGAGGCACGCGACTCGTGGTTCGCTGCCCGCCTAGGCAACGCGGAGTCGTCTCCGGACGACCCGCCTTACGCCTACCTGGGCGACATTGCCCACGGGATTCGCAGCAGTATGAGAGGCGCCTTAGATCGCGGCGACGAGCGGCCCGTCGCGGCTCCTCCAGCGAGCCTCGACGCTCGAGCCTCAGACCCCTGGCACGGCTGCCTCCTGTCTCTGAGCGAGAGCGACGACGACTGGGGTTCTATCCTCAGTTGCGCGACGCGCGACCTGGAGAGCATGTCTGTTCAGAGCGACCCAGATTGCTGGGAAAACGAGGTGGAACCAGGGAACCAGTACGTCGATTCGACCGCTCGCCATCCAGGCACTGCAGACGGGACGGAACGAGTAGCGACCTGCTCTGAGAGCGCCCCTCGAGACCCCCCGGTCGCCTCCGGAGATCAAGACGTTCCGAGCGCGGCACTCGCGCAGCGTGACTGCCCTCGGTCGACGCTGGAAACGCTGCTGGTGGTGGACTCTCCAGATAGTCTCGGCTTTGCGCACCAAAAGGTTTTTCCCAGCGAAACCGCGGACGCGAACGAATGGCCGGGCTTTGTTGGGGTGAGCTCGGTTCCGAGTCTGAGAAAGCCTTGCCTGACGAACGTGTGGAATACGACTTTCGCCAAGACGCGCAGGGACGCCGTGCCGAGCTCAGAACCTGCCGTATGCAGCTCGGCGTCGCGCCCATGCAAAACCCTGGCGGAAGCGCTCTGGCTGATGTTCGTCGGCGCGTACGGACGCCGAGAGTCGGACTCGGCTGCCCTGACGGTGGAAGCCCTCGCGGTTGTTGTACACTTGGCCTCGAAAATCATCGATAGAAATTCTACCTCAGGCCTAGGGCCCTGCAAAGACATAAAGGCCCTGTGCGGCGACTTGTACGCAGCGCCGGAACAGTTTCTGCCCGTCGTCTCCATAGCGGCAGGTTTGTTCGGGCGCAACGTCACGGTCTGCTCGCAGGGGACCTTCTTTCACATTTGCAACAGCCATCACGGGAACTCGTGGGTGCAGGGCTTTCTGGAATGCGACGGATCATCGTGGCAGCTGAGGGGCCTGCCGCCGCACACGACTCCAATCGAACTTCTGTTCGAGAGTGGACCGAATCACAGAGCGGGCTCGCTCCGCGCCTACGCGAGGCTACACGACCTCGATGTGATCGAGGTTCCTTCGGACGGTTACTGCGGATTCCACAGCGTAGCCCAGCTCCTGTTCAATGACACGGCCAGAGGGGAAACCCGCGCGTCCCTGGTGACGAGGACGGCCGAGTTTGTGTTTCTCAACGCGGAAAGGGCAGACGTCAGAGAGACGTACCTGACAGTCAACGGACCCAAAAACGTCTCTGAGCTGAAGCGACTCTTGTCTGAGGAGAAGAGGTGGCTCAGTGTACAGGAGGTAAAATACATGCTAGAAGCTCACGGCAAACGCTTGGGACTCCTCACGGAGACGTCGTACCCGATCTACGATAGGGCTTGCGCTCACATCGTGTGGACCCGAAACCATTACGAGCCCTTGAAACCCAAAGTGTTACGATGCTGAGCTATGCTGTTTTCTGTCAGATGTTTTTTTTTTTATTTTTCCTTGTTGTTTCGATGAGGTGATGGAAATAAAAATCAAAGACATACCAAATTCTGTGGTGCACGACTGAATTCTTTATTTTGTGAAAAAGGAATACACTGGAAATACTGTACATGAACACAAGTACATGAACACAACCGCAATGCAGTCAGAGGGTGAGTTTCTTTGCTTCATGCGAGATAAAGTAAACTGCAAAAATGGTACATGGCGACTGCTCTCGGTAGAAGCGACACGGGTCACTACACAGTCAGAAGGAACATTCGGTACACTGCCCCGTTGCCGAGTGAGAGACGGTGCGTGCGCTACAAATTGAAGCAAATTGAAGTGGATGAAACCTAATAGTACATGCTGCTTTGAGTGTCCTCTTCCCGCTGAGGGAGCCCTAGAGAGCTTTCCCCCGCCCCGTCACCGTGCGTGTGCTCAGACCCTCTCGAGGTCCACCCGTCTCCAGCCACTCCTTCCCCGTCGAGTTCTTCGTTCTGATTGGCAAAGGCGGCGGCGAGCGCTCTGGTGACCAGGTCGTACCTCTCCAACGGGTTGAGCTGAGCGAGGGTCACGGGCCCGGCGACAGCGGGCTCGACCACAATCACCCGATTCCACTTGATGACTTGATTTTGTATCCGTACGACAAACGGGCCGTAGGGTTGCACCTCGAAGCCTTGTTCCGTGGGCAGAGAAAGCATTTCGTATCGTCCGTCTCTACCCAGCACGTCCTCCAGCGGGCTTCGCGGTCCCGTGGCTCTTTCGGAAAAGCCGCACAGCCCGTACACTTGGTGGATGAGCTCCTCGTCCTCGGGCAAAGTCCACTCTCTGAAGTAGTTTCTCATATCCCCGGCCTGGAGCCACGACACGCAGCTGCGCTCCTTACTGCGGCCGCCCTTTGAGCACATCGGAGAGCCGTAGGCGGAGTGCGGGCACGCTCCGAAAACGGCGATGTACGCCCGCTTCAGCTTGTCAGCTGCCGCGTCGGGCACGTATTGTCGCAGGTTTAGCTGGGAGAGGGTTTCCCACACGGCGGCCAGACCTTCCAAGGCGCCCCATGCGGGCCCGTTCCCGTCCCAGACGTACAGCGTGTCGACAAGGCACGCCAGCAGGTCGACCCTAAATCCCGTCTTGACCCTCCAAATGCGAGCCGGCTGTATGCGCTTCATGGTGAAGCCGAGAACCCTCAGGGAAAGGATCTGAACTCTGAGGAGGCACTGTAGCACGTGGTAGGCCAGCAGTACCTTGTCGTCGTAGAACCACGACACGAGCGACCCCTTAGAGCACCCGAGGTTCACAGACCCGGGGCTCTCGCCCACAAACACCCCAAGCGCCATTTCCTCCGTGTCTTTGGTCACGCAGTGTAGGGCGAAGGTGCGTGCAGCAAAGGAGTGGACTTGCAGGCGCGTGTGCATGTCCAGCAGATTCACCAGAGACTCGTAGGCCATGTGAATCCTGTGTATGATCAAGCCCTGGACGTCCTGGACGGTGCACACGGCACCCAGGTAGTTGGTCTTTTTCCCGAGCACTCGAAGGAGATGTGGCGTGTCCTCCTTGCACAAGCTCGGCAAACTGTCCACGAGAATCTCCGTGAGCCTGAAACCCCGGTCCGGCGGAGCGGAGAGGTCCACGGTGAAGTACCACTGCTCCGAGAGCTCGCAGTTGAGCACGGTGCGCTCCACCGCCGGCACGTAGGCAAACCCTGTGGGCCATGAGAGCTTCGTGCACCGGGCGTGCCCCCGTCTCGTCATATCCCCGTCCCTGTGCGAGTACTCTCTGCCCATCCTCCACAGAAACCTTTGGCAAGTGATTGATCCGTGTACCAGGTCCAATACAGCTGGCCCCCGCTGCATTTGCTTGTCCTTTGCGCCCGGGCCCCACGCGTCCCATCGCTCCGGCTTGTTGAGTCCGTGGCACGGCCTGCTGACGCAGTCCTCCTCTGAGTGACGTTTCACGGTGAGGTTGCTGATCAAATCGGTTATGTCCCTCGAAACCAGGTAAGTGACGGGGTGAAAGCGGGCGCAGTCTGACAGTTGCCTCTCCCGCCGCGAGAGCCCTCTGGACCTCCATCTCATGCAATTAGCCTTCTGCACCCGCTCGCGTTTGGCCGAGCTGAGACTGTCCTCCTCGCCGCGACTGTCCTCCATTCGGATGGGGCCCTGAAGCGACTGCCTATCTGCGCTTCCCGAGGGGTTGAGTCCTCCCGAAGCGACGAGCGCCTCTTCTCCGTCGCACCGGGTCGTCTCTGGCAAGGGGTCCTCCGATTTTAGGCGAAGAAGGGTTAGAGTCGTGTCCGCACTCGTGCTCTGCTCGGGGTAAAAGGACTCTTGTAAGACTCTGTACACCATGTCGCTGCTCTGGAAATTGTCGATGTCAGTTCTGGCGAAGAAGAGATTCGTAGTGTTGTCTGTCACAATGCAGTCCAGGGAGCCTGCCGTGTGGAGGGAGCCTGCCGTGTGGAGGGAGCCGGTCGAGCGAAGGGAGCTCGCCTCGTCCTCGTCGCAAAGTCCGAAGTCCTGCAGCTCGGCGAGGGCGTCCCGCTTTTCGACCTTGGCACTGGGCGAACTGTGGCAGCCTCTGGGTGCGCGGCGATCCAATCTCTCCCATTCCGCAGAGAAGAGGTCCTCGTTCAGGGGGTTCACGTCCGCGTCTAGGTAGGTCACGGTCCGCGGCTTGCTCGAAGGTTCGCTCGACGACCCGCGAGAGAGAGCCAGTTCCCTTGTCAGATCGCTGCTCATCTTCATAATGTGCTCCAGGCCGCAGCATTCTTCCAGCGTCCGCTGGCTCGCGGACTGGGATGCCTCTGGAAAAAGCGGCTGACAGGGATCCATCGTCATGCTTTTTGTGACGTGCGGATTGCTCAGCGTGTTACTCTTGCGCTTCCTCCTGCCGGTCTTGGTTCGGGCTGGACTGGTGGCACGGGCGCGTCCCGAAGCCTGGCAAGACAGAATTTCCGCCAGGGTCTTACAGCGCTCCAGTGTCCTCCTCGCTGGCCCCAGCGAGGACAACTCGTCCTCCTTCAGGACCTCTATCATGCAGGCGAGCCCGGGCGCCGCTGCGGCCCCGTCGCACCGCGTCAACCAGTCGAACCGCTCTCTCAAAGAGCTGCGATCCCTGGACCCGGGCCCCAGCCACGTGGCCCGCGGCCAGCGCCCCGTCTCTTCGGACCGCGGCGGTCTCCCGAGGCAATCCAGCACCGTGGACCAGAGGTGAGCGTCCGCCATGCCCGTCCTGCAAAACTCAGAGATGGCGGCCTCCGTTGTCGAGCCATCGTCCGGGAGCGCTCCGGCGCGCAGCACGCTCAGCGCCAAGTTGGAGCACGCGGCACGAAAACTGTCTTCGTCGTCGGTCAGCGCAGAGGCCCTGTAAAGCCCGGGCATGGAAACTAAGGGGAGCAGCGACATTGTCTCCCCTGTGTGTCGGTGGATGACGAAGGCGCATGAGAGCTTGGAGGTGCGGCTGTGAGAGTCGTCATCCTTTGCGTTCTGGTACAGAACTCTGCAAGGATGGCGATCGGTGGAGCGGAGGTCTCTCAGGGAGTCCAACACGCAGACCAGCGCTCTGCGGACCACGACGTCGCGGACCTGCTTTCCTCGGGTCTCCCTCAGCCAGCTGTGGAGCGGCAGCCACCCGGCCCCCGACGTTGTCACCACGTGCATGACAGTCGACGGCGCTCCTCCCGCTTGCTCCAGCGCGATGCAATCGAGCTGAGGGTAGTGCTGCCCGACCCCCGGTGAAAAGACCTGTCCTTTGTCTTTCAGCCTGACCCTCCGCCTCGCTCTGCATTGGTTCTCGTAAGCCCTCGCGGCTTCGTGCAAGGTTTGCTCCAGGTGTTTGTTGGAAACCAACACACTCAGGACGACGGAGACGTCCCCGTGGAGCGAGGTGCGCACCTCGCGCACCCTCACCAGCGGCTTACTCTGTGTCCTTTGGCTCGTCATTTCGGGTCCGGGCGCGGCCCTCAGCTCGTGAAACAGGCAATGGTTCCTCACGAAGCCGTAGAGGGGTTCGGGCATCCTCAGCTCGAAGCGGTCGGTCGACGGGGTCCACGACCAGCTCTCCAGCTCCGAGCCCAGGTTGAAGTAGTAGGGAATCGAAACGCCTAGCCTGGTGCTCTGCTTGTCCTGATATCTCCACCAGAGCTTGAGGATGCTGGCATGAAGGTGAAGCTCCTCTTCTGGGTCGTGAGGCGAGCGCCGGGATGCGTCGGGACCTAGCGCTAGAAGTAGGTGCCTGGCGACGTCCCTCAACTCGCCGGGGGATCTGTAAAACGTGTAGCGCCTCCTTTTGGCCAGGCTGACGAAGAGCATTACGAAGTACGGAGTGTGGAGGGTGGCCAAGTGTTCCAACCGCCGCAGGTTCAGCCCCACTTCTTGCGGTGCGCGGTTATCGCAGCGATCTTCCACCTCCAGCACGTGGCGACACAACGATGGTTCGAAACGTATTTTCACCCCTCTGCACAGCTGACAATATTTGCACTGGCCTGAGACGAAAAACGAACTTAGTCCGATCGAGCCCCTTAGGTCTTGCGGGTGGTAGAAGTAATCTCTGCGCTCTGCTGCGAGGCGGTCCCGCTCCCCCGGTGGAATCTCCCACGTAGCCCGATTGCAGAGGTAACAGATGGCCTCTTCGACGCAGTCGAAGCAGTCTCGGTCGACGTGGAGTTCCAGAGCACCTGCGTGCAGTGCTGCGGCTGCCACCAGCCACTTGGAGACGCCGTCCTTTGGATCCATGGGCTCAGCTGCGCAACTGACAAAAAAAAAACATAACACAGAGGAATGGTTGGGCAGGGGTGAGAGACAGAGGAAAGGACTCAGATGATGATGATGATGATGATAATGATTATGATTTGTCACAGACGCGGTTAGTTTTTTTTTTTCACTGCGTTTTTATAACTTTGCCTCGTCCTTTTCACTGGATCGCTTCGCGCTTCGAAGAAAAGTCTGAAAAGTCTGTTAATAACCCTCACGTGACGCCCGCCATGTAAGCATCACGAGCGCCCCCCTGTCATCTTGACTCGGCGTCACAGTTTGTAAATGTTCAGCGAGGTGTCGCCGTCCAACACTGTGTGCGTTACCATCAGTCTGTACTCTCTGTCTCTCGCGTGGTAGTACAGGGTGTGTTGCACGGCTATGGCGAGGCAGCAAGCCCCGTCCGTCTTCCCGAGAGCCCAGGTCCTGAACTGGTCCCGAAAGCCTTGCGGCTCACACACACGGCGAGACCTGGAGCCGCTGCTGAAAGGCGTGGGCTTCAGGGTGCCCAGGGATGCCGGCAGCTCGTACCAGAAAGCGGGAGATCCTGCCCGCGGGAAGCCCATCCTGCTCGAGGCCTCTGGGAGCTCACCGATGGCCGCCGCGGCGAGCCCGACATCTCCCTCGAAGTACGTGTGCGCGAAGCAGGAGGCTTCACCCTCGGGTGGCTCGGGCAGAGTCCCCGAAAAACCATCCACGTCTACGATGATGTAGCGCACGCCGAGACTCTCGTTTTTGTAGTCTACGCTGCGGACGGCCGCGGGCAGCACGGTGACGTACCCGAAGAGCCAGGCCAGCACATCGGACTCGATCTTCACAGGGTCGGGCACGTGGTTGGACCAGACCACCGCCTGCATTCCCCTGATCTTCGGAACCGCCTTCATGCAAGCGCTCATCACGTCGAAGGAGTTCCAGCGGAGGTCTATCACGCAGGCTTGCTCCGTTCTCATGCCGATCAGGTGGTGCTTGCAGGCGACGGCTTTCTCGCATGACTCCGGAGACACCAGGTCGAGCGCCAGGGCTTCTCCGAAAAGCCTGTTTCCGTATTCGGGCGTGGGTGCCGTGATGGCGCGCCCTATCACGTACAGGGCGCTGAAGTTGTCGCGGCCCGGGAAGAGCTCCAGGGTTATCTCCTTGGGCAGCGCGCTCTCGAAGCAATGCGGCTCTTCCTCCACCGAAACCGGTCCCCGTCTCTGGACACGAAAATTAAACTGGTCCACCACACAGAGGGGTCTCTCTGCGGTGCATCCGAAGTGGAATGGGCGTGATTTGTACACGTACAGTCCCGGAGGCAGGGTCCTGGAACGGTCTACCTGGTAGACCAACACAGAGTCGCAGCATTTGGGGTATCTCGCGCTCCGGTTGCACATCAGCCACCTGTACGCCGCTGCCACCGGCTCCATTTCGTACGCCCACAGGACTTGGGACTGGGCTCTGGCGATTTCGCGGGAGGAGCCCTGCCCGCCCGGTTTGGTGGCGCACCGTCGGCGGCGTTCGGGGTTCGGAACATCTGCGCCGTCCCCCCCTCTGTAGCGCTGTTCCGCGGACGCGCTAATCCGTTGCGCGCAAGTGCAGGGCCCTTCTTTCGTGCCATGTCGCAGCAACGCGTCCACTGCATGCCTAAAGTTGAACCTGTGGTGGGAGCAGTTGGTCGTGCCCTCTCCGAGAGACCTCAGGCTCACGCCTTCAGTTCCGGGGGCGTACAGCACGCCGCCGATCACTGGCACGGGGTCTAGCGCCAAGGCCCTGTACAGGGAGCAGCACAGCTCCCGCTTCGCTTCCATCGTGGACTGAGCTTCCTCGGACGGCGGAGGGGGCCACGGGTGTTATGTCGACGATTTCGCGAGGAGAGGGGGAAGCTCCTCGAGAGGGCCCTCACGACGCCTTTGCAGGGAGGGTACCCGTCGAACTGTTGATGGAGTGTAAAAGAAAGCGTCAGAAGGCCTCAGTGGAGGCCGCTCTCAAGTCTACGAATCTATACAGGAGAGTTTCCACGATCAGCTACGTCGGCGGAGCGTCCAAGGTCGGCAGAGCGAGGGTCGACAAGCGGTCGGGGTGCGCAAAGTGCCTGTCGTGTCTGGTGACCTTGGTCAAAGGCAGCAAGCAAAGGAGCAGAGCCGGCGTCAAGCTCCGATGTCCTTGCGAAGCCAGGGTGTGCGAGACCTGTTTCGTGAATGACCCACACTGGTACCTGACGGAGCCTCACTTCAGCAGCTGCCCGTCCCTCCGCGGGTTCATCTGTTCCACGTGCGCCTGTTTTGCAGGACTCGTCGAGAAACCATGTTGCCTCTGGATGTGCCCGGGCTGTTCGGACGGGGTCCGAGAGAAGGGCGTCGCCTGCTCGCTGTGCTCAAAACCCGTGCCTCGCGGGAAGCCATCCGCGCGTCGCTCCCTCTGGTGCGAAGCGGCGGATCCGGGTCGACGGGCTGCGGAGCCTCCCTCGGACGCCCCATGTTTGGACGAGGGCAAAGTCTCAGACGGCAGGGAGCTGATCAAGGCTCGCGTCTTGGAGCGTGCGGCAGAGAGAAGACACCTGTCGTCTGCCGACCTCGCCGTCCTCTTCCCGGAGTGCGAGCCTCGGCCGGGCAGATGCTCGTGCGAGGCAAACGGCGACCCCAATCCCATGTGCCCACGCTGCACCCCCGTGCTGGCCGTGTTGGAGCTGCTGGCCAGGAACCCGAAACCGCTCATGGCATCTTTCGCGGAGCGCGCGGTGCCGGGACGAGCCCTGGCCCGTAACACGTACGACAGGGCCCTGCTCACGGAGATGCTGAATGACAGAGGGCTCCCTAGGTGCGCTAATCGCAACTCCTGCAAAGGAATGCTGGTCAACGTGCGGACGGGCCCCTTGACGACTCTGATGTCCCCAGAGGCTTACAAGCAATATGTTCTGGAACGAGATAAGGTGCAGCGCTCGGGCGACGGCGAGCCGAACATCGTGCCGCAGCCTTCCTGCTGCGTCCTGTGCCTGCTGTTTAATCAGTCCGCCGCGGTCGCGCAGATGTGCGGTTCGCAGGGCCTCCGGCTCGAAACCCCCCGCACGGACCCCGTGTACTACTTCAACGTGAAGTTCGCACCAGACGTGGGCCTGCCTGAGGTATCGGTGAGAGACTACCAAGGGTTCCTTGTCAACTTTCAAGGTTCCGTGGGAAGCTACAAGCCCGCGTTCTACTACAACTGGAGACACATGCTGGAAATGTTACACAGAGACGCCTCTGGAGCAGTGACCCTCATTCACCCCGGACAAAGGCAGCTTTAGACTCTTCGAGGTACGATAAGCTGTGCTCGAAAAGGGCGACTGTTTTGTAAAAGAAAAAAAAAAAGAGAAAAGCCAACCGTTGATCAATTAGGATTTAAAGTATGAACTCACTTACGTGGTCCTGAGCTCTAAGCTGTGCGATCCAGGTTCAGCAACACGAAGCCTTGTGAGATTCTGCAAAGTGGAAAAAGAGGGGAGTATGCAAAGGAAAGATTGCCCTCCTCTGTGTTGCTCTTTGCAGCGTGACAACTGGCTTTGCACGGGCCCTTGGTAGAAATCTGCCACGCTGCACTGAGTCTTAATCTCTGTGGTTGGACCTCACTGTCCTCTTTGCCCCTCCCTCTTTCCCTGCAGCGGGTGTGGGGGGGCTTACAATCAGCCTCCTCCTCCTTCAGAATGAAGGCCCCACCTTCTAACGTTTCCTCTTTTTCTTCCAGTGTCCTCCTTCTCCCTCTCTGTCTGACTCTGCCTCGCTGAAGTCTGACGGGAGTGCGGCGGACCGGAAACGGAAACTAGACCAGAAGATTTGGATCACAGGCCCTTTAAAACTTGTTCCGTGCAAACCAAGAGAGGTCATAGTAACCTTACGCGAGTTTAACAAAGACTGGAGGGAAGTTGCTCCGTGAAGAGCGCGACAGTTCGAGAGAGAGAAAAGAAAAATCAATCCTTCTGCCATGGAAAAGTACTGGAAGACCAGCTTTTGCCTGGGCAAGGGGGGCTTCGGCAAAGTGTTTCTGGGAAAGAGGCGAAGCGACGGGATTTCCGTGGCCCTGAAGATTATCCCGCTCTCGCGTACGAGATGCTGCGAGGTTGATGGGACCAGTAAGCCATTCGAAGCTGTCGCCTTGGAAATGGTCTCCAAAGACCCTCCGTTTCCTGGGATCATCCGCATGCTGGACTTTTACAAGACCCCGTATAATTGGGTGATAGTCACGGAGAAGCCAGAGAACACGCAAGATCTGTACGAATACATCACGATCAGTAAGCGTCTGCGCGAGGACACGGCCAGAGAATTTTTAGGTCAGGTCATCCAGGCCTTGCTCCACTGTCACAGCCGCGGTGTTGTGCACATGGACGTAAAAGACGAAAACCTGCTGGTGGACCTGACGACGCTCGAGCTGAAACTCATCGACTTTGGCTCCGCCGAATTTCTTGAACCCGACAAAGTGTACGACATGTTCCACGGGACTGCGGCATATGGGCCCCCCGAACGGCTCACACAAGGATGCTACAAAGCTCTTCCATCTGAGGTTTGGTCGTTGGGGATTCTTTTGTACGACATGGTGCACGGGGACATACCATTTGGAAACGACAGGGAGCTCCTACTGGGCGAGCTTAGATTCGAAAAAGACCTCTCTGAGGACTGCGTGGCCCTGATAAAATGGTGTTTGAGCAGGACGCCCGAAGAGAGACCGATGCTGAAAGACATACTGGCCCACCCTTGGATGCTGAAGCGAGGCTCGGAGGCGCACGAAGGCGACGCCACGGCTGGAGCCCCGAAGCCCACGCGAGGGGATCTCCAGCAATCGGAGCCCGGCTCTGCTCTGGCGGCCCGAGCCCACGATGTCGACACGCCGACCCGTCGAGGGTCCGTCTCGTCCGTGGGAAACGAAAAGCAGCTTCGTCCGGCGATGGCGACGCTCTGCTCCGAGGGCTTCGGATCAATCTGGAGGAGATTGCCGTCCTTCGACCGACTTCCCAGTCGTCAGGGGAGTATCGCCGCAGAGACAGGACTTACCAAGGCTCGTTGCCACTCAGAGGTCTCGCAGAGCGGAGCGCATCGTCCGGGTCAGGGGGAGCTCCCAAAAACGGAGTAGGATGTAGGATGTTGAACAAAATGGCTAACTGCTCATGTTGTATAGATGCCAGTTCCATGATAACTCAATAGAGCTTGTTCCCTGATGCCTACTGTACAGTTTTTTTTGCCTTGTTCGAATAAAAGTCAAACTGGAACCTCAACGTTGCATATTCGCTTTCTTTTTTGCTCATGGGTTTTGTCCCAACATGACTATTTGAAGAGATATTTTTCTAATTATTGGATACATCACACAATCTCGGTTTTTAAAGATTGAAAAATTAAAAAAAAAATACATTGGTGTGTACATTTTTAATCGTATAATGGTCAGTATATACACGTTAGATAAAGTGATTACCACACACAAAGGTTACATGATTTTGGTCAGCATATACACAGGTTAAATGAAGTGATTACCATATACAAGGAATGGCAGCCAGAGCTGTCTGCTGTGACGTTACTTTGATGACCCAGACCTCCCGCTCGCCGTAGCACCAACAGAGTGGGGTGGAAATGAAACGGTCCAAAGAACCTTCATGCAGCTCTACTCAAAAAGAAAAACAAAAACAAAACAAGAGTGTGTTGGAAAAGTCAGCAGAAGTCAATGGTATTTACTTACCAAATACCAAAAGAAACAAAATTAGTTGTAGCGTTAGATACAAGGGGGCTTACAAAGAGGCTCCGACCCAAGTTTAGGGACACTGACCTGAGTTCTGAGACTCAGACCATCAGAGGAAGCTTTGGACCCTAATCTCTCACAAAAAGAGTCTCAGTGAAAATCTGCTAAAAATGTATACTAAAAAAAAAAAATAGTTCCACACGCTCTCTTGTAGGTCCGTTCGACCCCAACACTAACTAAAACTAAACAGTAGCTCCGCGCACTGTCTCGCGGGGTCCGTGAGACCCAACGCCGACTGGAACCAAACAGTGGGTCCGCGCGCTGTCTCGCGGGGTCCGTTAGACCCCGAACAGAATTGGAACGAAACACAGGCTCCGCGCGCTGTCTCGCGGGGTCCGTGAAACCCCGTACAGAATTGGAACGAAAGACAGGCTCCGCGCGCTGTTTGCACGGTCCGTTAAACCCCGAACAGAAGTGGAACGAAACACAGGCTCCGCGTGCTGTCTCGCGGGGTCCGTGAGACCCCGTACAGAATTGGAGCGAAACACAGGCACCTCGCGCTGTCTCGCATGGTCCCAGCGACCCCGTCTCGATTTGGAACCAAACAGTGGCACCTCGCGCTGTCTCGCGTGGTCCGTGAGACCCCATACAGAATTGGAACCAAACAGTGGCACCTCGCGCTGTCTCGCGGGGTCCGTGAGACCCCGTAGAGAGTTGGAACGAAACACAGGCTCCGCGCGCTGTCTCGCGGGGTCCGTGAGACCCCGTACAGAGTTGGAACCAAACTGTGGCTCCGAGCGCTGTCTCGCGGGGTCCGTGAGACCCCGTACAGAGTTGGAACGAAACACAGGCTCCGCGCGCTGTCTCCCGAGGTCCGTGAGACCCCGTACAGAATTGGAAGGAAACACAGGCTCCGCGCGCTGTCTTGCACGGTCCGTGAGACCCCGAACAGAATTGGAACCAAACTGTGGCTCCGAGCGCTGTCTCGCGGGGTCCGTGAGACCCCGTACAGAGTTGGAACGAAACACAGGCTCCGCGCGCTGTCTCGCGGGGTCCGTGAGACCCCGTACAGAGTTGGAACGAAACACAGGCTCCGAGCGCTGTCTCCCGGGGTCCGTGAGACCCCGTAGAGAGTTGGAACGAAACACAGGCTCCGCGCGCTGTCTCGCGGGGTCCGTGAGACCCCGTACAGAGTTGGAACGAAACACAGGCTCCGAGCGCTGTCTCCCGGGGTCCGTGAGACCCCGTACAGAATTGGAGCGAAACACAGGCACCTCGCGCTGTCTCGCACGGTCCCAGCGACCCCGAACAGAATTGGAACCAAACAGTGGCACCTCGCGCTGTCTCGCGTGGTCCGTGAGACCCCGTACAGAATTGGAACGAAACACAGGCTCCGCGCGCTGTCTCGCGGGGTCCGTGAGACCCCGTACAGAGTTGGAACGAAACACAGGCTCCGACCGCTGTCTCCCGGGGTCCGTGAGACCCCGTACAGAATTGGAACGAAACACAGGCTCCGCGCGCTGTTTGCACGGTCCGTTAGACCCCGAACAGAAGTGGAACGAAACACAGGCTCCGCGCGCTGTCTCGCGGGGTCCGTGAGACCCCGTACAGAATTGGAGCGAAACACAGGCACCTCGCGCTGTCTCGCACGGTCCCAGCGACCCCGTCTCGATTTGGAACCAAACAGTTGCACCTCGCGCTGTCTCGCGTGGTCCGTGAGACCCCGTACAGAATTGGAACCAAACACTGGCACCTCGCGCTGTCTCGCGGGGTCCGTGAGACCCCGTACAGATATGGAACGAAACACAGGCTCCGCGCGCTGTTTCGCGGGGTCCGTGAGACCCCGTACAGAGTTGGAACGAAACACAGGCTCCGCGCGCTGTCTCGCGGGGTCCGTGAGACCCCGTACAGAATTGTAACCAAACACAGGCTCCGCGCGCTGTCTCGCGGGGTCCGTGAGACCCCGTACAGAGTTGGAACGAAACACAGGCTCCGAGCGCTGTCTCCCGGGGTCCGTGAGACCCCGTACAGAGTTGGAAGGAAACACAGGCTCCGAGCGCTGTCTCGCGGGGTCCGTGAGACCCCGTACAGAATTGGAACGAAACACAGGCTCCGCGCGCTGTTTAACACGGTCCGTGAGACCCCGAACATAAGTGGAACGAAACACAGGCTCCGCGCGCTGTCTAGCGGGGTCCGTGAGACCCCGTACAGAATTGGAACGAAACACAGGCTCCGCGCGCTGTCTCGCGGGGTCCGTGAGACCCCGTACAGAATTGGAACGAAACACAGGCTCCGCGCACTGTGGCTCCGAGCGCTGTCTCGCACGGTCCGTGAGACCCCGAACAGAATTGGAACGAAACACAGGCTCCGCGCGCTGTTTAGCGGGGTCCGTGAGACCCCGTACAGAATTGTAACCAAACAGTGGCACCTCGCGCTGTCTCGCGGGGTCCGTGAGACCCCGTACAGAATTGGAATGAAACACAGGCTCCGCGCGCTGTCTCGCGGAGTCCGTGAGACCCCGTACAGAATTGGAACGAAACACAGGCTCCGAGCGCTGTCTCCCGGGGTCCGTGAGACCCCGTACAGAATTGGAACGAAACACAGGCTCCGCGCGCTGTCTCGCACGGTCCCAGCGACCCCATCTCGATTCGGACCCAAACCGTGGCACCTCGCGCTGTCTCGCAGGGTCCGTGAGACCCCGTACAGAGTTGGAACGAAACACAGGCTCCGCGCGCTGTCTCGTACAGTCCGTGAGACCCCGAACAGAGTTGGAACCAAACTGTGGCTCCGCGCGCTGTCTCGCGGGGTCCGTGAGACCCCGTACAGAATTGGAACGAAACACAGGCTCCGCGCGCTGTCTCGGGGGTCCGTGAGACCCCGTACAGAATTGGAACGAAACACAGGCTCCGCGCGCTGTCTCGCGGGGTCCCAGCGACCCCGTACCGATTTGGAACCAAACAGTGGCACCTCGCGCTGTCTCGCGGGGTCCGTGAGACCCCGTACAGAGTTGGAACCATCAGTTTTTCTTTGAAAGCTCAAACACGAACCTGTTTCTGTAGATCCATGACATGTGGGTTACAGTGGGCCACAGGCTGGTTTACCTTCTCCCTTTGCTGCGGATCAGCAGCACCAGTGTTGCTGGCTTGTGACTGTGGGGCAAGTAAGATTAACTGAATATCAAAAAAAAACAAGTTGTTTCAAAGAAGTTGGATTTGACGAACATCCCACGTTGACCAACCTCAGAGTTCTTCATTGTTTTGGTCCTCGCCTCGTAGTTTAGCATGTCAAACGGGTCGAGCCACTCACCGTTGACTGTCTGTCCGGAATTGGACAGAACCAGACTGCAGGACAGCAAAAACAACCAGAGCATCTTCTCTGGAGACCAAATTGGTTTGAACTAACTAGCTAGTAACGGAAGAAGAAAACTATGGAAGCCGAAATTGCTTCCGGTTATTTTTTTTTAAAAAAAAGCAGCAGAAAACCATTTAGGTTTGTTCATTTGTTTCTCTTGACCTTTCTTGATCACATAAAAAAAAAGAAACGTAAACACAAACAGTACACTTCGAAAAGCCTCAAGGGCGATGTAGAAAAGTGAATGCTAAAGAAAAAAAAAAAATACTTGGGGTCAATCGCACCCCATGAGCCAGCGGGTGGAAGGGAACCGGAAAAGCGAGACCCCCGGTGGTGGGCCATGAGGGAAGAGTGAATGCTAAAGAAAAAAAAAATACTTGGGGTCAATCGCACCCCATGAGCCAGCGGGTGGAAGGGAACCGGAAAAGCGAGAGCCCCGGTGGTGGGCCATGAGAGAAGAGTGAATGCTACAGAAAAAAAAAAAAATACTTGGGGTCAATCGCACCCCATGAGCCAGCGGGTGAAAGGGAACCGGTAAAGCGAGACCCCAGGTGGTGGGCCATGAGAGAAGAGTGAATGCTAAAGAAAAAAAAAAAAACTTGGGGTCAATCGCACCCCATGAGCCAGCGGGTGAAAGGGAACCGGTAAAGCGAGACCCCAGGTGGTGGGCCATGAGAGAAGAGTGAATGCTAAAGAAAAAAAAAAAACTTGGGGTCAATCGCACCCCATGAGCCAGCGGGTGAAAGGGAACCGGAAAAACGAGACCCCAGGTGGTGGGCCATGAGAGAAGAGTGAATGCTAAAGAAAAAAAAAAAAAACTTGGGGTCAATCGCACCCCATGAGCCAGCGGGTGAAAGGGAACCGGTAAAGCGAGACCCCAGGTGGTGGGCCATGAGAGAAGAGTGAATGCTAAAGAAAAAAAAAAACTTGGGGTCAATCGCACCCCATGAGCCAGCGCCAATCCCCTCAGTGGCCACACAAAAAAAAAAAAAAAAAACTTGGGGTCAATCGAACCCCACGAACCAGCGGGAGGAAGGTGGTTGCTAAAAAAGTGGCGCCCCTGGTGGCTGAGGGCAATAAAAGAGAATGGGGTATTAGTGACCCCTAGAGGCAGGGTATAGAAATGAACGGTGGAAAACAAGACCCCTGGTGGTCGGGGGGTATAACTAAAATGGAGAAATGGCGGCCTCTGCTGGACGGGGACAAAAAAGAAAAGGGGGGTTTGGCGCCCTCTACCAGTCGGGGATATAGAGGGTGCCTGAAACGTACAAAAAATTTTTTTCAGGAACTCGACCCTCTTCGATTGCGGGGGGTGTACCGGGGTGTACCTGTCTGGGGTCAATACCAAAGGGGGGTATGCGTTTTTAAAATGACCCCCCCTCCTTACCTTTTTTTTAATCCATGTTTTTCTTCCCCCTAAGACAGCACAAGGGTTAAGATTAACGCATTACCTATTGAGTTTTATGACTGATTTCATGTTCTTATACAAATACTGGTTTGAAGCCTATTGAGATGACTATTGTTGTAATATTTGGACTACATAAATGAAAGGAAATTGAATTGAATTGAATGTTTGGAACAACACTTGTATTTGGTTTTGTCAGAGGATCTCATTTGCTTCTCAGCTCTGACACTTTCACATGAAATTCCACTTGACATGAAAAGGCCTGAGTACAACCCAGATGCTTGTGTTCACAGAACAAAAACACGTGTACATGTTGGACCTAAAGCATCGACACATAAACAGGTTTTCCATCTACTAAGCTCTGTGGAGATGAATGAGAGTGCTCAAACAGACACAGGACCTGGATCTTATTCCATGTTTGCTGGACGGACCCAGTGGCGGTTCTACACTAACTTACTCCCCTAACTTACTCCATGAATTTTCTAGACTTGTATTACAGGGGGGTCAAACTCAGTCACACAGGGGGCCTAAGTTAAAAACACACTTAAGGTTTTGGGCCGAAGAAAATAAACATTTACTGAACACACTAAAGCTAAACTTTTAAACCTTTTAATCTGAACTTTTTGAACATAAATATGAATAAAAACAGGAACACAAGTTAACTTAAACCCTAAATAACTTGTAATATTTTGCTCTCCATAGAAATATATTCTGTCAAAATTATACAAATATGAACATGCTGCAGAACAAAACAAAGAAAGCCTGGAAATATTAATAAGAAATTACAAATCAAATATTTCCGGTTTTTTTTTTGCTCTTTTATCATTTTTAGAGCATTTTTTTAGAGCTGGACTCCTGCTTCATTTTTAGCAATAATTTCTTAATGTGAGACGTCATGTATGTCTTTGTGAAACATATCAGAGCGATTAGATCTAAAAAAAACTTATTGTGATTAATATTTTTATGTCTTATAAAACATTAAAGACTAAATCATAGAATTCATCAGTGGGATTACTCCAAAAATATTTGGCATTTCCCTAAATTTGTGCAACACCAACAGCAGAAATCCTCCAAAAAAACCTCAATCCATAAAAAATGGTCTGCCCCCACCAACCCCTCCCCTTCCCTCTGACACACGCGGCTCCGTCTCTATGACGGGAGGCGCAGCTGCGGCCCAGAGTTGATTGTCAGATAGAAAAAGACTCCCAATCACCTGTTAGTGTGATTCAGCCAGCCACCGGCGAGTTGCGCCCCCCTCTCGAGTTTTTTGACTTATGTTCCAAAGACTACCGCAAAGAGGTGTGGCCGCAAGCGTCTTGCAGCAGAGGGCGGTGGTCACGTGCGCGTCGGGTCTGCTGTGTCGGAGCAAGGATTTGTGGGAAATAATCCCTGTTGCCTGCTTTTGTCGAAATTGGGTTGAGCACGGCTGTTTGTTCTGCCTAATTCCTTTTCATGTGCCTGTTTCACGTTGTTTCACTTAGAGTTATTTCATCTTTTTTTTTTTTTTTTGCACCATAAGTGTGAAAAGGAAATAGGATGAAGACATTCTTAAGAGGCTGTTGTGTCAAAATAAAAGCGTAAAGTGTCGGCAGCTGAAGCAATTTCAAATTAAAAGCACCAGGCTTCCTCTTTGAATATAGTAGCACATTATGTGTAACGCATCGGGCACGGCAAATGCCGCCCCCTATGAAGTGCCGCCCTGGGCGACCGCCCACATCGCCCATATCAAAAACCGCCACTGGACGGACCTTTGGTTACCGTGTCCTGGTCAGCTGGGGGAGGTATGAAGTCTGAATCTAAGCAGGGAAAACACACATTTACAAAACCCAGCTGCTAATTTGACGCATTTGCTGCACACAATCACCCAATAATTTATGTGGATTTACATGACCAATGCATTCCAGTTTTCCTTTCATGTGTATGTTTCTTCCTTCATTTAACATTATAAAGGTCACAGTTTGAAAATATAAACTATTTAAATCAACATTATTTATATGTGAAAATTAACTTTTTCTTGACTTTTGCAACAATACAATTAGACAATTAAAGTAGAAAATAGACAGTCAGCCACCTCTTTACCGTATGCTGCAAGCTTCTAAAGAGGATCCCAGGGACACAAAACACTGAAATTATCCAAAGTAAGAACAGATTCACGAAAAAGAGAGAACTTGTATTGTGACGATAAATGTACATTTTTCATCTTTTTTAGTGTCCTTTTCATGTGTGGACACGTTTACATTTAATGCTTTTTTCAGGTTGGTCAATAGTGTCCTCTAGTGGACACATAGAGAAAGTACAACCCAACGTTTTTATTGACGTTTTTGATTGATATCGTTTATGATTTTGATGGATTCACTTTATGTCATCTATAAATGCAATCAATTATTGAGTAGTAGATTAAAAAGTCGTGAGTAAATTAAAAATTCGAATTATCATGGTATTTATAAACTTTTTTATAAAATCCACCATGACAATTCTATATATAAAAACATTCCCAGTGATGTTTTAGTTAGGATTATGAAGTTTTTAACCAAAATCTCACAACCTAAATGTCTTTAAAAGCCATGTTTCATGTTCATCTGAAGCCTCTGTTTTATGGAGTGATATTTTTTGCCACCACGTTGACTAGAAAGTTAGAAAGTTTTGTGTGCAACGTGGTGGCAGAAATATCACTCCATACTCTATCTAAAACTCTACATGGGCGTGGCTGTTGGTGCTGAGCTGAGTAGGCCCGCCTTGACCCCTACCCTTTGTGATGATAATGACGGTCTTGCATAAGTTTGTGGCGGGGCACAAATGACACCGACTGACAGTCTCTATCCTCCAAAGTTTCTCTTTAGCGATAAAGAAACTATGAAAAAATATTTTTGGTTCGAAATCGACACTTTTTGAACAATGTGTAGAATGACAAACGTATGTGTGAACCAGACCCTGCTGTTAAAGACGATTACACATGAAAAAGAAAAAATAACTTTGATCAGAGAATGAAAAATGCTTTGGACTACATTAATAATAATAATGGATTCGCTTTTCCAGACTGTCAAAGCACTTTCAATGTGTCCATTTTTCATTCACTCCTCATTCTTACTTGGTGATGACAGAGGCGTGGCTGCCAGTCCGCGCCCACGGCCCCTCTGACCATCACCAGGACATTCCCCAGTGGAGCCGCACTGGAGGCAAGGAGGGTGAAGTGTCTTGTCAAGGACAGTTGCCTGGGGGGAAGGGGGGGTCGAACCGCCAACCCTTCGATGACCTGCTCAACCACCTGAGCCACTGCCGCCTAGATTAGAATTCAGGCTACATTGCAGCAGCGAGCAGCACTGGCTGTGGCTCAGAAGTGATTCGATGGAAGCACGTGCAGATTATTGAGTTACCATACACAGCAAATACAATGAAACGCCAGAAAGAAAGTTATTCACACGTATTTTTCCAAATACAAGCAGCCGGTGCTGGTCCTCCTGAACACCGACCTGCACGTTTTCCATGCTTCCTGACGTCTCCACACCTGATTCAGCTCATTGTCAGGCTCTGCAGAAGCCGGACAGTGATGGTCATCAAAGCCAGCTGTGTCTGAGCAGAGCTGGATATAAAAAATGAAGGACAGTGTTCCCCTAGAATGACTTAGATGACTTAAAGTCCCACTCCAGCCATCTTTTGATCTATTTTTAAAGCGTTCTTAGTGGTTTTTTGATCAGGATTGTGCCTTCTTTTTAGCTAAAATCCCAAAACCTGTATTTTTTTCAAAGAAAATAGTTTCTGCAGAGTGACAGGAGCTCATCAGTAATACACCTCTGAGTTGATCTTCAAAGCAGAACAACATGTGGCCCTTTTACTCTGATCTCATTGGCACACCACAGGGCTGTGTCCTCAGCCCCATCCTCTAACCCCTGTTCACCCACGACTGTGTGGCTTCTCACAAGGACAACATCATCCTGAAGTTTGCTGACAATGCGGCCGTGACAGGATGCATCACTGGCGGGGACGAGGCAGCCTACAGGGGGGAGGTGGCCACTCTGGTGACATGGTGTGAGGACAACCACCTCACCCTCAACACAGACAAGACAAAGGACATGATGGTGGACATGAGGAAGGAGAGGAGGAACCCTCATCATCCGCTGCTTACCCTGGACCTGGAAGCAAAGAGGATGAGCACCTCTAAATGTCTGGGGGTCCACCTCAGTCAGGACCTCACCTGGACACTCAACACCACACAGCTGGGGAAGAAAGCTCATCAGAGGCTGAGGAAGTCTGGCATGTCACAGAAAATGCTCAGTGACGTCTACAGCTGCGTTGTTGAGTCCATTCTCACCAGCTGCATCACAGTGTGCTACGGCAGCTCTAGCGCCATGGACGCCAACTCCTGCAGAGAGGGGTGAAGACTGCGTCCAGGATCACCAGGACTCGTTTGCCCTCGCTGCAGAGCATCTACAAATGCAGGGTCCACAGGAGAGCTGCCTCCACCATCAAGGACCCCCACCCACTCTCAGACTCACTCTCCTCCCCTCGGGCTGGTGGGACAGGAATGTGGAGTGCAGGACCACCAGACTCTCTTTCTTTCCCTCTGCCATCAGACTCCTTAAAAGCGGATAGGAGTGTATAACAACAGACTGCACCTCTGCACATAATGGCTTTTTATTATTATTTAGGATAATTTCACCTTAATATTCAATAACTCCACATGTATCATGCTGTTTAGCTCATGAAAGTCTGCACAGTTATTCACTCTCAGCTGTTTTATACAGCTTTAACCATTTACTGATTAACCTGTTAATGTATTTCCTGTAAATATCCTTCTCTGTTTCTTTTTATTCATTCATTTTCTAATCCGTTTTTCCCTTTCGGGGTCACGGGGCTGCTGGAGCCTATCCCGGCCACTTATTGGCGAAGGCAGGGGGATTTTGGGGATAGAGATACTGTCTGTGGTAAGCACTTGCAGAACCATTTCTTTATAGAAGGTGTCTTGCTGGTGGCTTATTATGTCCACCTGTTGTCTATTCCACTTACCGGTACTCAAAAACATGTGAAATAGATCAGACAGTGTTGCTTCCTTATTCAACAGTTTGATTCAAAAGTGTGACTGACTTGGAGTACCGTTGAGTTATTTAGGTGCTCCATTTATTTTCTGAGCAGTGTAATTCTTTTGAACCAACGGAGTCTCCAACTTTACAATGTCCAGCCCAGTTGCTGGTTTCAGAACGTTGTGAGGTGGGCGGAGCAAACTTCTGCCATCCCACTTCAGGCTACTTTTTCACAGAGCTGAACAAAATGGATGATTAGAAACTCAGAAGGTTTGTGTCTAAGGCGGAGATTTGGCACCATCTCTGGTTTTGTTCAGGGTGGTTTGATATAGCTAAAGAATGAAATATATGAAAAGCAAACTAAACAAATAATCTACAAGGTATTCAGATATATGAACTCTTGAGGAGACCTGGTACACGACCTGTAAATTATATCCAGTAGCTGACTTATCCAAATATGTCAAACATGATAAATGTAACACATGGAAGTCTGCTGCTGTTAAAATCCTGTCTGAGTTGGATTCACCAATCCTGGACTCTGTGAACAGACAGGTTCTCTGTTCAGTGTTTCATCAGGATATTTGTTATAATTGTTCCGGTATGTTGAAAAGCAGGCTGTACAGTGGATCAGTGGTTCGCATTCTTGCATTACAGTGAGAAGGTGCTGGGTTCAATGCCTGGCTGGATTCTTTCAATAGTTGTTTATCCATTGACTATGAACTTAATCAAATTCAATTTGGGAAAATTCATTCATTCATTCATTCATTCATCTTCTTAACCGTTTATTCCCTTTCGGGGTCACGGGGTTGCCGGAGCCTATCCCGGCCACTTGGGCGTAGGCAAGGGATACCCTGGACTGGTCGCCAGTCTGTCGCAGGGTCAATCTGGGATAATAAATCTGCCTAATGGAAACACAACTATTTAGAAAGACTCTGTATTATCCAAAAGAAACTATTTGTGCTTGAAGGAGGTTGTTTTGGAGGCGTATTAAAATGAACGTATTTCATAAAACTTCAATGGAAAAACATTTTTTCTTAAATTAAATGAGTCACGTGACCAACAACCGGATGGCGATGTGCTTCTTGGTAGGAACTGGCAGCTGTGGTCGCTGCACAGCGGGCGCCACCAGAGGTCCCACAGCGTCACAGCTCATCAGAAGTTGAGCGTGTCATGTGGAATTGTTGAATCCACAGCTCCTCTGGAAAATCACCAACCACCACATTCCTACAAAGGATGAATCCGTAGCTCCTCCCACGTGTAAGGACCTCGCCGCTCCACAGTCTGAAGAAGACGCCGATGTCTCCTTTGATAGATGATGATGCGCGATAGAGCCCTGGCAGAAATCTGAATGTATCTGCTGTCAAAGCATTGTTCACATCCGTCACCGTGTTTTTGAATGGCTTATCGCTTGAGTTGGTTTGTGTTTGTTCTCATACTTATGATTTAAAAGAAACAGTGTTATTGCAAAATTGTGTTTTTTCAACATTTCTAGAATTTTGATCATGTTTGTGCATACCTGTAATGGAAACACAGCTAATGTTAAGTTTGCATGTTCACCTAAAGTGTCCCCAAGTGTGCGTGGGAGTGATTGTGTGCTCTGCGACATACAGCTCACCTGTCCAAACTGTACCCCGCCTTCACCCAACGGTAGCCGTGACAGGCTCCGGCAACCCCATGACCCCTAAGGGGTTAACAAAACGGACGGATGTTGGAATGCAGCAAATGAAGTTTCCTGTTTCACTGAAATTATTCATCTCATGTCGTAACTAACGTCCAGTTGGTGGTAAACTTCCTGTCCAGTCTGGGAACTTCTGGAGTTGTAATTGTGCTTCAGTTTTTTGTATTTGTGTTCTGCTTCCATGCAGCTGAACATTTTGTATTTGTGCATTTTTGTGAGGGATAAAGAACTTTTGTTGACATGTTGAAACTGAAGCAGTGTGGGGGTGTAGGGGACTCATTTCCCAGAGACATGCAGATTAAGGGTTTGTTCAGGGTGACACGGGGGGTGAAGTGCAGGTTGTGAGTGTGCAGTCCTGCCCGTCACGAAAGTAGAGTCTCAAACAAAACAATGACCATTTCCACAGAAGGAAACACGTTTCTGTGTAAATTCTTCAGCAGGAAGTGTGCAGGACAACAAACCAAAGCAACACACAGGCCAACAGCTGCACACATCACAGACCTCTGCCACAAGTGAACTCCTGCTTGGTTTACTGTCTTGGCATTCATTCATGTTTTTCCTGAAAAAGAGCTGAAGTCACGACATTTAGGCAGATTTTCATTTGCCTCATCTTTTCAGTCTATTTCTTTACTCTACAGGTGAGTTTATTACAAAAATGTGATCTGACAAACTGATCAATAATGGATATGCCTTAATTCACAAGCTATTGATGTAACCCTTGTGCTATCCTAGCCACTTTAACATTGGGAGTTGGGTCATCTAGACCCACTAGACAGTGCCCTGAACCTTTTTTCTTCAATGATTTGTGATCTTCACACTCGTTCTTTTTCTTTAGCACTCTTTTCTCACAGCGAGAAGGTCCAGCTTCAAATCTCGGCAGAGACCTTTCTGTGTGGAGTTTGCATGTTCTCCTCGTCCAAGCGTGGGCGTTCTCCGGTCACCCTGGCTTCCTACCACAGTTCAAAAGCAGGTTGATAAGTTAATTTGTGACAAAATCTTCCCCAGGTGTGCGTGTGAGGTCCTGCATTAGACTGGTGTCCTGTTCAGGGTGTGCCCCACCTTTGCCCAACAGCAGCTGGATAGGCTCCAGCAACACTGTGACCCTGAAAGAGAATTGGTGGGGTTTGGAAAAATGGATGGATGCTATTATACGAGCCTCTTTTCTATCTACCCCGTTTAGTGTGCTGTAGTACCCCCAAAGGTACATGCCCCACAAGGAAAGCATGGTTCTACATTAGGTCCAATCTCACACTCAGACCTGCAGCCACAACAGAACAGCTGCTCACTCCAGAAAAACACTTCAGCTCAAGAAGAAAAGAGGGATACAAGTTTTTTCATCTGTTTATTTCTATTTCAATGTTGGACAGAAACAAAATGGTGTGTCTTACAGAGGGATGCAGACACACACACGGAGGCATCCTGGCATTCACACTCTCTCTCTCTCTCTCTCTACCCCTCTCCCTCTCTCTCTCTCTCACCCCCCCCCACACACACGGAGGCAACCTGGCAGTCAGACACACTCTCTACCCCCCCCCCTCTCTCTCTCACACCCCCCACCACCCCACACACACCATAATACACATAATTCACACACTCTCTCTTACACATACACGCGTCCTGGCATTCAGACATTCTCTCTCTCTCTACCCCCCCCCCCCCCCCCCCCCCCACACACACACACACAGAGGCAACCTGGCATTCAGACATTCTCTCTCTCTCTCTCTCTCTCTACCCCCCCCCCCCCCCCCCACACACACACAGAGGCATCCTGGCATTCAGACTCCCAGCTTCCAGATGCAAACACACAGTCAGCTGAAACACTCCATGCTGGCTTTGGCTCTCTCCATCTCATGAAGGAATTTGTAAAACTGAGGCAGCGTCAGTTCTGCAGAAACACAAAACAGGTGCATGTCACTCCAGCTTCTAGCTAAAAAAGTGAGAAAGCTCTTATAAAAGCTGCAGGGTTTTTCAACAGATACGGTATCGTCTGGTTTTAACTGTCCATTGTTTTTTTTTTCATTTGTAACAGTAAAAAAAGATGCCAAAGTTTCATTTTAAACAAAAAGCAAACAACACATTGGGTCAAAAATCAGCTGGAAGCAATCGGCTGGTAGAACTTAGGACCAGAACCAAAATGGATAGATGAACCAGGTTCCTAACCTCAGATGTGTTTAAGTATCTCTGGTTTCCTCTGCTGTCTACATTTGGCACTTCGTTCATTTTTTTATTATAATTTATTAGCCTGTTGTTGTCCTTTGTTCATCTTGGATTGAATTAATACAAAAAGGACATTCCAGGTTTTTTTTTTATAAACTCTGACCCAGTTTGGTCTTTTGACGTCCACATTTGTACTTTTTCTGGCCCACAGAGAGTTAACTCTCTGATCTAAGCGATTCTGATCTTCCTGTTTTCCCGTCCTTCCATCCTGACCTGTCACTGGTGGGGGTCGGATCTCCTCCTCGCCCACATTCAAATCTCAAAACTTGACTGGATTGTATTTAAAAAAACAAAAACGGAATAACTTGTTTGTTCCAGATTTGGGGGAATCCTCGGTAAACGGGAGCAGCATCACTAAAGGTTTTCAGTGCCGTCAATCACGGTTCACACTCACCCACATAGATGTTTTCAGTGGAGTTTCCTTTTCTGGTGACCAGTTTGAGCTGTGAAAGGATGCAGAGCATCAGCCATCCGCCGTCGTGTCCGTGTGCCTTTCAGCTCGCACAGATTCTCACCTGAAGGAAGATGCTGCCCACCTTCTGGATTTCACTGGTGCCGACCGTTACTGTGTGAATAAGAAACACATGGTGTTGGTTTTGGAGAACACAAGCAGAAATGCCAGACTTCTACAGACTAGAACAGAACCGGCTCTCTTAATGCAAACAGAACTCGGGGAAAATTAAAGCATTTTTGATCATGAAAGTTGAAGTTGAACATTTTTGAAAAAAATGTTCTTTTAATCACTCAAAGGCATCATTTAAATACGACGGAGTTTTAGGGCCACCAAAAAAAAACAAAAGTAAAATTACGAGATTTTATCTCGTGATAAAAAACGAGATTAAAATGCGTAAATTTATGAGAAAAAAAACATGTAAATTTACGACATTTTAAGTCATAAATTTCTAAGAAAAAAACTCGTAATTTTACGAGATAAAGTTTATGTGGAAGTGAGCAGCATGCAGAGCAGCAGGTGAACGCGCGCAGCAGCAGAGCAGACCCACTAAACTTACCGTAATTTCCGGACTATAAGCCGCTACTTTTTTCCTGCGCTTACAGCCCTGCGGCTTATTCAGTGACGCGGCTAATTTATGGTATTAATTGGCGGACGCCATGTACGCATTTTCGGACACAGTGAATGGTTTGTATTCTCTATCTAACACCAAGCACAAGGCATTTATATTCAACACACCTCTTAGCAGCCAAACAGCATGGACTTGACTTCAGGTCTTAGACACTTCAGTCATGGTTCAACAAAAAGAAACACGCATGCCCAGCCGCATCCCAGAATCCTTTGGTGCCATTAGACCCAACGTGCACGTGATCGCCGCTACAATATGATGAAGCTTTCAAGTTAAAAGCAATCGTTAAAAGCAGCGTGAAAAAATCCACCATCACCAACGGGTTTGGAAAAGCCGGTCAGCTGCGTGACGGAGAGAACAGCGCATGCTCAGGAGTGCATTTACCTCTGAGTCATAGTGACTCGGCTGGCTGCACGTAAATATGTGGGAATAACATCAGCCTTTATTTTGTCGGGACACGACTGGAAACACAAATTGACGTGGTCGTTTTAACGGTTATTAAGGACTGAGCGGAGTTTTGCATTGAAACGCTCACAGCCTCCGTGTGAGCTGGAGACTGCGTGTCGTGTGAGCTGTGGGGCCGATGGCAGTCTGAAGGCTCCCACACGTAACAACGCATCCGCCCCTCATACACAAAACGTACAGTATTAAGTCCGATTGCTCTGCACAGAAACTATTTGCTCCGTTCACCGGCGCAATGGGGACGAAGCGCTCCTCCTTGAAGCCGCGCTGGCCAGAGCTGTCGGAGAAGATAGGAACGGGAGACAAGGAGCGCGCGGGAGCGCGGAGCGCAGAGGCGTCGAGACATTCTGCAGGCTGCAGCCAGGGCTTACTCGAGGCGTCCGCAGAGCAACAGTGTTTGTTGTGGAAGGAAACTTCTGACCCACGCGCCGCGCTGAGGCGCGTGCTTTTCAGTCGCCGCTGCTTTATTTTACTGGTGTGTTTTTTAACCAGCCCTGTTACTCCCATAATGCTGCCGCGACACAAGCGGAAGGAGAGCTTTACCCGTTCACCCCTCCATGCACTGCTGATACTTGCTCATTCTTAAACAGATACAACAGTGTGGCGAGCCGGGCATTGGCCCCGCCTTTAGCCCCTAAGACTCATGGGAAATGGGGGATCGCGGATGTAAATTTCCTCATCATAACTGAGGGATGTAATGTTGATTATATGGTTACTGTTTGTAATTTTATGTATGATACCTAGATTGTCAATAAGTTAAAAAGAAATAAATAAATATAAATAAATAACCATAACTGAGGAACTTGTGAACAGAATAGAGGTCCATGCTGTTTGGCAGATGTAGGTGTACTCAAATACATGAGCCTGAGGAAAAAGCTGACTCCTCCCACTGAGTGCTAATGAATCACACTTACTCTGGGAGTCAGGACGTGATTTGTCAGGATGACAATGTTGCCTAATACATGCGGCTTATACTCCGACGCGGCTTGTGTATGTATAAAAGTAGTTAAACACGTGAAAATGGGTGGGTGCGGCTAGTAATCGGGTGCGCTTTGTAGTCCGGAATTTACGGTAGTTGAACAGGTGAGCTGAATGTTTACTGATAACATTCCAAATGTCTAAGCTCATTTGTTTGATTTTTGATTTATTAAAGTTTTATTTATTGATGGTTGCTTTGCAGGATCTCTGCAGCCGTTGATGAAGACGTTGGTATCCCTGCAGCTGTCCACTTCTATCCTTTCTTCCTCCATTAAAGATCTCTAGGTTTGTTGGATGCTTCTGTCTGAGGAGGAGGAGCACTTTTTTTGGCATTTTCAACGTTGTAATGCTAATATAACAGACAATTTTCATTCATCTTTCTTGTTTTATGTTGAAACGGGACGTTTCATCTGCAGGAGGGGGCGTATGGAACACTGTATACTTAGGCATTGGTGATCGGATGACAGGTTCATGACGTAATGAGACAAATGAACTTCAGGGTGTGTGAATGAAAAGGAAAATGAAGAAAATTTACATTTATGAATATAAAATTTGCCAAAAATAGTAACGTATACTCCCCAGGCATATCTGAAGTTTATTTTGTAAAATTGTGTTTTGAATTGTACTTCCGTTTTGTACGATTAAAAAAAAAAAGTGTGAATGAAAAAGAGAATAAAGGCTGGAGCGGTCCTCTAAACCCAAATGTGTCTCTGAGCTCCTTATTTTACACATTAAACTCCGCTTTACTGACACTGAACCCCGGAAAGACGGCTACACGGAAAACAATCTGATTTTGAGTCACCACAAGGTTCAGAATCTCTTTGTTTTAAACCCATAATAATCCAGAAATAAAGCTTCACAAAAGACTTTTTCTCGTAAATTTAGGAGATAAATCTCGTAATTTTACTTTGTTTTTATTTTTTTGGTGGCCCTAAAACTCAGTCGTATTTAATGAATATGGATTTAGTGAAAAATATCTTTTTCAAGACTTACAGCAAGAACTTCTGGAAACCAAACAGAAGTTTGCAAATTTTGAAATTGGTGTTCTGGAGGAACCGTCTCTGAGCAGAGGCTAAGTGTGTGCGGAAAGATTATGGAATAATGTTAAAATAGAGTTCCTCCAAAACAAACTCAGCAAGCTTTGCAAAGATCCTCTTTAGTGGACAGCATCATCAAAAGCCTCGGAGGAACCCAAGACATTTCTGTGCACTGCTGAAAAAGATACTGGTCAGGACGTTTTCTAACTTTAAGACCACATAACTCATCTGCATTAATGTCAGGGAGATGACCAAGAGGGCCGAGGAACACTCCCAGAAACTTCTGTTGGTTAAGGCAATCCTCTGAAATGTGTTCTCTGTCATGCAAAGTCATGTTTGAAGATGGTTCAGAGGTTCTGCAGAGGCTCCTGCTGAACAACCAGCCAGAGACAGAAGAACCACAGCCTTACAGATGACAAACGCTCCTCATCAGTGAGGCATGAAGCCACAGAAGAACAACAGCTGAAAAGCTTTGGGGAGATGAAGAGTAGAATATTAAAAGAATGATGGGAGCAGAGCATATCAATGCGTCCTCTGAGAAACAAAGCTGAAACCGGCAGTGATGCACTCATCGTAGCCCCCATCCTAGCTCCCTCAGCCATCCATGTGGCACCCGTGACATCACATTTACAGACTATGATGGAAGACTTTTGGGATTTAGACAAGTGTGGGCGGCCGTGGTGCAGCGGTAGGGCGGTCGACCCATGATTGTAAGATTGCAGGTTTGATTCCCGCCTTGCACGCCCATGTGTCGAAGTGTCCTTGGGCAAGACATTGAACCCCACTTTGCCTCTGGTGGGAGGTTGGTGGGAGGTGGGAGTGTTCGGCAGCGGAGCGGCCATCAGTGTGTGAATGTGTGTGAATGGGTCTTTGACTGTAAAGCGCTTTTACCCTTCGAAAGAGGGTAAAAGCGCTATATAGGTATACGCCATTTACAAGACGAAAAAGCAGAATCTACTGATGATGAGATGAAATGCACATGTAACAGGCAAAGCTTCAACAAGAAGCGAGCCGCCTTCAGCACAGATGAAGAAGATGTTTCAAATGTGGAACGAAAAGACGCACGGCAGGAAACTGTTTCAGAAAGTCTGGAGGAGTTTTGCTGTGAACAGCAGACTGGGAGAATCCCTCTGCCAGACAAAGGACATGAAGGTTCTTGACACATTATGGATGTATGCAACTATTTAGTGAAACTACTTTTTTGATGTCACCAAAAAATTTTATTTTTACGCTATTTAATTGAATGTTTTTTCCTGGAACATCTTTATGACTTGTTGTTTTTAGATTCTGCACAAACCAGTTTATTTTTTTTAATGTTTTTACCCAAAATGTCTTCAGTTGTGAGGCTCTGGTCCAAGCAGACACTCACATTTAAAATACAGGTCATTACTTTGCTTACAAACCCTTATGATGGGGTTTTGTCTCCATAGAAACTGCTCTTTTCTGCTTTCTTCACTGCTACACAATCAATTTTAATGTGTGTTTTTTATATTTACACAAATGTGTTGATGCGAGATAGACTTCCACTTGAAAACGGTGTCAGAATCAAGTGGAAGAAGGGCCAAAACTAGATCTGCAACATGAAGAAACAATTCCACATTCGTTGTGTTGCGTGCGAAAGAAGAGGTCTCCCTGTTTGCCTGATGTGAATCGGTCTCTACAGACCTAAAAATGTGAATCCAGCATGCGAGACAAAACATCTCTGAACTGGTTTAGTCTTACCTCCAAACTTCCACTCCATATCCACCAGCTGGTTGACCATTAGAGTCTGTTCAACGGCGCGTCTGGACAGGCTGGCATTATGCTCCGCCCACTGCAGAGAAAAATGCTCTGATGAGGGCGACTCTTTAAAGCACCTCCAGCTGCAGTTTTTAAATAGGGGGTAAGAAATGTTGCTGATGATTGGATGTGGAGGTTAAAAAGACCAAGAACCCCCCCCCCCCCCCCCCATGACATTATAAACATGCATCTTTTAATGGTGTTTGCAGCCCAAAATAAAGCTGTGCATGGAGGAGGGTCTCCGCTCAGACTGCTGCCCCTGTGACCAGGCAGGAGAAGATGGGTGGATGTTGAATGGATGGATGTTTGTAGCACAAACAAAGGGTGAGATATAAAAACTCACCTGATGTGAGAAGTGAGCGGCTTTGTCCTCGCCGAGTCCTGAAGAGTCAAAACACAAGAGTTTGTCTGATGACAAAAGCCTTGAAGGCTGTTCACCACACACCCATAACGTTTAACATGACAAAGAATCATCTGGCCAATGCGGTTGGGTCATCTCCTTGACAGGATCTTTGTGTGCTCACCAAAGGCCATGAGGTCTTCCCTGATCTGCTCAGCCGTCAGGTTTTTCTTGCAAGCTTCTGATGGGGAAAAAAGAAGAATCCCTCTTTTAAACGAAATACTGACACGAAGCAAGGAAACAAATATCCGTCAGTCACAGATTCTGAAAGTTGTTCCACTTAAAAAGCTGAGTTTGGTCTGTAATGTTCATCAAAGAAACACTTCCGCTGTGAGGGACAGAATGTAGAAAAAGTCTCCAGGAAATCTTATTGTTGGATTCTAAAGAATTTAAAATCCAACAATAAAGATTTAGTCAATAGCAAAAGTTCACCTGAATACTTTGTGGTGTAACCCAAGTTTCAATGACAGAGGTCAAAGCTCTCCTGTTGGTCTTAAGCAGGTTTGGACTGCAGCTGCTATTTCTGTAAAGGTTTCCTGGTGAGCTAAAGCTCAAAGATCTAAGGTTGTTGGAAAAGTTGCTGAAACAGAACTTCTGTTTTATGACACTGATCATAAAAGGTTCTGTTCTGAAAACCATGGAACTCACTAAACAACCAGCAGATCTGTAATTAATGCTGCATAGCAAATGTCAGGAAGTTTCTCCAACCAAGGTCCAAAGGCGGTTTCCTAAACGGTTTTAGCCTGAACACCGCCTGCTCCTAGTGTTGGCGTGTACGATGGGTCCAACGCTCTTAGACGTCTGTACGGCGCCTTGCTAAAGTAATCACCCACCCACCCCTTGGATATTTTACCCCCTTCTTGCCTTCATAAATCACTTACGGTCAATAAAATTGCTCTTTAAAAAAAAAAAGTTTCTTTTGAAGAAAAATCCTTTTTGTGTGTCAAAGTAAAAACGAATTCCTACAAAGTAATGTCAATAAAACAAACACCAAATCAAACTTTATTTATAAAAAGCGCTTTTTGTGTTTTGAAGATTCTTTGGTCCGATGAGACCAAAATTGAGCTTTTTGGCCATCAAAAAAACCAAACACTGCACACAATCAAGACACTCCATCCCCACTGTGAAGCATGGTGGTGGCAGCATGGTGGTGTGGGGATTTTCTTCTCAGCAGAAAGCAGTTAAAAGGCTTGTAAAAAGGGAATGAATGTTGCAGACTATGCTGAGATGTTGGAAGACAATCGTAGTTTCAGAACTACTGTTTGGGGAAGAGATTTATTGTCCAGCAAGACGATGATCCTAAGCCTACTGCGAAGCCACACAAGAATGGTTTCAAAAGAACCAGGCAAAGGTTCTGGAGCGGCCGCGTCAAAGCCCAGACCTGAATATTTGAAAAGGTCTGTTCATGCCAGGCAGTGCACAGACGTCTGATCCACTCATTACAGGGATTTCAGCCAAAGCTGCAGCTACTAAATACTGACTTTAAAGGGGTGAATAGATATGCAAAATATTAATATACTTTTATTTTTATAATTTTGCTTTGTTGAAATTACTTTGTGGCAAACTGTTTTCACTTTGACATTAACCCCCCCCCCGCCTCACACGGAGGCTGTGAGTGTTTCTCCCACCCTGTGGCACCAGGAGGACACTCTTCATCAGGGTCTTCAGAGGTCCAGCGCTCATCCCATGATGCCCTGCAAACTCAGCGAGCTGCTGCATGAATCTCTCAGTCTGCACACACAAACACACGCTTTTATTTGCAAACGCAGTGTGGCAGCAGCGTCTCTTTTCCTCGTTTATTAAGTCAAAAAGGACCATTAATGTTGTCAACACTTTGTGACGTTGTGTGTTTGACTCTTACCTCTTTAGGCTCCAATAGAAACTGGAACAGAATTTCGATCAGACGAATAAATTGCTAAAAAGGAAGGAGGAAAGAAGTTCAATAAAATCCTGTCAGAAGAAACTCCAGCTGTGTGTCATTTTATAAGGCATCCCAAAAAATGAGTCATTGTTAAGTAGGATGAGCTCGATTCTGTCAGGATCCTTTCAACACAAAACAATATCAGTCTGCTGCACAGTCACCTATTGTCATAAGACAGCAACGAAACTTCAATTTTAGGATGTTTTTTGAACAAACATAAGGGGGAATTCATATTTGAGTAGTTTTTCTGTATTTAAAAGCTGAACAACAAAACCAAACTCTCAGAACAGTCGGGCAAAGGGAACGCACAACTTTGAGAAAAACTGCAGAGACTGTCGTTGTGTGTGTGCAAACCCAACGTTGTGTTGTGATAGAAATGCTGTGAGATGAACACAACAACACAGAGGCAGAAGATCGATTTGGAACAAACCCATGGAGTAGGTCATGAATGAATGTCTGATCCCACGTCTATTACGTCACTTCCTCTGTGTGGGAACAATAAAGTTGATGTTCAAATTCAGGTGGTTGATTTGAGGACTGGTCCACAGACCTCTGTAGGGGTGGAACAGACCAATATTTATTGTAGTCCATGCAGAACTTTTTAGTATATCTAGACATCTTAAATTGATGAATAAATTTTAAATTAATTAATACAATAAATACACAAACACTTAAAAGGAATTGAAATGATTGTTTGAAAAAACAAACCCCGAACCCTGAAGAAGCACGTGACCAAATAAAAAAAAAACCCAGTCATGTTCACTTAATTTGACCGTTTAAAAGCTAAAAGCTGGTAGTTTTGTAGGACTTATGGACGTTTTCAAGTGTTCAGGGCACGGACAGAACCCCCAGCCAAACAGGAATCGCAGTTTGTGGACAGGGACTGCCGAACGGAATACCGGGAAGCTCCATAATAAACCCACCCAGTCCTCACCTGCTCGTTCAGTTTGTTCAGGTTCTGAAAGTCGGTGCAGACTGAGTCCGGGACATCCTTCATGAACTGAGGCTGCATCTTCCAGAACCGCTCCAGTTCCAAAACTAACCCAGATTTGAACCTCCTACGGCAAGTGAGTTCCGGTTTCGGATGTGCGCATGCGCGGCAAAGTCACGAGCACAGCAACAGGATATCTGCCTTCAGAATGAACTGAAGAAACAATTTAATGAGACGTCTGGTATTAAGTTAACATCAATCCCTGATATTGGTTAAATAAAAGGCATATTTTGTGCAAAAGTAGCAAAATAACATTGAAGTAATTCCATGAATATTTCATGAAGAGGTAATGCAAGTTTGATTTGAGTGCAAACAAACAGTTCAATCCCATAATCACAAACTTCCTCAAACTGTTTTCACATCAAATAAAGACACAGCAGTTTTAAATAATAACTGAATTCTAAAAGATGCTACAATTCTTTGAGGGAGCAAGTAAATTTTTCATTTTTAAGTTTTCTACTCTGTCTGCCTTTTTTTTAAATTCAGTTATCAACAGGAGGGTTTTAAACCAGAAATGACGCTAACTTCTCTCCCCTAAACATGACTGAAAAACTAAAGACATTTAGTCAAATAAAACCCAACTAAAATTGACAAAACCAGACACAGAAAGTGCAACCTGACATGAATGGAGGACTGTGGGGGGAGGCTGGGGTGCCTGATGGGGGCACACAGGGGGACCGGCTGTTCTAATCACCTCACCACCATGCAGTCCCCCTTTTTGTCCAAATTCATCCATTTATCGATACAAATTTTTAGACCTAATAAAGGTAAATTAGACCACATTATCTGGAAAAGTGAAACTTACCGAACTTTTATGGAGAACAATGATTTAAATCAAAACACAACAGAAGAATAAACTCTTACGTTCATCTTAAAGACCTAATTTTTATTTAAATAGCATTCAAAGTCATGTCAAAGTGAACCTTTCAATTTGACCTTTCTTTGCTCCAACCAGAACTTTATTAGAACCCAAGTTTTAAAAAAGGAGAAATCTGAACAGAACTTAATACATTTATGACAAGATCCTCACAACTGTATGTGTTGATCATACGACAGCCATTACAAGAGAAGAAGGTAACCGGGGATGCTGGAGCCTATCCAAGCTACTGTTGGGTGAAGGTAGGACAGACCCTGAACAAGTCTCCAGTCTCTTGCAAAACTACACTTCTACACACAATCACACACATCTAGGGGCAATTTAGAGACACCAGTTGACCGAGGAAGCATGTTTTTAGACTGTGGGAGTGCCAAAGAAAACCTACACATTCACGTGGAGAACATGCAAACTGCACACAGAGAGAACCCAGCTGGGATTTGAAGCAGGACCTTCTTGCTTTGATAAAAATGTATCTCTGGTAGAAAAAAAAAGTCTTGGTTTGAGTTCCTTTCTTGACTTTGTCCTCCTCAGTTAAGCTTTTTTCCGCTTCATTTATTTACAAAGTATTTGACTCCTTCTTTTTATTTGTTTTAAATACAAAAGTTAGAGGTTTATAATTCTATTTAGCCTGCCTCAGCTGATAACAGACCAGCGCAAAGACATGTGAGAGAAGGCCATTTTCATATTCCGTATTTCTTAGTTTGTGACCCACATTTAAAGTCTGTTCACGTGCCAAAATAATAATAATTTAAAAAAAAAGACAGATTTTTTCACTGATTACAGCACCTGATCTTATCAGAGGCCACGCCGCATGATTGACACATTAAGAAATCAGGACAGCATGAGCGCGTGCAAATATGAGTTCATAAGAAGTTCAATCAAACATAAATCCTGTTGCTGCCACAATACAGTAGTAATAAGACTTGGATTCAGCCATTGCACGGATGGCGCGTGCTCATGACTGCGTTCTGCTGCGTCAGATCCATCAGCGCGCCCTGATGAAGGGGCGTCACTCAGAGGAGATCCTGCTCACACTTTCTCCTCCTCGGGGAGCAGAAAGTGGGAGTCGTCGCCCTGAAAGGCTTTGATGGCTGTGGTCGTCCAACCTCCGCGCGCACGTCCGCAGGTGTGCGCACACGAGGCCGGCGCAGAGCGCAGAGTCGGTGAGGAAGCTGGGGGCCCAGGAGTCTGCGCACCACAGCTCTGTGCACACACAGGCGCGCGCGCCACCCTTCCAACACTTTTCTTCAGCAGATCGCCCCGCATTTCCTCCTGTGGATGCACGCGAGCAGCGCAGCTGGTTATGTAAGTACCGCGCGGCGCGGCGAGGACTTTTCTGCACTTTGAGCCCAGTCTGCCGGCGAACCGCGTGGCTTTTCTCTGTGCACGGCTCCTCCTCGTGTTCCGTGGACTGTCTTCACTGTTTGGTCGCGCACGTGGAGAGTTTCTCGGGACTTTGCTCTTGCGCGGGGTCCGCATGTGTTCTGGTTTTGTGCGTTCACTGCAGGACTGACATTTATCACAGGCTTCCTCTGAAGTTTGCAAAACATGTTGTCTGCTCTGCCGCGGGATTTTTCTCACGCAAACAACCGCACCTCACGCAGGCGTTGAGACTTGGCGGAGCTGCGGCCGGGACGTCTCTCTGCAGCCCCCGTGTCGCCCTAAACCTCGGAGGTGACTGTCAGGGTCGGTGGGGTTGGAACGGCGGCGGGAGGCGCAGCAGCCGGGCGTTTGGAGAAGACTCCTCCGTCTGTGACTGTCTGGGTTTCCTGGTTTGAAACTCTCCGGTGTTGAGGCGCTCTAGTTCACCTTTCTGTTGGAACGGTGACGGTCGGCCTGCTTGTGTTTCATCATGGCGCGGCTATCAGGTGGTGCCATTACGCATTGGGGTTTTGTGCTTCAGTAACCTTCTTATGCCGGAATTCCTGGGAGAAGCCATGCGGGAGAGAGGGAACAGGGGGAGGAGACAACAAGGAATCCGTTAGAGCCCCAAGGAGGTGATTCATTAAGTCTGTAAAGACTGTCATTCATCAAAGTCATGTCAACTCCACATTTCCTTCCATTCAGGGAAACTAGAATGATGTTCTGTCAAACACTGGACCAGGAGAACGTTTCTGTCTTTCAAAGGCAAAACAGCATAGAGGCCTGGTGCTTGTGAGCCTCTTCAGCTTTGACTTCAGGGCAGCTTCTCTGAATTGAAGACGGCAGTGACTTTCCTTAGCCTGGGGAATTTAAGTTGTACATGAGCCCGTGTCATGACCCCGTGGGAGACCGACTGAAAGCAAAAGTTTCACTTCAGGTGTGTCAGTAGGGGAAAGTTGAGGGAATCCACTTTTATTATCTGGGCTGCAGGACAACTAACAATCTTCATCTGGGTTTTTACTACAGTTTTCTGGGTTTTTCCCACTATTCTTGTGGTTTTTATTACAATTCTTGTGGTTTTTATTACTATTCTTTGTTTCTTAATTAAAATTCTCGGTTTAAAATCTATCTGTATGTCACATCACTGTTGGGAAAGTGAACCTTTGCATCCCTGCATTTGCATGTTGAAACTGTCCAACACCTGTGTTTTGTAAAAATAAGGATTTATTATTTATTATGTTATTACATTACGGCAAGCTTTGTAAAAGCTGACTAAAATGTTTGTCTTTATTTGGACCTGCTTATTAACAAAAAATAGGATTTTTCTGAATTTTTAGTTTTTGTTATCGTTTTGTAATCCACAAATCATATAGTGAACCAAAATAAATCGTGACCAAAACCCAAGGCTTGAACTGTATCACAGGGGAAAGAGAATCAATGCATCCCTAGTTTTCACAGACCGATGCCGGTCATCACAGCAGATGCAGGGGTTCCATGTCTGGACGAGTCCTGCTGAACATCGGGGAAGTTAAGATTCCTCATCAATTCAGATCCTTTGCTCTATTTTCATCCATGCATGTCTTTATGCTCCTCTTGTCAGCTTTGGTTTTGCCGTTTAACTTTTGTCATTCAGTCGTTCAGTGAAGCTGAACCACTGGGCATCCAGTTGCTGTTTTTAAAATGTTTTTTTTCCTCTTTGAAGTGCAAGTTGTAGAAGTATGAATCCATCATTCACGTTTCATCTCATAAAAAAACCTTTTTGACATTTAGTTAAAGACCCACACAGATGAAAATAGTATTTTGGATGTTTTTAACATGTTCTTGTGGCATTTTTCTGATGATTGATGACTACAGAATATTAAAATTAAAATAGCAATTCTGCGTATTTCTTTATTTAAAATGTTATGAATCAAAAGCAGATGAAAAATTTCTGTTTTAAAAATATTGTATTTGTGTCTTAAGAGCTGAGAGCTACAATCAGCAGACCACAAGCTCCGCCCCATTCTGATCATCCACCTGCAGACAAATAGATCCATGAACGTCTTTGTTTTCCTCGTCTGAGCTGGAATCTGGATGCAAACTGTGAGCCTCCAGTATTGCTCCCCATTTTTGATGCACCGTTAATGTTAGCTTGGGGTTGTGAGGGGCTGTAAGCTTTTTGTAAAAAGGTCCCATGATGCAACTCTTCACAAGAACAACTTTGTCTTTACTAATCCTTATTATTATTGTAGGTTTTTTTATCTAGAAGGTTACTAAAGCAGAGGTTTCTCTTATGTAGCTTGAGTTTGTTTGATACAGAAGTGTTTTCCTGGAGGTCAAACAACATTCTGTATTTAGACTTTTTTTTAAACTTTACTGTCTAAAAGTCGCGATTTGCGATATCAGGGATTAGGCCTGCACAATAAATCGCAAATTTATCATTATTGGGATATCAAGCTGTGCAATATGCATATCGCAAAATAGGGCGAAAAATGCAATAAGTGGTTACCTAAATGAGCTAAAACAATCTTATTGCAGCATGAAGCATTTAACAAATCAAGAAAATCCATTTATGCATTTGACCAATCGGATGGAGCCCTTTTATGTTAGATGTCTGTCTCCTATATGCCCATGTCATTTGGAGTGTAATATCTAAACTGTTGTAATGAAATGGGAGGGATGTTTTTGGTTGTTCTGCTATTTGTTCATGTACCGCAAGTTATAGCGTTATCGCAATATTGATCACTGATATCTGATATATATCGCGACTTTTCCTCATATAGTGCAGCCCTATCAGTGATCAATACTGAGATGACGATATAACTTGCGGTACATGAACAAATAGCAAAACAACCAAAAACATCAATTCTTTTTTGCTGCAACAGTTTAACTTAAGAGTCAACATAACTTAAATTATGCTCCAAATGATCCTCGTCTGCATAGGAGGCAAACATCTAACATAAAGGGGATTTATCTGATTGGTCGAATCCATAAAGGGATTTTCTTGATTCGTTAAATGCTTCAAACTGCCATTAGATTACTTTAGTATATTTAAGGTAACCATTTATCCCAATTTTTGCAGACTTTTGCGATATGCATATTGCACAACTTGATATAGTGATAATGATAAACTTGCAATTTATTGTGCAGGCCTAATCCCTGATATCGCAAATTGCGACTTTTCCTAGTTGAAACTGTAGAAGTAAAAAACATCTAAGTGCAGCAATTCGTAAACTTTATTGTATGTTAATAAAGTGATTTCCTTTAAAATGAATAACAAAACAAGGTCAAGTGCACAGTCATGCTAAAGACTAGTAACCACTTCCTATTAGTCTACTTGAAGACGTTTCAGGAGCCTATGGCGCCCTTATTTTGACATGACTGACATCAAGAAGAAAACGCTGAAATCAGTCTGGTTTTCTTCTAGATTTAGTCTCTGATGAAGGTGAACAGATTCAGCAGCTTCACAGTAGATGGGAAGACTAAAAAAAACACAACCGTTACCAGTTCTCCTCACCTCCTGAGGCAACTTTACCATTTGTATTGAATTTAGAGTCCCGCATGACTCGCACACTAGGTGGAACCATGACAACCCACTCAAATGTGAAATTGATAAGGCATGAATGGGTGCTATAAAAGACACGGCTACAATAAACAAGTTAAGAGGTGAAGGAGGAGGACTTTAAGGTCCCCCCATGACAATTTTTTTAAAATAAAAAAAAGTTCCCAGTGGTGTTTTAATTATGATTATGAAGTTTTCGACCAAAATCTCACAACTTAAATGTCTTAAAAAGTTATATTTCATGTTTATCTGAAGGCTCTGTTTCCAAAATTTCCCCTACATGGACGTGGTTATTACTGCGGGGCTGAGTAGCCCCGCCCTTGACCCCGGCTTTCTGATGATAACAACTGTGTTGCATGAGTGAAGAGCTTGACACAAGTTGGGGGGGGCGCACAAACACCACAAACTGACAGTCTCTATTCTCCAAAGTTTCTCTTTAGCAATAAAGAAACGGTGAAAAGTGACATATTTTTGGCTCAAAATCGACACTTTTTGAACAGAATGACAAACAAATGTGTGAACCAGACCCTGCTGTTTAATAAAGTTACACATGAAAACAAACTAAGAACATGATGGACTAGGGGTGTGTATTGGCAAGAGTCTGGTGATACAATACGTATCCCGATATGCGCCCCGCGATACGATACGTATCCCGATATTTTACCAAAACATATTTTCTTTCTTTTTTTCTTTAAATATGACTTTGAAAAAACTCTACCTGATTTAAATGTCTTCCACTGTAAAAAAATGGTCAAATTCAGTTTATTTAATGATCATAATGTTAAGCACTGCAACCGTATCTCATATATAAGTTGCGTTTACCAAAGCAAATTCATAGTGCTTTTATTTTGGTAAGTTAAAATATAGAAAAAATAACAGTCAACATTGTCTGATTTCTACTACAAAATACTTTTCAGTAAAAGAAAAACAAAGAATGAATGTGCCTTAACCTAAAACGTTTCTATTAAGGAAATAAAATGCTGTTTAATTTTAACATTGCTTAATGTAGCTTCTCCAGTACTTTTAAACGGTTCAGGAGCCTGAATGGTGCTTCAAAATAAAGGGTGGGGTGTGGGGGGCACACTAATTCTTTCCAGAAACAATGAAGTGTTATGAGGCAGCATGACAGAACGAAGGAAAGTTGCTTTAATGTGACAAAGGTGCTTTGTTTAGAGCAGTCTGCTCTGCTGCACCTTTGCAGGCACGCTTCTCACACGTGGAAGTAAACTGGTAACGCTCCTCGCCACGATGTCGGCCTTTTTTCAGAGCTTTGTACACATCCCTCTGATCCATCAGGTCACTAAACTAGAATGTATTCCTGGGAGGTTCTGCAGAACTTTAGCCCGCTTTGCCGATAGCATTTTAGCCGGCGCTAAGCGCAAAAGCCTAAAGCCGATGCCATGCTTCCCTCATATTAATCTGAGCAGCTAAAAGCACCACAATCCTTGTTTTTTATATGTTGCTGGCAGCAACATGGCACAGAGTTTCTGTTTGGTATCCACCCCAAGTAAAAACGAAGTAGTTCAGAAGGAGTTCATAACAACAGAACAAGCTGCCTCTGGCTGCAGTTTTCCTGTTGTTTTGTGTGGTGAGTTGCTGCTCTAAGAGGCTCCGTGTGCTCTGCTGCCAACTAGCGGTCGGAGGGTGAAGTGGACAACAAGAGTCAGACGCTGAAGGACGCTCAGAAATAATTAAATAAATATCGTTCTGGCAGCATTTTGAATCGATACAAGTATTGCCAAATTAAGTATTGCGATATTTTACCGAATCGCTTTTTTCTAACACCCCTATGAAAGACGCTATGACTGGCCATAGATTCAGGCTTCTTTGGAGCAGCGATCAGCACTGGCTGTGGCTCAGAACTGATGTGATGGAAGCACGTGCAGTTTGTTGAATTACCTTACACGGCAAATACAATGAAACGCCAGAAAGAAATTTATTCACGCATATTTTTCCAAATACATGCGGCCAGTGCTGACCTTTTTTCTTGGCCGTACGGATTCAAAGGAAGGGTCAAGTTTAGGATTACGGGTTTTGGTTAACGTTAAACCACCCAATGGTTCCTGAGTGCAGGTGCTTCTGCAGCTCACTGCTCCTCCGGGGGATGGATCAAATGCGAAAACACATTTCATACAGGTGCATGACAGCTACTAGGACTTTAAACTTTACATTAAACACGTGTGGTCAAAAACTAAATCCAGCCAATCCATTTATGCTATTATTAGGAAACGTCAGTAAAGATGAACAGTAGTTGACTTTTTATGGTTACTAGCCTGAATCATAAATAAAGCTGAGTGTTTGAAGCTCAGTTAGTCAATTGATTCCCTCTTTTAATTATCTGTTATATTTTAAATACAGTTTTTATTGATAATGTGCTTAATATTTTATGATTAATTGGATGTCCTTGTGTCCTGAAATGCTCTGTGAAATGCGATAGACATGGGAACTGTCCAGGGTAAACTCCATCCTTGGCCTTGTGTAGCTGGGTTGGTCCCTATAGGCCTGTGACCCTAAACAGGAATAAAACAGCTTTAGAAAATGAATGAATGAATGTAGCCTGAAATCAGAAAATCCTCTAGCAAACTTTAAGAAAACTTGTGAAAATTCTACAAAACAGCCGAGAGGATAGAAGAAGAAGAAGAACCCTCGACTGCAGGATTTTTTAACTCCAGTCTTTGGGAGCCACATACCTGCATGCTTTATGACACTCATGCAGTCATCTAGGAGGTGAGCTCTTTCAGGTGTGTTTAAGTTGAGTAACATGGAAATACATGCAGGTTAGTGAGTTTTGAGGACAGGAGAAACTCTATGGTAGAGTGATTTTCCAGCAGAGCTGCAGGAAGTCTTGTTGTTTGAAGCTTTCCTGATGACATAAGGGGTGTTGACAGTCCAGATCCTCTGAAACATTCAAGTTTCTGTCTCAGAAAGTCTCTAACATGTTCAACCTCCTCCTCATCACAGATGCTCAGGCCTGGATGCACCTCACTTCTGGAAGTTCTTAGGATTTGTTTGTTTTCTGGTGTTGAGGTGGTTGTTGTCACACCAGCGCGTATGTTGACGTCCTCTCCATCATGCCTATATATTGTGTTGTTGCATGAGGAGCAGGCGCTGGTCAGAAAGACACTGGGGGTGCTGGTCGATGTGGTCTCATGGTTTGCCTTAGGCTACGTTCACACTGCAGGCCGAAACGACGCAATTCCGAATTTTTTGCCCCTAAGCGGCCCAATTCCGATCTTTTCATGACAGTGAATGACACAGATCCGATCTTTTCAATTGCGACCCAGGCCCCGTGGGTTTGCCGTCCTGATTCCGAATTGTAGCCGTTCTTTTCAATTGCGACCGCCGTCTGACCGGCCAGGCGACTTGATTCTGAACCGTGCGTCATCGACACGCAACAAACGTCATCATTTTGCGTTGAAGTAGGCGGGAACGAGAACGTAAACATCAACCATGGTGGACGATGCTGCTGAGACCAGTCAGTGGAAGGGAAGCGAGGTCACTGATTGGATTAATATTTGGGCTGATCGCTCTATTCAGGCCAAACTGCAGGGCTCTTATCGCAACTGGGCGGTTTTTGAAAAAAAATCCAGATAAATGGCAGAGCGTGGTGTTGAACCTTTCCCGCGATTACTTTTTTTTCTTTCTCCCCTTTCCGACTGTGCTCAGAAGCGCGGGGGACCCGAGGCGATCCTCCTCCTCCTCCCTGTTCTGATCCTTAGATTCTCCAGAACGGGTTAATAAAGAGTCCATAGCATTTATTTTGGGGGAAACCTTCTTTTATTACCGCCCTCCTTCCTCCGTAACACACAACATGAATGCGCGCCCACACTGCCCCCCCCGCACGTGCTTGCACACACACACGCGGGGGCGCGGCCCCAACACATACACATTCCTCTTCCACTACAGTGGGTACAGACGATCCCGACTCCAATGCCTTCTTAAAATGAGAAGATTGTAATTGTGCTGCTCCTTCGTGAAAATAAATTTAATATTACAAAAAGAGCTCCGCTTTTGACAACACTGTTGTAGACATCCATTGTTAACGTTTGCTCCGCAAACAACGAGTGACGTCGTTCACCGTTGAGTATTCTTCTGGCTTCTGCGCATTCGGGTCTCGTTTGGGTCGTGTCACGGTCACACTGGAGATCACAAAAGTTCGGATTTACTTGGAAATGTGAACGGTCTAGCAAATAATTCGGATTTTTTCAAAAAATCCGAATTGAGCATTAAGCCCTGCAGTGTGAACCTAGCAAAATTTGTTGCTTCCCCTGCTCCTGCTTGTGGTCCCTCTGTCTGTTCCTGCCAGCAAACTTCCTCAGGAAATGAGTCAAAAACTCTTTGGACTCCACCTGGTTCAAAAAAGAGAGCGCCAGGCTGTTGTGTCCACACCCGCCGCCATTTGTGAACTTGATCACTAATCTGTTGTTGACGCTTCATTTAAGAAAATGGACAAAAGGACGGCAGGACCCCCCCCCCCCCAATAATTAAATAAAAAATATTTAAAAAAATTCTCCAAATTGCATAGAGCCCCTTCCTGTAGGGGCGGCCATTGTGCAGAGGTAGAGCAGTTGACCTCTGATCGGAAGCTCGCAGGTTCAGTTCTTGCTTTTCCCACCCATGTACCAGTGCCCTTGAGCAAGACACTGAACCCCACATTGCTCCCAGTGGTTGAGGCTGGCACCAGCAGAGCCACCATCAGTGTGTGAATGTGTGTGAAATAAAGGCAGTCACCTTCCTGACGTCATCCTCACACAGACATGAACGTTTTCACCTTTTTCCCTCCTTTCAAACCGTCATAGAAAAATGAGTCCAGTATTATGGGAGGAAAACAAAGACCTCCTGAGATCTGAGCTTCATGGAACTCTGGCAAACTGAAGACATTCTGTACACGAGACATGCCAGTCAGGGTGCAGAACTTGTGCAGAATTACACTAAATAAAATCTGTATATATACTGTATATATATTTGTGCGCTCGTCAAACATGTAAATTTGACATTTTTAGAAGCTGCTGTACATAAAGTGCCTTTTCTGGTCTAAAGTTTGAGTTTCTAAAATTTCCTGGAAAGTTCCTGTCAGTTTTAGGTGTGGTGATGTTGTGTTATTTGTATAGACCACACACGTTCTCAACACAGCGAAGAATAAAATGGGAGCATCCCTGCAAAGGTTTGCTCGGAGCTGAGGTGGGATCTTGGTCTTCTGACGGACGTTTGAAAATCGGCTTTTTCGCTTTAGTGCTTCCGTGTCCTTTTTCATGGGTGAGGGCATTGAAGAAGCTTCAAACTGATGCTTGTAGTTCAGTTTTTATATTTTCCTAACTCCTGTTTCATCAGGTTTCAACCCTTTCTACATCTTCTTGTTCATTTTGGTTAATCTTTTAGGTTATATTAGTGTATTGTTGTCTAATGTTACTTTTTTGTTTTGTTTTGGTACAGCTCGGGGATATTTGCAAAAAATACTCAACTTAATGATTTTACTCAAACAATCTAAAGTTCTTTTCTTGCTAACGGATAGTAAAACTCAGTGACTACAGCGTTAACCGTTGAGGATGATCTGTACTGGAAGGGGCCATAAAGTACATTACAGCTGAGGAATGCAGCCCCCCCCCAGGAAAGAACCCAAGGAACCGACCTGCCATTCACACACCCACAATGACCCACAAACACACATGTGCACACACACACTTCTGCAAGGGAACAATCCCCACTTGCAATGTGGTCCCTAATCTGCAGTCGCCATACAGAACTTTGATGTGACGCTTTCATCCTCTGTGGCCCCTTTTCAGTGCCCCCTTTATGCTGCCCCCCATACTTCCCCAGCTCCACTGATTCAAACTCACTTCCCTTTCTCCGCTCCTTCTGCAATGACACGTGTGTGTGTGTGTGTGTGTGTGTGTGTGTGGCAGAAGGACATTTTCAAGTATGTGCGAAGCACCATGCAGGTTTTGGACTGTCGGTGGAATCAACATGAAATGGAAAAGTCCAATATTCAAATGTGTGTTAAAAGTTTAAACCGCCGTTCACTGCTGGAAAGTTCATTCAAGCAAATATAATAACTGCAGCTCTACTGTTTCCTACGGAGGCGAATTGTGTTCACACACACAAAAAAAGGTGTTTTTCATCCTAATTTTTTGTGGAGTTTTTTGTGTTAAAAAACCCTCACATTTATGGAAAAAAGTTTTTGACCTGGGAGGAGGAGGTTTTTGAGGCGTATCCCAATTGGCATATTTTGCAAAACTGCAACAGAAACATATATTTTCAAATGAATCATGTGACCAACAGCCAGACGCAGATGCGCTTCTTGGTAGGAACTGGCTGCTTTGGGCGCTGCACAGCCAGTGTAGGTACAATAGGGTTGTGTTAGAATTCTTTCCCTGTTATGACGGGTGGGTGGAAGGTGGAACAGAAAAAGGCTTTCTGGGTAACAAATTTTATTTTAAACTGATGGAGAGAGTGAGGCGGATGACTGGCGGATGACCACTATGGAGCTGGGCAGGATCTTGGAAGGGAGAACGGGAGGATTAGAGCACTTAAAAATAACTTTGGACTCTGATAAAGCTCCCAATGTTGGTACCAGAGGTGAACAATAGTCTGGTGTCAGCTGGAGGTCCATCTGAAGAATATGAAGAGTGGCCGATGAGGAGCAGATGAAGATGAGGCGTGTGATCAGGCACTGGAGGAGAGCACGCCCACAGGATCACAACATTCCCTACTCACTACATAGTGCACAAAATAGTGCGTTTGCCATTTTGTACCAGTAGTGCTGTCTTAATCTACAATTCCAAAATAAAAGAAAAGTGCCCTAGAAATTTCCCAGAAGTCTCTGTGAAAAACCAGAGTGCATCGATGCCGGTGTGGGTACCGAATGTTCTCGGGTTGCCGGATGTTCTCGGGGTCCTTCAGGGTCCTTCGACCAATGATGACGTCACACTATTTGATTGGCTGTAAGTTGCCACGACCAATGAGTTAACGTCGCTAAGTTTTTTTAAAACTTTATTCACAATTGCGGTATCATACATTAACAATGACATTAACGTTAACAACGAACAATAACGATGTAATCAATATTGCCTCGAAGATCAGTCACCATTGCCAAATATAACATATTGACATAGAAAATAAATAATAAAGGGGAAAAAAAGAAACAATGAACATAACACACAAATAAATAAAAACATAAGTAAAATAAAATAAAGGAACATAGAAAAAGTCTAAGTAGTCTAATAATAGTTAAGTTAGGGGTACTCGTGAAGTTTGTATTTCTGAACAAAACTAAGCAATTTCAAGCCATTCTTCTTTTTCATATAATGAAGCGATTGAAAGTAAAAACAGAGCTCTTTATTAAATGTTATAAAAGTGGTTTGGTCTTCAAAACTTGACTTCACCAAGATGGCGGTGCTCGCCTCCCATGAGGAACCACGTGATGTCTCCTCTAGTGATATAACTCATTGGAAGGACCCTGAAGGACCCCGAGAACATCCGGCAACCCGAGAACATCCGGTACCCACACCGGTTTAAAATAAATAAATAAATAAAGTAGTGATCTTGGTGCCTGAATCGCTTTTAAATTCCAGGGCACTACATAGTCCCGCTCTATAAAGTGTTTTAGTAGTTGGGGATCAAGGTGGAAATTTGGACACAGCCTATATCTTCGGCCTGCCAGATCGGTAAGGGGGCCAGCGACTAGTGATGACGTTGCAATATTTGATTAGCTGAACGGTTGTTTAGACGCCAATACAGTTCTTCCGAGAAACATGGATGACTACTTTTAAGGATCTCAATCTAAGGCCATGTCAGAATTTCGATACAGACCCAGACACTGGAACCTGGAATGAAGACAGTAGAGTGTACGGTAAGTTAAGGTGATTTATTTTTGCAGGACGTGGATCCGTTGGCGAAGATGATGGCTGGTGACGGCAGGTGAGTAGCTGAGCGAGAAACAGGAATTCTGGTGCGTTGGGATTCTTTTAGAATAATAATAATAATAATTTTACTTTATTTATCCCACAATGGGGAAATTCTTTCTCCGCATTTGACCCATCCCCTGAGGGGAGCGGTGAGCTGCAGTTTTGTTTTGCTATTTGTTCATGTGTGCCAAGTTATATTGTCATCGCGATATTGGTCACTGATATTGCAAATCAATATTGTGCAGCCATAATAAATGGGCTTTCTTTCATTTCTCTAGTTTACTACCCAACAGTTTTGTCTTTTTTTACTTGAGTTCCATTTGGTTGGTAAATAGTGTATACTTGTATAACCGTTTTCTACATTGCTCTAATGACCAAACCGCTTTACAGTCACAGTCTCATCCACCCATGCACACACACACTGATGATGGCGGCCCCGCTGCCGAACACTGGCGCCAACCTGTAACCACCAGGAGCAACGTAGGGTTCAGTGTCTTTCCCAAGGACACTTTTACACTTCAGGAAAGGCGGGACAGAATCTCCAATCCTCTGATCAGAGGTCGACCTCTACAACATGGCCCCACCGTGTTGAAATGTTCTTACTTAAATTTCAACAAACATGCCAATCACAAGCATTGCAACATTTGGTCGCATTTCTACCTCGAGGATGATGGCTCCCCACCGTCATTCTAGTTTCGGTTATATTTTTGACACTGTGGGGTGGATTTCTCTGCTTCCTTTCACCTTTGTCAGGATCGGAGAAAGAGTTCATGAGTTGTGAGTCAGTACAAACAAGTGTGTGTGTAGACCTAAACCTGCTGCAGGTCTCCTTGCTCAGACTTGTTTCACAAGACATTTGACCTCAGATCACCTCGACAAAACCTAAGTCCAAACACTTGTGTTGTGTAGCTGATCTTCCTCAGACATTGGATCGACTTTTTTCTGCCTCTGACTACTTTACTTGCTGCTTAACCAGTAATTACTTTAACTTCATTCATGACTAGAATATAGCTAACCCTAATCCTTCTTATTATTTTAGAGTCCCCATCTCAAAAGGGTCTAAAGACCTTTGAGTCAAATATTTGATCATAAAAGTTTCTTCTGTGTTTTTACAAAATCTGCTACTCTCTGCTTAGCAACCAAAGAGCTGTGACTAAACGTCATGTCATGGCAGGTTAGAACAGTCTCAGGCCGACTCCTTAAGTGCTGAGGTTTCTAACAAATGTTTAACCAGAGGAAGTCTCCCACATGTGTGTCCCTTCAGACTGCACAGTCGCACAGCGCAGCATCAGGTTTATTGAGCATGTACAAACACATTCAGCTCCCTTTTCCACACAGTCTGGATCTGTTTACATAAGGACTGTGTGGGCATGTTCACCGAGAGCTGGAAAAACGTTTTCTACTTTAAGTAAATCTGTTCAGAAGCAGGAAAAGCAAGACAAAAAAAAATTCAAACCTGTTTAATTGACTATAAGCCAGTGGGGACATTTTTATTCCGTCTTCTTAGTAAATTCTCCACCAACATCCCTGTGTTGTTTTATTTGTTCTTATTCTTACATAAATGTGTCATTAGAATAATGACTGAAAATACAAACATGTAAAGGGACTTTGGCTGTTTAAGCAAAAATCAGAACATGTGGTGCCATGCGGGGGGTTTTGGGTCTAGGCCATTTCTGGGGGCAATGGTGGAGGATGCTCCAGACCAAGGGTGCCCTGTAGGTGTCATAAGAACAGGCAGACAACTGGATCCAAATGCAGCAGGTTTATTAGCTCAGCTAAAAGTCCACAAAGCTAAATCAGGGTCAGGCAGGCATAAGGAGAGACAGGATGGTCAAGATACAGGCAAGGTCAGGGCAGGCGGCAGACAGTCAGATACAGGGTCAGGAAACAGAAGACCAGATCCAGATATAACACTTGTCAATAAAGGTCGAGTGGCAAAAACAGCACTTCACGCTGAGTGTGACTCAGTGCAGTGCTTAAATATGTTGTGATTGATAAATTAATGAGTCAGGTGTGTGGCATCCAGGAAGTGTGCGCTGGGGTTGCTGGGAAATGTAGTGGTTAGAATAATATACAGGAGCAAGTATGCAGAATATGAACTGGAAACCCCAAGGTCAAAATGGGAAACACCTCCGAAGGTGGTAGAGAATGAGAGGGCAAAGATCCTGTGGGACTTCCAGATCCAGACTGATAGGATGGTAATGGAGAACCAACCAGACATTGTAGTGGTGGATAAAGAACAGAGGAAAGCCGTTGTGGTGGATGTGGCAGTGCCAAGCGATGGGAACATCAGGAAGAAGGAACATGAGAAACTGGAGAAATACCAGGCACTCAGAGAAGAACTGGAGAAAGCGTGGAAAGTGAAGGTGACAGATCTGTTGTAGCTACTCCTCAGACCTCTCAGTTCAGAAAAGCGCAGTGCTAGGAACAGTTGAGATACTGCGCAGGACCCTCAAGCTCCCAGGAGGGCCCGAGCTTGGAGGAGAAACCATTTTTAAGTTTGACACTGAGAAGGGGGGGGGGTCATCGGCACACGTCTGTGCAGAACCAGGGCTAGTGATTAGTATGGATCAAGGATGATCCGGGCACCATTGGTAGCTTCCCGTGGGATCCGGTGTCAGAGCATGTAAAAAGCAAATAAAATAATGAAGCCCAGAGACGTTGGTCTGTCCACATCAGCACCACTGCTTTTCACTACAACTCCCGATGCATTGGGTCAATGTGACGACCTCTCTTACTGCGCTGCTGTCAATTGTCATGAAGCACAACAAACACAAACATCTGATCCAAAAGCTTCTGGATAACATCAGGAAAACAGTTTATTTCGCCTTCAAGGATTTTGTTGGACAACAAAGGAATTCCAAGTCAGAGATTTTTTGACCAAATCATCCATAGAAAAGAAAGAACTGCTTCCTAATAATGTCTGATTTAAAATACAACTTCTATTTCAGACTTAATTCACTTTAGAAAAACCTGAAGTTAAGTTTAAATACAAGTTATACCAAAATAAAAGAAACAGCATTAAGGTGAAGTGTCCAACAAACACATTTAACTAATTTAAAACAATTTATTTAGCCAAAAATAAATAAAACATTTTTGTTAAAGTTACATTTTGGATTTAGACAAAAGAAAAACTAAGAAAACTTTCCTTTAATTCACATTTTTGTGATGTTTCTGTTAAACCTACTAACATGACAATAATGTATAATGTTGGTCTTTTTTGTCCAAAATGTATCAAACATGTTGTGATTATGTATTTGTTCAAAAATGTTCTTGCAAAAACCTAAAAATAAATATAAAAAACTTTTTAGACAGAATTTCATTGTATTTGGTGTTGTGAGGTTAACATGAACTGCTAATTACTGGAGGGAAAAACAACTATACCCAGACAAATTTAAGCTAATTTACCGTAGTTCACATTTATTCCTGAAAACTCGTGAAAACTATTATTGGATTTCTTTCGACCATACTTTATTTTTGTGATGTGGTGTTTAGAAGTCATAAGGATAAGATTCCATGAAGGAAAGAGCTTTTCGTGAAAGTCCTTTCTCGTTATGATTATGAAAGCCTTCTTGAAGCTGAAGTTCACACAGTTTTCCAGAAGCATCTCTTTTGTGTCCCTCAGGTTTCAGAAAGAGTCAGGACAACCTCTGAACCCGTCCACCACTACAGAGATGCCTTCCAACAGCTTTTCTGCTGCGATCATGGAGGAGAGCAACAACATGACTGCCACCGTGAGTCACACCACCACACACCTTTGGACGCCTGGTTTTTGGCAGGTAGATGGATCATTTGGAGCAACAGCAGCCCTGTCATTATCAGCTCCATTAGGATTAGTCAAAGAAACATGGTGGTCTTTCCTATTCAGCTAGGTTCCTACACACGGATGTGAGCAGCTTTAGCTATAGTCACACACCTCTTTACCTGTAAGGGTGCTGCAAGTTTTTGGGCTGCTGTTTGTAGGTGGGGGGTGGAGGAGAGGAGCGGCTGCATCTTAAGGGGAGTGCAGGTGTTTCTTGCAGTTCCCCAGCTCAAGGGTTGTCATGAAAATGGAACACACCATTGTCGTGCGTGTGGTTAAGTGTGTCATGAGGTATTTGTAAGAATTACATAAGTTACACACTTATGACGGACAGGCGATGATGTCATACGGTGGCCTAACTCCAGTCACTAGTATGGTGCCCACTGGCTCCTTACTGACCGTGCACAAATGCCGCACGCACGTTACCCCGAATTTACACGGGTCCATCTGCGGTGCATCTCTGTCACATTGCGACGGGAGTCCATCTCCCAATCTTCAGTTAGTTTACTTTGTCTCTGTTTGGTCTCTGGTCCTCCCCCCCTCTCTGGCTCCCAGAGGAATGGTTTGTCCTGCCCCCCACCCCCCACCCCACCCCCTGTCGGGTAACTCATAGCTGGCTGGCTGTCTGTCTACCGGCCTGCCAGCTGCCCAAATGCCGACATAAGCAAAAGAGCTGCGCGGTGGGCCGGAGCTCGTAGGAGCTTTGTGTTTGGTAGGCGAAGCAGCAATCTTATATTTTCTTATTTTCATCCCGACAATAATAGATCGATCATTCTTGTTTTATTTTTCCCCCTCTTGAACGAATATGGGTCACAGAGCCACAAAGGTAGCGGCAGAAAACGGCTTTTGCAGCAAGACGGAGTGCATATGTAAATGAATCCAGACATGAAAACGTGATTACCGATGCTTTTGTGCTTTTTAAAATAAATAAATCTGATCTCTAAACATCCTCCGTGTCTTCAATGAAATGAGACACACACAGACACAAATTAATTATTTTGTGGGAATGAGATATTTATTATTTTACCCATGTCAGGTCACGGGCTCAGTATGAATGGATTAAAAATAGAATTCCTGCGTAAAGCTTGCGTTGTGGTACGGAGAGATGGAAGCCAGACGGAGACATTGCAGAGGCAATGTAAACATTTCAAATGATTATTGACAGCTCTGTGTGCTCGTAGGATGTCCACACAAACTCATTTCCTCATTTCTAACAGTTAGGCTGCAGAAGGGAGCGCACACTTGTCACGTGAACAGCTCTAATCGTCTCCTTGCTTATGTGCACAAAATGTGAAGGGTCAAAAAAAAAACGTCTCTACAATGCGCCTGCCCCTGACCTACTTCACCCTCATTCACCCTTACGTGTTGTGTAAGTGTTCCCTACAACCTGCCCCTGCAGCATGTCCATTGAAAAAAAAACTTGCATGAACATCTTTCTACGGGATTTGATTTGATTTGATTTATTGGTCTATTTCAAGCATTAACCATAGACAGTCCAACAAAAAAATAACACAGATATGTCAAACTCATCGTCCAGAAATCATCGCTGTGCTTTGCAGATTTAGTCAATTACATTGATATCTTATTGACCGTCGTAAAAAAAATATAATTGATTTATGATTGACTCATTGATGGTCGTCAAAAAAATCATTAACCATTTCACATTAAAGTTCCCACACCCACATATTTGGGATTTTATTTCAAACGCCCTTTGACCTTTAACTCCTCTTATCTTCCTGTTGTGTAAACTAAAGTTTGGTTGTACATTTTCTTGAATTTATGGATGTTTGAACATTGTTTCAGCTCATTACTTAACCCGTTCCAAAGTTTAGTGCCACACACCGACACACAGAAACTTTTCTTTGTGGTTCTTATCAGTTGAATCTTGAAGTTCCTACTTCTCGTTCCTCGTACTTGTTTGACCATTATTCGCCTGCAGACGGCCCGCATCCACCCGTAAGGGCAGTTGTGGCATTTAAATGAGTTTGTCTGCGAGTCTCAGGACTGACGCCTGGGTGGAGGTGGCAGCATGACGAAAGCCGTTGGCTGTGAGGCCGTGTGACAGACGCAAGCAGAAATTATAAGAAGTGCTGCACAGAATCGGCAGATAGAGCTAGGAAGAAACTAGAGAATGACGCAGGTGCTACCTTCAACGATAAACACAGAGAAACACAGAGAAAAACTTTCTCCGTCTCCACACAGACGTTTCCTCCGTTTCCTAACACCTGCAGCCTCAAACAGGCGCAATGAGGCCCCCGTTGTCCGTTACTGCTTCTTCCTCTTTTTCCTTCTCGTGTATCATTCTGTCTGAAAGTGAAACTTCCTTCCTGTCACCATTGACTGCTCTGTCTTTTTGTCTCCTCCATCATTTTTCTGTCTGTGGACACCAGCTGTCTTTGCCCTTTTATTGTTTGTTCACTAAAATCCCACATTTTGTTGACCTCGTGCTGAGTACGTTTTACAATAAAAGGTCAGTTTGTCACTTCAAAAGCTCGTTACTGCAAATGTGACATAAAAAAAGGTTAGTCTGAATATTTACAGTTCAGTCCTCATCACTGCAGACAGGATAAGGTTTTTGTAGCATTGTTTGGATTTCTTTGCAAGTGTGGGCTTTTGTTATGTCATTTCGGTGATGTGATCCAAAGTGGAAGAACAGGTGAGAGAGTCTGGATTAAACCTTCTAATGTAGAAAATAGAGCAGCTAGTCTACCGTTCTTGGAGAGCTGCATACTGTCACTGGAAAAATAAGTCCTGAAGCAGTTAGTCTGCAGGACAGGAAACGCTCTGGTGGTGTAATCAGGTAGGAGTCTTACGCAGTACTGCTTTACAGATCCAGTCTTTTCTGATTGGTTATTATTGTGTGGCTGAGACGTCAGTCAAAGTCCAGGCTTCGCCCTGCAGCTGGTGTTTACGATATTCCATCTGATTTCTGATTCAGATGGAATATGGGTGTAATATTGAAATGTGGTTTCCCTCAATAAACAATGAAGACTTGTTATTATTTGTGAGTATCTTGACATGCTTTGCATGATCAGTTTTTCCTGCATCATGACATTATAATATTTTCTGGGGAGAGAGGGAAGCCCCCTCCCCACCAGAGTGATGGGTCCGTTCCGGGACCTCAATGTTTGGAAACGAAGTGGGGCAGTTAAAGGTGGAAAGTGTCTTCCTGCAGGCGGCGGTGAACAGAAATACTTGTGGAACTGAAGGTCTGTCCGAAAACGACAGCGGTGTGGAGCTGACCAACGAGAACAGCCCTCTGACGGCGGCTGAACCGCCGTCCCCCCCCTTCAGCCCCAAACACAACCAAGACGCTGCCTCATCACAAGGTACCCATTGCGTGTCTGTGACGCTGCTCTGCATCTTGAGGCCTTTATGCACTTTTTCAGTTTTATTTTGAAGGCAGCAGAGCTTCCTGTTGCAGGCACAGCCTCAGCATCAGGTCAGAACTTTGGAGAGTTCATGTCTCAGGCATGAAGGTGGAAGCTGGAGCTGTTCGTCTGCAGCATGGATGCCTCCTTTAATCCCATTTTGATGATCCTCTGGATGAATTTACTTATTTAAGTCCATGGGAGCAAATGATAGTTTCACAGAACAGTTGTGAATTTTCCGAACGATAACTGTTAGTTTCAGTGACATCATATCTCTGCAGAATGTGGATCCTCTAACAGGGCTGTGTTCTATAGTGGCAAGCCCATCTTAGATTTTGCTTTGATGCTTGAATTTGGACCTCTCTGTCTGGGAAATGTTTATCTAGCAAAACTTTGAGGCCTTCCCTTGGTTTCATCTTTCTTTAGATGGTAACTGCTGCTTAAGGGGAAGCAGGAAGAGGAGCAGGAAGAGCCCAGAGGAAGGGGAGCGTACCTGGGACTCCTACAGCGAGGTACCTGCCTGGGACTTCAGCTTTCTCCTGCAGATGATGTGTGGCTTTCTGGAGTTGTTTGTGTTTGTGTTTTCCCAGGAAAAGCCTCCAGCAGCTTCACAGCTGAGCTTACGGGAGAAACCTCAGCCCAGGACCATCTACCAGGCTGGTCTGACTCTGCAGAAACACACCAAAGCACGCAGACAGAGCCGCAAAGAGGAGCTCAGCGTGTCTGTGGTCAGCATTACACATGTGTGCCAACAAGCTATCTATCTATCTATCTGTCTATCTGTCTATCTGTCTATCTGTCTATCTGTCTATCTGTCTGTCTGTCTGTCTGTCTGTCTGTCTGTCTGTCTGTCTGTCTGTCTGTCTGTCTGTCTGTCTGTCTGTCTGTCTGTCTGTCTGTCTGTCTGTCTGTCTGTCTGTCTGTCTGTCTGTCTGTCTGACTGAAAGGGGTTCAGTGGGTCAATAAAATGAGTGTCTGTAACCATGGTTACCAGTCATGGCTGATTAAGAACAGGGACAAATGACCTTATCTAAAAAAGGTTTGTCATAATTTTAGGAGAGCAGCTCGTTCAGGAGGTCACTCTTTATGTGTCTACCTGCAGTAATCTTGCTTTGCATTTTGAAAACAGTCAGTTCTCTCTGTTTTGTGGTGAAGGGGACTAAACAAAAGAATCAACGTCCATTTGTGTGTTTTTTGGAGGTGTTAGGAAATGGTTCTATCTCTGGTCAACTCTTTCATCCAGAAACAGATGTTTTTTTCATTTTTTCTTTGTTGTTCTGGTACTTTTTGACAGACGGACAGACAGAAGATACTGCAAAAGCCTTCCTAAAGATTTAAAGAACTGTTTTCTCCTCGTCTCACTAAATGATAAAATACACAGTAGACGGCCGTCTCATGCTGCTGCTGAAAGCTCTGCTGTGCTGGCAGAAGAGTGAATGGAGAAGATGACTGCTGTTGCTGTGATGACAATAAACTTTAAAACCGTTCTTCTCTCCTGTCTCCAGAGATGGAGGATGTCTTGAGTGGTAGTATGACACCCACTTCTGTGTCTTTCAGTTCACCTGTGGCCCTCAGGGGTCTGAAGGCATCTCTGGTGGGCCCCCGGACACCCCTTGTCTGGATCTGATTGAACAAGACTCCAAAGACTCAGCCCAAAGCAGCAGCACCGCGTCTAGCTCCGGAACCCAACCAGAGTACAATGTGAGTTCAGGTGTTGGCTTTTGTCCGTGTGTGCGCATGCTTCTGCTTTTGAGAGGAGCATGAAGCAAAAGTGTTAGAACAGAAACCTGAAGACGGCAGATCTCTGCTGAGAGAAATCCTGAAAATGAAGCAAATCTCCTCAAATTTGACCCTTAATTGTTGGACGTGAGTCTTTACTGCAAACCAAACTCTCACTCACCCTCATAATCCTGAAGCTCACTTCCTTTTCCGTCTGGGACCTTTTTTTCCAGCGAGATGCTGCCCCTCTGTTGCTGATTATCATGAGGATGTGCATGCATCCACAGCTTCTGCTCGTCTCAGCTCACCTCTGTTTGATGAATTCTGTCACCGGGTTGTGTTTTCTCAGCAGATGTTTACTCATTTTAAAAAGGACAATTACAATTTCAAATTAAAGCAATCAGACGCAGATCAGACTGGTCTCATACTGCATCCTGAACACCGCAGTCCTCAGACTCTGTTCTATGCCTAATCAATACCTAATAAAAAATGAGTACCTGATTAATAAAAGCTGAGTTGAGAAGAGTGGTCAAGCGTAGATGCTAGCTTTCAGAAGACTTCCTTTTTTGTCCCAACATGTCCTTAACAGCTGAACAGATTTGAAGGCCTCTTGTGTTAGACAGGTTTTACAGTAACGATAGGAGGTTATGAAACCTTTTACACACGAGGTGTATATTTGAATAAACCCCTTCTGAATTCGAGGCTAAACCTAATTTATTTTGATTATGTTTGCATGAATACAAAATAAGCAGAGCAACTGAACCAAAACGGCCGTCGTCAACAGAACAGGAATGAAGCAACAGTTGAGTCGCGGACAAATGTAAAGCGGCGATTGTCGTGTTATCAAACAGATAAAATGGTCCAACTGTTTATTTGTTAGAACATTTATTTTAAGACAGCAGAAAACACTTCTTACATGCTTTTCTGATTCTCATTACGCGACACGCACCCAACAGGCGCTGCTGTGATGTCATCATAAAAGTTACCTTGTAGTTCCTGAACAGAATTCTCTTAAAACAGTGACATAAAACCACTACGATGAGACACAGCAACCCATTGAAAATGTGATCGGATTAAATTAGAATCATTAAAACGATGTTTAACGTGACAGACATCTTCATTCTTTTCACTGTTTTCCTGAAAATCTATAAGTCATAAACACTTAACAGTGAACCTTCTTAGCCGTCTTCTTGTCAGTAACCGCCCTGCAGCATGACTCCACGGACCAAAGCAGCAGTAAACAGTGTTGAGCCTGACGTTGATACAGATGCTCAAAACCTGTGAGAAAAATATAAAATTTGAATAAACTACTCAGAGAAAGATTGCCAATTGCAGGACTTCCATAATTTCTGCCTCTAGCTGCTTTGTCCCGCCCTCGTAGTTCCTGACCAACGAGTGAAGAGATATTTTGTCACATTATTTTGTTTAAAAGCTTTAGTCCAGAACAGGAAAGTCTGCTTGACGGCAGTCTGAACACAGACCAAACGCTAGGTTCAGGACTTGATGGGGACCAAATTAAGGAGACCCGGTCCACTGTGTTAAATGAAAACAGCTTAAGCCTTCGAGGGGTCTTTATCTTTCTGTTAACAGATTTTATTTGGCACCTCTGTAGAACTGTTAATGGGAAATTCAAAATGACAATAATCTCATTCCCTCTTCTTTTTTCTTCTTCCAATAATGAGAGCAGGAGCTTTGTTTCCTGTGTGTAAATGCAGGTGTTTGTTTGAATCAAACTCTGCAGTTTTGCACAAACTAAACCTTTTTCTGTCCCCTGAAGTCCACTGCAGGCTCTGTAGTGGTGAAATGCTTTCCAACCTTCTTCGTGTGTGTTCAGGACAACAAAGGCTTCTGCATCGGTGAGATGGTGTGGGGCAAAATCAAAGGCTTTTCCTGGTGGCCGGGCATTGTAGTGACCTGGCGAGCCACTGGCAAGCGGCAGGCCAGTCATGGTATGAGGTGGCTGCAGTGGTTTGGAGACGGCAAGTTCTCTGAGGTAAAAACACAAGCTGAGGTTAGGATTGTTCACTTGGCACTGAGGTTTGAGTCCGTGCTGTTTGTTCTCTGCAGGTCTCAGCAGACAAGTTGGACTCCATCACTGCGTTCCCCAAGTTCTTCAGCCAGGCGTCCTACACCAAGTTGGCCTCCTACCGCAGAGCTATCTTCCAAGCAATCGAGGTAACTTAGTTGATCCAACAGTTTCCTTTTTTTGTACTAACTTGTTCACAGTTAAAATGTTTTGAATGAGATTATGACACATTTTTCTTACTTACTGTGCCTTTTTAACTTTTTCTTTCCATTCTGGGAACCAGGAGGGTAAAATCCTTTTCCTTTGATTGGCTCACATTAATCTTAGGAACCCAAATGCAGGTGCCAAAACTGTGAGTGTGTCTGTTTAGTTGAATGCAGGTGATTTCCTGTTGACACTGGTGTGGTGGGTTAGTCACTTGTGGTAGAAAGCGGTGATTATAACTGGAGTTCACCTGTTCACTCACTGGTAATGCATGTCAGTTGGTGCGGTGAGCCGGGGATGTTGACCACCTTCGTCATCGTTCTTGACAGTAACGGCATCGCCACAAATACATGTGAACGCTTGCTATCACTGTTAGTGCCACGATAAAAGTGGATTATCTCATCTTGCATGTGAGTGTGACCAACGCTAATGTGGGCTAGCACCAACTGATCTGAGTCACGGTTTCTATCCCTGATCAGGAGTGAGCATGTTGGAGGGCCACAACCCTACCACTCAAGAGCAGTGGGAATCTGTCAATCAAACGTTTCAAACGTTCAACATGAGACCACGTACTTTGATTGAGGCTAGGCCTGCACAATATACCGCAAATTTATTGTTATTGCGATATCAAGCGGTGCAATATGCATATCGCGAAAGACAGCGAAAACTGCAACAAATGGTTACCTTAAACAGGCTAAAACAATCTTATGGCAACTTGAAGCATTTAACAAATCAAATAAATCCCTTTATGCATATGACCATTCGGATGGAGCCCTTTTATGTTAGATGTTTGCCTTCTATGTTGACGTGGGTCATTTGGAGTACAATTTTTAAACTGTTACAACAAAAAGAAAATGATGTTTTTGGTTGTTGGCTATTTGTTTATATACCACAAGTTATATCGTCATCGCAATATTTATCACTTATATCGCTTATCGCGAGTTTTCCTCATATCGTGCAGCCCTAATTGAGGCATTCGATCGGTCAGTTTATAACTTGAATAACTTGCACAAAGCCCCTAAAGTGACATAGAAGTAAAACAATTAGAACTGGTTTCTAGTTTGCATGAGATACTTTTTGGTGCTCACCAGAAAGTCAGCACACAAGTTGATCAAAATAGGGGATCTCCTGCGCCCAAACAAACGACATGACTTTACATCTTGTTTTAGGTGACGTTCAGAGATAATATAACGCTGACGGACAAGAAAAGCTGCACGGTCAAATAAAACTCAATAAGCTCATGCAATTGGGACAGAGGGTGTTTGTATTGTGTTCATTCTGGGCTCCTTGTTCTGGACTGCAATGCAGTGAAGCGAAATTCCGAGGGCCTTGAACACCTCACAGACGTAATAGCAGAACAAGCAACAGGTGCGCACCTTGTATCTGGCATCAACCAATGTGACAGACGGAGGGCACCAGAACGAGAAAGGAGGACAGAGAGTAGGCAGGACAGGGTTTACCCCCCCCTCCCGGATCACAGATCAGCTCCTCCCATGACTCCGGATCAAAATGTTCACTTTGTTATAGTTTGAACCCTGCTTTGCTCCATATCAGTTATTTTACCGCTAAAGTTAAAGAAAAAGACAGATTCATTGAAGGTGTTTTATTAGTATTTGATATGAACTGGTAAAATGTTGTTCCCGTGGGTCTGACAGATGGCCAGTGTACGAGCAGGAAAGATTTTTCTTCCTTGTGACTCTGAGAACCTGGAGGAGCAGATCAAACCCATGCTGGACTGGGCCAATGGAGGCTTCCAGCCCAAAGGCAAGGAGGGACTCAAACCCTCACACAGTGGAGGTGAGGAGGGCAGCAGAACAAAAGCCTTTCTCTTTTGGCTCGTAAGTCAACATGGAAGTGAAGTGGTTGTTTCTCCCAGCAGATTCCAACCCGCTGGACCATCAGCTCCTGAACGTTTCTCTGCCTGAATACTTTCCTGGTGCAAAGAGGCCCAAAGTTAGTCTCTGCAAGAGCAAGGCCGTCCCCGAAGAGTCGTACTGCAGAGGTATGGTCTGAGGAACTGTCGCGCTGTGTGCATCAGAATACAACCTGTCGGGTTAGAACTTTGGTTCAAACCATTTGATCTTATTGAATAGGCCTGCACAATATACCGCAAATTTATCGTTATCGCAATATCCAGCTCTGCAATATGCATATGGCAAAAGACGGCGAATATCGCAATAAATCGCAAACCCAAAATGTGTTAAAACAATCTTCTAGCAGCTTGAAGCATTTAACGAATCAAATAAATCCCTTTATGCTTTGACCAATCAGATGGACGCCTTCCCATTGTTGACCAATCAGATGGAGGCCTATTATGTTAACCCTGGTCCTGAAGAGCCTCAACCCTGCCTGTTTTCCAGCTCTCCTTAACCAGCTTGCTGTTGATTGGCTGACTCAAGTGATTTCACATCCTGATTGACTGAACACACCTGATTTTGGTTATCATTATCGAGCAGTCTAGGGAGAATTGTGAAACAGACAGGGTTGAGGCTCTTGAGGACCAGGGTTAGCCACCCTGACGTTTGTCCCCCATGTCGATGAGGGTCATTTGGAGTATAATTTTTAAACTGTTGCAATGAAATGGGAATGATGTTTTTGTTTATTTTTCTATTTGTTTATTTACCGCAAATTTATCGTTATCGCAATATTGATCACTAATATCGCATATCGCAAGTTTTCCTCATATCGTGCAGCCCTATTATTGAAATGATCTGAACTGAGCTAAGCCAAACCATGTTCAACTGTTTGTCAACCAGGTTAACTCATTTCAAAGTTGATTCCAGGTTTTGCAGGTTTCTTTATGAACTTAGATTTGATTATTTTAGATTAAATTATATTAGATCAAGTTAGATCAAAGTGGATTGGGTTAGATTGGACTAAACCGCACAGGACTAGATTAAATTATATCAAAACTGGATTAGAATATACAAAACTTGATTTGATTTGGTTTAATTGAATTAAATTGGATGAGGCTTCATAAAACTAAATTGGATTTGATTTGACTGAATTGATACAGATTGGATAGGATTAGACTAGACTAGACTTAATTAAATTAGATAGGAATAAGATTAGATTAGATTGAAGGATTTGATCTTTTTGCCAGCAATCTGGGAAAAGTCTGCCAACATCCAAAACGTTACGGATTTGAAACAACAGCGTGGAAAACAGAACTAATCAAATTTTCCACATAAAAGGAAATGCAGGACATAAATACAAGTTTACAAACGGGGTGGGATTATATCAATTCACTTCCTCCCACTTCCTTTCAAGCAATCTATTGAATCCTTGTTGACAATCTTAATATTTAATCATTTCATTGTGTCATGAACTATACTCTATAGAGCTAATGCTAATTTATTAAGAGTAATAATTGAATTATTTACTAGTGTATGTGGACATATGCGTATTTTTAAATCAATGTATCAAATGTTTGATAAATCCTTGTATATATATGAATTTCTGTTGTTATGATTCGGATTCACGTTTAATAAACGTGCTATGAATGAATCATCTATTCCTCTAAATGTTTTGCTCAAAATTCTTAAATTGCTTGTTCTGCAATAGTTTGTAAATCAACTGGTTTGTGCACCAGCTGTGAAGCCTGCTGGTGTTTTGGACACAGTAACTTTTAGGGAATTTTGGGCCCCAAGGGTGGCTTTTTATTTTTTCTTCATCTGTCAGGAGCTTTTTTGTCTTAAATAAATCTGCACAGTTTGTCAAATGAAACAGATGATAATCCTGACTGATCAGTTCAGGCTTAATGTTAAATGTTGTGGTTGGAAGAATAGAGGACGATAAAGTCTTTGGCCTCCTTTGCTAAAAAATGTCCTTAATTGTAGAGCAGAGGGACTTATGGAGGATTTTATTTTGACGGACTCTTGTATCTATCTTCTGATTTGTGGTCAACACTGTTCCATGTTTGTCTCTCTATCAGAACAAATGGTCAATGAAGTTCGAAAGAAGAAAATAAACATAGAAGGTAGAATTCTCCGCCATCTTTCACTACATGTTTCCAATTATTGTTCTGTACATTTTGTTCCGATGCATCAATGTCTCTTTTCCGTCTTTCTGGCAGAGTTCTGTCTCTCTTGTGGGAATATGAGAGTTGTAACCTTTCATCCACTTTTTGAAGGAGGCTTGTGCCAAACATGCAAGGTGAAGCATCATTTTCTTTTCATTTTAAGAGTTAAAAAATGAGAAATTATGCATGTGTGATGTTGAAATCTGGTAAAGACAGAACACAGAAAGTGTTGCATAAATCTTTACCTCATTTTGTATTAAATATTTGTAATGTCCAGGTGTGCAGCACAATTCCACTTCGAACTACAGTCCATACAAGAAAGCAAACTGCCAAGATTAGAACTGTCATTTTGAAAACTGAGTCTTGTCTTAAAATATGACTCAGTCCCAAATCTAAAACTGTAAAAATGCAACAAAGTACTTAGAATATTAATGAATAATTAATGAAGGGTCTATTTTCAAACTCGTCGATATGCGCTTTAAAATATAAGGCGCATTAAGTGAGACAAGAGTCTGATATAAGTCAGTCAGACCTTATTAACTGTGCTCACCGTCATTCTAGAACTTGTTTGTAACACGCTACACGTTAGCCACGTTAGCGTATTCACAATGCCTGTAACTCCCAACCATTGACTGTATAATGTAACTGGACGATTCGCGTGTGACATCACCCTTAGAAAATGCCTTGCTTCCGGTTCCAACCAATTAAAGTCCATCCAGTCGCCATTTCTCCACGATATGTACATCTCCATGCTGGAAGCCGTGATTGGTCTGAGTCTACATTTCTATGGCAACCACTCTCCAATCCGCAGTAAGCATTTTAGAAAGGCCCCACCCCTTCCATCGGAAAAAGAGCTCGGGAGAATCTGTCTTCAAGCTTCAAACGTTCGACCACCTACTTTTATTGAGGCATCTGATTGGTCAGTTTGTTACTTGAATAACTTGCGCTACAGCAAAAGTGTCGTGAAAAAATTAGGATGATCACGAACATGTCAATAAAAGGTAGAAGAGTAAGAATGGTTATTCTCGGACACAAGCTGGGGACTGATCACCCCCGGCTGGGTCGCCCAGGTGAGGGTGTATGATGATCTAATACCCGAAACACCCCAAGACCCTGGGGGTTATCACTGAGGATGTGTCCGAGCTGCACCAGTTGGTGTATTTAGTTACTTATCATTGTTTATTTCTCTAAAGAAGTCTATGTGATTTGATTTTTTTTGGGACCAGCGGGTACTTCCTGTTTGGAACACGAGGGGGGAGGGGTCACTCAGTCCAGCTCTTATTTACTGTCAGTCCTCCCAACATTGTTTGCAACATGTGAAAAACCAGCCTGACATGGCTAAAACGAACGTAACTGCGCTAACTCCTCACCTTGTTAGCAACACAGGCTGTCTGAATTCCTTCACTACTCACTATATAGTCCACTATATGGTCCCTTCGCCATTTTGTAGTGCTGTCCAAATCTACAGTTCAAACATCGAGTGCCCGGGAAATTTCCCAGAAGTCTCTGCGAAAAACCAGTGTGCATCGATGCTCACTAGATCAGCGAATATAGACCGCAATGCATTGCGTTGGAACATTTTTTACCAAAAAATGTATTTAAATGTATTTATTTTTTTATAAACCATCAACGTTTTTATCTTTAGAAGACAGTGGACTCACAAATAAAGGCCTCTAAACGCTCATTTTATTTCTATTTTAATTTCATGAAATCGATGACTTTATATCCGCTGTTAAAAAAAAAAAGGGTTCAAACTGCTTTTAAAATTCATGGCACTACATAGTGCTGCACTATATAGTTGTATAGTAGTTGGGGTTAGAGTGGGAATTAAGACACAACCTTAGTCTTGTTTGCAATCAGGCCAATCAGGGGACAAACAGGACCTGGTGGTGTAACATCAGAACATTTGGAATGCAGATACATTTGCTTTTAATTTGCTACACAGGTTAAAGTGTTCTCACGTGTGTGAGTGTGTAAAGATGGACGACACAAAGAGGAATGACACAGGATTGTCACTCTTGCAGGCAGAAAAAAACAAAAAGAAACATTAGTTTGAGATGTTTGTCATCTCAAGTCTGGTTTTTGTTGAGACTTGTTTTCTTTAAGGTAATTGTGATGGTAAACATTTCTGTTTCTTTCTAGTAAATTCCAGTTTTTTGTCAGTTTTCAGTTAGTTTAGTCACTGTTGTTGTTTTATTTTTGGCTGAACACAGAGTTACAAGCAACATTCTCCTTGTTTACGGCAGCCTTTTTTCTGAGGGGACATAAACTATTATCAGTTTCTTCTGGTCCACAGGACGTTTACCTGGAAATGTCCTACATGTTCGATGATGATGGCTACCAGTCCTACTGCACCATCTGTTGTGGAGGTCGAGAAGTCCTGCTGTGTGGAAACGTCAACTGTTGCAGGTCTGCCACTCACTGAGAGCTAAACGGGCAACTTCCTGCGGCCCTCTGTCAATCGCTGCCACTTCCTGCAGGTGCTTCTGCGTAGACTGTCTGGACATTCTGGTTGACCCTGGAGCGTCTAACAACGCTCGGTATCTTGACCCGTGGCGATGCTACATGTGCCAGCCGCTGATGCAGTACGGCATCCTTAAACGCCGACACGACTGGAATCTGAAGCTGCAGGAGTTCTTCGCTAATGATAACGGACAGGAATTTGTGAGTCGGTTTGACTTTTCTCCCAAAAGAATCCTTAATCATTTCCTTAAAAACTGTTTATTTGAGTTGGACCCTGTGAGAGAAAACATGACGACCTCCATCCTCAGTCTAGATTTATTGTTATTGTTTTTATTCATGGTTAGTTTGGGGGATTTTATGTGTCAGTTCAGCTGCATTTCAGTTCTTTTACAGTGGCTCTGAGTTTTTAATGATCACAACTGATATGTGTTTGTGTATTGCAGCCATGGAAGATTTTCTGACCCATAAAAAGTTTTTGGTTTAGCATTAATGGTACATTTTTAAATGTAAGGTATAGTCACATCCTGTTGAACAGAGGGTAAGCCTGTACAGGTGCTACAGGTAAATTGAAAATGGAACGTACCATGGTCGTGCAGATGGTGCTCGCACTTATGACGCATGGTGATGACGTAAGATGTCTGCTTATGTTCTTGCCTGAAAATCAATAACCAACTTCATTCATGACATTAAAGTCCCCCTCCAATGAAAATTTTGTTTTTGTTTTTGACATGTACTTTGGGCATTTTTCTTATGAACAAATGGAATGAGAAATCATTTCATTTTTACATTTCTGAGTATTTCTGAGTCCTTTTAAATCGCTGTCAATCAACGGCCCAGGAGTGCATGTGCATTGCACAATCGCCCTGATCTGCCCCATCCAGCGTGCAAATCAGCTCAGGCGGGGGAGAAGAGAAGATGGCACATTGCTGCATTCCCCGCACGCACTTAACTGCATCAAAGGCTGGATTTTATTGTTTGCCGCACGTATTTAAAGTTAAACTTAAAGTTAAAAGTTGAAAGTTAAAAATTAACTTAAAGTCCCAAATGTGTTCTCTGCATTTGTGTTCTCGCTCTGGCCGAGTTTGCAGGTTTGCTGTCCCGCATTAACCAGAGAGGGGGAAAATAAAAACATGAATAAAATCAGGGCACCTTTTTCCAATCATGAGGTTCAGGAGGCCTGAGCAGGAGGCATGTATTATTATAGCATAATACTTAGATGGATTTACAGCAGACCTTTCCAGGGTGTACCCTGCCTTTGCCCAACAGTAGCCGGGACAGGTCTCAAGCAACCCCGTGACCCCAAAAGGGATAAAGCAGGTTAAGAGGATGGATGGATGGATGGATGGATTCACAGAATACATTTCTGTTTAAAGGTCTAAAAATCCGAGCTGTTAGCCTTTTGTATGAAAATATTTCTGACTGAAGATCAGAACCTGTTACTGGGACGGTTTAGCTTTACAACATTTAAACTTTATGTGAAAGGATTGTTCAGATTTCACATCATTTTGTGCCTAATAGAGATGCAGCACAAAGCCTGACATGATTTCTAATTTTTGATAACATGTTGCTGTACTGTAGGAAAAACCCCAGATTTACCCAGCAGTCCCAGCGGAGCAAAGAAGACCAATTCGAGTCCTTTCCTTGTTTGACGGCATTGCAACAGGTGAGGTCCTCTCATTGTGTTTCCACTGGATTCTTCAATGTTTTGGCATCTACTTGAAGTGCTTAAGACTGGATAATGGGTAAACAGAGAAGTCTGCTTGCATAAGTCCACATCCATGACCTTCTACCATATTAGTGATGAATAGACAAACAGACAAATGTGATCCTGTTATTTTTATTTTATACGATGTTGACACGTTTGTGGGTTTTCGCCCTCAGGCTACCTGGTTCTGAGGGACCTGGGTTTTAAGGTGGACCAGTATGTGGCATCAGAGGTTTGCCAGGACTCCATCTCGGTTGGTGTTGTCAGACATGAAGGAAAAATCCAATATGTCCATGATGTCAGGAACATCACCAAGAAAAATGTGAGGAGCTCATTGATTTGTTTGTTATGTTAGCTGATCTGATAATCTCTATCATCACTGCATTCGAAGAATAATTTTTCCTTTTTAAATGTTGTGTAGGTCGATGTTTTATAACCTTTTGTTTTTTTGTTTGGATTTGTTTAGTTATGTAGCAGGAATTGAAGATTTTGTTCGCCCAGTAGGCTGGAAGTGAAAACTAGAGGGGTTGTGGTCAGAGTAGAGGAGATCTAACCTGAATGCTTCAAAGCCGCAAACTGTAAAAAGGCTTCTGTCAATTTTCCTCTGTGTTTCCCCAAAGTTTCCCTCAGCGTCACTGTTGGGTGTCAAACTTCAGTCCCTAAAGGCTGCAGAAACAACAAGGGGTGTGTTCAAAAAGGCTGTGGGGGACTGGAGTTTGAAACCCTCATGCATGTTTTTAACTCAGGCTAACAGCAGCTGTCGCCCTGATGTCTCCCTCAGATTCTGGAATGGGGCCCATTCGACCTGGTGATTGGAGGGAGTCCATGCAACGATCTCTCAATCGTCAATCCTGCAAGAAAGGGCCTTTATGGTTGGCACTTCACATTTAAATAATTATTTAAATGTTAATTTTTTACACTTTTTTATGAAAATAAAGACCGTCTGTGCTGTAGATAGTGACCTAACTGTTTGGTTCACACAGAAGGCACAGGGAGGTTGTTCTTTGAGTTTTACCGCCTGCTGAGTGAGGCCAAACCTAAGGAGGGGGAGGACCGGCCCTTCTTCTGGATGTTCGAGAATGTGGTTGCCATGGGTGTCAATGACAAGAGGGACATCTCTCGCTTCCTCGAGGTAAGTCATCGAAGAAAGACAGATTAAGAGTGAACACAGAACAACATTTATGTGGAAAAATGTTTTTTAAGGGCCTATACCATGCTAAATTAAGCTTTTAATTGCATTATAATGGTAATTCCTTACTATAAGGTACCCCAAAGTGGTATTTTGATCCATTCACACATTTCTGAGTATTCCTCTAAAAATAACGCTGCTCTCTGAGCACCAGCCCCTCCCAAGCCACAAAAACGGGCGGGTTCTCACATTGTGACATCACAAAGTCAGGAACACATCGTTTCCTGGGATTGAAAGTGGTGGTTGTGTTTTGTTTTTCCTTTTTCTCCCTGCAGTGCAACCCTGTTATGATCGACGCAATTGAGGTTTCTGCTGCCCATCGTGCTCGATACTTCTGGGGGAATCTGCCTGGAATGAACAGGTGCTCAAACTTAAGGCAGGAAACATTTAAAGGAAATGAATGTCTGTTGGCGGTCATTTCTGCCTCTTTGTCCTATCTTTTTGAGCAAACGCGTTTTCTTTCAATGCATCTACAATAGTCACAGAGGAAATGGTTTTCTTTAAAACTACTTTCTCATGAGAAACGTATCACGTGCACTGATCCACGTGCACTGACCATTGACTGCATATGACAACTGGACTGCGTGTAACGTCACTCATACAACATGGTTTGCTTCAAGCCACCAAATGAAGTCAATTCTGTCGCCATTTTTTCATGATATTGGGGGGCCGCCATGTTGGAGGCAGACGACATCAATAAGCAGTGATTGGTCCAAGTCAGTCTGAGTCAACATTTCTATGGCAACCTCTCTCACCAATTAGGAGTGAGCTTGTTGGACGTCCACACCCCTACCACTTGAAAGTGGGGATGACTGTTCGACGTGGGACCACATACTAATATTTACTTTATTGATCAGTTTATGACTTGGATAATTTGCATTACAGAAAAAAAAATTGTGAAAAAAACGAGTAAATGTCAAGAACATGTTAAAAAGTTATCAGATCCAGAGTGTTCATTCTGACCAATAGAATGACTGACTGAGTAACAGCTGTTTATTTCTCTATAGACGGGATTTTGGCTTCTTGGGGCTTCTCCTTTTTAACCAGCATGTCTTTGCGTTCAAGTTATGTGGCCTTCGTGATGTTCCAAACTGAACCTGAAATAAGTTGAAACTGAAAAGAAAGATGTTTTTTGTTTGGGGCTGTGGCTCAGAATGTTTTTTCTTATATTTTGCACGATGAGTTTTTATTTTTACAAATATAACACCTTAATGTGACACTTTGCAGGCCTCTGTGCGCCTCTGGGATGGACAAGCTGGAGCTGCAGGACTGTCTGGAGCATGGCAGAGTTGCAAAGGTCAGCTATGTTTGCAGTGAAGACAAAAGGAAAGTTTTCGCTTTATTGGATCAGGGGTTTGACATTGCATGCTGTCTCACAGTTTGGAAAGGTGCGTACCATCACCACCCGCTCCAACTCTATCAAACAGGGGAAAGACCAGCACTTCCCAGTGCTGATGAACGGAAAGGAGGACATTCTGTGGTGCACAGAGCTGGAGAGGTGAGCCGGAGCTGCCCGTAAACGCCCTGTGGTGGACACACCCAGTCCATTTGGGTAGTAGTGATGGATGGATGGATGGAATTTGATTTGAAGCGCCTTTCAGGACACAAAGGTCACTGTACAAAAACCATAAAAACAACATCATGAAATGCAAAAACAATCCGTGCAAATGAAGTCATAAAGAGAAAGCTATTTTAAACAGATGAGTGCTGAGTTCAAATTAAAATTCCGATAAAGCGGGTCACCAGTGTGTCACACCACCACACACTCAGTCTCACATGCACACCTGGTGACAATTCAGAATCATCAGTCAACCTGTGAAGCCTGTTTTTGGACTGTGGGAGGAAGTGGGAGCAAACACACATGCATGTGGAGAACATTCAAACTCCACACAAAGAAGCCAGATTTGAACCAGGTCCTTCTTCCTGTGAGGGGAGAGTGCTAACAGCCACACCCCCATGCAGCAGCCCCCAGCCCCCTAAAACCTGTCTCACTAAATAAAATAAAAAAATGAATGTGTAAAGTCTGAGTCTGTCTTCCATATCAACCTCTTCGCTCAGTTCTTTGTTTGTGGTGATGTTTCTGCGTGAAGGCTGGTGGTAACGTTGGGGTCGTCCCTTTGCTTTTGCAGGATCTTTGGTTTTCCTGTCCACTACACGGATGTTTCCAACATGGGCCGCGGTGCCAGACAGAGACTCCTGGGCCGGTCCTGGAGCGTCCCGGTCATCAGGCACCTGTTTGCCCCCCTCAAAGACTATTTTGCCTGTGAATAACCCCCCTCTCCTCTGACGGCTTCATGTTTCCATCAGCTGTCAGCCTGTCACCCTCAAACCAATAATGAAGGGAGGTGATGATGGAGGCTGCTTTCGGTTTACTTTAATCTGCAGCTCTACACAACAACAACAACACAACCAGCTGTGCCGTTTTTCTCACCACAGAGGTCCTCCTGGAACAGATCACATGACTCTGAGCTGCAGACAGCTGGTCAGCAGAAGGTTCAGTTCTTTTTGGTTTTTGTTTATCCCAGTTTAAAGGCTTAATGTTGGATCAGACAGAACTTCCAAGTGCAAATGTGTGTCCTGACCCTGCAGGTGGATGTCCTTCATCCTCTCCACACCACTGATCTGATCTGACAGTTTAGTCAGGAAGCAGTCGAACATTCAGCGTCACATCACTGCCATGGAAGGATTTTCCTTTCCTTTTTTAAAGGCCGCTTACCAAAAAAAAGGGCCCGTTAATGGTGCATTTTTAGGTTAAAATGTTGAAGTTTCAATTTAAGTTTCCAGTTTTTTAAACAGTGGTTTGGTAAAAAAAAAACACTAATTTGTGGGAGTTAGAGCGCTAAAAGTTAACTGTAGATGTCTAGGCTAGAGCTAATATTTTGTTTTATGGTTACACTTTCATGCCTTAGTTGAAAAAGACAGAAGTGGTGTTAGCAACATTGACATGTTCCAGACAGATGAGGAGAGCGGTGCAGGAAATCCCATGTCTCGACTGCTGGTCTTCGCTCATGGCTGTTGCTGTGCTGTCACTGTCTGTTGGAAATGTGAACGGCTGAGACCGGGCTCGCCTCAGTCTACTTCACATCTTTTGGTTCTCAGTGCATCTTGATCTTTTAGACCAAACGTTTTTCCTGGATCCCAGTGAAGCTTGTTCTTAGCTCCAGGCCGAACGTGTTCCTCTGCCAAGCGCTGGATCATCTTTATTTAGGTACCGTCTGACTTTGACAGCCTCTGATCTGTCTCCTGCTAGAAGACTGGAATGAGGATGGCTGTGGCCAAGTCTGGCTGGACCTGGGCATTATCTCAGCTGCAGTGGAGCTCCTCCATGTCCTGCACTCTTTTTTTTTGTTTTAGCACTGTCGCCAAGCAAAGGCTCCAATCCTGCTGTTTAACACAAAGTGCACAAATCTGTAGTATTCAGATGCTCTGTCACTAACCCTGACTTGCCTCAGTGTTTAGCTAACTCAGTGTTTTCCACCTGTAACTCAACTTTTATAACATTTCATGGGGTTAATTTATAGGATATAATAGCATAGAAATCTTGCTTTGCAATTTTACCATTGTACTGCAGAATGTAGATTGTTCTGTGTAGTTTGCAGGAACATTTTGTCTGTTAGAGACGTTATTTAGTTTTTAGCTTTGCATACAAAAGATGTAAGTTTTTATACCAACAACTTTTTGTACTTTTATAAGAGACACATTCAAAGACTATTTTATTATTCTCTTTTTATGTGTCAGTCTGTAGAACATTTTTCAAATATACATGTTGTTTTTAAATATAGTTAAAGAACAGCTTTGTTTGTGTGCTTACAGTAACATTTTTATATCGTTTTTCTCAATAAAGAGCAGCCTGGCTGCATAAAACAACAGACATAAATGAGTCCAGTTTTTCTTTAAGACCCACTTTAATGAAAATTGTGTTTTTGACATGCTGTTGTGGCATTTTTCTGATGGTGGAGGATATTTATAAAGAAAATTAAGTTTAAAATTATAATTCTGAGTATTCAGGAGCAGACATAAAGAAATGCTGTTTGACAAAGACCTCATTTGTGCCAGAGAAAATATGCTGCCTGGACCTCAGGCTCTCCGCTGTGAACTCTTAGAAATAGGGAGGGGACATGGGGCGAAGTTGCTCCACGCCAGCTGTCCTATCACGTACTATCAATTGGACTTGGATTTAATTTTTAAATTCCCCCAAAAAAATGTATTTTTTTTATTGTCAAACAGAACTGAAGAACAGAAGGTGCTGACATTTATAGGTTCCGTTTGCGCTCTTATTCACCTCCTTCCTTTCTTCCCTACTTTGACCCAAAAGCCTCCAAACGGCTGTTGAGGCCTCACTGACAGAGGTCCCTTCCAGAGTAGCAAAGTCTTAAAATAACGTTTGATTTCAAATGGATCTAAAGAATATGTACATTATCAAAGACTGGAAACTGCTTAAAGGACACATTTGGTTTTTTTTGGTAAATCACATTGTTTGATTTTTAAAGAATTCATTTGTATAATAGAGCCAAAAAGTAAAGATTTGTCTCCAACAAACCGGTTACTTCTTCTCTAAGAAGCTCTTCTATCCTCCACTGGTTACCTCTATTAATATCACCTGTTTAAGGTGGTTATCTGTATAAAGACACCTGTCCACACCCTTAACAGTCAGAGTGTAACTTATCCACCACCATGACCAAAGAGCTGTCAAAGGACACCAGAGACAATGGTGTAGACCTGAACCAGACTAGGATGAAGCACTCTACAATAAATAGCACCTTGATGAGAAGAGATCAACAGTAGGAGCAATTATTAGAAAAGGAAGGAATAAAATATCACTATCTCCCTCCACCTGGATCTCCATGAAAGATCTCATCCGGTGGAACAAATGATCTTTAGAACGAGGAAACAGCCCAGAACTACACAAGGGAACCGGGCATTGACCTGAAGAGAGCTGAGACCACAGTAACAAAGGTTATTATGGTAACACACAACGTTGTCATGGGCTCTGTAGGTCCCCCTGCTTAAACCAGCAAATGTCCAGACCTGTCTAAGTCTGGATGATCCAGACGAGGATTGGGAGAGAAGCATGTGCCCAGATGAGATAACATTGGAACTCTTTGGTCTAAACATCATGCGCTGTGTTTGGAGGAGGAAGGATTCTGTGCAGCATCCCAACAACAACACACCCACTGTGAAACATGGGGGTGGAAACATCGTGGTTTGGGACTGCTTTTCTACAAACGGGGACAGAACAACTGATCCTATGAAGAAAAGGATGAAAGGAGTCATATATGATAATATTTATGGTAGTTCATCTTCTTCTTTCATTCATTCATTCATTCATCTTTATTTAACTTAATGTTAATGTGTTTAAACTAAACTTATTAACAATAACTATTTGTTTTAAAAGGCTGCTAGAAGTTTGCAAGTTTATTTGTATAGCACAATTCGTACACAAAGTAATTCAAGGTGCTTCACAAAACAGAAAAATGCATTAAAATCACAATACATCATAGAAATAATCAACATAAAATTTACTTTAAAAGAAAAGAAAAAAAAATTTGAAAACTGATTTAAAAATAAAGGAAGGAAAGGAAAGAAAAGTGCAGATAGGACCTTTCAGTCATATACACGGCTAAACAGAAATGTTTTAAGTCTAGATTTGAACATGAACACAGAAGAGGCCTGTCTTACGACTTCAGGGAGGCTGTTCCAGATTTTTGCTGCAGAATATTGAAACGCTGATTCCCCTTGTTTAGTTCTGACTCTGAGCACCTGCAGGAGGCCGGCCCCTGAGGTCCTCAGAGTACGAGATGGTTCATATGGCACTAACATGTCACAGATGTACTTTGGTGCTCGGCCATGGAGAGACTTGTACACAAGCAGAGCTGCTTTGAAGTCTATTCTTTCAGGTACAGGGAGCCAGTGCAGAGACCTGAGCACAGGACTAATGTGATCATACTTCCTGGTTCTGGTCAGGACTCGAGCAGCAGCATTTTGGATGTACTGAAGCTGTTTTACAGCTCGCTTGGAGAGGCCGGTGAGCAGGCCGTTACAGTAGTCTAACCTACTGGAGACAAATGCATGAATAAGTATCTCCAGGTCTGGCTTTGACACTATGTTTTTGATTTTGGCAATGTTTTTCAGATGATAAAATGCCGCTGATGTTACTGACTTGATATGGCTGTTAAAGTTCAGGTCAGAGTCCATGATTACCCCTAGATTTCTGACTTGATTTGAGGGTTTAAGAGACAGAGAATGAAGGTAGCTGCTGAGACTTTCTCTTTGTTTCTGTGGGCCAAAAATAATAACTTCGGTCTTGTTTGAGTTTAGCTGGAGAAAGTTGTTCTGCATCCACGCACTGATCTGTTGGAGGCAGTGGCTGAGTGAATCCACCGGCCCATATTCACCTGTTGTCAGTGACACATAGATCTGAGTATCATCTGCATAGTTGTGATAAGATATGTTATTACTGCGTATTAACTGCCCTAGTGGCAGCATGTAGAGGTTGAACAGAAGGGGTCCCAGGATCGATCCCTGGGGCACACCACAAGTCAAGGCCATGTAGTCTGAGACACAACTCCCAATTTCAACAAAATATTTCCTGTCTTCTAGATAAGACTTGAGCCAACTTAGGGCAGATCCAGAGATGCCAACCCAGTCTTGGAGTCTGTGCAAAAGGATCCCATGATCAACAGTATCAAAGGCAGCACTCAGGTCTAGCAGGATTAAGACAGTGACTTTGCCATCATCAGTGTTCAGGCGGATGTCGTTGGTTACCTTGATAAGAGCAGTTTCTGTGCTATGATGGGGTCTAAAACCTGACTGGAAAACATCAAATGAATTGTTTAATAAGAGAAAATCAGTGAGCTGTTGGTAGACAACTTTTTCAAGGACTTTTCCTAAAAATGGCAGATTAGAGATAGGTCTGTAATTATTCAGTACAGTGGGATCAAGACCGTTTTTCTTCAGGAGAGGTTTAATGACTGCAGTTTTTAATGCCTCTGGAAATATTCCAGATTGAAGAGACATGTTAACTATTTGAGTAATTGATGGCAACACACTGTTCAGGACAGACTTTAGAAATCTAAAGTTGAAGCTGGGGTAATTATGGTGCCCTGGGGTTCTGTCCTCTTTTCTCATCTACTTCTACCCTCCTCCTCTCCTCTATTCTTGATCATAATTTATCATTTAGTTCTCCATGCCTCTGCCTGGTACAGTGCGATTCATGTATTGTCCCTCTTTCCCTCTCCCGTTCTGGGGAGTGGGAGTGCTTCCAGATTCCAGTTGGCTCATCCGTGCTCCTGTTCCTGACCGTTTACCTCGCCTTTGCTCCTGCTCCTACACCTGGCTGTGGTTCCTGTCTCCAGCTCGACTCGCCCCCCTGACTGTCCCCCCAACTCTGTCTGGATGAAGCTCGTCTGCTGGACTTTTATATATGTAGTTGTAGATTTAGATAAGTGAATTCTTCTCCAAGAGTTCTGGTAAATCACCTCTCCGTCCTGGGGGAGGATCCCTCCTTCATGTGGACACCCCTGAGGTTTCTTCGTTTTTTCCGGAATCTGTTCTTTTAGGAGTTTTTCCTTACCGCGAAGGGGGGTCTAAGGGCAGGGATGCCAGTATAGCATAGTCAGTTTGTTAGTTCATTTTAGTATTTTCCCTTGAACTCTTTGTATTCATGATCCTTTGAGTTCATGTTTTACTTCGAAGCCCATCGAGATGACTGTTTTTGTGATTTTGGGCTAGACAAATAAAATTGAATTGAATTGAATCTTCTGCCGTTTTATCCCTTTCGGGGTCACGGGGCTGCATATATATATGGGCTACCACATATATATATGGTAGTATTTTGCTCAAAACCTCCTTCCATCAGTGAGTTCATTAAAGATGAAACGTGAAACTGATGGATATTCCACCATGACAATTATAACAAATAGGCATCAAAGGAATTGCTACTTAAAAAGCACCTCAAGGTTCTTGGGTGGCCAACAGAGAATCTAATAAGGGAGATGAAAGTCTGTGTTTTCCAGCAACAGTCCCAAAACATCACAGCTCTAGAGAAGATCTGTGTGGAAGAATGGACCAAAATAGCAGCTACGACGTATTCAGACCTGCTTAAGACCTTCAGGAAACCTTTGACCTCTGTCATTGAAAGCAGCGTTACATTACAAAGTATTGAGATGAATTTTTGTTATTTACTAAATCCTTCTTTTCTGCTCCATTATACAAAAAGATTTTTTTAGCAAACAATGAGATTTTCTGTATTATTTTTTTTACCTTCTGTCTTTAACAGTTGAAGTTAGGGGTGTAACAATTAATTGATCTTTCTATCCGGATCGATCGAGGGAACAACGCCAACAGAACAAATACTACTGTATTTGTAGTATTTGTTCTGTTGGCTCTATCTTTGGGACCAACATGATTTTATGCCTTATGTTGCTCACTAGTAGCATTGACAGCCTAAAGTTGGAGCTACCAATCATGATCCAAGGGGCTGTAACCAGTAGCGTCCTTGAGGTCCAGTCATTTTTTGAATTAATTGTCAAAGCATTCCCAGTAGTCTTTTGATGATGATTATGTCATTTTTAGCCAAAATAAAAAAAAAAAGGTTTTCAAAATCATTTTTTATGACATAATATCTGCAGAGCGGCGGCAGGAGTTCGTTAGAAACTTGCCACTGAGTTGTGGGTGGGATTGTTGGATCAGAGTATGCGTCTGCTTTTTTCTCGAGTAGCCTTTGTTTACACTATCTTCCACTAGCTTACAGCCCCTCAGAACCCCAAGCTAACAAACCTACAAAAAAAAGGAAACATATCAGAGCTACCCAGCCGTACAGTTTAGATCCAGATTCCAGCTCAGACGATGACAACAAAGACGTTCATGGATCTATTTGTCTGACGGTGGATGATCAGAATGGAGCAGGCAACAAGAAGCATATGGGCCAACATTTTTAAAACATGTCTTTTCTATATATAAAATAGGCTTTTCTATTGCAGTTTCTACGTCACAACTCAGAGATTTTTCAAACGACATTTTTTCATCTGCTCCTGATTTACTTTGTTTTGCAGTTTTCAGCTTAGTTTTCTTCTTAAATGTCCTCCATCATTAGAAAAATGCCACAAGAACACGGTAAAATACCCAAAAGCATGATTTCCATTGAAGTGGGTCTTTAAATTGGGGGTGGCTGTGAAGCAAGAGCAGCCAACCTCCAGTGGAAAGGTCACAGGTTTAATTCCCCCCTTGCCTACTCTTGAGTCCTTGGGCAAAACACTGAACCCCACATTACTCCTGGTGATTACACTCATAATTAATGAGTAGTATACTTCTGTGACTTGACATGCGTAACAATGTTCTCTGGAATGATGTAAAAATACTTCCTGATATTAAATTAACGAGCAATTATTTTTGGTTTCATGTTGTGTGATGTGTAATCATGATATCTGCAATAGTGTAGGCCTAATATGTCTGGATGATAACCAGTAAGAACTTTACAGTTGTTAGCTGATAAAAAAATCTTCATTTGGACTGCGCATGAAAAAAGTGTAAATAAGTTAAATATATGTGTTCAGATCCGGATCATGGCAACATTCTAATAAGAAGGGGTGAGATTGTATACATTTACTTCTTCTCCCTCTCAAGTCATTACTCAAAGTATTTGTCATTCGATTTCATGGATTCTTTGTTATATCTGTGTACTGTAGGTATTAGTGCAAATATGTCTATTTATGATTAAGAGTAATTAAGTCCAGAAGATAGCATCAGTTTTATTTTGAAGCTACTTTATGAAATGAACGTTTTTTTACTTGGCTACCAAACTTAGTAAATAATATTTAGAACTTTCTTGTCATAAATACTCAAAGTGCATACCAGGAACATGATAATATTGATTTGACCTTCCACAGTCCAGGTTGAGGATGGAAGCTTCTGCTCAGTCCTGCAGGATTCCAGCTCTTGCTGATGTTTAACGCTTGAATGATCCGAGTGTGACTCAGTGGTGGAGTGGGCGCACACATGAGGCCTGAACATACACACAACCCCCACTTTTAAGACCCCCACTGATTGTTATTGTTTCCACACAGGCTTTGCAGGCATCACATAAGGACCGTGTGTCTCCTAAGCTTTAACAGATACATTTAAAAAAAAAAATCAACATGAAAAAATGTAACTTTAATTGTATTTTAACATGAGTAACAGAAGCGTGGATTGAGAAATCAGTCAAATGTGTGAACGCTGGCAGCTCTAGTGAGGTTACTTTGATGTTCACTGTTCTGATGAGAAAGGTTTGCTCCTTCCCTTCAGGGACTATAGTTATTTCTGTGTCCACAGCTTTTTGGATCAGAAATAGGCTGGATTCAGAAAAAGTCATAACAGGTTTATGAAACAGTACTTCAACAGGAAGAAGTGGAAGGCTTTGGACTTTTAGCTAGTATTCTGACACTAGTGATTTTCGAGGTCTTTTAAAGCACTTTACGTGTAATACACTTTTTTCCTAGAGAATTTCCTCTCACTCATCCACTAAATTCTTCTCCCTACCACCAGATGCCATCTCGCGTTCGCTGTTTTGGAGGCCCATCCTGCGCCTACTGCGCATGTGCAAATGCACATTACGTATGAAGTAGGTTCCTACGCTTCGTACAGAGACTTCTAGCTATTGGAGCCTTTAAAAGACGAACACCTATGAAAAATTGAAAATGTACCTAAGTGTAAACATAGTTTTATTACAATGGTATTACTATGATTTAGATTTGTTTTTGCGTTGCTTTGTGACGCTATTCCGCCTCTTAATATATCGTTTCTGGATTTGAACTGAACTATTGTCATAAAGATGAATTGTGTTGTCCGCTAAGGCTAACTGCTAGCCCAAATGGCTAACAGTTTCGAGAGAAGAAGCGGCTAACTGTCGCTTAGCTGGCCGAGTTAAGTAAACATGCACCGATGAGTGACAGCAGTCACCGTTAGGAGGGAATATTTAATGACGTTCACAGTCCTGATCACGAACATGAGCCTCGCTCTCATCTGTTGTGATGTGAAGCGCTGAATGCAGGTCAAAGACGTAATCACGAATCTAGGCAGGAAGCGCGGGGCTGGCGGGATGCTGGGGGTGGGAGTGGGGGTGTTGGATCTGTTGTTTGGACCTTTTCACGGCATTCGGAGGAAGACAGCGGGGTGAGTAGACCACGATCACCTTACAACTTTGACTAGACCTCTAGAAAGTTTGACTAGAGACCCAACTTTCTCTGGATTTTTGGTTCTCGCGGTTTATCGCGGCGTTTGTGAGGCGGCGAAGCGCCGTCACCAAAGCACGAGGCTTTCACACTCACGGTTTTATTTGCATTCTTTTGTTTCTTTGTTTAAATGAGATCGTTTGAATAGAAAGTAGCACACTTGCGCTAAGTAATGTAAACAAAACTAACCAGCTTCTTTTTGACCTTTTTTAACTTTAAAACTGGTTTCCTATTTTCCTTTTCAGTTTTGAGTCGTAAATTGTTGTTGTTTTTCTCAGCACCCTAACACAGCAGACTGTTTTTACATTTGTGAAAAACACTTATGGCGAACGGGACTAAAGTTGCAGTGAAGTCCGTCACTCGTAAGGTCGGGGATCAACGAGTTGTTTTACGCATCAGCGCCATTTTTACACCGACCTTTTTTTAAATCCCTTCTTTTTAAATCAGCATCGGACTATTTTGTCGGTTGGTAACCGACCAATGATTGCAAAGCAGGAAGTCACGTGTTTTCACGCGATTGTTCTCGATATCGTGGTCTAAAACGTTAGCGTCTCCGTCTTTGTAAATGCACATCTAAAGTTTTTCTTTTTAACCCGTGTATAAAGTGTGACTGTATCAAAATTCAACCAATACTCACTAATAAACACAATTTCCTGGAAGTCTGCGAAAAACAAGTTGTACATCGATGCTCACTCGGTTGGCGAATATAGACCACAATGCATTGCGTTTGAACGATTTGTTCAATCGATAGGAGGGGGGGGGGGGGGTTTAATTGTTTTAATTTTATTTATTTTTTAATTTTAAACCATCTACGTTTTCATCATCAGAAACCAATAGATATATAAATGGAAAATGTCATTATTAGCACATATTTACGCCCGGCCAGCACAAAAACGAATGAATATTCATAATGTTGTCCACAGCCAGAACCAGAACCATGCAATAATAGTTCCGTGCAAATAGTCACTCCCTATATAAAACATTCTCTCTGTGAAATGTTTTTACACTTACTGGGTTTTTACTTCCACAAATGGGTGAAATTGCAGATGTGCAGTTTAATTCATCTGAAGGACAAACTCCTTCAAGAGCGGATAAAGTGCTTCTTAACTAATGCTCGTATGGGAAAATTGAATATATCACCAAAGCTAAAATGGAAAATGGTGTAATTGTAGCGCTCTCTTACCAATCTTGAAGACCCAAAACACCTTCACCCATGCACACACACACACGTACACACACATTGGCACACACTGATCTCAACAAGATTTCCTGCAATACTTTCATTGCTGACTAAATACTAGAGACATGCTGATCTTTCCGGTGGGTTGAATAAAGCATCGGTTCAGAGAGGAAGTTCACCTCTTACCACTTGTTTTTGTCCAAATGATGAAGCAAAAGGTTGTTTTAAAGAAGCCGGCGCAGTGATACAAAACATTTAAGCTAGCTGGCCGGAACTTCTTTTTTCACCCTGTGGTATATCACTTTTTAACGCACACTCAGCAGCCAATCAGAACCGAGTATTCACCCGGACCGTGGTATAGGCATAGTTCGTTAGTTTGTTATGTTCAATAATGACAATGAGCTTTTGCTGATGAATGTTTTTACATATTTAACTTTAATTAGAGACTGGGAAAGAAGCTTCGAAAATCTATATTGGTACTTGAGGACTTGTGTGTTTGTGTGTGCATGCGTGTGTGTCAGTAAAGTGACCATGAATTTTCCTTTTTTCCTCAGGTCAACATGGATGAGAAACCAGAAGGAGAACCAACTGAAGCCCACTCTGTTGTGGCAGAGGACTGTCTGGGCAATAAAGAAAATGTCATAGAACTGTCATCAGAAGACGAGGATTGTTTACTTTATGTTTCTGGGCAGCAGAAAGCCAAACAAGCAAACGGGAAATATGAGAGAAGCCTGAAAGAGGAGCCTGCAGAAGAGTACCAGGCAACTCAGAAGAGCGGTGGCTGCAGCTGTAATGTTGCAAATGTCCTCAGTTTAGCAGTTTTTCAAAATGAAGGGGCAATGCGTCTGAAAGAAATCCTCCAGGCTGTGTCTTCTGCACCTTTTTGCCTGTACTTGTATGTTGGGGTAAAGCTGGAAAAGGAAGAGGACACCAGCTTTGTGCTGATTGGTTATTTTGATCAGAGTTTGGGAAAGAGTGTGGTGAGACCACTCAAGACTCTGCAGCTAAGTGTGGATGCAACTGACCCACAAACATCCACACCCATTCATGGGGTGAGACCAGAGGATTCGGATGCACGGCTTCTGATTAAAGCATTGAAGGACCTTAACCTTCCCCTGTCCAACCTCTCGATGTTTTACTGTTCTACTCCACACCCCAGTGTTAGCCACGTGTTCGTATCCCAGCTTCAAGCCTTCAACTCAAAGTTAATCTCGCTCTGTGGCATCCCCGGGATGGCGGAAAGAGCCTGCCTCGCTGGACTCACAGCTTCCTTTGGGTGTGTGGTCGACCTGGTGAAAGAGATCCACCACTACTACTCCACCTGCCTGTCCGTTAATGACACCCTGAAAGAGGTGTTTGCTGGTGTGGAGTCTGTTGATCCTTTCCATCCTGGTTCAGAAAGGTCTTCATTTATTATCCGCACGGTGCAGAAGATGGTTAGCTGCTGGCAGGACTTGGTGGAATATTTCAAGTCACTGGCGAACACGGAAGACACCAAGGGGATTAAGACCCTACTAATGGACGATGAAACCCATCTACGTTTCCTGTTCCTGGCAGAGACTTTAGAGCCTCTCCGAGGTCTTCACGAGCTGCAGATGTCAGGAAATGCAGACTTGGCTGTTGAGTTCCAGCTGACAGCTCTGATTGTTAAATCCTACGCAGCCAGCATCTTACAGCCATCTGCGGCAGAGCGTTTTCTTAGGAGACGAGACGCGTGTCTGCTTGATGATGAGACCCAGCTCCTTCCTCTAGCTCAGGTGAGAGTTGGCTCTCATGTCATTGAGTTAATGGAAGGTGGGAGCAAGAGTTTCATCATGAAAAACGCACAGACCTTCTACAAAGCAGCTCTTTGGAGTTTGGTGAAGAGCCTACCCGAGCAACTTGGGGACACGTCTCTACGAAACATTGAACACCTGCTCAAAGACCCGCAAAACACGACTGTAAGTGGCTGTTACTTCTGATACTTTCATTTGTTAAAAGATGCTAAAAAGCATGCTTTGCCAAGTTGATTTCCAAGTAAAGGCAACATTTTATGGACCATACTGGAAACAAAATAATAGCTGACTGGTTCAAGTGAATCTGTATCTTTTAGTGTTATTATTATGACTAACAGTATGGTAAGGTTTAGTTTTGTGGCACATAAAAAAAATAAACAGGTCAAAGATGTCCCTCATAAAATGTTGGAGCTTAAGTTTTAAGCTACGTACTCATCAGGCATGTGTTGCGCGTTCAAGTACATGCTAAACGGGTGTTGGCATGTGGTGTCCACACTGACCAGAGCTACCTGATACGCAGTGACGTGCGGTGAGGTTAATGGCTGGTGAGGCACTGACGTCATCAGTCAGATTTACAAACATATGAACCATACTGAGTAACTTATTCACATATTTAAATGACAGCAGTTTTGTTTAAAATATCATTTCAACGTGTTTTTTTTCATATACAAACTGCAGCATAGAAAAAAGCACAAACGTTATTATCGTCTTACCTTTACTAGTAAATAAAGTCCATACGCCGCTCCTTCTGAAGAAAATGACTTGCCGCTTGCTATCACTTATTCTATTGTTTTTTAGCGTCATAATCTCAGGGCCCACCGGCGCCCCCTAACATGAGGCACGAGAACTGCTGGCCTCACCCAGTGGCTTTTTTGCCGGCGTTTACCGCTCAGCACAAGAAAGACGTCCCTCACATACAGTTATTTATAAAAACAAACACTGTACATCATATACATCTGCTAAATTATGTAAACTCAGCTCATATAGTACAAGTGATTGAACCGACATACAGAGAGACAGCAGTACCGTCTGACTGCATAGGTATTGCGCAATCCAAGGTGAGGCTCAGCGGGCTGGTGCCTCATCGCACGTCACTTAGTATCTGAACGGCAAATGCGGAAATTAAGCGATTTTGAAAAGAAAAAACACCCAAAAATGGTACATTTAAATGGAAAATGACTGCAAAGCACAAGCCTCACCTGCCTCTCCTGATTGCATGTCACTGCTGATACCAGTGCATGTACTCACAGTTGGTAGAGGCTTGGTGTAAACTGTCAAAGCGGTGCAGATCTCAGGAATTCTGCACAAGGGTTTTTCTGACACAGCTGTGTTTTCCGATAAATGAAAGACATTGTGTCAAATTGTTCAGGGCGAACACACAAAGGCAGCTTTTTCTTTATTCAACTCCACTGCAGCGGTGTGATGCTTCTGAAAGTTCAGTGCTTTCTAATTCACCGATGCAACTGTGCCACCAACCAACCATGAAACCAGACACACAGAATTCACACACTGGTCTTAACTAGTAAATGAAGTTGATGCGCCTCTCCTTCTGGACAAACTTTATTAACAACTACCAAAGAACAAACAGGAGCTCATGAGCGCCCTCTACATTCAAGCAGAGCTACTTGCCGCCTCCCCCTGTGTGTTTTTCAGTGCAGCTTTATGTCAAAGCCAGACTCCAAATAAACAATAGAGAAATGGTTAATAAAAACATGAAGTGTTAAATGCAAAGTGAGAACATGCAGCAAAGATATGTAATATATATTAAGTGGCTCTAAATGCATCCTATGCATTCATTGGGGCTGGTTGTTCTTAGCGATTAGATGAGGGGTTTACTCATCCAGAGAGAGCTCAGAGTAGAGCTGCTGCTGCTCCACGACAAGAGGAGCATGTTCAGGTGGCTCGGGCATCTAGATGCCTCCTGGACGCCTCCCTGGGGAGGTGTTCTGGGTGTGTCCCACTGGGCAGGGGCCCAAGGGAAGACCCAGGAGACGCTGGAGAGACTACGTCTAGGAACACTTCAGAATCTCCACTTCCTCCTCCAGAGGAGCCGGGAAGAGGTGAGTCTGGGCGTCTTTGCTCAGACTTCTGCCTTTGTGATCTGGTCACGGATAAACGGAATAAAATGGACGGATGGACAATGTATGAAAATCTGTTAGCATGCCCTAAGTAAGCTAAAGGTACGCGCTCAACCCTGACTGTAAGGGAATCCTTCCACCTACTCTGTAAATGAGCCAATATGCACAAATACAGAGATTTGATCGTAAAAATGATTACAATTATCTAAAAGCACACAGAAATGTTCCACATGGCTGTGCGATTAATGCAAATAATTATTTAAAGATGAATATGCATCAGCTGATGAGCTCAGATTCAGACACTTATACTGTTCCTTGCAGAGGTGAATGCCTCACTGTCATTTTCCTCTGGCGGAAAATCGCTATTTCAGAATTAATCATGTCAAATGCAGTTTTAAAAATCCTCCTTGTGTTCTCCTCTCAGTCATCTAAAGCTTTTGCTAGAGCAGTTCCAGCGTCATGACGTGATGTGCTGATTCTCCTGCCTCTCCAGCAGGACCCTCACTCGTACTGCCAAATGCTGTCAGAACTGGGCGTTCATGTGGACCAGTGTCCCACCACCTCTGCTGAAGAGGACCAGCTGACGTCAGAGTACGTCTCTTTCATGCAGACACTAAAGAAAAGCCACTGTGTGAATGGAGGCGATTATTCCTGGACTAAGGTGAATACTTATAACCAGATCCATTCCCTCTGCTTCTTCCAACAACAGTACTCGTGTCTTCACTTTAGAACATAGAAAGCTGTACTCGTAGTTTTCAGGCTAGCATCACATTTTGTCCACTTAAAATGTCGTAAACTCTTCTTTGAAAGACAAACAATGATGTTCTTTCATCATTTCAAAGTAATGATTTTTGTTACATTTTTATTTAACATTTTAAAATAAATCTGTATTTAGTCATAAACGTCCGTTTGGCTGAAATGAAGAAGAATCTTCTGTGTCACAGTTTGAGTCTTCATCACTTGAGTTAATGTCATTGTGTTTTCTCTGATTGATTCTGTATTGCTGGGAAATGGGAATGAGAAGAGCTCTGTTTCCTGTGTCCAGATGTTGCACAGCCTGAAACCATCTAGTGCTCTGCACCGATTCCTCCTGACCCTCCTGGCTCTGCCTGCCTCTCTGGACTCCAGCAAAGTGTTGGCTAAGGTGAGGAGGAAAATCTGTGCATGTTCACATGACTATTGCTGGGTATCAGTCCAAAATGTTTGATAGAAAGGCCAAAAGTAATGCCTTGAATGTCATATCGGTTCCATTTTTAATGTAGATTTGTGAACAAAACGAGTCTCTGACATTCTATACCACTATTTCAAAGTGTGAGCTATTTGTCTTCAACAGCCCACTGACTTGACTAGAAGATTCTCTTAGGTCGGGGTACTGAACCCCAGCTACCAGATGTTCTCCTCCACATCTGTCTGTGAGTCACTCTTCCTGCAGGTTAGGATGCTTGCATCAAAACGAGCCAGTGAGACAAGGAAAGGAACAAAAAGCTGCTTTTGACAGATGAAAGTGGTTCTTACTTAAAAACGGATTCACTGTAACAGCCCAGCCTGCTCTGTTCTGCGGGATGTGCAGCTAACAGCTCTCTGTTACAAGGATGCTGCTAATAAAGCTGCATACGACCCAAAAACATGGCCTGAAGAGAGAACTGGCCCATCAACCTCTGAAAGGGGACATAAAAAAGAAGCATTCCCACCAAAAAAGGCTCTTCATGCCAGGCTCTGCCACGGAGACGGAACAGGTGACCGTCCAGTGGAATGTGCTGTGTAGCATCCTTCACCAGAAACCAACCAGTCTGGTTTCTGGAATAGAAGTCAACAAAGTATTTGCTTCAACTTATCTTTGATGAAATGAGTCAGAAAATCAATCAGTTTCTTCTAAATTCAAGGGGGGTTTTACTCTTACTAGCATCCATGCACTCATTCCAAGGAGAATTATAGGAGTTAGATCTAGAAAATGAAGGCTCAAAAGTTAGGAGAGTGAATGGCGAGCAGAGAGGCCGGCGGTTTACAGCAGGTTACGGCCCCCGACGGTTAAGTCATTGAAAAGCACTGATGGGATTTGTGTTTCTGTATCTGTGTGGTACTCTGATGGGATGATGTGTCTTCCTGTTTGGACCATTTCTTGTTTGTCTTCAGGAAACTATTGGCATAACTAGTCTTGTAATGAATCAAACTAAAGCAGTTCTTCTTAGTTAGGCTGTTTATTTATCAAAAAACATTACTTACTTAACAAAAATCATTGCTGGTCCACATATGCCTATAAAAGCACCTGAAGCAGGTGTAAACTCTTAACTTCTTCAACTTTTTTTTAATTAAAGAAAAAAACAAGTAGAGGCATGAAACTATAGGAGATCGCCTAACTTTTTTACTTGCTTGAGTTTTTGATTTCCAGCTCTGTCATTTTGAGTAACTTTTGTTTCTATGTTGAATGACTTGCTCCAGATATTCAGGCTTGATACTGAATGGAACCTCTATGCACGTACTTCGCTTTTGCTGCTTTTTCACCAAAAGCATTGAATTTCTGTATTGTAAGCAATATTCCTACTAAGGTCTACGTCCGTAAAATTTGTTTCTGTTGCACTGTGTGCAGTTGAAACAGTAAGAATGTAGATGAAGCTGCTTATAAAACATATTTGACTCAGAGAGACAAATGTCAAGTTCACATTTTAGCACTGAACCACAGCACTCTGCTGGAGGCAAAAGGAAACGGTAAAGATGTCTGACTGTTGTTAAAAGGTGTCGAAGAGCACCAAGTGTCCACATGTCAGCCACCTAAGCCCCAAAGCCACCCCTGACCCTGGAAGGTCTGGAAGAAGAGCCGCTACCGTCCAACGGAACCGCTGCGGCAGGAACAGAGTGAAGCTAAATGATGGGAGTTCTTCGGACGACGATGGCAACAGCACATCCAGGTCTGTGCGGTGGCAGGCTGGAAGGCAGTACGACAGCATTGACATGGACGAGTACACAGACCACTCCTCTGGTAAGCTGTGGGCACGTGTGGATTCACTGCAGACCTTTGCCATCAGCAGCAGTAACCGGTGCGTGTGTGTTCCGTCTTCTCCAGACGTCATTGACGTGACAGAGGAGTCCTTCATCTCTGAGCCCTGCAGAACCAGCAGAAACAAATGTAAGCCACGCTCTTCCTCCTCACTTGCATTCATTTAAAACATCTTGCTGCAAGTGGTTGACGAAAAGATTCTGGTTCAAATCCCAGCAGCTGGGTCCTTTCTGTGAGGAGTTTGCAGATCGTCCTGGAGCATGTGTAGGTTTTTCTCCGGGGACTGTGGTTTTAAAAACATGCTCCACGGGTTCATCGTTGATTCTAAATTGTTTCTTAGATGTGAATGCCAGTGTAGCTATCTGTGTGGCATTGTGATGGATGTAGGCTTCACCATCACTTTGTCCCTGAATGGGACCGAGTGGCTAAAGAAATGGGATGAATGAATATTTTTCATGATTTTCTTCAAATTTCCTTCATTTCTGTAAGGTATATAAAGATAACGTGTGTGTGTACCTCTACAACATTTCATTATACTGTCAATGTGAAGCTACTGACACATCAAGGATGTGACACGCGTTCAAGTAAACGTGGGTTCTTAAACGCAACTTCTTTTTGTTTTTCTGCTGTTTACTAGCGCATGTAGAGTTGGAAGAGGCTTGGTTCAAATCTCAGGAATCTCGCTCCAGGCGTTTTCTTTTACAGGTCGATTCCAATAAATGGAAGACTTGGTGTCAAAGAATTCCGTCTGGGCACAAACCACAATTATTCATTTGGCCTTTCTGATCAATTTACTTGCAGCTGCCCCTTCTATGATTTAAAAAAGATGCTACTATACGGCATTACCAAATCCAAGTCCCTGATTGGTCACAGTTTGACCTGGTTTCCAACGCATGTTCAATGGCCACACGCTTTTGTACATAGAACCCAAAAGTCGTGGGTTTATGGTGCATCGTCCTCAACAGAACTAATAGGTTCACTTTAAATTATATGCACTGGTATACAACTGTTACTCAACAGTTAGGAACTTTATTTATCTCAACTTGGAAAAAATTAATGTCGATAGCCCAAAACTGATATTCCAAACCATAAAAAAAAAAGTCCTTATTAAACCATTTTAGTTTTTTAACAAGACTGATGTTACACCCCTAGGTACCCCTAGGGGGGCACAACATAAAAAAGTAATGTTTTGGCTACCAAATTTAAATTAAACACACCAAACAAATGTCTCCATACAAAAGTATAATACATTTATTTACAAATAAATAAACAATAACTAAAAGTGAAGCAAAAAGGCTTCAGGTTAAACCCAGGCCAAAATAACAAACAAAACCCCACCAAACTGAAACATGTCATCTTAGCTGTAAATGAAAGAAAAGGGAAATCAGTGACAAACACTAACCTCCCTAACCTAACAAACAGGAGAAAAACATGTACTAAAGTAAATGGCAGTTCACCCCTACAGCTTCACATAACATAACTATAAACCAAAAGACTAAACAGAGTGGGCACAAAACTACGAAGAACTACAAAACAAAGTGCAGCAACAACTAAACAGGTGGTGAAGTCACAAACAACATGGAGAAGAGGGCCAAGCTGCAATGGAGACTGTTGCTGCAAGGCTCACTTCTCACCGGCTGGAGGTCCAAGAGGTGGTTTTAAAGGCTGCCTCCACCAGCTTGTCCAATGGGAGGCCACACCCTTTCCACTACACCTGAAAATAATCAGACACAAACACAAAGATGCACAAGAACACAAAATCCCACTCTGATACAGAAATACAGAACTAAACAAAACCAAATACGGCCACAGCCGTAACACTAAGCATATACGAGAACTGGACCAGTCAGTGTGACGTCACTCACAGAAAAAGACTTCTGATTGGTCAGTTTATAATTTGAATAACTTACACTACAGAAAAAATATGGAGTAAATACTCGAGGATAGTCAATGTTTAAAAAAGGTTTCAGGTCCAGGATGGTTCTTCTGACCAATAGAAGGACTGAGTACCGGCTGTTTATTTCTCTATAGAAGTCTATGGGGTTTTGGATACTTGGAGCCAGCAGGTACTTCCTGTTTGGAACGTGAGGGGGGGGTCACTCTGGGAGATGCCACAGATGTGGGGCTTGTTGAGTGTTTGACACTGTTCCGTTAGCCAGGATATTGGGGATGAAGAGAAGGTTCTCTTCATCTTCTGGTCAGGGAATGAGTTATTTGTTGTTAACTCGCTTAGGTTGACAGTAGGAACACTTTTGATAACTACACAACTGTTCCTTAGAAAAGTACTGATATTTTTGATTAAAGCTGGGGTTTATTTCTTGTATCAAAAATCCAATAATCAATAATACTTCCATAAATTAATCATTTATATATATATATACACCGTTTCAGTTTCAACCATTGGAATAAGGACTTTCCTTAACCACTGCTTCCATTCCATGTCTGTTTTTCAGGGGAGGTTAACAAACGGGGGGAGCTGGTGCTTGTTGTGACGAGTGATGAGGAGGATTTGAGCTCAGAAGCGTCTCAGGTAACTTTCACTCAACATGTGTTTGTTTAAAAAGTTGGTTTACACATCCTATTGATGATTTCTTGGTCATTTGTGAATACAAATGATAACACTTTTTTTTTTTTTACTCATGGTTGAGTGAAGCCATTTGTTGTCCACTCTTTTTAAATCTTAATGACAACGGAAACTTCCCAAATGATCTCAATGAAAACTTTACACACCCAGTGCTTAATGAATTTAACCCTTTGACGCAGATAACAGCTTTTCATTGTGGATGAGGTTCTTTATTTTCTCTGATGGTAAAGCCGCCCATTATTCTTGACCAAAACCCTCTATTTCCTTTAAACTCAAGGTGACTGTGGTATTAAGGTTAGGAGGCTGAGATGGTCACTACAGAACCTTCACCTCATTCTGGTGCTACCAACCACAGCTGGACTTGGACTTGTGTTTTGGATTCTTCTCATGATGGAATGTCCTGGCTGATGAGTGAAAATTGTCCTCCAGTACTTTCTGCGTCATGCCACCAATTCTTCTGTGTCTTTGTAGTTCGCACAGAACATATACCCCAAAACGTCAGTGGCCTGCCTCTGTGTTTCACTGTGGGAATGGTGTTCTGTTCATCATAGGCCCTATTGATTCCTTCACAAATGCAGTCTTTATAGTTGTGGCCAAAAAAGTTCCATTTTGGTCACATTGCTCCAAATTCCTTTGGTCCAGAAGTTTTGAAGCTCGTCTCTGTGTTGTTTGGAATAAGTGGGCTGCTTTGTGTCATTTGCGTTGTAATGGCTTTCTGCTGGTGACTCAACCATGCAGCCCATTTTCCTTCAAGTGGCTCCTTACTGTGCATCTTTTTGAAAACTCTGAACAAGGGGGTAGAATGGATCACAAAACCTACGGTTCCGATCAATTTTTGGATCAGTAAAGAGAAAAAAATCAGGACAAAATAAGAAGTTAAAGCTATCTTTTTTTGAAGACATACATATATATATATATAAAATAAAGCATATACCTACTGATTGGCATTATTATTTTTTGGATATCTTTTTAAATCCCTCTCCTGTTTTATACTTTTTACCATAGATCCTTTGACAGGTGAGGATGGTTACCTTTAGCTGCCATTCAAGCACTTTTGTATCACCTTGTGTGCATGTTATCAGGTCAAAGTCACAGAAATGTGTACATTTTAGATTGCTGAGAAGTTTCTGCTGTCATTAAAAAGAGTAAACACAGTTGTTTGACAGTAAAAGCTTCGCTTAACCACTAAAGTCTTAATGGCGTGGACTCGTACCAGTGCTGGAGGTTTTTTTGGTTGTCTGGGCTCGTTGGGGATCGCAGAGAGGAGCGGCTGCATCTTACGTGGAGTACAGGTGTGTCTGGCAGTGACCCTGAAGCTAGTCACTAGGCCCGCACAATAAATCGCAAATTTATCGTTATCGTGATATCAAGATGTGCAATATGCATATCGCAAAAGACGGCGAAAATCTCAATAAATGGTTACTTTAAATGTGCTAAAACAAACTTTTAGCAGCTTGAAGTATTTAGCTAATCAAATAATTCCATTTCTGCATTTGACCAATCGGATGAAGCTGTTTAATGTTAGATGTTCGCAGCCCATGTAGACTAGTTTCATTCAATTCATTAAAGGTGCCGGTATGTTGACTCTTACTTAAATTAAACTGTAGCAGGGAAATGGAAATGATGTTTTTGGTTGTTTTGCTATTTGTTCATGTATCGCAAGTTATATCGTCATCGCAATATTGATCACTGATATCGCAGATCGCGAGTTTTCCTCATATCGTGCAGCCCTACTCGTGACCTTAAGTCATGAAAATGGAACGTAGGATTGTTTTGCGTGTGTTATGTGTATCGTGAAGCATTTGTAAGGCCAAATGAAAGTTTCATGCTCCTTTGATGTACTGGTGATGTTGTCATGCGCTGCGCCACACTCTAGTCTAGGGGTGGGCAAACTACGGCTCAGGCTCCATGCGCTTTTTAATACTATTTAATCTGGCGTAATAAAGTGGAATGCATTAATGCATATTGATAATTCTTAATTTCTAGTGTCTCGCCATAAATGTACCTTTTGTTTAATTGCAGAAAGCCACCCTGCATTGATGTGGTGTTGGAAAATGTTTGTTTTTTCTGTCATTCATTTGTGTTTTCTGAGTCAGACTGTCATTTTTCCGATCATTCCAACACCACGTGAACATAGCACTCCCTTTGCTGCTGGGGTTCAAGAAAAGCTCAGCGCTTCTGACCGTCACAGATAACCACAGACCCACTGGGCTTCCAACAGCCTGCTTACATGATAGAGAACAACAAGAGAACGTAGAAGTCCATGCTCCTGATGCGTCTGCAGGGGGATCTGGTGTGGGGGCTGATTGAGGGCTTCTCCCCCTGGCCGGGGGTCGTCATTCCTACCAGAGGAGAACAGCAGCTTCCGGGGAAGAGGATGGTGGAGTGGTACGGCCAGAAGATGACCTCTCAGGTAGAAGACCCTATCATTTACAGTTTCAAAGCCATTTTTTACGGTCTGTGCTGGATGTGTCTTTTGGTGAAAATGTTTTATCAACGTTTCTCCTGGTTTTGACTATTTTTAAATCTCCGCCCTGCAAGAACCAAAGCTTTTGCCAGATTTTAAGGATAGTTTCGTCTGTGGAATATGTTTACTGGTTATGTTTTTGAGCTTTATTTCATACCAATGTAAACTTACTTGATCTCACTTTTTAAATAGTTAATTCTGCTTTTAGATCACTCTGCAAAATCTGAAACCGTTTGCAGCCTTCAGCCAACACTTCTGTCCCAACTCCTACGCCACCCTCATCACCTACAGAGAGGCCATCTTCTCATCCCTGCAGGTCTTTGCACAGCTTATCCCAGAAATGAACCAAAACTTTGAGGCAGTGTGTTGACTCTTTTCATGACTTGTATGAGTGAATTGAACTGTGGATATTGGTTGTAAGAAGATAAACGGAGACGAAAAAGCTTTGAGCTTATCCATAACCGTCCTGTCCCTCAGGAGGCAGCTCTGCGCTGTAAGAAGCAGTTTTCTGTTCCTCTGAAGGAGAGAGAAAAGCTGCTGAAACAGATGCTGGACTGGGCAGAAGAAGGCTTCCAGCCCACTGGACCAGATGGATTCAAACCCGCAACTGTAGATGATGGTATGAACATGATAATTAGTGGTACACGAATGAAATCTAGTACTTGGATTCATCAATGATAGATTTAATGAATTCTACTGCGAGTTGTAGTCAAAGCCAGACTTGGGAACCAATTGATGGTTTGACCCTGCAGCCCCTGATGTTGACTGTCAAGCATGGAATGTGAGTTTGTGGATTCAGACCACACTCTTCCAATCTGAGCAGACTCTCCTCTACTTTCACAATCACATTGTGTCTGGACTGTGTCCATATATTGATATGGATATGATTTTAGCACTCTGTCTTTTTTAAAGGCAACTCCTAAACCTCATCGGTTTACAGTCACAGAGTTCATCTGTCAGCTCACCTCACTAAACAGAATCCAGGCAATGCAGAGATCCAGAGAAAGTTCTGACCTTATTGTACTGGAAGACAGATGTTGGGATGTGTTGGTCTTTACGTCTAACAGTGCTTTGGACGATGCATTAGTCAAAGTGTCTGTGAAGATAATTTATTCATGACAGAACTTTTATGCTTTTTTATTTGCAGTAGGACTAAATGTTGACTCTGACCCCATCTTTTGTCAGGGTTTATTAATGACAGCACCAGACCAAAGGCGAAGAAGAAACTCTTCCATCAAGCCTCTCCTCCCTCAAACATCCCCAGCCAGAGAAAAAAGAATCCTTTCCAGGCCAGAATAAGTGAAGTGACGCTCTCTTTAAACCAACTGTCATGTCAACTAACTCCAGACTCCTCTCACGCCAAAGATGTCAGTCATGAGGAACTTGATGTAGTGGTAAAAAGGTCTGCTGCTGTGCTGAAGCAGAAGAGAAACCAAAGAGGATGGACCAAGGTGGTGGCAAGACGAGGGGAGGGAGCATGGGAGGAGGAGAAAGTGGAGCTCCCAAAAGGATGGGAAGCAAGGAAAAGTGGATGGGGTAAGAAGAGGGCTATAGAGAAGGCTTACAAGAAGACGAGCAGCCTCCTTGAAGGATTTGATGATGACATGTCGCCGGACTTCATGCCACAGCGGAAAAGGAATTATGCCAAGGCTTACAACAAGGTCAGCCAGGCAGCCAGCGTCTACCATCAACCTAACCAGAAACTCAGAGGTAAGGAGCTAAATAATATTCTGTCCATCCACCCACCCATCTATCCACCCGTCCATACATCCATCATCCATGCATCCATCCATCCATCCATCCATCCATCCATCCATCCATCCATCCATCCATCCATCCATCTATCCATGTCAGTGTGTATTGTCATACACTTGTGTGTATGTAGAAAACTGAACTGGAAGGCATATAAGACACAAGGTAGTGTTGCATATCAAAAGAAACTGCTCATTCCTCTGGGGGAGTACAAAGGCAGGATTGCAGCAATGTTTTGTGTATCTTGCAGACAAATTAGAATTTTTGTTTGTCAGCAACACAGTGTTTTCCAAGAACAGACTTGCTAGGGCTGTGGATCAACCACGAGTCTGACAATTGGTAATATAGATATATAATTTACAAATATGTTAATTTTTTTCATTATTGCAGGAAATTGATCACAAGATTTGTGTTATATTCCTAAATTCATATTCATCATCCTTTTTAATCCATCTTATTTTTTTATTCTAATCTTTTAAAAATCTTTTCAATATATTTAAAACAAATACGTTTTTCTGGACTTCTGGACAATAAAATAAACTTTAGTCTTATTATTTTTAAACTATGAAAAAACATGTGATAGCTTTACTTTGAAAAGAAAATCCAACATTATCAGCATGTCAGAGTGACAGTTACATTGTCTCAAGTGTATCTTTACTACACTCCATTAGATTTAGGAAGATTCCGGATCAGTGATCTTGGGCATCGCAAAGTTTATTCTCTTATTTATGACAACATGGTGAAAACAACTAAAACCAATAACATGAATCCTCAGGGAATCTCATTTTTTAAAGTTAGTTTGCAAATCTCTGTTTAATTCTAGCAATTGAATTTTTGTGAACATATGAATAATCCATCTTTTTGCCATCATATCCTGACTTTCCTGTACTGTGTCAAACTTTTATAGATGTTCTTTGTGGAGGCAACATTTTGCTGTTTTATTTTCTTTGATGATTGTTTTTTTAAATATATATTTTAAATATGATCTGAGCATAAATAATGTCAGGCATTAAACGAATGATTAATAAAATGAAGCAGAAGAATAACAATCGTATAACCTTACAAACATCTGACTTTGAATACATATTTTTAGGGTTAATTTTCTGAAGAGATGAGGAAGGTGGAGGATTTGAAGTCCAAAGGAATGGAGAGAGTGGGAAAGAAGTGAAGAAGAGAGTCCAGGCAGGTTGGAATTGGTTTGAGAAAAGTGTCCGGTGTGAAAGAAGATTTTCAGCTCAAATGAAAGAAAAAGTGTAGAAAAGTGTGAAGAGAGCAGCCATATTGTTTTGCCCAGAGACACTGAGGAAAAGACAGAAAGCAGAGCTGCAGGAAGCAGAGATGAAGATGCTGAGGTCCTCTTTGGGAGGAACCAGAATGGATCAGGAATGAGGACATCAGGGGAGCAGATCATGGTAGAGGTTTTGGAGATAAAGTGAGAGAGGAATGAGATGGTTCAGACATGTCCAGAGGACAGACGGTGACTCTATTGATGGAAGGATGCTGAGTCTAGAGCTGCCAGAGGTCTAGAGGAAGACCAAAGAGGAGGTTTCTGGATGCAGTGAAGGTAGCTGCTGTTACAGGATGCAGAAGACAGGTTTAGATGGAGGAAGCTGATTGGATCTGGTGACCCCTGAAGGGAAAAACCCAAAGGAAAAGAGAGAGTGGTAGAATGTTCTGGACGGAGCTGTAATCTTGGCGGTTGCAGCACAAACCCCGTTCAGACTGAAAGGCTCTTGTTGATGTGAAACCACATGATGGCAGTTTTTTTTGTTTTGTTTCAAAGCATCATCCGTCTTTGTCTTTCAGAGGACATCATTAACAAGATAATGAAGATGGAGCTGAATATTGAAGGTGCGTTCAATGACCTGTGGGGGTTTCTCCCTCAACTGTAAAGAAACTGTTTTCACTTTCTTCCCCCTTTCTAACTTCTGCCTGAAGGTTTCTGTTTGTGCTGTGGAACTGAAGATGTGAAGATCTCCCACCCTCTGTTCAAAGGCAGCCTGTGCTTAAAGTGTAAGGTAAAGACCCATCAACCCTCATGGATGAAGGGGGGCAGCAGGAGTCATTCAAGAAAGCTATGAAGCAGACAGCGATTTCACTGACAAAATGAGAAGAAGGGTCTAGAGCAGAGGTCACCAACAGGGCGCCCGCGGGCACCAGGTCGCCCCCAGTGGCCACAAAAGTCGCCTGCAGCCTGTTCTAGAAATAGCACAACTCTCCAGTGAGCTGCGTCTGAAGTTGACTTTTATTATGGTGCTACTCTTTTTAAATCACACTTGCATTTATATAGAATTAAAAATGACAATATCTTAAAACATGGTCATTATACAGTGTCCCCCGCTTATTCGCGGTTTCACATAAGCCGATTGAGTTGCTGCGCAAAGTATCATCCGGATGGATGAATTACTACTTTTTCTGGAAGAAGTGACGGTCAAAACACGCTGCTGCTGCTGGACTGATGCTTAAATTGCGCTGCAGGATCTCTGGTATTTAACTGATGAAATGGGAAACACGGGGAGTGACACTCCTACGGTTGCTCTGAATACGTAAATAAAACTCTTTATGTTGAGCAATAAAATGTTCTTTACATTTTAATAAATGTTTTATGAAGCATCAGAAAGTTTTTGATGAGGAAGGATCGGTGACGGACATTCTTCAGCCACGCGGGCACGTCAAGACGTCGCTCACCGTAAAGCCGACCCAGACTTCCCAAAATGTCTGCATTACCACTGCATCATTCATCAGCAGGCGTGATGTGCAAAAGTGATGTTGTCATTGTTGATAATTATTGTGATAAATCATCAGTTATGAATCTTTTCACATTTTATTAGTATTATTAATCATTATAAATAAATAACTAAAGGCAAACTGAGCAAATGCCTTATTTCAAGAGAGGCTATCAAACTGGTAGCCCTTATATGACTCAGAACCTATCAAGCAGCTCCCAGTTTCATAAAGGTTGGTGACCCCTGGTCTAGAGTAAAGTCTGTCTCATCTGTGGAAATGCTGTCGGTGCATTATAGCAGATAGGAACCTTTACAGAAACATCACTGACTCGGAGGAGGTGCGTCTTTCCAGGATAACTTCACAGAAACTCTGTACCGCTACGATCAGGATGGCTATCAGTCCTACTGCACCATCTGCTGCTACGGAATGGAGGTCATTCTGTGTGGGAATGACAGCTGCTGCAGGTTGACTCCACCCTTCCTCTTCTCATTTGTCCTGCAACCACCAAAGTTTTTGTTTTCGTTGGAACTAATCGAACTTGTCTGCTCTGCAGATCGTACTGTAACGACTGCCTGAACATTCTTGCTGGTCCGGGGACCTTTGAGTCCCTGAAGGTGCTGGATCCTTGGATCTGCTACCTGTGTCAGCCTCACAAACCTCACGGAGCTCTGGTTCCTAGAGAAGACTGGAGCATTCGTGTGCAGGAGTTGTTTGCTAACACCAGCGCCATAGAGTTTGTAAGTAAAGATTCACATTTGAGTGAAGACGTCCAGGAGAGCATTGGGAGGAAAAGGTTAAAAGTGGAACACTGAAAGGGACAGAAGACAGGCGTACAGGGAGATGCAGCACCAGGTGGAGGTGACGGTGGAAAAGACCAGGAGGAAGAGGAGGTGGATCTGTACAGGTGAGGCAGAGAAACAGAGATAGAAGGATGAGCAGCAGGTTGGTAATGATGAAGGACAGCAATGGAAATGTATGAATACAAGATGACAAGATGGAGGGAGAACTTGGAAGAACATGTTTGAGAACACAGAGGAGAAGAGGTGGATGACCTGGTTCAGAAAGAAGGAAAGATCAGTGAGGAAGATACTGAAGAAGATGAAGAGTGGAAAGACAATGAGTCCTGACAACAGACCTGTGGAGGAGAAGTTTAGTAGAGGAGACAGAAGAGTTTCTGACTGTTAAACAAGATCTTGGAGAGTGAGAGGATGCTGAGGAACGGAGGAGAAATGTTCTGAATCCATTATGAAGAAGAAGGGAGAGTTGGAGAAACTACAGAGGGATAAAGATCATATGTCACCATGAAGTTATGTTCTTTCACTCATTTTCACTCCAGACAGTTCTTGAACATCCTCAGAGAAGTTCAGCCTGGTTCTTTGCTCAGTTTCTTGTTCTGTATAGATGCGGTTCTGGTTCATATCTTGACTTATTTGCCTTTTTAAGTGTAAATCCTTTGAAGGTCGGTGTTGAAGGACTAACCAACAACACAGAAGAAACTCATTCAGTGCTCAGGTTTGAGGAAAACTATGAAGGTCTTTGAGAGGTCCTGCAGTATCAACACAGCACTGTACATAACTCTTGACTTTCAACCAAACCATTTAATTCATTCCAACAATATAAAAGAATTGTCTCACAGTTAAATCTATAATAGTGCTGGATTGAACTCTCAGTGAAATCCTAGGTACTTGGTGGAGAACCATAGCAGTTAGTTGGATTGCTGAACTGCTTTTTTTGAAAATCTAGTTTTATCCTGTCTAATTCGTGGATCTGATCACAGGAGCCTCATCGGGTCTACCCGTCTATTCCGGCCAGTCTGCGCCGCCCGGTTCGAGTCCTGTCCCTCTTTGATGGCATTGGAACGGGTGAGAGGAATCACAAAACACAAAAGCTTTGGTTGTTCATTTTGAAAAGCAATGAGAAGAAGAACTCTGTAGGTCTGCCTCATAGTGTGTTAGTAACCTCAGTCTGTTCAGATCACGTCCACCAGGGGTCTCCAGACTGTTTCAGGCCATCAACCCGTCCAATGTCAGACAACATTCTCACAGACCGGCCTGTAGAAGCCTGAAGAGGGCGTCCGTTTTTTATTTTAGCTTTCAGTTTTCCTTATCTTTTGAGGGTAACATTTATCTTCATCTGCAGCTGCTTTAAACTTTATTGAAATATTCTGCTTTATTATTATGGTGTGTGGGAACAACTGTCCCAATAAATCCATATTTGGAGTAAAGATTCTATTTATTTTGAAGTTGAACGATATTCTGTTTCCTCTCTGGCTCTTTTCTGCTAAAAGAAAATGTACAAATACGTTTGTTTTTGTTAACTATGCTAGCTTGGGGGCTTTAGTTTAATGTCCGCTTTAAGAAAGTAGTGGAAAAATTTTCAACATATGACCAAACAACTTGACATGTGTCAAGAATGAGTTGGATGTTATGTAGAGAATCCAGTCGTTTTCCCCAAAACTTCCTTTAGAATCAGATTAAAATAAAATGGAAAAAGTGTAGGTTGAGGTTTTTGTCTCTGCAGCCTGGTACCAATGGACCGGTACTGGTCCACAGCCTGGAGCTTGGTGACTACTTATGTACACCATTGATGTGTCATACCACAGCTATGCAGATGACACTCCGCTATATGAAGCTCTGTTATTAAGCGGCCATCAGACTCTGCTGCTCAGAGCAGATCCACTCCTGGATTTAGTCAAACAATGACAGACTAAAGTCTTTGTTTTTGGAAACAAGAAGAAAAGAGGAAAGCATCTGAAGATTTGATGTCTAGAGGAATGAAGGCCAAAAGTCAGACATCTTGAGTTCGAGTTCTAACAGCTGAATTTTAAGGTGTATTCAGACTGGACATATTTGGAACGCTTAAAGTGAACCAGAGTTCATTTATCCCAATTATCCGGAACTAATTTTCAGTCTGAATACACCCAAGTGGACCCAGGACCAGGAACCATCTCGGTTCGCTTCCAATGGGACTGAGCTTCGGTGCGCACTGAGATTTATCAGTGTGAATACAATCCATCCTCGGAGCGGAACAACTGGACCAAAACAGCCACCATAGCCAACGTAAACAGAGCAGGAATGAAGTAACCATTGAGCCGCGGACAAAAACGCTTGTTGTGTTATCAAACAGATAAAATGGTCCAACTGTTTATTTGTTAGAATGTTTATTTTAACACAGCAGAAAACACTTCTTACATGCTTTTTCTGTGTCTTATGACGCGACACGCACCCAACAGGCGCTGCTGTGATGTCATCATAGAAGCTACCTTGTAGTTCCTGAACAGAATTCTCTCATTAAAATAACTTTGAACGTGATTCACATTTCTTTTTACTATTTTACCGACAATCTATATGTCATAAACACTGATCAGTGAACCGTCTTAGCCGTCTTCTTGCCAGTAACCGCCCTGTAGCATGACTGCAAGGACCAAATTAGAAGTGAAAAGTGTTGAGCCTGACGTTGATACAGACGTTTAAAATTTGTAAGTGAAATGTAAAGTTTAAATGAACCAAAAGTGCAGGACTTCCAGAAGTTCGTCCTCTAGTTGCTTTGCCCCGCCCTCATAATTCCTGACCAATGAGTGAAGAGATCTTTTGTCACATGGTTTTGTTTAAAAGCTTTAGTCCGGAACAGGAAAGTCCGCTTGACGGCAGTCTGAACACAGACAAACAGCTTCATGTCTTCATCTGCTCCAGGCTGGACTGCTGAAACAAAAAGCTACAGCTCATTCAGAACTTTTCTGCCAAAGTTTGAACCAGAACCAGGAGAACTGAACCACATCCCTGCTGTTCACAAGTTTGTACTCTGTCAACCAGTTGAATATAGTACACTTTGAAAGTACTGCTGCCTTATTTCACAGACCCAACAGCTCTGACATCTGAGAGCTGGTGGAACTGAGTCAGAACCAAACCATGTTCCCTTTGAACACCCACCTCCCCCATATGAACAGTTCTTTACAAATAAACCTGTCTTGCCTTGCTTAGGCTACCTGGTGCTGAAGGACCTAGGATTCAAAGTAGAGAAATATGTGGCCTCAGAGGTCTGTGAGGACTCCATTACGGTTTCTGCAGTCAACCATGATGGGAAGATCCTTCAAATCGGAGACGTGAGGTTCATCACCAAGGAGTTTGTACGTTACACTTTGCTGGTTTTTTTCTACTTTCTTAGTTTAAATTCAGTTTCAAACACATGAAAGGTTCCTGAAAAAAATGTGGGAGCTGCTGTTAAAATGTATTTACTGTAAATGTGTTTATTGTTGTTTTATAAAGCTTATATTCACTCACCGGCCACTTTATTAGGTACAGGTTGCCAGTACCATGTTGGATCCCTTTTGCCTTCAGAACTGCCTTAACCCTTTGTGGCACAGATTCAACAAGGTACCAGAAACATTCCTCAGAGAGTTTGTTCCACATTGACATGACAGCATCACACAGTAGCTGCAGATTTGTCAGCTAAACATCCATGATGCTGATCTCCTGTTCCACCACATCCCAGAGGTTCTCTGTTGGGTTGAGATCTGGTGACTGTGGAGACCATTTGAGTCCAGTGAACTCATTGTCACGTTCAAGGAACAAGTCTGAGATGATTCCAGCTTTATGACATGGCGCCTTATCCTGCTGGAAGTAGCATCAGAAGATGGTTCACTGTGGTCAGAAAGGGATGGACATGGTCAGCAACAATACTCAGGAAGGCTGTGGTGTTGGAACCATGGTCAGTTGGTACTAAGTGGGTCCAAAGCCTGAACTGTTGATACAAGGCAGGATGGATCCAAGCTTACATGTTGCTGATGCCAAATTCTGATCCTACCATTAGAATGTAGCAGCAGAAATGGAGACTCATCAGACCAGACAATGTTTTTCAAATCTTCTATTGTCCAGTTTTGGTGAATCTGTGTGAATTGTAGCCTCAGTTTCCTGTTCTTAGCTGATAGGAGTGACACCCGGTGTGGTTTCCAGCTGCTTTAGTTCATCTGCCTTATGATTGGAGGGGTTGTGTGTTCAGAGATGCTCATCTACAGACCTCTGTTCCTTGGTTGTAAAGTTTTTGAGTTCCTCTTGCCTTCCTATCAGCTAGACCCAGTCTGTCCATTCTTCTCTGACCTCTGGCATCAACAAGGCATTTCCACCCACAGAACTGCTGCTCACTGGATATTTTCTCTTTTTTAGACCATTCTCTGTAAACCCTAGAGATGGTTGTGGGTGAAAATCCCAGTAGATCAGCAGTTTCTGATATCCTCAGAACTGACACCAACAACCATGCCACATTCAAAGTCACTTCAATCACCTTTCTCCTCCATTCTGATGCTCAGTTTGAACTGCAGCAGATCGTCTGGACCGTGTCTACACGCTTTGAGTTGCTGTCATGTGATTGGCTGATTAGAAATTTACGTTGACAAGCACTTGGACAGGTGTACCTAATAAAGTGGCCGGTGATTGTAACATGTGTTATAGAAATACAAGAGTTTCTTTGCATTCTTCACGGAAAACGTTCTTTTTATTGTATTGTGGAGTTCATACTGTCTGATTCTGAGCATATCTGAAGATGCTTCTTATGTGGAGAGGGGGCATCCTTGTTTGGGTTCTCAGCATCCAGATGATGGAGGACAAGCAAGCCCTTTTTAAATGTGGCGAACGGTTTTGCTGATGCTTCATAAAGTTTGTGTAGGAGGGGGGGGCCAAAGCTCACCATGATGCACTGACTGAAATGACAAAAGCTGCTGAGTGCTGTAAGCGGGTCTGCTGTCTTTGGTTTTTCAGATGGAGGCTTGGGGTCCATTTGATTTGCTGATCGGTGGCAGCCCCTGTAACGACCTTTCCATTGTAAATCCAGTCAGAAAGGGCCTTTATGGTATGTTGACATTTGCACTTTCTACTATTTTGTATCCAAACACTTTAGTATTTAGTTCTTTTTTTCTGTAATTCATCCAGTCTGTTGAAAACCGCCCAGATGTTCTGGTCATTTGTTGAAGCATCGTTTGTTCTGTACGTGGAGAGCTGAGGAGTGAGTGGTGTGAAACGAGAGTGGGAGCAGGCTTGACCTCTGCGTCTCTCTGTTCTCCGACAGAGGGCACAGGCAGACTGTTCTTCGAGTTTTACCGCATCCTGCAGCTGCTGAAACCCAAAGAGGACGACCCCAGGCCGTTCTTCTGGCTTTATGAGAACGTGGTTTTCATGAACACACACGACAAAGTCAATATTTGCCGCTTTCTCGAGGTTTGCCCCATTTATCCTTTACCTTTTCTTCTTCCTCCTCTGCTTTTGTGTAGTCCTGGATGTATGAGGGAGTTGTGTTTTGGGCTTTGAATACATTTCCACTAAAGCCAGCAATCTAAAAACATCAGAGGATGGATAGGACCTTCTGTGTTCTGATGTGTGTCCTGAATGCACAACATTTTTTGTGAGCTGAACGACTGAAATGTATTCACCATATTCATGGTAGTTTGGCTCAAGTAGGGCTTCCACCATTGACTGTAAATAGGAACTGGACATAGTGATCCCTCCTCCCTTGTGTCCCAAACAGGAAGTGGTTCCAAGAATCCAAAATCCCATAGACGTCTATACAGAAATAAACTGCTGTTACTCAGTCATTCTGTTGGTCAGAATGAACATTCTTCATCTGCTACCTTGTTTTTAAATTTTTGATAATCCTAATTTTTTTCAATATTTTTGTTTATCTCTATCATTAAGTTATTGGAGTTATAAACTGACCAATCAGATGGCTCAGTGAGAGCATGTGGCCTCCACCTCAATGTTTGATTGACAGATTCTCCCGAGCCGCTTTCAGTGGAAGCGGTGCGGACTTGAAACAAGCTCACTCCTGAGTGGTGACAGTAGTTGCCACAGAAACGTTGACTTGGACCAATCACTGGCTCCAAATGGCGGCGCCTGTAATGCAGAAAAATGGCGCCTGAGTTGGCTTCATTTCACTGTAGCATGAGGTGAGGCGTCATCTATGGGTGACGTCACAGCCGGCTGTGTCCAGTCCTCTATTTACAGTCAGTGGGTTCCACATGGAGCTTTTCATGTACTTTCACAGTTTCCTCTGAGCGTGCAGACAGTATCCATTTTTAAAACTTTCAGCTGAAGTAAAGATGTAGGACTTCAAAAAGGCCATCTTCTAAATTGGGGATGGGGTCAAGTCAGGATCAGCTTAAAGTGAATTAAAAACCAGATTGTAAATTTGAAAACAGTTTTGATCTCAGAACAATGGTGACGGTGTTCTCCCAAAGCCTGGGACTTCCACGTCAACAACAGACGCTGTTCTGGTGCGGAAATGACGTGGCCATGACCTCTGTCACCCAGCGTCAATTATGTGTGGTGGTCAATGGGCTCAAAGCCCCGCCCCCACGTACAATTAGCTTCAACTCTGCAAAGTAACATTCTGAAAAATGCAAAAGCTGAAAACACAAACCAGCCGCTGTTGCTAATAAACATTATTTTTATTTGGTAACAGTTTTATGTTTGTTGTTTTTTCACTCATGTTAAAAGTATTTTTTTAAATGTAAAAAAGTATTTTCTTTAGATATATTTCTTAAGTTTTACAATCTGTACTTTCAGTTTCAAGTTGTTTTCAATTTTTTTTCCAAGTTGCAGTTTCTCCACTCTGGTTTTCCATTCACTTTATGATGATTCCACTTTGACCCCATCGTCACAACGGAAGTAAAGCTGCAATGGAAGTGCTTTTATTCTGAAATTTCCACTGGGCTGAGCGGCTAACTAACTTACAGAAAGTAACCAGCCCCTGTGTTGTGAGTTAGTGTGTTGTGACTTAATGTGTTGTGTGGTAAGTTAATGTGTTGTGTTGTGAGTTAATGTGTTGTGAGTTAATGTGTTGTGTTGTGAGTTAATGTGTTGTGTTGTGGGTTAATGTGTTGTGTTGTGACTTAATGTGTTGTGTTGTGACTTAATGTGTTGTGTGGTAAGTTAATGTGTTGTGTTGTGAGTTAATGTGTTGTGTTGTGACTTAATGTGTTGTGAGTTAATGTGTTGTGTTGTGAGTTAATGTGTTGTGTTGTGACTTAATGTGTTGTGTTGTGACTTAATGTGTTGTGTTGTGAGTTATTGTGTTGTGTTGTGGGTTAATGTGTTGTGTTGTGAGTTAATGTGTTGTGTTGTGAGTTAATGTGTTGTGACTTAATGTGTTGTGTTGTGAGTTAATGTGTTGTGTGGTAAGTTAATGTGTTGTGTTGTGACTTAATGTGTTGTGTGGTGAGTTAATGTGTTGTGTTGTGAGTTAATGTGTTGTGTTGTGAGTTAATGTGTTGTGTTGTGACTTGATGTGTTGTGTTGTGAGTTAATGTGTTGTGTTGTGACTTAATGTGTTGTGTGGTGAGTTAATGTGTTGTGTTATGAGTTAATGTGTTGTGTTGTGACTTAATGTGTTGTGTGGTGAGTTAATGTGCTGTGACTTAATGTGTTGTGTGGTGAGTTGATGTGTTGTGTTGTGAGTTAATGTGTTGTGAGTTAATGTGTTGTGTTGTGAGTTAATGTGTTGTGTTGTGGGTTAATGTGTTGTGTTGTGACTTAATGTGTTTTGTTGTGACTTAATGTGTTGTGTGGTAAGTTAATGTGTTGTGTTGTGAGTTAATGTGTTGTGTTGTGACTTAATGTGTTGTGACTTAATGTGTTGTGTGGTAAGTTAATGTGTTGTGTTGTGAGTTAATGTGTTGTGTTGTGACTTAATGTGTTGTGACTTAATGTGTTGTGTTGTGAGTTAATGTGTTGTGTTGTGACTTAATGTGTTGTGTTGTGGGTTAATGTGTTGTGTTGTGACTTAATGTGTTGTGTTGTGACTTAATGTGTTGTGTGGTAAGTTAATGTGTTGTGTTGTGAGTTAATGTGTTGTGTTGTGACTTAATGTGTTGTGAGTTAATGTGTTGTGAGTTAATGTGTTGTGTTGTGAGTTAATGTGTTGTGTTGTGACTTAATGTGTTGTGTTGTGAGTTATTGTGTTGTGTTGTGGGTTAATGTGTTGTGTTGTGAGTTAATGTGTTGTGTGGTGAGTTAATGTGTTGTGACTTAATGTGTTGTGTTGTGAGTTAATGTGTTGTGTGGTAAGTTAATGTGTTGTGTTGTGACTTAATGTGTTGTGTGGTGAGTTAATGTGTTGTGTTGTGAGTTAATGTGTTGTGTTGTGAGTTAATGTGTTGTGTTGTGACTTGATGTGTTGTGTTGTGAGTTAATGTGTTGTGTTGTGACTTAATGTGTTGTGTGGTGAGTTAATGTGTTGTGTTATGAGTTAATGTGTTGTGTTGTGACTTAATGTGTTGTGTGGTGAGTTAATGTGCTGTGACTTAATGTGTTGTGTGGTGAGTTGATGTGTTGTGTTGTGAGTTAATGTGTTGTGAGTTAATGTGTTGTGTTGTGAGTTAATGTGTTGTGTTGTGACTTAATGTGTTTTGTTGTGACTTAATGTGTTGTGTGGTAAGTTAATGTGTTGTGTTGTGAGTTAATGTGTTGTGTTGTGACTTAATGTGTTGTGACTTAATGTGTTGTGTTGTGAGTTAATGTGTTGTGTTGTGACTTAATGTGTTGTGTTGTGAGTTAATGTGTTGTGTTGTGAGTTAATGTGTTGTGTTGTGACTTAATGTGTTGTGTTGTGAGTTAATGTGTTGTGTTGTGACTTAATGTGTTGTGTTGTGACTTAATGTGTTGTGTTGTGGGTTAATGTGTTGTGTTGTGGGTTAATGTGTTGTGTTGTGAGTTAATGTGTTGTGTTGTGAGTTAATGTGTTGTGTTGTGACTTAATGTGTTGTGTTGTGACTTAATGTGTTGTGTTGTAAGTTAATGTGTTGTGACTTAATGTGTTGTGTGGTGAGTTAATGTGTTGTGTTGTGAGTTAATGTGTTGTGTTGTGAGTTAATGTGTTGTGTTGTGACTTAATGTGTTGTGTGGTAAGTTAATGTGTTGTGACTTAATGTGTTGTGTGGTGAGTTAATGTGTTGTGTTGTGAGTTAATGTGTTGTGTTGTGACTTAATGTGTTGTGTGGTAAGTTAATGTGTTTTGTTGTGAGTTAATGTGTTGTGTGGTGAGTTAATGTGTTGTGTGGTGAGTTGATGTGTTGTGTTTTGAGTTAATGTGTTGTTTTGTGAGTTAATGTGTTGTTTTGTGAGTTAATGTGTTGTGTGGTAAGTTAATATGTTGTGTTGTGAGTTAATGTGTTGTGTTGTGACTTAATGTGTTGTGTTGTGAGTTAATGTGTTGTGTTGTGAGTTAATGTGTTGTGTTGTGACTTAATGTGTTGTGTTGTGAGTTAATGTGTTGTGAGTTAATGTGTTGTGTGGTGAGTTAATGTGTTGTGTGGTGAGTTAATGTGTTGTGTTGTGAGTTAATGTGTTGTGTTGTGACTTAATGTGTTGTGTTGTGAGTTAATGTGTTGTGTTGTGAGTTAATGTGTTGTGTTGTGACTTAATGTGTTGTGTTGTGAGTTAATGTGTTGTGTTGTGACTTAATGTGTTGTGTTGTGACTTAATGTGTTGTGTTGTGGGTTAATGTGTTGTGTTGTGGGTTAATGTGTTGTGTTGTGAGTTAATGTGTTGTGTTGTGAGTTAATGTGTTGTGTTGTGACTTAATGTGTTGTGTTGTGACTTAATGTGTTGTGTTGTAAGTTAATGTGTTGTGACTTAATGTGTTGTGTGGTGAGTTAATGTGTTGTGTTGTGAGTTAATGTGTTGTGTTGTGAGTTAATGTGTTGTGTTGTGACTTAATGTGTTGTGTGGTAAGTTAATGTGTTGTGACTTAATGTGTTGTGTGGTGAGTTAATGTGTTGTGTTGTGAGTTAATGTGTTGTGTTGTGAGTTAATGTGTTGTGTTGTGACTTAATGTGTTGTGTGGTAAGTTAATGTGTTTTGTTGTGAGTTAATGTGTTGTGTGGTGAGTTAATGTGTTGTGTGGTGAGTTGATGTGTTGTGTTTTGAGTTAATGTGTTGTTTTGTGAGTTAATGTGTTGTTTTGTGAGTTAATGTGTTGTGTGGTAAGTTAATATGTTGTGTTGTGAGTTAATGTGTTGTGTTGTGACTTAATGTGTTGTGTTGTGAGTTAATGTGTTGTGTTGTGAGTTAATGTGTTGTGTTGTGACTTAATGTGTTGTGTTGTGAGTTAATGTGTTGTGAGTTAATGTGTTGTGTGGTGAGTTAATGTGTTGTGTGGTGAGTTAATGTGTTGTGTTGTGAGTTAATGTGTTGTGTTGTGACTTAATGTGTTGTGTGGTAAGTTAATGTGTTGTGTTGTGAGTTAATGTGTTGTGTTGTGAGTTAATGTGTTGTGTTGTGACTTAATGTGTTGTGTGGTGAGTTAAGGTGTTGTGTTGTGACTTAATGTGTTGTGTTGTAAGTTGATGTGTTGTGTTGTGACTTAATGTGTTGTGTGGTGAGTTAATATGTTGTGTTGTGAGTTAATGTGTTGTGTGGTGAGTTAATGTGTTGTGTGGTGAGTTAATGTGTTGTGTGGTGAGTTAATGTGTTGTGTTGTGACTTAATGTGTTGTGAGTTAATGTGTTGTGTTGTGACTTAATGTGTTGTGTTGTGACTTAATGTGTTGTGTTGTGACCCTTCTGGGCCACCGTAGGGGCATCCAGATGAAACTGCCTGTTCCCTTAGCGCAGGGGTCGGGAACCTTTTTGGCCAGGAGAGCCATAAACGCCACATATTTTTAAATGTAATTTCGAAAGAGCCATACAATAATGTAGTGTCCCTTTCCCACACTAAGGCACGGAGACTTAACCTCTTTTAGGGTTCTTTATTCTGGTTACTGTAGACCACAACAAACGCCGTACAATCAATTCAGCAACTCCTGAATCTCTCTCGCCGAGACGAGAGCGCTTCTACCAACTTTATATTCCCCCGTCCTGCTCCAGCCCTCCCATTTTCCTTATTCGGCCCATGGCTGAACCCCATTGGTCCAAACTACCTAACAACAGGCTGAGCGACAGAACTGAGGGCCAATCAGATCTCTGCTTGAACGATGCGTTCCATGAACTCCAGAACTTTTAACGCGGCCCAACAGCCAAGTTAAACTCAGTCCGCGACAATATGTTTAAAACTAAATATACAAGTGAATGTGTGCATTTGATGTAATTTCAACATTTTTAAAGTCCAATAAGTCTGTGGATTCTTTTTAATAACATTGTTATACTGTTGCTAATAAATGATGAGTATTTCTCGTGGTGGTTTTGCTGATGGTCTAGTCTGGTTGATCCGTGGTGAGTTTCTGCTTCATGCAGGCGTTGAGACTTTAAACGTGATCGTAGGTCTGAATGTTCTTTAGATGTGAGACAGACATGGAACCAAACACACACACCCACGCTGCAGGAGTGACGGGCAGCAGGTTTTACGTTTTTACCATCTCTGCGCGATTCACCTGCTGCCGGTCCCCCCCCCCCCCCACCCCCACCCCCTCTGCTTTCTTCCTCACACATCCCGTCCCCAAAACTGCGCGCTCTTCCTCAGGGAGGCAATTCAAAGGTTTCCGGCTGGTACAAACTCTGTGAAATAATAGATAACAGTAAACTGATAGTTTTTTCTCCAAGCACCGCTACTACTGCGCGCCTCTGGCATCGCATCGCGCCCGAGAAGGACTGGTCTAATGAAAAAAAAAAAGTATAATTAAGGATTTGTCTGCGAGCCACATGTGACCATCAAAAGAGCCATAAATGGCTCGCGAGCCATAGGTTCCCGACCCCTGCCTTAGCGGCTGTGTCAGAAGTTATCAGCTGGTGCTCTGAAAACTAGTTTGTGTCGGGTCACACAGCGAGAGTTTTCCTTTTCTGCAGTGTAACCCTGTGCTGGTGGACGCGGTCAAAGTCAGCCCCGCTCACAGAGCTCGCTACTTCTGGGGAAACATACCAGGAATGAGCAGGTCAGACTTTTCTCCCAAAATGCATTGTGGTAGCAGGAAGTAACACTAAGCTGCAGCAGCTTCCTGTTCACAGAGATGAACGGATCCACTCTCCAGATGCGTGTGGATAAGTTGAGAAAGTGTGATTGTCGTTTTTTGGTCTGGTTGTGCCTCGCTTTGGTTAGTTGTGTTGCTTTTAGAAGTGCTCACAGACAACCCTCACAGATGGTGAATGGATGGACAGATGTTTGCATACATGTCCACTGTGAACAGAAAACTAGCACTAAACTTTGGAACGGGTTCAGTAATGAGGTCAAACAATGTTCAGATATCTAAATATTCAACAAAATGTATAAAGAAATTCTGATTTCACGATATGAAAATAAGAGGAATTAAGGATCAATAGGTGTTTGAATAATTCCAAATACATGTGTGAACTTGATTGTGGTGAAATAATCAAAGCTCTTTTAATTACAATCAATGAGTATTACATTGTAATGTGCATTCATTATTACTGAAATGTTTGAATTACAATCAATAAGCTATTGATTTTCTTTACGTGATCTGCAATGTGTAGCAATAATTACTGGTTTAATGTGATCATGTGTTCTAATGATAATCAATGATTATTACATAATGGTTACTGTTACTGTTTACTGAAATCATGAATGAATGTTTTCTGAAGATAACAAATCATCAATAGGCACTGGATTTTGTTACTTAATAAAGAATCTATCGGATCAGAACCGGATTGCAAAAACTGTAAAACTATCAAATTAATGAACTCAGCAAGGATGGGATCATATTAACTTCCTTCTTCCCGCTCCTTTTTCAAGCAATAAATCAAGCTCTACTGGACTTAAGTTAATGATCACTATATTTAAAATGTTTGTTTTATTTTCTTTTTTTTAAATCTATGCATTTCCTCATTTCTGTAATGAGTTTGATAAATCTGTGTGAATTCTTTATTGCTTTGACTACAATGCTTGAAATCCATCAATCAAACCTACACCTGCATTTAGTTTGGTTGCCATAGCAGCTTCTCATGGACAGAACACACCTGTAATCAGGAGAGGGCGGGGCAAGGGTTTGTTAAAGAATGAGCAGGGCCCATATCCTCCAGACTGAAGTTTGATGTCTGTCTTATAAAGTCTCCATAGTTGCCTGGTCACCGTGGAAAACTCAGCTGTTGCTGAGTCAGAACGCCATGATCTCACACTTTGGGTCCAAACGGCCTTTTTTTCTGAAGGTCAGAGGTCATCATGATGTCTGAGCTTAGCGTGTTTTTACTGCTCACCTTTCATCAGGCCCATCATAGCCTCCCAGAATCACAGGCTGACCCTGCAGGACTGTTTGGACATTGGAAGACAAGCTCGGGTGAGATTTTCCTTTCAGTGGAGGGGTTTGTCAGGACCACTGATCCCTCTGTGATGATGGTGACACCAGTGATGCGTCTGTTCCAGGTAACCAAGGTGAGAACCATCACCACCAACCCCAACTCTCTGAAGCAAGGCAAGAACGTGTCGCTGCTGCCCGTCCTTCATAACGGCAGGGAGGACAACCTGTGGATCACGGAGCTGGAAAAGTACGTCTGTCTGCCTGTCAACCTGTCTGTCTGTCTGTCCGTCTCTGTCTGCCTATCCGTCTGTCTGTCTGCCTATCCGTCTGTCTGTCTGCCTATCCGTCTGTCTGCTTGTCTATCCGTCTGTCTGCTTGTCTATCCGTCTGTCTGCTTGTCTATCCGTCTGTCTGTCTGCCTATCCGTCTGTCTGCTTGTCTATCCGTCTGTCTGCTTGTCTATCCGTCTGTCTGCTTGTCTATCCGTCTGTCTGCTTGTCTATCCGTCTGTCTGCCTGTCTGTCTGTCTGTCGGTCTGTTTCTGAGTACATGTGTTTGTGTCTGAGTTTGTTTGTGAGTGTGTGTGTTGAATGTGTGTTTGTTGTGTGTTGTGAGTCCTGTCCTGAACAGTACTGACTAAGCTTTAATCTTCTACATTTCTTCCTTACATTTTGTCCGTGTCTGAATTCCTTCATTTGTCACTATAAAGGTCGTTTTGTAGTGTATTTTGTTGTGATGTCTGCCTACAATGTCTACAATTCCAGAATCCAGTGCCCTAGAAATTACCCAGAAGTCTCTGCGAAAAACCAGTGTGCATCAATACCCACTAGATTGGTGAACATAGACCACAATGCATTGCGTTTGTACAATTTTTGACAGAAAGAATGTTTAGATGTACTTTTTAATAAACCATCAACAATTTCATCTTCTGAACTCAGTGGATTCATAAATGGTCGTCATAAAATGTTTGTATTTATTAGCTTCTTACTTTGTGAAATTGGTGACGTCATATTTGCCGTTTCATAACAAACGTAGTGAGCGTGGCGTCTGAATCGCTTTTCAAATCCAGGCCGCTATATAGTTTTGTTAGGGATCAGAGTGGGAATTCGGACATAGGCTGTGTAAGTTTCCACTACGTCTGCACAATTAATCGCAAATTTATCGTTATCGCAATCTCAAGCTGTGCAATATCCATATTGCAAAAGTCAGCGAAAATCGCAATAAATGGTAAACGTTAAATAAAACAATCTTATGGCAACTTGAACCATTTAATGAATTGAATAAATCCCTTTATGCATTTGACCAATCAATTGGAGGCCTTCACGATGTTGACCAATCGGATGGCCAACAAGATGTTGCCCTCCTGATTACATGAGGGTCATTTGGAGAATAATTGAAAGTATTTTGACTCTTATTTAAATTAAACTTTTGCAGTGAAATGGATTGTTTTTGTTGTTTTTGCTGTTTGTTCATTTATCGCAAGTTATATCGTCATCGTAATATTGATCACTAATATCGCATATCGCGAGTTTTCCTCATATCGTGCAGCCCTAGTGTCAACTTATTTAATCAAATATAACTTTAATTATGAAGCACTTTTTATACAAATGTTACACAAAGCACTCTACTTAGGACAAACCTATTTCATCCTAAAAAACAAAAACTGATCAGCGGTTCACTAACACCTTTAACAGGCATAACATCTATCAAACTAAAGATGTTTGGAGGCTCAACGTGTCTAAAAAGATGAACTAAAACCTGAATTTAAATGTAACTCTTCTAAAAATATTTACTAAAATAGCAGAGCTTTGGTTCAGATCAGTGTGTGTGAGCTGATTTCATGGAAACAGATCCTGGTTTCTGGTTGGGTTTTTTCAGTCCCTCTATGAGAGAACCCGCTCTTTTTCGTGGATTGGGAGGGGCTGGTGCTCAGAGAGCAGGAAAACTCATGAATGGATCAAAATACAACTTTGTTTTTTTTTAGTGAGGAATGAAGATTCTAAGACATTTGAAAGCTCAAAAGGTGGATTTTGCATGAAATAGACCCTTTAAAGTGGCAAAAGTGAATGTTGCAGAAAGCATGTGGTGTGTTACATGATCTCTGTCCTGTTGGAAGTAAAGTAAAAAGTATTTAAAGTATAGTTTTTTGGCATGTGTACGCTGTTACGCTGGACTTGTGTGTTCTGAGTGTAGGGTTGGTTGGCTTCTTCTTCATGCTTGATTCTGTTTTCCCCAGAATCTTTGGGTTTCCCAAACACTACACCGATGTGAGGAACATGAACCGACAGCAGAGGCAGAAGGTGCTGGGGAAGGCGTGGAGCGTCCCCGTCATCCATCACCTCTTCGCCCCCCTCAAGGACTACTTCACCTGCAAGGAGCTGCCTTCTGTGAACGCACCGTCGCCTCCGGCGTCTCCGCCTCTTCCCCCTCCTGGCGGACCTGCAGCTGCTGGGCTGGAGTCTCTGTTTGCCAGCAGAAGCTGCCAGAACATCTAGAAGGAAAATGTGGGACAGAAGCTCTGTGGAGGACGCTGTTGTCTCTATGATTGGTGCTGCTTTTGTCTGTAGCCTTCTACCTCCCACATGACAAACATTTGAGGGAAAAGAAGAAGAAGAGCTTCTTCAAACTCTGGAGTTTTTAGAGGTGTGTGTTTGTGCTCCTGATTTGAATCATGCATGTAGTTTGTCTTAAAAACATCTGAACCTCATTCTTGATGTGGAAAACTGGAATTTTCCGGAAAACACAAAACCAACATTTCTCAGCCGGGGTTTTTGTTCTCCACCGATTTATCCTTTCACTTTTGGGGATTTCAAGATAGCACCTTTGCCCAACAGTAGCTGGGATAGGCTCCAGCAACCCTGTGACCCCGAAAGGGATGGAGGCAGATTGTGAAGATGGGTGGGTGATCTGCAGCAGGGGTGGGGAAACCTTGGGCCCGGGGGGCCACATCAGCCCGGTGCACCATTTAATCTGGTCAGCCCAACCCTTTATTTCCCCTGTTAGTCTGGTGTCTCCCCATAGATCAGGGATGTCCAATTCCGAGCCTCAAGGGCCGGTGTCCTATATGTTTTCCAATCAACCTGCCGTTGAAGCTCTTTATTGGCTAAACACACCTGATCCAGGTAATCAGCAGCAGATGAGGCAGAGTTTCTGGAAAACCAGCAGGTTGCCGGCCCTTGAGGCCTGGATTTGGACACCCCTGCCATAGATGGTGCTCCACAAAGAAACTGACCTTTTTCTAGCTGCATTCATGTGCTGTTGGAAGATTTGTTGTTTTTCTGATGGTCATGAGTGTTTTCTGAGTGGGACAGACATTTTGGCAATCATGCCAACACCACAAACGCAACATTTCTCTTCTGTCTGTGTTTTCTCTAAAAGAGACATCAACCCGGTGCTGCAATTGGCCCTAAACTGAGAACAAAAGTCACCGTTTGAAATGTTCTGTTTTAAAACATATATATCCATTTTCAATCAAAGTTAAAGGGTGTTTGCATCCAGAATCTATTTCTTTTTCTCATGAGGTGGATTACCCAAATTCTGCTCCTGGTTCGGCCCTCGTGTCAAATGTTAGACCCCTCTGTGGCCCACCAGGCACAAAGTTTGCCCACTCCTGCTCTACAGTGTCCACATGTGTGTGTAGCACCTCTGATGTTTGGGAGGGAAGCCGCTGCTCTGTTTGCTGCTTTCTTCCATGCAGTTCTCTAAAAGAAGACGACTCCTTGTGTTTGGTAGACGTTTCTGTCTGCGAGCTGCAAAAACAAGTTTCAGAGAATTAAGCAGAACTTTTATTTTCTTGTTTCTGTCTAGATTAGTCATGAAAATAGTTCTTTTTTTTCCAGAATGACGTCAGTTTAATGTAGTGAAACCACTGATTGATGTTGCTTTACACACAGAGTGCTGCTCCTTGAGAATATTTCTGAATGACTCCTCACAGATGAGTCACTCCAGGCTGAAGGAAACCATCTGAACCTTAGAAATGATTGTGTTCCTGTGTGTAAAACCAAATAAAGGTTTGGTTGAAATGACTAGAATACTGCTGTGATTGGCTGGACGTTCTTCCTCAGCGTCTTAGAATTTTTCAAAAGCTTTAACCAAAGTCAACCTGGCATGAATGTTCCAGGTTCTTAAGATAAGATAAAGATACTTTATTGATCCCAGCTTGGGAAATTGGGTTGCTGCAGCGTCAGCGTTAGGCTCAAGATACAAACACACAAACAATGGATGACAATAGAAAACAGAACAGAAAAATAGACAGACTTAAAATGAGTTTATCTATTGCAAATGGATGACGAGTTCTAGAGTCCAATGGAGTGAGGTAGGACGTCACCTTGGCTTTATTCTGAAAAGCATACATTCTTAACGGTTCTGAGTGTAGTTATCTTCTAAATTGATGAGCTACTAAAGCTTCTAAAGTGTCATGGGAGCTGATTGAAGACTCCATAAACCTTTTTTCCAAGTCCAATTCCGATCATCATTTGGTCTTTTTTTTTTTTTCAAATTTATTTTTTATTGAAAAAGCACAGGATAAATTGTACATTGTTTTGACGGATTACAATGTTCTTGCTTTCTCAGTTTTTAATGGAAAAATGAAAAACGAACAAAAAAATAAATAAAAAAAGGAACATGTGAGGAAGCAGGGATTTTAAAAACATAAATGATATGACCTGATTTCAGTGAAGTTTCAGATGGAGTCTGATCTTACAGGCTTAACGTATTCTGTCCATATAGACCAAGTAGCGTAAAAAACATCCAGCCGTATTTGTAAAGAGTGTGAGATTCTTTCCATTATATAAATACGTTGTACCACATCAATGCAGTCCTCTGTCGTTGGTTGTTCAGGTTTAAGCCATTTTCTGGTTATTGCTTTCTTACTGGCTGCCAACAGAATGTAGAGCAGTTTCTTATTTTTGTTGTTTAGACCATCAATTTTCTCACAAACAGACTTTTAAAGGACAAGGGGAAAACAATAGAAAACACATTTTGCAGATGTTCATGTATGTCAGACCAATACATTTTGATAATCACACAGTCCCAAAATATATGGAAGTGATTGGCTCCATTATTACCACACCTCCAACATTTAATACTCCCTAGGTATTTTTTCTGAGAGGGTGTAGTAAAAAACCTCATTATGTTCTTCCAACAGAATTCACGCCAAATGTTTGATCCTGTTGTGACCCATTGTTTCCGACATATTTGTTCCCAATCCTCTTCTGTAACAGTGAGCCGTCCTTCTCACTCCCATCTTTCCTTTACATAATACGTGTTCTCCCCCTTATGCGTCAAGATACTATTGTATAATTTTGAATTTATTTTCGTAGGGCATGTTGTTTTTATTAATGTTTCAAACGTTTTAAGAAACCTTGGGTCATCTGTGGGTATTTTAATTTTTTGATTGAAATAGTACCAGACCTGTAAATATCTGAAGAAATCTTCAGAATTTAACCCGTGTTTGTCTTTTAGGGTATCAAATGTTTGAAACGCTCCCGTGTGCACAAATGAGTTGTAATCTGTAAACCCTTTTGCAATCCATAACTTAAATCTACCATCATACTTGTTGGGGGTGATCTCTGAGTCATATGCACACCATCTGAGAATTTTTGAATCTTCCACCAAGTTGTATTTCTTCACTGTCATTCCAGGTTTTAATCATCATATTCAGTAAGGGGTCATCCTGTAAAGGAAGTTCCCTCTGTAACTTGATATCTGCTAATAAAGCTTTTAATGGTATTTTTTCAAAGGCTTTCAGCTCTAGATCTTTCCATCCTGCAGTGTAAACTGGAGAGCACATGCAGATAAGAGGCCTCAGCTGGGCAGCACAGAAATCATCTTGTAAACAAGGGAGATTTCTGCCACCTTGATCAGTTTTTAATTGTAAGGTTTTATATTTAATTCTGGGTTTTTTACATCTCTATATGTATCTTGATAACATCTTATCCCATTCTACAAATTGTTTTTGGGGTATGGGAAATGGTAAACATTGAATTAAATATAACATTCGTGGCAATATATTCCTTCTTATTGAGTCAATCCGTGAGTGAAGGTCTAAAAATGGTATTGCATTCCACCTTTGTAGATCCGTTTTGTGGTCTTTTAGTGACGATACTGACTTTGTTTTCCAAAATCAAGAACTTGTCGTTTTTCTAGGACATAGTTTCTGCAGAGCGGCAGAACTTCATTAGATAGTCGCCTCTGAGTTGGCGGGGAGTAAACCTCACTCTAAAAAGAAAAAAGTTGATCCAACTCAATTGAATCACTTCAATTTGGTAACACCTAATTCAATTAAGTTTGTTTATTGCTATCAAAGTCAATTTGATAAGTTGATCTAACTTACAAAGAAATTTGTATATTTTGCTTCTACAATTTAAATTGACACATTTTTCTGAAGTTTCAACCATTGGGCCTTTTAGTTTTCATATCGAAGACATGAATGACCCAACAACGTCTCCATCACAGGGCAGGAACTCACATGTCGTGACCTCTGTCATTAATATTGGATCATACAATGCTTTTCTGCTCAAGGGTGTTGGTCATCATCCTCTCCCAAACTCTCACTCATGGTGCAGAAAGAAATAAACATAACAGTTTAAATGACTAGTTAAAACAGAGTAAAACAGCTAGACAACAAAAGCTCACACTTAAACCCCAATCTGCCCAGATAGGGAAACAAAATGGTATCCCATGATTCCTTGCGCTGCCTTCCATTATGACGTCATGACACAGTGACAGCTTCACACCAAACTTAACTGAATTAAGTTGATTGAAAGTAAAATAACTATGTCAGACAACTACGTGTTATTCTGAAGTTGATGGAACTCAAAAAAATGATTTATTTCACCAAACCAAATAATTAAGTTAGACCAATGTAAAAAAGTTCATCTTTCCAACTACAGCCCAAAAACTCTTTTTAGAGTGCTGCTCTGACTTCCCATCATCCCATTGTTTACACTCTCTCCCTCTAGCTTACAGCCCTTCACAACCCCAACCTAACATTAGCAGTGCAACAAACAGGGAGATCAATGTCAGATCTATCCATCCGTACAGTTCTGATCCAGATTCCAGCTCAGACGAGGAAAACAAAGACGTTCCTGGACCTATTTGTCTGCAGGTGGATGATCAGAATGGAGCAGAGCAGGAAGCTTGTCGCCCACCCAGCGCGTTTTCTACGTCAAAATTAAGCTCTTTTATAAACTGCATTTTCTCCTGATTCACAGCTATTTTAATAAAGAAATACTCAGAAATGCATTTTGATCTTAATTTACTTTGTCCTCCATCATCAGAAAAAGGCCACAAGAACATTTTAAAAACACATTTTCATTGGAGTAGGTCTGTCAAGAAAAAAAAAGTTCAGGAAAATATCAAAAGTGTATTTTATTGTGCAGCTTGAATTAGAAAACAAACTGGAATCTTTGCAAATGACTGAATTTGAACTTTTTTCATAGCAGCACATAGCAAACTGAACCCAGGTCCTCAGAAGAAATGAAGCAGCATGACTTGAAATGGGTCCAGATGATTGAGGAAGACCTGTGTGGAGGAAGGTTTGTTCTTTAGCTTCAGAGTGGCTCTTCATTTTGATGCAGTCGCTTTTTTTCTTTGTTGAGATAAAGTGAAGTACAGGGAGGATGAAGAGGACAGCAGTGAGAGTCGGAGAAGGTTTCACGTAGAGCTAGCCTCTGGGTCACCATCAGCTGATGAAAACATGGAGTCAGTGCCTGTGAGGAAACGCAAATGAGACGTCAGATCAGGTCAATTATCACAGCAGTAAGAACAAAAACCACTGGAACATCTGTAAAAAGACACCAGATAACACGCTCATTGATGGATGAGAAGGTAGAGACAGGAAGGCGTAGAGGTGAGGAGAGGCACACAGGTGATGCCTCACCTGTAGTCCAGAAACAAAGTGTTTGCACTGGAATGTAGGAATCAGTGATGACTTTTGAATGATGATGGAGCTTTTTTTTATTGAAAAACGTACATGTTCAGACTTCATTTGAGTCTCAATCTGGTCATTAAATGTTGTAAAGTGACTCTAGCCCTTATACTATCTTAGATGACCCCCCCTTACATTGACATGTTCTCCCTACCATGACAAAGGTGGATAAAGGTGGAAAGATTTAATGTAAACGATGGACACCAGTGAAGATCACAAATCATTGAAGAAAAAAGGTTCAGAGCACTGTCTAGTGGGTCTAGATGACCCAACTCCCAATGGTAAAGTGCCTAGGATAGCACAAGGGTTAAACAGCCTCCAGTTGGAGACAGAATTAGAATGAAAATTGGTAAATGGAGGTCAAACTCTGGGTAAAAGTCTCGTTCTTCCTGATCATTGATGTCTGAGAACTTCCTGCAGCGAAAAATGGAGATTTGAACAGTTGATTCTGAAGCCAAAACAATTTTAAACAGTTAACATTAAAATCTGCTGACTCAGAGAGAGACCTGGATGTGGAGTCTGATCTTGGTTTCCTTTTACATCTTCGGCCATAACTAAGACGGCTTTTTACCATCTTGTAATCATAACCGGCATCAGCAGCTCTCTTTGGCACTTACATTTAATGTTTGCTGTTAAGAAATGACAATGTGACATCAGTTTGGAGACTTGCTTTGCATTTCTGTGGACATAGATGACTGATTGAGTTGGTGGAGGTTTAATCTGACAGCAAACACAGGGACGAGCAAACGTCTGATCCCTGCCCGATGCCGAGGCTTTCTTCTGAGTCGGACCTGCTGATCAGTGGCAGCTGCTGTCAGGCGGAGCTCCGGTTCAGTTCAGGTAAATGTAGAAGTTTCAACCCAAACAATGAACTAAAAAAAAGAAGTTCGGTTCCTTAAATCAACAAAATACACAGATAAACAACCCTGATTCCTCCTCCTTCCTCCACTGAATTTGGTGGTTGTGTCAATGAACTTCTGCAGCTCCACCCTTTGGACCAGGAAGCGCTCCACATGTAGAGAACCATGAAGTCAAACTCTACAGTTAACTCAACACAAAAGCAGCATGTAGACATACAAATGTGCCACAGAAATTTAACCCTGCTGTGGGAAATAGTTGGATTCAGACAAGCATGTCTGTGTGTTGCCAAGGTAACAGAAAATAAGATGTGACAGTGATGTGGAAGAATGCAGAGTTCAGTCCTTGTTGTGTGTCGGTGAACGTCACAGTTGCATCGGCTGCAGAGATCAGCTGTGGTTTCAGAAGAACAATGCTCAGGACTTCACCTCCACCTCCAGGACGTCCTGTCAACTGCAACAAAGAGGCTGCTCCTGTTTCATCTGTGGGGGTGCAGAACAGACGTCCACTACAGTGCTTCCATTGTAAAAGTATGCAAACAATCATGAGGAAAAACCACACATACACTGACAGGAACCTGGTTTGGTTTATCTCAAGAAATCACAGCTTTGGTGGGATCACACCCTGTGGAGGTCACTTTAAAAAGTGGCATCAAAACATTGATGTGTGCAGATTTTGGAATGATGATAGTGGTGGGGTCAGGGGTCATTTGTGTCAGGCTGCAATCAAGTGTGTTGTTCTACATGTTACTGAATGGACATCTATCCATGTGTCCATCTTCAGAATCAGCTGAATCCTTGTTGGGGCCACGGGGTTGTTGGAGCCTATCCCTGCTACTGTTAGGTGAAGGAAGGGCCATCCCCAAACAGGCTGACATTCAGTAGCAGGCCACACACACACACACATCTATGGGCAGACACAATAGGGACAGTTTAGAATAATCTATGAAGCCTGTTTTTGGACTGCAGAGGGAAACCAGGGCGCCTGGAGAAAAGCCTCACATGCACCAGGAGAACATTCAAACCAAACAAAGAAAGAAGCCAGAAGAGATTTGAACCAATCTTCTTGCTGTGAGATGAAGCTGCTAACCCCTTTCCCCACCGTGCAGCCCCCTGAATGGCCAAATATTGCTCACAAATAATTTAATTTAGCTAGAAAACTAACTATATTAAGTTTTTTTTTTTAAATATAGGCCTATAAAACCCGTTTACAAATGTCATATTTCATTTACAATTAGGCAAGAGCGAATGCTTATTTAAAGTATTGAATAACACAAAAGTAACGTATGGGCTTCTTGGTAACATATTTGTTGTTACAGATTAATTATTTGACCAGATTTTTCTCTGGCAGAAAAAGACTCATTTCAGGAGAAGCTTCAGATCCAGATGCACAATGACACGATGACAATCATAACAGGAATCAAGTACAGTTGCAATACAAGTACAGCTGCATGGGGAGAATATGCAAAGGGATTCAAACTACGGCGAGAGTGCTAACCACTGTACCACTACGCAGCGCCATCCATGTTCAGGTTTAGAGCAGCTGGAAAGCATTTTATTATTCAAGAAACAACTCGTGTTCAGTTTTTATTCATAAATTGCTCTGCAGTAGTTCTGTTCTAAAGTGTGTTCAGAGCTGCAGTCCAAACTGTGGCAGGTAAACATGTTTATCAATCATTTTGAGGTATTTAGTGCATCGCTCTTTCACTAATGAGACATTTTGGTCACACTGGTAACCTGGTGAGACGTAAAACAACCACTGAATAGGTAGAAATGTTGAATTTCACTAACTGGTGTCATTTTGTGCGCATAACTGCCAAACCAATGAAGCCAGAACATTTGAAAAAGGTTTTTCTCAGAGGCCGTTTGGGTTTCCTTTGGTTTGCAGTAAGGCAGCCAACGTGAAGAAGGGGCGTTCCTTACGTGCCGGACGTTAGGCCCGTGCGTCAATGACGTCATCAGCAGGGTTCTTCCGCTACCGGCAGAGTGAACGTGAACTGGTACGACTCGGGGAAAAGCAGAAGTAGCATCTACAGTTAAACACACAGCCCTGTGTTGGATACGGAACCAGAACCGAAAAAAACCCAACTCATCGTATTCCAGAACCGTGACAGATCATCGAATCCAGGTAAAAGAGAGTCCGTGGCGGTTAGCATGCTAGCTGCGGTCAGCGGCTAACACTCCGGGAGCAGAGAATAGCCGTCCAGCCCTCTGAAATAAGCTGCTCTGATGGAGGTTTTCGGGTTCATCGGAACATTTTGTGGGCTTGAGTTTGGCGTGTTTGTAAAGTTCTCGCTCGGAGCTGCGGACTGGAGATCAAATAACGGATGAATGAAGCGGTGACCTGCACCAGAGGATCAGGGTGTGGGAGCCGCTGAGGCAGACAGACGCGTTAGCATCATGACACCGCTTTAATATAGAAAACGAACCTCGTCTGTTAGACCCACGCTGGTTAAAGAAGACTTTACGTTGAACATGTAATCCTCCCACAATTTGTTCATTTGGGGTTGGAGGGAGCACATGTCATTTCCAGTCTTTACCGCGCCTTTTGTTTGGCTAACTGACTGTCTGCTGCCGTTATCTTTAGCTTTCTGCCAAACGGAGCCATGATGCTGCTGTGGATTTTACTGACTGAGTGGTTCACAGCACTTCTCTCTCATTTAAATCAAAGCCAGCATGCTGTGTTACGAACTGCCTGCAGCAGGCGGTCACAACCGAAAGTGTGGAAGTATTGTTGTGCTGACAAATCAAATGCCGCTGGATCATGACCGACGGGAGGAGAGAGGCCGTGAAGCGGCTTTTACTTTGAAAGGAACGGACTCCAAAACTCGGGTTTCTGTGGAGAAACGGGAAACATGGTTTTCTAAAAAGCTCCTGCTACGCATCTGATTGGTTCTATTAATGACCGATGGATTCTATTAACTGGGTTAATAATTAATTGGGTTTCTTAGTGTTTTGCTCTTTAATGTTCATATTTGCTGTTTTATGTTTTGATCGCATGTGACTCTATCAGGATGTCACGTGACCGCACCATCACGCCTGACTGTTACCTATTCCATGTAGGTTTGATGAAATATTGATTTATACTCGCTACTTTAAACGTATGATCCGTTAATAATTTAACACAAATGTTGTTTTTTAAACTATGGAAGATCCAGATTCCCCTTCACAGAGAAAAGGTTGAAATGAATGACAGCATTCTTGGTTTTTGTTCTTCCTCTGCGATGTGAGATCAGGTCAGCTCAGTGATGACCACGTCAAAAATATGCATAAAGAAATCACGTTGAGCTAATGTGGCTCCTGGGGCCTCTGGCTGGATCCTCCCAGCTGAACAGACTGATCTGATTATTGGTAACCACCAAGAGAGACGCCACAAACATCTGTAGCAAAGCATCCAGCTGGAAATGGAACGTTGTCATGTGCAGCCGCTCTTACGTCTTCTCTGTCTGCAGGAGCATGGCTGTAAACGTCTACGCCACCTCGGTGACCAGTGAGAACTTGAGCCGCCATGACATGCTGGTCTGGATAAACGAGTCTCTGCAGATGAACCTCACCAAGGTGGAGATGCTGTGCACAGGTGAGGCCTGCAGGTGATGCACAGAGGAGTCGGTAGGGAGAAATAAATGAGGCTTTCCATTGTTTTGAAATTGCCCCGTGGAAGAACTGAATTCATGGTTACTGGTATAATAAAGATGATGATTTGAATGAGGCTGAAGGAGCAGCAGCTCATCACCGAGCTGCAATTTCTCTTATAAATGCAATTAGAAATTAAAAGCCAAACACTGCAATGCAATTCATTTAAATGTGATAAAATGGTTTACCTACAAGTAGTATTGAGTCATCTTTAAATTTCTTAACAATAAGTGGTGATAAAAGCTGTATTAAAGGACGTGCGGTGTCAGATGTGGGCCTGTGCGGCAGCAGACGTCATGTGACTCTATCAGTCATTCTCCAGCCTGTGATGGTGAGCCGGCTCACTGTTTCCACCCCGTCTGAGCGTCCATCATCTCAGATGATTCAGGTTTTATTGTGCTCATTTAGACAAAGGGGGAAGAGAACGGATGAGCTGAAGCTTGCTGCTTTACTTCATCTCCATCAGCTGCAGTTGTTTTCCTCTGCTGGTGGATCTGTCTCAGGAAAAGCAGTTTGTAGAAATAAATGCATCCAGTTCTTTGTCCTCTCTGTTGTGCTCCCGTATCGCTGAGCTCGGTGTCCGGCCGAGCGACGTTTACGTTCTCCGTTTGGTTGTTCAGGTGCTGCGTACTGCCAGTTCATGGACATGCTGTTCCCCAACTCGGTTCCTCTGAAGAAAGTCAAGTTCGGGGCCAAGCTGGAGCACGAATACATCCATAACTACAAGCTCCTGCAAGTTGGATTCAAAAAGATGGGAGTTGACAAAGTAAGACGCGATGAATGCCTAAAGCGCACAAACTAACACATACAAACTAGACAAACTTCAACAATGTGATTGTGTGGATGTGGCTCTTGAAGAAAACACATTCCTAAGGCGCCAACCATCCCTGTCCAATGGCTGCTGCTGAGCCAGACCAGCAGATTCCTGATAGTGTCCAGCGCCAGCAGGACCCCAGAACTCTTTTTGTGGATCCAGAACCTTTTTCACGCTGTGATTAGTGTAAAGTAAGAACACGGCGCTGAAAATGTAGGAATTGAAAATGTTTTAAATTGAAGAGCAAACGTTAATAATCCACACCTGTGGTAATTTGTGCTTCAAAATTGGCGTCTAACGCCTCCCTTCCGATGCGTGTCAAACTCACTGCTGGACGCTTGTCCAAAAATGCATTCATAAAGTTGGCGCTCGCGCTGTGTGTGGGAGGAGCTACTCCTCAGGAGGAGAACCGTCTGTCTCTTCTCCATGTTGGTTTTGGACTCCACCCACTGATCGCATCATCAACGCGTCATTGAGTAAAGCGTTCATGATTGGTGGGTGTGGCTTTAGGATAAACGGGCAGACTGGCTTCAGTTTTCCCGTTTCCGTGTCCTGGCTTGCGCTGAGGTGGACTCTTCCTCGTGTCTGTGGCGTCTCTGCTGCTCCGTGGGGTCCAGCGTCTCACTGGCCTCCATGTTTTCAGATCATCCCTGTGGACAAGCTGGTGAAGGGGAAGTTCCAGGACAACTTTGAGTTTGTCCAGTGGTTTAAGAAGTTCTTTGATGCCAACTATGACGGGAAAGAGTACGACCCAGTGGGGGCCAGGCAGGGGCAGGATGCCATGCCTGCACTCAATGCCACCTCATCCGCTCTCAACAAACCCCCCAAAAAGGCCCTCAGCCAAGGTCAGTGCCCCGCCTCTCCTACCCAGACCCTAAAGGGGCGGTGATGTTTAAAATGCTGGTCAGTGTTGGTCTGTTGAATCGTGTGACTCTTCATCCTCAGCTCCTCAGAGGCCACCTGTTGCCAAGGTGGCCCCAAAGGTGGCCCCCGTCAGCGCAAGAAAACCTGGAATGGTTGGGGCTGATGAGGAGAGGGCGGAGCTCCTCAACGAGGTCAGATGATCACTCACACAAAACCCAGTAAATGACTGAATAACGAGCTCATCATCACTGACATGCACCTTTGGCCAAACAGCTGGAGATTCTGAAATCAACCATTCAGGACATGGAAAAGGAGAGAGACTTTTACTTTGGAAAGTTGAGAAACATTGAGCTGATCTGCCAGGAAAAAGAAGGAGAAGGCGACCCCACCCTTCAGCGGATCATAGACATCCTCTACGCCACGGATGTGAGTGTCTCCACCTCAGCTCCTGTGGAAGAGGAGCTAAGTTATTAAAGACCAAATGTTACTGCAGAGAGGAAGTTTTTGCTCTCACGGGGGCCGTGAGTATTAGAGAAGTAAAATCCCAGCATGAGGGGCAGGAGGCAGATGTTTGAGGCGTGGTTTCTCAGGTTGGTGGTTCTGATGGGTTTTTCTCTCTGTCCAGGAGGGTTTTGTGATTCCAGATGCTGAGGAACAGGAGGAGTTTTAACTGAAGACTGCAAGCAACCACTCTGACGTTCTCACCTACTACCCACCTTAGAGACCCTCCTGAAGCAAAGACTGGTTTTCTGTTCCGCCCCCCGCCCTCAAAGACTCGTTCTGGCCGTCCCATTCCTCCCACACCTCTGGTCTGACCCCCTCTGCTGTTCTTCAGGCTCTGCCGCCGTTTGGTGCCTTTTCTTTCAATTACAGAAGGTGCGTTCTCTCAGAAGAAAAGCCTCGACCACAAAGTTCCGGAAAGTTCTGTGGAGAAGACATTGGCGGGTGCTGGTGCTCACAACAATGAGCGGCTGAAGAGCCCCTGCCAACACGACAGGCTGGTGATCAAAGGAAGCAGGGAGATGGTTGCACTGGCCGCCGTTTCACACCAATCCAAAACTGTTCCAACATGATTTGTTTTTAACACAAGCTGCTTGTTTTCAATTCCAGGCTGAATAAATAAAGATTGTATAGAAAGCGGCCTGTTGTTGAGGTGGTGAAGGTCACACAGGAGGCCGTCAGCGTGACAGTTTGGAGCTGTGGTTGAGAAACGCCAGCTGCCCTTAAGGTGACTGTGCTTTGCTCATGGAAAGCCTCCAGCACTCCCGTCCGTCCGTCCGCATCGTCTCTGACTGATGCTGGATCCCACTGGCTCCGTTTGAGTTTGACGTTTCACACAGACTGCGAAGCCTCGCGTTTTTATGATACTCTGGTGTTTGTCACGTTTGACCTGAAGGCCTCTTTCATTCACAAACAACCATCTCATCTGCTTCCTTCTTGTTTGAACTTGAATGTTTGTGGTTTCCAAATCTTTTGAAGGAAGGACTTCCATCGGGTTCTTCTGTCTGAGTCTTGTGCCTGGACTTCCTGTGAACCGGCGTGCAGAAGAGTGCAGCCCTTTCCCTGGCGTGTTGAGACTTTTCTGCGTGCCGCCTTTCGTAAACACTGCCTCAGTCTTTTCTCGTTCTTGATGGTTGCCTTCTGTAGGATCAGAGTTTTTTTTTTTTTTTCCCAAGAATGTATGCAGTCCAAATCTGGGGTGAGTGTTGTGGCTTTGATCTGGAGCTTCTGTGTGGGCGTCGGCTCCTCTCTGCAGAGCCGTTCAGCTCTCCTGCAGCACATCACAAAACACTGTGGCCCAGCATTTCTAAATACTCCACAATCCTTTTTAATGCTCTCTCTATTGAGCTGTTTGACCAGAACTTTGTAAACTTCCCTGCAGCTCTTTTGTGCTGCCTTTTGTGTATTTTTCATTGTTTAAAGGACGTGAAACACAGTCTTCGGCTCCATTTCAGCTGAAATGAACAGTGTCCCCTCCATCCCACATCTGTTATGAACCTTTGTCATTATAGTGAATGATCAGAGCGGGCTGCTTCTGTGAGAACGGCGTCCGAACGGCATCCGCTTGACCTGGTAGGGGCTGCAGAGAGAGGGAGGAGCAGAAAACCTGATCCCCGCCTGCCTTTTGCAGCACTGCCGGTCAGTGGCGTGCCGCTGTTCTCGTCGACTGATCTCCGGTTGAGTGTAGGTAAATTCAGACTCTTCTGCACAGGATGTTTCAGATCCGGTGCATCAGTGCCACTTCCAGAAAAACGGCTTCCAACCACTGTTTTCTCCCATGAGCCCATCTGTTATTTGATGTTTGTTGCTGTGCTTGACTCGGTTCCTAAAACCTTTTGTACGGACATTAAAACAGTATTTGTTAGTCAGCGCTGGGCCGTCTTTTGTTTTTCTTCTATTCGCTCACACCAACTGATGTGAAGGAGCTTTAAGGGAAGTTTGTTTAGAATTAAAAGCTAGCCATCACGCCATTTTAAAATCCAGCTGTTCTTCAGCATCCATGAAAAAACCTGAGGCTACAATTTCTCTTTCTCTATTTTCCTCAACTCAAAAAGACTTGAGCATCTATCCATCCTCCTCACGCGGTTCCTGGGGCAATGCCAGCTGCCGTTGGGTGAAGGCAGGGACACCCTGAACAGATCAGCAGTCTTTTCCAGGACCACACACTCACACTAGGGACCATTTTGAGTCAGCGACTCATCAACATAGCATGTTTTTGGACACGCGTGCACGAGGAGAACATGCAAACTCCACACAGAAAGAACCTAGCTGGGATTTAAACCAAAACCTTCACTCTGTGAGGCGAGAGTTCAAACCACTACACCAGGGCTGCTCAACCCTGGTTCTAAAGAGCCTGTTTTCCCGCTTTCCCTGGTCGTCTTTGTGCTGACTGCCTAAATCAGGTGTGTTCAGTCAGTCAACATGTGGAACCCATGAGTCAGCTAATCAGCAGCAAGCTGGTCAGGGAGGACTGAAAGACGGGGGGGGTGGCTCCTGAGGACCAGGTTGGACAGCCCTGCACTACACCCCCGTGCAGCCAAGGTTCAAACTGTCTTTCACAGGTCTGGAATTCTCTCCAAGCTACAACTTCTGGTTGAAACACCTGCTTTTACAAAAACACCACAGGAGAATTTTTCACAGGAGAAATAAAGACGTTTAACGACAAAAAAACAAAGATGACAACTTCACAGCACAGGAGTCACACAAGCAGGTATGACGGCACATTTGTGCTGTTATGCAAGTTGACGTAAGCAAAGTTTTTTTAATTAACTATACTTGAATATAAGTGTAGCAAGTATATGATCGATCATGTTGTGTAAGAAGTACACAAACTGAATACTTCTTCAAATTTTAAGATTTTTTTTATTTTCAGCGCTGCGGTAACTTAATCAGGTCCACCTTGGTAGTACCAGGTTGGACCCCCTTTTGCCTTCAGAACTGCCTTAATCCTCAGTGGCACAGATTCAACAAGGTACCGGAAACATTCCTCAGAGAGTTTGGTCCACATTGACATGACGGCATCACACAGTAGCTGCAGATTTGTGGGCTGAACATCCATGATGCCGATCTCCTGTTCCACCACATCCCAGAGGTTCTCTGTTGGGTTGAGATCAGGTGACTGTGGAGACCATTTGAGTCCAGTGAACTCATTGTCATGTTCAAGAAACCAGTCTGACATGATTCCAGCTTTATGACATGGCGTCTTATCCTGCTGGAAGTAGACATCAGAAGATGGTTCACTGTGGTCATTAAGGGATGGACATGGTCAGAAACAATATTCATGAAGGCTGTAGTGTTGGAACCATGCTAAGTTGGTACTAAGTGGGTCCAAAGTGTGCCAAGAAAATATCTCCCACACCATGACACCACCACCACCACCAGCCTGAACAGTTGATAAAAGGCAGGATGGATCCATGCTTTCATGTTGTTGATCCCAAATTCTGACCCTTCAGTCAGAATGTAGCAGCAGAAATGGAGACTCAGACCAGACAATGTTTTTCAAATCTTCTACTGTCCAGTTCTGGTGAGTCTGTGTGAATTGTGGCCTCAGTTTCCTGTTCTTAGCAGACAGGAGTGACACCACGTGTGATCTGCAGCTGTAGACCCTCTGCCTCCAGGTTGGAGGTGTTGTGCGTTCAGAGATGCTCTTCTGCAGACTTCAGTTGGAACCAGTAGTGTTTTGACTTCCTGTTGTCTTTCTACCAGCTGGAACCAGTCATTCTCCTCTGACCTCTGGCATCAACAAGGCATTTTTGCCCACATAACTGCTGCTCACTGGATACCATCTCTTTTTCTGACCATTTTCTGTAAAATTTAGAGAAGTTTGTGGGTGAAAATCCCAGTAGATCAGCAGATTCTGAAATCCTCAGACCAGCCTGTCTGGCACCAACAACCATGCCACATTCAAAGTCACTTCAATCACCTTTCACCTCCATTCTGATGCTCGGTTTGAACTGCAGCAGATCATCCTGACCATGTCTGCACGTCTAAATGCATTGAGTTGCTGCCATGTGATTGGCTGATAAGGATTTTGCAGTAACCTACAGGTGGACAGGTATGCCTGATGAAGTGAGTGTATATAAAAGGTATACTTGTAGTACACTTAAGTAGAGTACTTTTTGCTGAGGGCAGCTTTAAAAGAGCAATTTTGTGGAAGTGCTAATAATGGTGCCAAACTTCACACAACAGAAATCCATGTTCATGTGCGGACACACATTAGGTCTAGAAAACCATGTGTTTTATGTTTTTATGTTTAAAACTATTATCACAACTAGGTCTTTGTATTGACTCTTTATAGATTGTTAAAATCTATAAAGAGCAGAGCGCAGTTAGAGCTGGGAGCCTGTTGAAATTGTGTTCGGTTGGTGGATAAGGTAAAAATAATAATTGGGAGGGTCAACCCACCATCCAATAAAAGAAACACACTAGAGTATGCATGCATTTACCCCCCCCCCCCCCCCCCCCCCCCCCCTCCTGTCACACAATCACACCTATAGGGGCAATTTAGAGAAACCAATAAAGCCTGTTTTTGGAATCTGGGAGGAAACCAGAGTTTCTAGAGAAAACTCACACAACACACAAACTCCACACAGAAATGTCTCATCTGAATTCAAACTGGAGTCTTCTTCACTGTGAAGAAAAGGCACTGACCACTGCACCAGCATGCAGCCCACCAGGAAATGGGATGACATATCCAGAAACACAAACAGAAGCAAGGAAAAGCTTTGATTTTGAAAAGACTCACGTTAGGACAAACAACAAACCGTCAAAAACCTTCAAAAAATCATTTTCCTCTTTGTCAAAGAACACTAATAATAATGAAAAGACTGAAATGTATTTATTTAAATGGCAGGACGTCCATTTTCTTTGTTTCATGTTGAAACATTAGAATATTTTTTAAAACAAGAACTATCACTTTTCTCTATTCGATTCCTGAAGATTTAGTTTCTCAAGCCATCGAAAGGCTGATATTTTTCTCAATGTTATGCAGAAATGTAATTTTTATATAAAAGTCTTCTATTTCTAAAATGATAGAGAATACCAATACCAGCTACCAATAATTCATCTGTAACCCTTGTGCTATCCTAGGCACGTTAACATTGGGAGTTGGGTAATCTAGACCCACTAGTGCTCTGAACCTTTTTTCTTCATCTATTTGTGATCTTCACTGGTGTCCATGGATTACATGAAATCTTTCCACCTTTATCATGGTAGGAATAACACGTCAAAGTAAGGGTGGGGTCATCTAAGATAGCATAAGGCTTATGTAACAAATTGTGAAATGTAAGAAAAAAGAACGAATGATGGATCGATTGATGAAAAAACTAAGAAAATCATCAAGAGTTAAGAGTTTTTAGATAAACGTTCCCGCGTGAATCTGTTTTAACTTTATGAGTTTCGTCGTTTGTTTAAAGCTGCAACAAACAGTTTACTTTCGGTTGTTTAATCTAACAATAAAAAACGTGTCCTACAGCTCTCCTACAGGACTCTGTTCAAAATCACCATGGCAACTGCCGTACTTCGTCGAGAAATGGCGTACGTCGAATGCATCTCAACAGGAAGTGAAGCTGGATCGCGGCTGTGATTGGCTGCCGCTCAGGGTCAGGGAGAGTTGAACGGAGCATGCTCGCTGTTGGCAGGAAGAAAGGACGGGAAACTGTCATCATTGGGTCAAGGATAATTTTTTTACCTCTCGCTTCGCTATAGCCATCAAAACGGACTTCCCGTTAAAAGAACGGTTCGATATCTAAATGAAATTTACCGCCTAGGTAAACCCCAAAGTTTCGGTTTTTAACCGATGCGCGCGCGTTTGCTTCTTTTGGCTAACTTAGCCTGCTAGCTTCCCCCGCCGTTGACGGTCGCGCAGAAGTGACCAGCCACAGAGCACGCTGATTGTGCGTGTTGTTCCGCAGGGGCTCACGCTTCAGAAGTTGTGTTTCAAACGGAGAAGTCTGAATGAAACTGTTGGCTAGCCTAGCAAGAACCATATTTTATCTCGTGTTATATCTTGTGTTTGTGCCAACTCGGAAAGGAGCAGCAAGCACGGCGGACAGCTCCAGTCCTGCAGGAGGAATCAGTCCCCCCCCGTCCCTCCGCGGCTGCACAGATTCATGCTCGCTCCTGCGGCGGAAGGATCCGTGCGTCAGCGTCGTGCCCGCGTCCATGCAGCGGCTCCTGCCACTGCTGTTCATTCATTGATCTCTATTGTAGCTCAGCGCGCGCGCGCCTCTCTGCTCCCCCGCGGCTTTCATCATGATTCCCGATCATGTCCCGGAGGAGAACGTCTACTACGGGTCCGGAGACCTGAAGAAGGAGTCCCACGTCCCCAGCTTTGACAAATACAAGGAGCTCTACATGAAGTCCATCGACAACCCCGATGGTAAGTGGGCACGCGGGGCTCAACAAATGTTGTGCTTTCAGAGTGAGTGACGTGGTTGGAAAGCCGCCAAAAAATACAGCAACGGTTGAGACGGATCCAGATCAGCCCGGACCTGCTGTGGATTCAGGTGACTGATCCGCTCAGCCAGGGGTTTGTCAGCTGGATGAGGCAGCAGGGCAGGGACAGCGTGCAGCCCGGCGGGTCTTGAGCACGTGCACACATTTGTTTATCTGTGCTGATGAGGCAAGCAGCCTTTCAGGTTCTTCAGAGAAAACCTCTGAGCTGTTTTCCACTGAAGAATCTGAGGCTTCTCTCTGACATCTAATGTTAATTCATGAATGATAGTGTCATTTTCCGAACGCAGTGATCATTCTGTAGAACAACGCTCAGCCTGGTGCTTTATATACTTCTTTGTCTGCTTGATATTTGAGCTGATCCCTCTTTCTCCTTAAGACCCACTCCCTTTAAAAAACTATTCTAAAACTGGCTTCCTATTCACAGATTCTGATTCGCGAGGGCCCAAAAAAACATTCCACTACATTTTTTTTCACACTAAGACCACCTAAGACTGGGTCCTGTTCAAAAACCACAGGACCTGGACTGCTCCTACCTGGATGAAATTATGATTTAGACAGTAAACAATGCAATAAACACAGTTTCTGATTTGTGAAAATTACAAACTGAATGATTTTATGTAGTTGATGCATTAAAAATGCTTAATATATCTTTGTGCATCAGTCTGCCCATTGTTCTGTATTGTACAGGACAGGACCTGGACTGAGGTAGACTCGGTGCGTAAAATGCGATAAATTGATCCTATTTCCCATTTTCACAGATCAGATAATGGTTTCACGAATCAGAAACTGTGTTTAATGTATTCCTTACCATCTAAATCATAATTTAATCCAGGTTTGAGCAGTCCAGGTCCAGTGGTTTTTGAGCAGGACCCGGTCCTAGGTGGTCTTAGTGTGACAAATCCAGTGGAATGTTGGTTCTTCAGTGGCCTCACGAATCAGATGCTGTGAATCGGAAGCCAACTTTAGTGTCACCATTAAGAAGTTTTTTTTTTTAACACGTTCCTGCAGCATTTTTCTGATGATGGAGGACGTAGGATTTTTTTCTTTATTCAAATCGATGTAAATCAAGAACAGAAGAAAAAATGCTCTTTAAAAAAAAAAGAGCATTTTTGTGACGTAGAAAATACGCCCAGGCTCCGCTCCATTCTGATGCTTCCACTGTCATTAATCAACAGTTTTGTTGCCCCGGTGATGCTTGGTTTGCAGAGAGGAGAGTGTAAAGAGATGGATGATGGGAAGTGGGGGTGGCCTTACTCCACATCAACAGTCCTGTGATAAACTCCTGCCGCTCTTCAGAAACTATGTCCTAGAAAACGACACAGGATTTTAAACCTAGGCTAAAAACAGCATCATCATAATTCAAAGACCACTGGGAACACTTTGAAAGTAGATCAAAAGATGATCAGAGTGGGACTTGAATGCTTTTTAAAGAAAAAGTTTTTTCCTCTTGTGTATGTTTTTAATTTGTTTGCATGTAACAGACCAAGAGCCTGTCAATCAAAGTTTATGGTGATGGTGTCTTGTTCAGTATCCAGTTGGTTCGATCGGATATCCGTCACACAGTTTAGTGTTTATGAGGAGGTTGGATTGTGATTTTCAGAAGTTCTCATGTGAGGTCAAAGGCTGATGAAGGACTTTCTCAGTCTTTGACATGAGCAGTCTGTGTAAACCGCCTCATTCACTGATCTGAATGCTGCTGTTATGAATATGCAAAGCTTAGAAAAGTCAAACGCTGAACGTGCACTAGTTGTTTTTGGATGCCTGTTTTCAAAGACATGCCGTGAGGTTTTGTTCCCGCCTAAACTCTGCCCCCGCCTCGCAGAGTTCTGGGGTGTCATCGCTAAAGACTTCTTCTGGAAGAGCAAACCCACTGGTCCGTTCCTGAGCTACAACTTCGACGTGACTAAAGGAGAAATCTTTATCAAGTGTATGGAAGGAGCCTCCACAAACATTTGCTACAACCTCCTTGACCGCAACGTGCACGAGAGGAAACTGGGGGATAGAATTGCGTTCTTCTGGTTAGTATAAAGTCCTGAGTTTTCCTCACTTTAAAGTTCGATTCCCTTCAAGCTGTTTAAAAAGATGAGAAATAATTGAATGTCATTTCTTCTGTGATTTAAAATTCACATCACTGAACCATCACCAACCTTTTCCGTTCCCTTTGTTAAACCTGAACGCTCCGATGCAGAAAGATGTGTTCATGAACACTTTGTGTGGGGAAGGAAACGTATCTCATCGTTTGACTCCCTGACGTGAGCGATGAGCTCAGAAGCTTTTTCATGATTGTTTCAGGGAGGGCAACGAGCCGGGCGATGAATCCGTCGTGACTTACAGAGAGCTCCTGCAGAGGGTCTGTCGGTTCGCCAACGTCCTCCGGTCGCAGGGTAAGTTATGGCCTCCTCCTCCGGCCAAGTCATTCACTAAGTGCACTAACGCCTCACTACAGTCAATCCAGCTCCAGTCTTCTCTGTCTCAGTCACTTTGTTAGTAAATGGAAGAGCTTCTTTAAAGAAAAGCAAACATTAACCTGGGCGCCATGTTTACATAGGAGTGCTGAGCGGTCAGTTTTACTCCTTGGGAACAGCAGTCTACTGCCCCGCTTGACTTTTAGAGCTGCTACCCAATGTCATGGCAACGAACCATGTTGCATTTGCTGCTGTAAGTAGAAAGTATATTGGTTTGTTTGCATTGCTCAGAGCAGAAACATGTAAAAGACCCACTGAAAGCTGAAGGGTCAGGAAGTTTTGGAGATTACAAAAGCAGAGGATGAGGACACGAAGAAGACTCTGTTTGACTAGATCGGAAAACCCCATGAGGGCCTCCAAACCCACAAAGTTCCTGATATCTTCAGAAAAAATAGCCCTGCAGGAGCAGGACCAAGCTAAGTTATCTAGAAAACTTGCTCCTCTGGAAAACTGCTTCAGGAACTTAGTTCAGTACGTTCTGGAAGTGAACATTGGATGTGGCAGAGTTCTCATTGGAGTTGGTGACTGGTTGAGGGCCACGGACTCTGTACTGATGTTAACATGGATAACTAAGACAAGTACCAACTAAAAGTTTCTATTTTGTCTTTTGTTGTTGAAGAATTGTATTTGTTACTTCAACCAAATGAAAGAAATGCTTTTAGCAATGCTTCTTTGTCATAGTCATCTTTTAGAGATCCGTTTTATTTTCATCATGACACACAGACTAAACCGATCTGAGTTGAACTCCAGGTCTGGTAACTCTTTTGGCATTCAAGCGCACTGATCACTTCCAAAGATTACAACAGATCCACGAAAGCTCAGAAATTCCAGAAACCTCTGCAGCCGTTGAAATCACACGTTTCATCACGGCCAAACTGTGTCAAGAGGAAATGATTTCAGCTGTATATTGCATCACATTATGAAGAAATCCTCTTTGAGAAGAGGTGAAACATCTTCAATAATAATTAGAGAAAAACCAAGCTGACTGCATTGTTTTTACCTTCTACTTCTATGGAATCGACCTGGACGAATGGGAGTCTGCATGGACAATATGGAAAAAATACATTTTCTTGGTCAATTTCTGCCTTTGTAACCAACTCTGGACTAGGGCTGCACGATATGAGGAAAACTTGCGATATGCGATATTAGTGATCAATATTGCGATAACGATAAATTTGCGGTAAATAAACAAATAGAAAAATAAACAAAAACATCATTCCCATTTCATTGCAACAGTTTAAAAATTATACTCCAAATGACCCTCATCGACATGGGGGACAAACGTCAGGGTGGCTAACCCTGGTCCTCAAGAGCCTCAACCCTGTCTGTTTTCCAATTCTCCCTAGACTGCTCGATAATGATAACCAAAATCAGGTGTGTTCAGTCAATCAGGATGTGAAATCACTTGAGTCAGCCAATCAACAGCAAGCTGGTTAAGGAGAGCTGGAAAACAGGCAGGGTTGAGGCTCTTCAGGACCAGGGTTAACATAATAGGCCTCCATCTGATTGGTCAACAATGGGAAGGCGTCCATCTGATTGGTCAAAGCATAAAGGGATTTATTTGATGTGTTAAATGCTTCAAGCTGCTAGAAGATTGTTTTAACACATTTTGGGTTTGCGATTTATTGCGATATTCGCCGTCTTTTGCCATATGCATATTGCAGAGCTGGATATTGCGATAACGATAAATTTGCGGTATATTGTGCAGGCCTACTCTGGACATTACTTTTGTTTTCTGGTCTGCACTGGAAGGGGTGTGTTTGTGTCCGCTGGTACCTTGTGGTGGATGTTGAACATGGGGGAGAGTTAACTACACTAAAGTGTGTGCCACTCATCTCAGTTGTTAGAGCTTAACAGTGGCAGTTTTCTTATCTGATTTTCATCTTTCCAGGTGTGAAGAAGGGCGATCGTGTGTCCATATACATGCCTATGGTGATTGAGCTGGTGGTCGCCATGTTGGCCTGTGTTCGCATTGGCGCTGTTCACTCCATAGTGGTAAGTGTGATATTGTAGTGTATGTGCTCAGTCCTGTGTTTGTGAAGGGAACAGCTAATGAAAGTCTGTTTGTAGTTTGCAGGGTTCTCAGCTGAATCTCTGTGTGAAAGGATCATGGACAGCCAGTGTTTGCTGCTCATTACTGCAGGTCAGCTTCAGCCTTCAAAGCTGGTGGCTCATCACAGTGTTGACTGATGTCACTTCCTGTTGGTTAATCTTAACTGCCTGCACTTTTGATGTTAAAATGTGGCCATTAGTGGATATCTAACATTAACCAGTAATCAGAAAGAGTTGGAAGGATTAAGTGTATGTGGCTAAAACAGACGAAATCTAAACTACACGCGATCGCTGTCAGCAGCAGACATTGTGTTCTTGCCAATAAAAAGTCATTGTATCTGCTGCCAGTTAGCAGTCATCGTCCCCACTAATAGTGAGCAGTCATCGTCTCCTCTGACAGCGGACAGTCGCCGTCTCCTCTGTCAGCGGACAGTCGTCGTCTCCTCTGTGTAGCGCTTTCTTAGCTTGCTCTGACCTACAGAAGATTTGTTCGACTCATGGAGCCCAGAGTGTGTGGATAGAAAACGCAACACAGGGATAAAGCAATCAATTGACTGTATTTAAACAAAGAAAACAAATAACAAAACAATAATTTTAGACACTGTAGAAAGGAGTGTCCAGGGATCCACAAGGATATTTTTCAGTCTTTGGTGTTCAAAGTTCCTTTTTCCTTTGGGTATGGCGTCTTTTGCGAAGTTCCTTTTTCCTAGGTTCGTAAATCAAGTTTTTCATTGAGAGTTCGTGGGTAGCTCGCCATGCACCATTCCTATATGGTGCAGATCAAAAAGTTCTTCCAATAAGGATAGAAGTGGGGGTGGAAAAAAAACCTGACCTAAACAAGGTCAAACAAATGATAGATTAGACACATTATTTACAACACATACTATTTACAAGACATTATTATTTACAACACATACTATTTACAACAAGTACAGTAGTCAACTGTATGTCATTGTAAGAAAAATAATCAAATAAGGTCCTAACAAAATTCGTAGGAACCTTTCAAATTCTAGGCCTATAAATTAATGGGTTTCAATGGGTTCCAATGGTTTCAAAAATAAAGTGCACTTTTAATCATTTAGCTTTAGCATTCATCAATTCAGTATAAATCAGGAGAAAAAACAATAATGATATTAATGAATGAATTCAAAACCAAAATGGCCGACCAAAACGGAAACAAGTTGAAAAGTCCTAAAACGGACAAAAAACTGAAAATTATTAACTGAAATATTTCCAATTTCAAGAGAAAAAAAAAAGACTGATCAAAAATCTGTATGTTGTAGCCACACTAGCATGGCATTTCTGTGAGGTAGAAAGCCTTTGAAATACTGATGTACTGCTATGTGTGTGACCCGATCGCATAAACTCACCGAAGAGTAGTTAGTTCAAGGTGTGGTTGTTCGAAGAACTAGTCCAGTAAGATGTTACAGAGTTTTGTTTCAAGTTTAGATAGCCGACAGCTATAGGAGATGCAGCCAGCCACAGCAGATCAGCAACAGCCAGAGCATGGATGACAGGAAGTGGCTATGTGACCCGGATGTTAATATAGGGAACTGGCCCCACCAAAATAAGAGCGCTCAGGTGTTTCAAATCTGGTAATGCAAGTGGGGCACTGATCCGGGTTACACGCTCCCCCCCTTGTTCACATGTACGTCCCTGTACATGGTTTGTCTTGTGAAATTCCTGAAGGGCGAATAAAAATGCAGAGCTCAAACCTTGCAGAAGTGTTTGGATGCTTTTCAGAAGTGGTTTCCCAGGATGTGCATATTGAAGGCGATCTGGTTGGGTTCTGGTCCGTAGTGTCCGCCTGAGAGTTGGCTGTTCAGGACTGAGAGGTTCGGACACAGATGGTGAGGGGGGTTCGGCATGGGGTTCGAGTTGAGGTATGGGATCCACAGTCTGTGTAATGGCATCTGGTATCCCAACAGGGTCAATTGGTTCTGATTGAGGCTCTGGTTTCATAATTTCCACAGCCAGTGGTTCTTCTTTGGGTTTTGTCACTTCCTCTTCTGTGTTGGTCGGTACAATTGATTCAGGTGACAGTGCGGCAACAGCAGGTATTGAGACAGCGGGTGACTCGACAGCTTTTAAGTTTTCAGCAGGTAAGGTTGTTTCTGGTGGCTCAATCCCGACATCTGGTTGCTGGATGGCAGGTGTGTCTAGAGTTGTGGAGCTTACTGGTTCAGATGAGACTTGAATGTACACATCATCGTCCGGAAGGTCTTCCTCGATGGTAGGTGTAGGTGCAGATACAGAGGGTGTTCTGGTACGCTGCTTGGGGAGTTTCCCTTGAGGTGAGGGTAGGAATCCACAAGGCAGTAATAGATCCCTGTGTAAGGTACGAAGGGGTTTGGGCTGGTTTTCCGGTCGGACTGTGTAAACAGGGAGGTTTTCTGCTCTCCTTACAACGATGTATACCGTTGACTCCCACTTGTCAGCCAATTTGTGTTTACCCCTCTGGCGCACATTTCTGACGAAGACCCTCTCTCCGATGTCCAGATCTGCAGTCACAACATGTTGGTCAAAGCGGGTTTTGTTGCGTTGCATGATTTTAGCTGCGTTCTCAATTGCTAATCGTTGATTTTCATCCAGGTGTGATCTCAGCTCCTGGACATACTCCCTGTAGGAGGGTGATCGGGCCTCCTTCAGGGGCAAGCCAAAAGCCAAGTCCACAGGCAACCGAGGTTGACGGCCAAACATCAGTTCGTAGGGAGAGAATCCTGTAACGTCATTTTTGGTACAATTGTATGCATGGACAAGGGGCTTAACAAATTCTTTCCAGTGTTGTTTCTCTTGTGTGGACAAGGTTCCGAGCATGTCTAACAGTGTCCGGTTGAACCTTTCCACTGGGTTGCCTCTTGGGTGATAGGGCGTTGTTCTTATTTTATGAATTCCTGCCTGTGAAGAAACTGGATTTTCTAGAAAGGACTGTATTAAAATTTAGTTCGTAACCCCGTCAGTTTCTTGCACACAGAAATAATGAATAATGACTCAGAGACAAAACTTAGCTTTTGTGGAGGTTTTACTTCGTCCAAACACGAAGGGGACAGACATGAACATGGTACATTCAAAGTCCGAACCAAAGAGTTCAGGGATGGGCATTGGTATAAAAACCCTGCATTTGCATATTCAGAAGATCGTCCAATGGACCTCGTGTGAAAATCACGCCCACAGGTTACTGCTGGAGAGAAGCTTCAAGGCTAAAGTGAAGATAAGTCTGAGGCCTGCTCAGAAAAGAGGGAGTATGGGAAGAAACTGTTAGAACAATAGTTTGGCTGTGCTTTCTTCAAATGTAATATAATTTTGAGATGACAATACATGCTCAGTGAATTAAGTTTAAACCATTAGTGTAATAAAAGTTAAAGGCAGTTTCTAACTATTCTTCACATCTGGATTCACTTTTGGTGAGGCCTCTACTGGCATAGGCCACCACTCTGTTCTTCCCCTCATGCTCCTGATAAAGGACTGCACCCAGGCCGGTGGAACATGCATCTGTGTGGAGCAGATAGGGCTTTTGGGGGTCCGCAAATGCCAGGACAGGATCAGAGGTGAGCTTCTGGATGATGGTGTCGAAGGCTTGTTGACACTCTACCGTCCAACGACCCCCAAATGGTTCTTTTGGATTGTGGTATTCTTGTTTCTTGATCAGGGGTTTCTGTTTCTTTTGAGAAGGTGGGTATCCTGCAGTGAGGTCATGCAACGGCTTAACAATAAAGGAATAACCTTTCACGAATCTCCTGTAGTAACCAGCGAAACCAAGGAAAGAATGTAGCTCCTTTAGGGTTTTGGGTACTGGCCAGCTGGTGAGTGCTGAAATTTTTTCTGGGTCTGTTCTTACGCCGTCTTGGGAAACTATATGACCCAGATATTTGACAGAGGTCTGGAAGAAGATGCATTTATCAATTGAGAGTTTAAGACCATACTCCTTTAGCTTGTTTAAAACTCTCATCAATCTCTCTTCATGTTCTTCGAGGGTTGGAGCAAAAACAATAATATCGTCAATGAAAACAAGTACCTCCCTCAGGTTCAGTTCCCCCATGCACTTTTCCATCAGGCGTTGAAATGTGCTTGGGGCGTTGGTAATACCTTGGGGCATGCGATTGAATTCCCAGAACCCGAGGGGGCACACGAAAGCTGTTTTTTCCTTGTCCTCTTCTTCCATCTCTATCTGGTAATACCCAGACTTTAGATCCAAGACAGTGAACCATTTGGACCCAGAGAGGGCAGTGAATGTGTCCTCCAACTTTGGCAGAGCATATGCATCCTTTATGGTTTGTGAATTTAGTTTTCTGTAGTCGATACAGAGGCGAACACCTCCATCCTTCTTACGCACAACAACAATTGGAGATGCAAATGGTGAGGTGGATTCTCTGATAATTCCGGATCCTAGCAGATCTTGTAAATGGTTTCTGACGCTATCCACATCTTGGGGGTGAATTGGTCTGGGTCTCTGCTTAAACGGCGTTGGATCAGAAAGTTTGATCTTGTGTTTTACCTTTTCAGTTTTTCCAAAGTCGAAATCATGTCTTGAGAAGACTTCAGGGATGCTGTTGAGTTTGTTAATTATTCGTTGTCGCCATTCTGGGCTTATAGGCGAGTCTTTGAAGTTGTATTGTGAAGTTGGTTCTGTTATTGGTCCAGTGCTCTGCTCTTTTGAAATGACATGCTGATAGTTGCTGGCTTCAGCTATTGTGACATCTGCAGGAAGTTGGATGGTATGGCTGGACTCATTGCTTACCACAACAGGCAGGTGACATGGCCGGTGTTGTGGCAAGTTAACGAGACAGCTTTTAACTATGAGCCCACCGGGTAAAGAGCCAGACTGGGGATGCTCAAGGAGAACAGTTTTTTCGCCTTGCAACCCTTTGACCAGATGTCCATCCAGAACTGTGGTTTGACCTGCCTGGATGATGTGTGGCTGCCCTGACATTAGTGTGACAGAGGCAGTCTGGGCTTCTTTACTGTGGTTGAAACGGTGTTGGAGGATCTTGTAGACAGCAACATAACCAGGTGCAGTTGACTGAGATTTGTCTTCTTTCTTTACATGCTTTGAGTAAGCAACATCAAGGGTGTTGGTACCAACAAGGATCTGTTGTGGGGACTGGTTGTGATCTGGTACAACCAATGCCAGTGAGTATACATTAATGGCAGAACCAAAAAGGTCAGGTGGGAAAGTCAAATTTAATTCGATGTACCCCAAGTATGGTACAGCTTGTCCATTTGCTCCTTCAATCTCCAATATGTCAGTGATAGGATAAATTTCAAGGTCTGAAAGGTAAGTGTTGTAGAATGAGTGAGGGACAGTGGTCACTTGTGATCCAGAATCAAGAAGACAGTTAAACAGTTGTCCATTTATTTCAATCTGACCAGTACTTTTGGCTCCAATAAGACCTCTTGGCAGGTGTGGCATCCTCTTCTTGGGACTTTTGTTGTGAGCAGCTCCTGAGTGTCCCACCACAGGAGCAGAGTTTAGTTTAAATGCTTGTATTTGACATCCCATGCCTCTTGTTTTTGACGTAGGCACTTTTTCTTCTGCTGGACCAGAATTGGATTGGATCGGTTAATGCAGGTGGAGGAGACATGACCATCTTCACCACAGTTGAAGCAGTACCATGGCTTTGGCCTGTTGGCGGGTGGTGTTACAGGATTGCTGGGTTTGTGTTGACGCGTTGTGAGTTGGGAGTCAGATGTGGATTTTCTGGATAGGAGCTGTGACATCTGTTGCTGAAGTTTCTTTATTTGTAGCTTCATCTCCTTCAGCTCTTCATTTGCATGAGTGCTGTGGTCACAGGAACAAGTGCTCTGCGACTGTATGGTGACTCTCTGTTTGGATGTGCCAATATGTTGCTTCATGAGAGACTCTTTGGCAGTCTGTCGGTCTTCTTCTGTTCGAAGTTGGAGCAGCAACTCAGGGAATGGTGGAGGGTTGTCCTTGCGTTGCTCCAGTTGTAGCTTGGTTATTAAAGCATTGTCCCAACAGCCACGACAGAACTGCTTCAGGAGATGTTTGTCCACTTCATTTGCTGAAATTCCACCCTGTCTGACAACAGAGCAGATGGTGTGTTGCAGTCTTTGAAGGTATGAGGAAGACCTTTCACCAGAGTTTTGAAGGGTGTTCAGGAACTGGGCAAATAACTCTTCCCCGTCTTGGACCGTTCCAAAGGCTGAGTCAAGCACACTCAAGAAAACAGAGGGCAATGCGTCTGGGTTCAGACCTTTTACCACATCAGCAGCAGGTGACATCAAGCTCTCTATGATTCTCCGAGTGACACTGAGTGCTGAAAGAGTAGGATCTGCAAGGAGAAGATTTATTTGAGATCGCCAGGATTCATAGTCCACTTCATTACCTGGTTTTGGACTTCTTCCAGAGAAGGAGCGAAGACGCAGCGAAGTGGCTGTGAGGTCTGCGTTTTTGACGACATGCTCAACAATAACCTTCTGGACTGCTGATGGGTTTAATTGATTTGTTGACAAGGAGATGTGTTGTGATGTTCTACTTTGATGAGGGCGTGGCCCCTGCAGACCAGCATTTAAAGTGGGTAAAGGTGGGGAGGATGCTGGCATTGACCGGGCTGATGCACCATCCTCTTCCTCTTCCTCTTCCTCCTCAGTATTGAGTGTGGTTCTGGAGTAGCTTTTGAGAGTTGTACCTGCTGCATCCAGGTGCTGGCCGATCTGGGTCATCACTGTTCTTAGAACCTCTTCAAAACTGCAGCCGCTCCGGTCTGCGAGTCTTTTTAATTCGACTAGGTAATCAGGGGGTTGACTGCTGCTGTCCACTGTGGCGGTGCACTCTGAGGCTAACGCGGTCACATGGCACACAAGGTTAGTAGTAGCTGAAGTGTAAGTGTATGGTAGCAATGGTTTTAAGGCAGAAAACGCGGCTGTGTCTGTAAACTCTGCGACCAGGTTTTTATCAAAAGAACTATTGGGATCATTAACGTAAAAAGTGCGATTTAATTTTCCATAAGTACGCAACCAATCAAGCACCTCATCATGTAATGTGGTTGCGGTGCCCGAGATTACAACAGAAACAGAAACGTCAACACCAGATTGAGTTATAAAATCCATGGTGTAGGGAAAAAAAAAAGAGAAAACAGAAAAATTGATATCCACACACTCAAGCTCCTAGCTAGCTCGCCACTTGTAGCGCTTTCTTAGCTTGCTCTGACCTACAGAAGATTTGTTCGACTCATGGAGCCCAGAGTGTGTGGATAGAAAACGCAACACAGGGATAAAGCAATCAATTGACTGTATTTAAACAAAGAAAACAAATAACAAAACAATAATTTTAGACACTGTAGAAAGGAGTGTCCAGGGATCCACAAGGATATTTTTCAGTCTTTGGTGTTCAAAGTTCCTTTTTCCTTTGGGTATGGCGTCTTTTGCGAAGTTCCTTTTTCCTAGGTTCGTAAATCAAGTTTTTCATTGAGAGTTCGTGGGTAGCTCGCCATGCACCATTCCTATATGGTGCAGATCAAAAAGTTCTTCCAATAAGGATAGAAGTGGGGGTGGAAAAAAAACCTGACCTAAACAAGGTCAAACAAATGATAGATTAGACACATTATTTACAACACATACTATTTACAAGACATTATTATTTACAACACATACTATTTACAACAAGTACAGTAGTCAACTGTATGTCATTGTAAGAAAAATAATCAAATAAGGTCCTAACAAAATTCGTAGGAACCTTTCAAATTCTAGGCCTATAAATTAATGGGTTTCAATGGGTTCCAATGGTTTCAAAAATAAAGTGCACTTTTAATCATTTAGCTTTAGCATTCATCAATTCAGTATAAATCAGGAGAAAAAACAATAATGATATTAATGAATGAATTCAAAACCAAAATGGCCGACTAAAACGGAAACAAGTTGAAAAGTCCTAAAACGGACAAAAAACTGAAAATTATTAACTGAAATATTTCCAATTTCAAGAGAAAAAAAAAAGACTGATCAAAAATCTGTATGTTGTAGCCACACTAGCATGGCATTTCTATGAGGTAGAAAGCCTTTGAAATACTGATGTACTGCTATGTGTGTGACCCGATCGCATAAACTCACCGAAGAGTAGTTAGTTCAAGGTGTGGTTGTTCGAAGAACTAGTCCAGTAAGATGTTACAGAGTTTTGTTTCAAGTTTAGATAGCCGACAGCTATAGGAGATGCAGCCAGCCACAGCAGATCAGCAACAGCCAGAGCATGGATGACAGGAAGTGGCTATGTGACCCGGATGTTAATATAGGGAACTGGCCCCACCAAAATAAGAGCGCTCAGGTGTTTCAAATCTGGTAATGCAAGTGGGGCACTGATCCGGGTTACATCTGTCAGCGGACAGTCGCCGTCTCCTCTGTCAATTGACAGTCGCCGTCTCCTCTGTCAGCGGACAGTCGCCGTCTCCTCTGTCAGCGGACAGTCGCCGTCTCCTCTGTCAGCGGACAGTCGCCGTCTCCTCTGTCAGCGGACAGTCGCCGTCTCCTCTGTCAGCGGACAGTCGCCGTCTCCTCTGTCAGCGGACAGTCGCCGTCTCCTCTGTCAGAGGACAGTCGCCGTCTCCTCTGTCAGAGGACAGTCGCCGTCTCCTCTGTCAGTTGACAGTCGCCGTATCCTCTGTCAGCGGACAGTCGCCGTCTCCTCTGTCAGAGGACAGTCGCCGTCTCCTCTGTCAGAGGACAGTCGCCGTCTCCTCTGTCAGCGGACAGTCGCCGTCTCCTCTGTCAGCGGACAGTCGCCGTCTCCTCTGTCAGCGGACAGTCGCCGTCTCCTCTGTCAGCGGACAGTCGCCGTCTCCTCTGTCAGCGGACAGTCGCCGTCTCCTCTGTCAGCGGACAGTCGCCGTCTCCTCTGTCAGCGGACAGTCGCCGTCTCCTCTGTCAGAGGACAGTCGCCGTCTCCTCTGTCAGTTGACAGTCGCCGTCTCCTCTGTCAGTTGACAGTCGCCGTCTCCTCTGTCAGCGGACAGTCGCCGTCTCCTCTGTCAGCGGACAGTCGCCGTCTCCTCTGTCACCCCTCTTTGAAAGCTTGTGAATGTGATTAGCGGAGTGGTTGTGGCTGCTAGTCGTCCATGTCTTCTCTGATGGATTAGATAGTGGATTAAAATGTCCAAGTTAATCAGGCCATTCAAACACTCATCTCTTTCATTCATGTAACGTCTCTGAAGTGATTCATGGAGGCATTGACAGGACTCTTCATATACACTGGTATATAAACCTGTTATTGCTTAATCCACACAAACAAAGAAACATTTGAGTCACCTTGCTGGCCACAGTGTTCTGTTTTCAGAGTTTGCACAGCTGTTTTGTTTGAACCAGTAGTTGTAATGTGTGATTTATTTTGTTTTGTTTCTCAATAAAATGTTAAAATCATCTTATCCCATTAAAGTTGGAGTGAAATGACGCAATATGAAGGCATTGGGATTATTAGGTTTAGTGTTTTTTGTCTCTTAAAAGTAATGTTTTGTTGTCGAAAGGTCAAGTGACAGTCATCTTTAGTCTGTTTTTCTGACCAAAAGAAACATTTATTCACTGTAATGGCCATGTGTTTTTTTCTTACTGAATCTCTACTTATTGCAACAAATCTTGAGTCTTTATTTTATTTTTTTCAGATGGCTTCTATCGAGGAGACAAGCTGATCAACTTGAAGCACTTAGCTGATGAAGCGCTGCAGAAATGCAGGGACAAGTAAGTTGTTGTGTGCACACCGACTCACACATGCTGACAGTTTGTCGTCCTCTTTGGGTTCATCAAAACCATCTTATTTTGTCTTTGCAGAGGCTTTCCGGTCAAGAGATGTATAGTGCTTAAGCATTTATCCAAAGAGCCTGAGGAGTCAGTGGGTTCTCATTCTCCTCCTGCTAAGCGATCCTGTCCAGATCTTCAGGTAAAGAAGAGAATAGACTTCCCTCAGTCATCCATGATGAAAAGTTTGGTTTGCTTTGGTCTCTGAGTCCTCAGAGCTGCATGGTTGTCATTGCAGACATTCATCTTTTCTTTTCTAACAACACAAATTTATATTTTCTAAAAATAATTGATCATGCAGCGATCATGCACCAATGCTTAAGAATGAGGGTGAAATGCAAATATGTCCAAAATTTTTAACCTGAGAGAGATGAACTACAGTCAGGACCATAAATATTTGGACTGAGACACATTCTTTCTAATTTAGTTTCTGAACATTACCACAGTGAATTTTAAATAAAACAACTCAGATGCCATTGAAGTGCAGACTTTCAGCTTTTATTCCATGGGTTAAACAAAAAGATTGCATAAAAATGTGAAAAACTAAAGCATTTTTTAAACGCAATCCCTTCATTTCATGGGCTCCTAAGTAATTGGACAATTGACTTCCATGCTATTGCATGGGCAGGTGTGGGCAATTCCCTTGTTATGTCATTATGAGTGAAGCAGATAAAAGGCCTGGAGTTGATTAGAGGACTCGTGCTTGCATTTGGAAGATTTTGCTGTGAACAGACAACATGCGGCCAAAGGAGCTCCTCCATCCAGGTGAAAGGAGCCATCATTAAGCAGAGCAAACAGAAAAAACATGCCAGAAATTGCTACAGTATTAGGAGTGGCAAAATCAACAGTGTGGTCCATCCTGAGAAAGAAAGAAAGAACTGGTGAACTCAGCAACGCAAAAAGACCTGGACGTCCACGGAAGACAACAGTGGTGGATGATGGCAGAATCATTTCCATGGTGAAGAGGAACCCGTTCACAACAGCCAACCAAGTGAACAACACTCTCCAGGAGGTAGGCGTATCAATATCCAAGTCTACCATAAAAAGAAGACTGCATGAAAGTAGATCCAGAGAGTACACTGCAAGATGCAAGCCACTCAGAAGCCTCAAGAATAACAAACAGCAACTGAAAGCCGCTGCAGTAAAGGCCTGGCAGAGCATTCAGAAGGAGAAAATCCAGCATCTGGTGATGTCCATGAGTTCAAGACTTCAGGCTGTCATTGCCAACAAAGGCTTTTCAACCAAATATTAGTAATGATCATTTTGTTTTCAGTTATTTGTCCAATTACTTACAAGCCCATGAAATAAAGGGATTGTGTTTAAAAAATGCTTTAGTTTTTCACATTTTTCTGCAATCTTTTTGTTCAACCCATGGAATAAAAGCTGAAGGTCTGCACTTCAATGGCATCTGAGTTGTTTTATTTAAAATTCACTGTGGTAATGTACAGAAACTAAATTAGTAAGAATGTGTCTCTCTCCAAATATTTATGGTCCTGACTGTAGTTCATCTCTCTCAGGTTAAAAATTTTGGACATTTTTGCATTTGACTGATCTTTTTGAGAGACGTGGACAAAATTTTGCAACTCTTTTTGTTACTAAAAACAAATTCCCACTCTGCTCACTGAAATACCACAAAACTGATGGCAATGATTATAAAACTTACTGATAATCAATTGATGATAACCAGATGTTGATGTTCAGAGGAATAATTAGACAAACCAGTGAAAGAGGCATGGACAGAAACAAGGACTTTCATGCTTTATATTTTACAGCCCAACCTTTCATTCTCTTTGTCCAGTGGTTTCTGTCAATGAGACTGCTGCCGCTCTGAGGGGGGGTTTGGTCCACCGCTCAAGGGTCCAGATGGTGTCCTTCAGCTACTCCAACAGACATTTAATAGGATTTAAACCTCATCTCTTTGAAGCCCTCTTCAGAACAGTCCAGAGTTTCGTCCTTAGACATTGTTGGGGCTTTTGTGCCCCAACAATGGCTAAAGACTCGCGAATTGAACCTCAGACTGAACTTCATGCTTGATGTTTGCATGTGAACATAAAGCTGTCAGAAAGTTCCCATTTAGTTTTGTTTGTCCAAAGGACTTACTCCAGGAAACCCTCCAGACTGTCTGTATGCATTCCTGTCTACCATCTAGAATGGAGACCTCCCTAGTCTGAAGTCCTTTCAACTTTTAAGTAACCTTTTGATGTCTTTGGAGGTTCTGATGGACTCTTTACCGTTAAAGCCTTGGTCACTTGCACCTGTACAGGTGCAGCCGGTTTTTGGGTTGTCCGGGCCCGTAGAGGGTGGTAGAGAGGAGCAGCTGCATCTTAAGAGGAGTGCAGTTGTGTCTTGCAGTTCCCTTGAGGCTCGTATGGCCTTCCCAACGAATGTCATACAAATGAAAGGAACCAGTGTTGTGCGTGTGTTAAGTGTATCATGAAGTATTTGTAACAATGATTTTAGTTGAACACACTCATGATGTACGGGTCATGCTGTCGTACGGCGCTCTTACACCTCACTCTTGTCATTAGTAAGGTACGAGTACCGAGTTTTTACTGATCATGCACAAATGCTGCACACAGGAGGTGTACAGATGATGTGTAACTGCCGTAGGGTGTCCACTCAAACTACACTTTGTCTGATCTCCTCATTTCTAACAGTCAGGCTGCAGCAAGGAATGCACACTTGTCATGTGAACAGCCCTAACAGTGCAGAAGGATTTGGGGCGTTTTGCTATGGCATAGCCATAGCAAAAGTGTGCATGAACATTTTCACTCTACGGGCCCACCCAGCTGTATACGAGCCTGAGATTTTGTGTGGGCCACCTGCGTGTCCCATACAGGTTTGTACGGGTTTGACTAAGGCTTACTATGCATGTCAAGGATTTTCTTTCTAATCTCTGGAGACTGCTCTATGCTGTTTTGTGATCCATGGCTTTTAGTAGATCTGTAAACTTTAAAGCTTTCCTGGAATCTTACTGCAGATGTTAAAGAGATGATCCTACCATTAACCTGGATCCAAACTTGGATCAGTTTCAAGTTAACTCAGTTTCAGATTTGGCTGGTATGTCATTTCTAGTGGGTTATCAACAGTGTTGTTCATGCGTGAGTTTGTACACCCAACACAAAAGAGGACACAACACCTTTTGGGCCTGTTCACACCGGGATTTCGCGCGCGATATTCGCCGACGTTAAACGCCTCCTGACTAAACAAAGGGCACCATTGTGAATGTGCACACCGATGTGAAAAACGCCACGCGTAAAAGCGTCATTTTTTAAAAAACGCCTCGGGTTCATTTTTTTTGGTTTGACGCACCGCGTCAAAAACTATACGACCAATGAGAATGGCGCTTTTGCACACGTGTCTGGAGCTTCTGAAGTTACAGTAAAACACGACCTGGGGGCGCTCAAACACAAAACTGTCTTGCTGAGCACACATACCAGCGAAGAAGATATACGCCAAGTAGCGTCTACACTGCCGCGAAGAAATAAGACGAAGAAGATGCACTCACTGACGGACATTCTAAAATATCCCCGAAAACGCTCATGATACATTTTCAGCTCTTGTACCAGTCGATAAAACTCCCCATGTTCTTCTCTTCTTGTAACTATGGGATGTACCCAAAATCTGCGTCTTTTCCGGCGTCTTTCATCATTCAACAGAACAATAATTTCTTCATTGCTGGAACTGGAGCTGGAGCTACTGGTGCTGGCAATATTCATGTTTTCTTTGTTTGATTCTGACAAGCGCGTAAATACTTGCTCTCTTCTTCTGAGTGAAAAACGAGTTTAAGAAGTGTGAAGTTGAGCAGCGCCACCTTGTGTACAGGAGTATTTCTGTTTTACATTAAGCGCCATGAAATTGCATGTTCACTCGGCTCATCCTCAGCAAAAATTGCTTGGGTGTGAACACAAAAAACGTGTTGATAAACGCTGGCGAGTAACGTGCGCCGATATTCGTCCCGGTGTGTACGGCCCTTAAAGCTGAACTTGAAGATCTCTGTGGACCAATTGTTCATTTCTCTCTATTGGTCGCATGTTTGTCTAAAGCACTTCACCTTGGTTGGGGTTGTCCTCCTGGGCTGTGAGTTAGTTGGATTTCATCGTGGTGTGAACCGGTCTAAAAGACCTTGTTAGTGACTAAACTTTGGTATGGGTTTAAAGACTGCAGCGATGGCTGAAACTATAAGGAAATGTAGCAGCAGCTCCTGGACCATAGAGAAAAGCACTGATGTGTTTATGTTTGTTTACACCACTGCTGCAGATTTTCATCAGCTTCTTCAATGTTTCTGTTTCCATGCATTTGTTCTGACAAAAATGGTGAATGTCTGTATCTTTTTGTTTATTGCTCATGGTTTTTGTGTTGGTTAACACTCCCTCTCATTAACTTATTTTCTCCTCTTTTACCTTCCATCCCATCCAGCAGGATAAACAGAAAGGGAAGGTAAAGAAAGTGCGCCCTGTTCCTCAGGTATTTTCATAATCACCCTTTATCATAACCCCGCCCAACAGCTTTTCTAATGCCTTTCTTTGTTTTCATGTCACCCATAAACCCTGTTTTCACTGCTGAACATGCCTTTTCTGGAGCTCCTTAGATCTTAGTCCAAAGCTAGCTTTAGCCGTGGTTGTGTGTGGTGAACATCCTGTTGTTGGTTTATTGTCTTGGATGTTTGATGGAAATTTGATGCTCCCATGTGAACCACAAACTCAATGTGAAGGTCTGAATGAGACCGAATGGCTTCCCGTGTTTGTCAGTTCCATTCCACTTTAGTTGACGTTCTTTTAAGAGTAGACTTCACTTCCATTTATTCCATGATGTTTCTCTTGGTTTGGATCAAGGAGGGCAGGAGTATTCTGATACTAAGGCCAGCTGAGAAATGTCCAGGGTCCATTGATGGACCAGTTGAACACATCTTTAACCTTCTATCCACTTGTTTAGAGCCTCCAGCTCTCACAGAGACATGTAGGAGGTGGCGTTGTCCAGTAAATGCAGACTTCCCTGTAGCTGCAGTCAGCATCAGGCCTCTACAGCAGGCCTTTGGGACTCAGAACAGCCAAATCTGCATTTCTCTAGATAATCCAATCACTGTTGTTATTTTTAATATCAACGTGGTTTTAAATTTAAAACCTTTTTAAGAAATTTAATTTAAAGTAGACACTTGAGAGCAACTCTAGTGGAACAGTGAGGTTACAGAGAGCAGAGGTGGAGAAGGTGAAGGACTTTTAGTTCTCAGGGTCAGCAGAGGTGGAGAGGCGTCTGCAAACAGGTTAGAACGGGTGGAGGAAGGTTTCAGGTGTGACGTGTCACTAAAGAGTGTCATCCAGAATGAGAGGAAAGGTGAAGAAGACTGTGGTGAGAGCACCATGTTGTTGGTTTAGAGACTCTGATGCAGAGACAGGAGGAGCTGGAGGCAGCAGAGATGAAGATGCTGAGGGACGGATCAGGAATGAATCCATCAGAGGAACAGATCATGTAGATGTTCTGGAGATCAATGCAGGGAAGCAGAGGAAGAACGGAGCAGATGAGACTTTAATGACATGTGATTCAGACATGTCCTGCCCTGAGCTGAGACTTGATCTCACAATTGCAAAGTGTCTCTTTTTAAAAATTGCAGGTTTTGTTGGGTGAATGTGATGTTGAATTTGTGTAAAACAGGTCATGGAGTTGTGATTCTGTTAAAGTTATTCTGTCGGTTAGAAGCTGACAGCAGACTTGGCGTCTTTGATAGAGCAAGAGCCACTTCACCAACCCTCACAGTCACAACTGTTTGTTTTTACGGGTCTACCGTTGAAGTTAGATGACAAACATGGGCTTTTTGGTTTTTGTAACGACTATTGCATGCAGACAAACTCTTGTTTTCTCTGCCATGTAGTTGACATAGTTGTACGCTAAACCCTGTGCTAACAAACTTCTAACATTTTTTTCTGCAGCACCTGTGCTTCAGCTTTACAAAAGCCAAATAGAGTTTGAATCAAGCGCTTAAAGATCCACTCCGATCAAAATGACTTGGGTGTTTTCTTGCAGCATTTTTCTGATGATGAAGACATTTATAAAGAAAAGTCAGCTGAAAAATGTTTATTTCGTTATTCGGATATTTGTGAATCAGACGAAAAAATGCTGTTTGAAAAAGATCATATTTGTGACGTAGAAAATACGCTGGGCGGGGCCACAAACTCCCTGCTCTGCTCCATTCTGATGCATCCACTGTCAGACAAATAGATCCATAAATGTCTTTTGTTTTTCTCGTCTGAGCTGGAATCTGGATCAGAACTGTACGGATGGATAGATCTGACATTGATCACTATTTTTGTTGCACTGCTAATGTTAGGGTGGGAGGGGCTGTAAGCCAGCGAGGGAGAGCGTAAACAGAGATCTCTGTTATGGGTTACAGGTGGGGGGTGCATCAGTCCCAAGGTAAATGTCTAATGAACTCCTACCGCTCTGCAGAAACTATGTCCTGGAAAACACCTGGACACCGTTTTTTTATTTAATTTAAATTTTGGCTTAAAAACCGTAATCATTATTAACGACCTCAGCGAATGCTTTTATGATGCATCAAAGGTTGATCGGAGTGGAACTTTAAGCGTTTCAAATGTTGGTTTTCGCTCTGTAAACATCTGTAGTCCCACTCATCAAACTCCAGGCCCCAAAGGTCCTGGAGTTTCCTGCTGGTGTTCCAGCTAACCCCAACTCTCACTGCTGCTTTTTGGCAAAATACACCTGATCCTGGGCATCAGCATCAGGTAGAACAGTGATGATCAAAAACCAGCAGAATGCTGGCACCAAGGTCTGGAGTTGACAGTCGGTTAACTATGATGACTATGATTTTGTGATAGATGTGCTTCTCTGTGAATGATGCTCATTGGTGTGATGATGAATTCTTCATGTGAGACGGAACCAGATTCACGTCACACAGTGGAGCAGAAAGTTTTAGTCACTTTCAGATTCTGTGAGAGACAAAACAAAGAAAAAGAAACCAGGAAATCTCATTGTTTCATTTTTAAAGAATGTATTTGTATAATGAAGCAGAAAATAAGGATTTGGTCATAATCAAAGGTTCCCTCTATACTTTGTAACGCCACCCCGGTTGGTAGTGGCAGTTGTGTGGCTTGATGCGCCCGTCTTCTCATCCGTCAGGTCCCATGGAACCCGGAAGTGGACTTGTGCTGGCACGCTCTCATCAGTGAGGCCTCAGACGAGTGTGAACCCGAGTGGTGCAACTCTGAAGACCCTCTCTTCATTCTGTACACGAGCGGTTCCACAGGCAAGCCGAAGGTAAAAGCTTCTCCACACGGACTGAAGTTTATGCTGCTTTTTCCTGAAGCGGCTTCCTTCAATAATGAACCCGACACATTTAAAACATTCAAAACATTTTGAGTTTCCTAGCCGTCCCATCACTTGACACAGTGAAGCTGACTTTCCAGAGAGTTTTTTCAAACTCTGAACTTCTATTCAAACTCTTTGGTGAATCTGACTGTGAACCGGAGGCCAAACAGATCAACACAAATTTGTTTGTTTTGACCTAAAAAAAGAGAGAAAACCAACTCCACCTTGAGTCTGTTTCCTCTGGAACAGTTCATGCTCCATATGCAACATGTTATGCCATGGTCTGGCTGAATACTCAATTCTGATTGGTTGTTATGTGTTCACTAAGAAAAGATAATGGACATCAATAAAAGGAGTCGCGGTTGGATGTTCTTTTGTGCTGACCTAAACACCAGTTTTCCACCAGAACAATAGAACATAGAAATGGATATTTCTTGGAAAAAAAGAGATCTAGGGTTAACTCAAGAGGTCAAAGGTCTCAGTGGATCTTCTCCTATTAGCAGTGGATGGCGTGTCTCACTGCTTTTCTGTCTCCTCAATGCAGGGCGTTGTGCATACAGTCAGTGGTTACATGCTCTACACCGCCACCACCTTCAAGCTGGTGTTTGACCACCAGCCGGACGACGTGTACTGGTGCACCGCAGACATCGGCTGGATCACCGGACACTCTTACATCACCTACGGCCCTCTTGCCAATGGAGCCACCAGTGTCCTGGTGAGTCCTGGTAGAGGAGAGAAAGCTTTACAGAGTTGGTTTTGTGTTTAAAAACACTTCAAAAACTTCCACAGTAAGAAATCCTGGAACACTTTGAGGTGCTGACAATTTAAAAGAATCTTTAAAACAAAAAGTTTAGTAATTCGTCATTTTTAATGGATTGTTTTCAGTTTTTCACAGAAAATCTGAATCTAAACATAAACTTAAACCAGGTAAATCTTAACTATAATGAAAGGACAGTTCTAAAGAAGAAATGGCAAAGATTCCAGGATTGATGTGGTGCTGTGGACTCTGTTGACTCAAAAGATGAAGCGAGAACTCCTCTAGACTCCATACAGTGACTCTGTCTGGCAGCTGATGCTGAGGTTTAGTCACATCTCCCTCCAGGATAGTACTGCAAACGTGTCTTTGTACCTGCAGGTTTCTTTTGGGATTAGGATCAACCGTTGGTCTCTATTCTGGATTACAGTCCATCCTTCTTCATGACTTGCTTGTGTGTTCCAGTTTGAGGGTCTACCTACGTACCCGGACGTGAGCCGAATGTGGGGGATCGTAGACAAATATCAAGTGACCAAGTTCTACACGGCTCCCACGGCCATCAGACTGCTGATGAAGTTTGGCAGTGAACCAGTGCAGAAGTGAGTGTGGTTTCTTTCATTCACACTCATGCAGTGACATCAGGCTTTCCCTCATTTTCATTACGGTAGGAAGGAAGGAAAATGATCAGACAAATGCAGGAGAGTCTTAAAGAGGCTGGAAGCAGATGTTCCAGGTTTGGTCACAAAAATAGAGAGCAAACTGTAGTTTTCCTTATTCTCTGTTTTCCTTTTTGCTACTCTAAACGGTTTTGTGGAACCTCTAAATCTAAATCTTCTGTTTCTGTCCACCTTACAGGTTCAAGCGGGAGTCTCTGAAGGTTCTGGGGACAGTGGGAGAACCCATCAACCCCGAGGCCTGGCATTGGTACTACAACGTCGTGGGAGAGAAGAGATGTCCCATCGTGGACACCTTCTGGCAGACGGAAACTGTTAGTTCATTCTTACTGCCTCCAGAATTATTCCAAAAGCCTCACTCAGCTGCCTCACTTGACCAACAATGGGCGTCTCTTAGGCCTGCACAATATACCGCAAATTTGTTGACCAATCAGATGGAGCCCTTTCATGTTAGATGTTCCCTCCTATGTCAACGAGGGTCATTTGGAGTACAATTCTTAAACTGTTGCATTAAAATGGGAATGATGTTTTTGGTAGTTTCGCTATTTGTTTATATACCGCAAATTATATCGTTATCGCAATATTAATCCCTCATATCGCATATCGCAAGTTTTCCTCATATCGTGCAGCCCTAGCGTCTCTTCTCTGTAGATCAGAGGAAGCAACTGACGTAGTCTCTAGAACGTGTGGTTGATTGTATCTGTAAGCGGATGGAGCTCAGGAGCTCTGTCTGTCTCAAACCTCTCTGTGTTTTAGGGAGGACACGTGTTGACGCCTCTACCAGCAGCCACACCCATGAAACCTGGATCTGCTGTGAGTACAAACGCTGAAATCGGATACGTCCTTCTTTAGCTAAAGTTGCTTCCTTTATGTATTTACTGGTTTTTAAGACCCTTCAAGACGTCGGGATCTGTCTTTAATCAGAGTTTCTTGTATTAAAAACGGGGAAAATATGTTTCTGTCTTTCAGACGTTCCCATTTTTTGGAGTGGTGCCGGCCATCTTAAACGAGTCTGGAGAGGAGCTGGAAGGTCCGAGTGAGGGTTACCTGGTCAGCAAAGCGGTTCATCCTTATCAGTTTATTCAGGAGTTCTTTGCACGTTTTGACGAACAGCCTCGGTGCTTCTGCCCGCTGCACAGGTGTTCAAGCAGCCGTGGCCTGGAGTCATGAGGACCGTCTATGGAAACCACCAGCGCTTTGAAAGCATCTATTTCAAGAAGTTTCCAGGATACTACGTGACTGGAGATGGTGAGTGCCAAGACCGAAGACACTCAAACATGAACACAGTATCATACTTGTGACCATCTCTGACACAGGGAACCCAGCAGTTAGACACAGAGAGATCTACAGGTCAGTAGGATGAGACTCGGATGGCGTTGCTGTTTGACCTAGAGCAGAGATGGAACGACGTGGGCTGGAGGGAGGCGGGACGCTCTGCAAGAAGCAGTGAAGGATGTGAAGCCGAGGCTGTGAAGTGAAGGGAGGATTGCTGATTGTTCCCATGACAGTTATGGCCTCGTGTGTTGAGGTTCAGCAAACCCACGCCAGCTCTGGGGTTCTCCTGCATGAACCAGATCCATATTAATGGAAAATTGATGGACACAGGATGTAAAGCTCTGTTTAACCTGTTGTTTATGCTCTTATTGAAATCGTTTTTTAATGTACCCGTATTCATCGTTTCAGATCATTTTCAGCGTTCTCAGGAGAAAAGCAAACATAGAAATATCAAAAGAAAGAGAAGAATTGAGTTGTTTGTGAAGGGTCTTAATGATCTTGTGTTGTTGTCAACTAAACTGGGCAGGACTTTGAACTTCTAAAGTGTCATTGGGAGTTTTTTGTCTAAGTTGGAGACTGCGGTTGACGTGTCTGATGGTTTCATCAGAGCTCAGCATTCAGTCCAGTTCTCATATGCATGGTTGGAATAAAGTACATTTAATATTCTGTTGGGTCCAACCACCAGTCCAAAAAAAAAAAAACGCTGACCTGTAATAAGACCAAAACACAGAACAGGAAATAAACCGACATCAATTGAAGGTCCATATGCAGTTATGCTGGCACATCAGGCTTTTTAAAATGGGGAACATCTGTTAATTCCATTTTAGTAATGGAAGGTGGGTTCTTGTGTTGGGTGTGGGAACCACTCCTCTCATACTTGATGACATTTTGTCCTGTAGGTTGCCGTAGAGACAAAGACGGCTACTACTGGATAACGGGGAGGATCGATGACATGCTGAACGTCTCCGGTAAGAGCGATGCTTTTCAGATATCTGCTTTCATTTCTTTGAACAGTTTTCAGTAATGTGGAGGTTATAATTGAACATGTTAAAAAGAAGTCTGTGATTTTCAGTTTGAGTCCTGACAGGTTTCCCACTGCGTCTTAAAAGCCTTGAATTAGAAAATTTGGAAATAAGGCCTTAAAAAGCATTTAAAAGTCTTTAATGTGGATATCTTGGTGTTAAAAGTTGTGCTGTTAAAAACTTTCCTTATGACATTTCTGTCTTAAGTTTTACATTTTAACCACAATTATGTGAGTAAATCACGTTCTTTAATTAAATAAGCAATTTAAACATTTTCTGCTCAAAGCCACATCTACATTTTTATTCAAGGTGAAGATTTATTCTCAACTACATCTATCTGCATTTGTGCTGTAACGATTCATGTCATAATTTGTGGTCGCCGATGCATTTCCTAGTCAATATTTGTTCATTTTAAACGATCCAATTGAATCCGATTCACTGACCTAGAATGGATTCAGGACATCTTTATCCAAAACATCCAGCAGTGTAACTCAGACAGAAATACCTGCTACTGAACAGAGCAGGTGAAGTTTCCAGATTCTTGGATTTCTTCCAGATATTCAAGTGGAAATGAAATGTGTCCAAACAAACAAGTAAACAAGAATCAGTGTTGGGTAAATTACTGCTAAAGGCTAATGGATTACTTTATTTACTATAGATGAAATAGTAATTAAATTATTTTACTTATTCTCCAATTTTAAAAGTAGTTCACTACTCATTAATTTATTTTTTTCAACTCACATAAAAATTCTTAATGGAATAAAGCTACACAACCGAGATGACCACAAAATATAAACATGGAGGCTACACAAGAACAACGTCTCGTTTTTTTTACCACATGAACATGACAAAATGTACATTGTATAGTAGACCACATAGTGTGTAGAAGGTTGCTCATTGACACCAGGGCAGTGGAAAGCAGTTCTTCAGGACAAAACTTGATTTTACTGAAATGTTTTTGTCTTTGTTTTCAGCACATTGGAAATAATCTGAATATCTCCAGTTGCTGAATGATCCACAAATTAGTCAACGACCACATTTCTGCTCTCTTCCTCTAACTTTGACCAATCCCCAACTCTGCATTAGCGCACATGCATCAGTAACTGTTTTTCTATCAGCATCTGTTTTGTTTCATTTAACCAAGAGACAATGACAGAGCCAACTGTTTACACACTTTTGATTGATTGGTTGGTCTCCTTTGGTTTCACAGCACCAATATGTGAGGAATGGAGTCATGAGGCTTTCTGTAGTCTAGTAAATGTCATTTATTACGTTACTCTGTTACCGACAACTAATTGTTCTGAAATTCAAGGATTTCATTTTTTCTTCCTCCATAAGGCTGGGAATTAGGCAGAGCAATTGGTCTTGACTTTTCAATGCAAGGTCTTAAAAAGTCTTAAATGTAATTAGAAGGAAGGTAGGAACCCTGCCTGAGCAGCCAGGACTGGAGGCCACTGCTGGAAACTGATAGGAAGAAAGGGTTTTACCAAAAGTACAGAGAAGTGTTTCTATGTAGTTGGTTGAAAACAAATTTTTGATAGTTTTAGCGTGTTTTACAGAAATGTAGTGGTTTACTGTCATCATTCATTTTGGAAAAATATTGTTGTTTCTTGGTTTTATTTAAATTAACACTAAAAAAAAGATTCTACTCAGCTTTAGGAAATGCTGCAGATTGGACATTTTCAATGCAAACACTTCTCAGAAATTAAAAAACACTGACCATGTCGATAGCGTGGATTTCCACCATTTGCAAAGGCTAATAACGGGTGAAACCGGATCTGCTCCTGCAGTCTCACTAAGTCTCCGACTGCATTTTTGTGGATCAGCAGGTGTTTTTCAGAAGCTTAATGGTAAAAACCACAGTAGTTTTAGACTTTTCTTCTGATCAGGTCACCTGCTGAGCACAGCAGAGGTGGAGTCTGCTTTGGTGGAGCACCGGGCCGTGGCAGAAGCTGCTGTGGTTGGTAGACCGCACCCCATCAAAGGAGAGAGCCTCTACTGCTTCGTCACGCTGAAGGATGGAGTCGCCTACAGCCAGATGCTGGAGGCAGAACTCAAGAAACAAGGTTGGTCTGAAGCCCTTCGGTTTTGTGGAGGAGCCCTTCATTAGAACAGGAGCTCAGCCACTGAACATCTTCATCCCCAAGAATCATGGTGTCAAAAGTCACAGAACAAGATCTAACTGTAGACAATACAGGTATGCTGGGTTCTGATTGGACATCAAGATCAAACCTTTGAAGTTTGGACAAGATTAAGAAATTAGGTAGGAGTCAGAAGAACTTCTCATCCCAGAGCGTGTCACCAAAATGTGTTTTTCATGGTTGTCATGAACTTGTGATAGATTTCAGAAGAACCTCCCAAGAGAAGCTTTTCCAGAACCTTAACTCCTCAAATGGTAGAAGCTCATCCACCTGCATACGTGTAGTTCAACAGCTGCTGGTTGACAGTTTCTTCCTCTAAACCAGTGGTCCCCAACCTTTTTAGCGCCACGTACCAGATGATTATTGTAGTAATACTGCCATGAAGAAGGAACAGAGACGCGACAAGACGAACCCTGCGCTTTTATTTTGGCAGGCATGACATCGTACATCGCACAGGTGTGATCATCCTCTCCCCTTCCGACACTCATGGTGCAAAAAAGAAGTGCTGTCTATTAAATGTAGCTTTCATTTTTTTGGAAGTGGAAGGCTCCTCTTCTGTCTCCTGGCTGGGCGTTTTCCCGTTGGCAAAGAAACTTTCCAAAGACGTTCGTTTTTCATTCATTTTAATAGTTCCTGGGTTTTATTTTAGCGGTATCCTATCATGTGATGGAGAAGAGCGCCTTGACCTGCGTCAAGAGAGACATAGACGGATGGAACAGAGAATCGGACAATTTTTCAAAATAAAAAATCTTTCAGATTCCGAAATAAATAAAAAAAAAGTAATGTCGGTTATTTATTCTTTCTGTGCGGCCCGGTACCAAATGACCCACGGACCGGTACCGGTCTGCAGCCTGGGGGTTGGGGACCGCTGCTCTAAACCACCTCCAGAGCGTTTCATATAAAAATCTACATCGACATGAACGTGCCAGCTTCAGTGAGCATCTTGTGTTTGTGTGTTGTTCTTGCAGTGAGGGAAAAGATTGGAGCCATCGCCACACCAGACTACATACAGAATGCACCGGGACTGCCCAAGACCAGATCTGGTAAGACCTCCTCTTCCATGAACACAGACTAGTTTACCTGTTTTTTTTTTTTTTTTATAACTTTATTTTTATTAGTTTTTGTTACATGAACACAAATCTCAAACAACATCACAAAAAAACAAGAGAGAAAAGAAAAAGGTCAAGTCTAGGTGTTCCCCATGTCTATCTGTTGTACAGTGTCCATTTTTTCCACTTTCGGTGTAATTGTGCCTCTTGCAGCTTCAGTCTGTATGTTATTAATTCCATTGAATATATGTTGTTGATTGTTGAAGTCCATTGCTCCTTTGAAGGGATCTTCGTAGTGCCCCAGTTTCTGGTTATTGTTTTTTTGGCGGCTAGTGACATGACTTTAAATAAATATTTGTCACTTTGGTGGATTAGGTTTCCTGAAAACATGGACAGATAAAACAGTTCTGGTAACAAAGGAATTTTGTATCCCAGCACTTTGCATGTGAGATCGCCCACCATCTTCCAAAAACCTGTTACATTCTGACATTTCCAAAATACATGAGAGTGGTCAACATTTATTTCTCCACATCCGCGCCAACAGCTCTGATTTGTTTTCAAATGTTTGTTCTTCAGTTTAGGTGTTATGAAAAATCTAATGAGGTTCTTCCAGGCAAACTCTCTCCACGTTCGAGATCCAATGGTGGTATGGTGGTGTCTCCACATATCTAACCAGTCCTGTTCAGTTATCCTTATGTTTAATTCTCTTTCCCAGTTATCTTTTACTTTCAAAGTTGTGTTTTCGTCATATTCCATCAATGATTTATATAGCATACTAATCCATTTAGTATTGTTGTCTTTATATGTCTTTGTTATTGTGTGAACTATCCCGCCTTCATCCCCAGAGGAGTCTCTCTGTATTGCTTTCTTATGGTAGTTTCTCATTTGTAGGTATCTGAAAAAATCCTGTTTTTCAAGGTGAAATTGTTTAGTTAAGTTCTCAAAACTCTCCAGCTGTCCGTCCTTTTCTAGCAAGCACCATGCTGTTATTCCTTTTGTAGTCCAATATTTAAAGGTCTGATCATATTCTGCTGGTTTAAATTGCCTGTCATATGCTACCCATTTTAATTTTTTTGTACTATTTAAGATTTTGTATTTTTGGAGTAGTTTGAACCATATAGTTAGTGTATGATTTGTTATGGGATCTAAATGCCTTTTCTTTGTTTCATATAACTCTTTATCACCAATAATGTTTTGAATAGGTTCTTGTAAAGTTTCACATTCAATATTTTTCCATTTTCCAGTATAATGGGGGTTACACCAACAGCATAAGTACCGTAATTGTGAGGCGATGTAGTACTCTTTTAGCTTTGGTAAAGCCATACCTCCTTTGTTCTTTGGAAGCTGGAGGGTGCCATATTTTATTCTGGATCTTTTATTGTCCCATATGAATCTGGATATTGTTTTATCCCACGTTGCAAATTGAGTGTTGGAGACCTGTGCTGGTAGAGCTTGAAATAAAAATAAAAACCGCGGCAATATATACATTTTCACTATTTCGATTCTAGAGCTGAAATCTAGTGGGAGTGTTGACCATCTTTCTATGTCTTTTTTTATCTTGTCTTGTACTTCTGAATAATTTTTAATGTTTATATGTTGAAAGTCTTGTGTTATTTCTACTCCTAAGTATTTAATACTTTTCATATTCCAATTGAATTTAAAGTTGTTTCTAATGTATTCAGAGGGAACATAGTTGAATGTTAGAGTCTGAGTTTTTGAAATATTAATTTTATATCCCGATAAATTTTCAAATGTTCCCAACAGTTTCATAAACTGTGGAATTGATGATTCTGGTTGTTCGAGGTACGCTATTAGGTCATCAGCAAACAATCCTATTTTATGTTCAACGCCATTCATTGAAACTCCTTTAATTTCAGGTTTTTCTCGGATTGCCTGTGCCAGAGGCTCAATAAAAAGAGCAAACAGAGTTGGGGAGAGTCCACAACCCTGCCTAGTGGATCTTTCCAATTTAAATGTTCCTGTTAAATTCCCGTTTATTTTAATTTTAGCCGTTGGTTGTGAATATATTGCTTTTATAATTTCAACTGATTTGTTATTAAATCCCATTTTTTCTAAGACTAAGAATAAAAATTCCCAATTAACGCAGTCAAAAGCTTTTTCCGCGTCAATACTTAAGAGAACTGTACTTATATGTTCTCTTTGGGCTCTTTCAGTTAAGTGTAAGGTTCTTCTAATGTTGTCGTGTGTCTGGCGACTTTTTATGAATCCCGTCTGGTCCTCATCAATAATGTCAGGTAAAAATGTGTTTATCCTGTTACAGATTATAGACGTGTAGATTTTGTAATCTATACTAGTTTACCTGTTTAATGCATCTTTAGAGTGCAGCACTTCTGATATTATGAAAATCTCTAATGCTGCGTTCAAACCCCACGGGATTCACACGTCTAAGTGGTGTCTGTTTTAGTACACAACAAATTCACGGCTCCACGTTCGTCCAGAAAAATGTCTTCATAAACTTGACGCTCCCGCTGTGCGTGGGAGGAGCTACTGTTCAAAGTTTATTCCTCTTGACAGACACAGGTGATGGTGGGAGGTCAGGTTTATTTCTTTTGAAAAGCTCTACAAAAATATCAGTAATCACGTCTCCATGTCTGCTTTCATGACATCATCCAGAGATTCTCCCATACTATGAGCTTCACCGTCTACTGGAGGAGCTGCAGCTGAATGATGGTCGTTTTCAGCGCTACTTCTGTCTGTCTGTGCCCCAGTTTGAATTCTTGCAGTCCTGCATTAGTCTTTGGAGGGAAGAAACTAAATTCGAGGGAAATTTTTATTTTTGTATTGACAAAAATAAGCAAAATATCATAAAGGTCAGGAAAACGATCCGCTTCTCTTCCATGTTGGTTTGGGAGTCCACCTGCTGATTACGTCATCAGCACACCACGAGTTAAAGCTGAGGTGATTGGTTGACGCGACGCGTCTTCTTTACCAAAGTTCAGATATTGTAACTCATTGAATCGCCGTAGCGCACCGCGCCCAACGCTCAAAAAGCGCAGCAGGACCTCCGATCGCCTCTCCATATTGACTTTACATTGAAACCGGACGCCCCTTATGCACGAATCACATTCAATATGAACACAGCTGTTTCTTATTTGGTTCAGTTTTACTGAACCTAGATCTGTGACGGTGTGGGATTTTTGATCATCGCAGTCATGAACCAGCAGGGGACGTAGTGTTCCGGTTAACCCACCTCCAAACACAAAATCCCCCCGGCCGCGTCGCAAATGAATACAATTACAACGCAGTATTCTTTATTAACAAATAACAGTAACTATCTAACTAATTCACTAACTGTATAGGTGTTGTATAAATGTGTGTGTGTTAGCGCACTGTGTGTGTAGAAGGAAGGAGCACACACGTGTGTTGGGGTGCGTGTTGATTCTTCTGAGTGGACCGCTCTCCGGCTGCACGTGAAGTTTCACCTGTGCTCTCTGGTACAGACATCTTCTCAAAATATTTTATATTATTGCCCAGTAATAAACAGACTGCAGACACTGTCACCTTTCTGGTAGCCATGAAGCCTGACACGCATGAAGAACGCGGAGGAGGAGGCTCCGCCTTTGTTTATACAGACACGTAACGTTGCGCTGCACAAAATAGTTCCCAAACAAAACATGTAGTGATATTCATGGAAATCTAAGAGTGGGCGTTCATGTTTGGTGTTACAGAGTGAAGGAGAACAGTAATAAAAGGTTTCCCCCAGAAACCCTTGAAGTCTAAACACAGGACTAGCAGAAAAAGTAAATTATCAGCATAGATGAATGTCTTTAATGTGTTTATTATAGTTCCAATCACGAACCATATGCAGAACTTAAAAAAAAAAAAACTTTCAAAAGAAAAACGTGCGGTTATGACCTCGGTGATGCGGTAATCCTTTCAGCAGGCGTCTCTTACACCAGTGTTTCCCAACCCTGGTCCTGGAGGAACACTGTCCTGTATGTTGCCCTGCTTATGCACACATGATTCAGCTCATCCTCAGGCTCTGTAGAAGCCTGACAATGACGGTCAAAGGCAGGTGTGTTTGAGCGGGGTTGGATTGAGAAAAACGCAGAACAGTGTTCCCCAAGGACCAGGGTTGGGAAACACTCCCCAACACTCAAGTCCGTCCACAGGTGGGTTACAAGTGAGCTTCTGATCTGTCTGTCTGCAGGAAAAATCATGCGGCGGGTGCTTCGCAAAATCGCCTGCAACGAGAAAGACCTGGGCGACATCAGCACGCTGGCGGACTCCTCCGTGGTGGAGGAGCTCTTCCAGAACAGATGCTGCCCCTCCGTGTGACCGCTCTCAGGATCTGCAGGGCAGTGCTGTAAGATGAGGAGGAGGCGTCTGATGAAACTGGTTCCATCCAACTATAGCTTCCAACAAGGCACAGGCCTGTAATGACACCCCCTCTGTTTTTACGTGCAAAAATGGGCTCCCCGCAGATAAACAGCCTGCCTAGGATATATCTACAGCTTTGGTACAAGTAGCAATACGGGATTTTTAACAGCCACATTTCTGCCGCAGAATGAAATGTTCTTGAAGTGGATCATGTTGGTGGAGAAACGGAAGGCGGAGCTGAGACCAGAGAGCAGCGTCACGCTGCCTCCCGCCGAGTCCTGACTCGACTAAACCTCCGAGTTTGTTGCTTCTATTTTTTTAATTTAAAGAACTGTTTTGTCTTTTATTTTTGGAAGATTTGCTTTTATGTCCCGGGTATCTCCATCCAGTTTTATAGCAACTAACCCCAAAGCTTTAGCTGTTGGGGCAGCTCTAACTTCTACAGGTGCTGGTGGGGCGGTGTGGGGTTTTTAACTTTATGAAATCAGACCTATAGTATCTGTCAAAGTCAGATACTAAAGCTCAAAACTCCATGTAATTGTGTGGAATGAGGTTTCTGAATGTGGTGGGGGAGCCAACTCTAATCATGTTTCTAGTGTCTTTAGTCATGTCTGTTTGCTTTGATCTGCATGGAAAACTGTTGAGAAAATCTGTCACTAAACTGTAACGCTGTCATGTGTGATGCTTCATCTCTGTGGAAGTGTCTTCATTTTTAGAAGGAAATGACTCAAACGAGAGTCTGTCTGCTCAAATACTCAAGAAACGAAGTTCACTCTGTATAAGAGATCTTTAAAAGATTGATCAGTGTGTGTCCCAGTAAGTAACCTGTTCTGACCGCTGACTGTATACGAGAACTGGAGTGGGAAAACGTGTGACATCAACAAAAACGTCAGTTCAGTCGCCATTTCCCCGCCATACACGCGCCGCCATGTCGCAGACAAACGACGGCAGTAAACAGCGATTGATCTGAGTTGGTCTAAGTCAACATATCTATGGCAACCGCTCTAACCAATCAGGAGTGAGCTTGTTAAAAGTCCACACCCCTACCACTGGAAGTGGGCTCGGGAGAATCTGTCAAACGTGAGATTCCGTACTTTTATTGAGGCATCTGATTGGAAAGTTTATAACTTAAATAACTTGTATTACAGAAAAAATTAGACATTTTGAAGGGTCTAGATCATGCTATTCTTAAGCCTTTTATAGTAAACCATATCCATATATATGATTTATTACCTTTGACACTAAATGATTTTTAGAAATGTAATATTCGTTTTCACAAGCTATTTTCAAACCTGGAAGATGACATGATCTTCGAGGCTCCGCCTTTCTCTCCTTGTGGGTTCCGCCCATTTCATGACATCATCCTAGAGCCGACATCAGCAGCGTGTCTGTGTTTTGCCCACGAAAACAAACATGCAGACTTTTACAAGGATGGATGTTCATATTGTGCATAGAAAAGGAGCTCCATGGAGAAAGTGGGCGTGTGTTATTTTGGGGGCGGGGCTGGCAGTTCAAACTCTTCCTGGAAGGGGCTGTTCCTCACTTTGTGACATCACAATGTGAGAACCTGCTCGTTTTTGTGGATTCGAGGGTCTGGTGCTCAGAGAGCAGGGTTATATAGGAATACTTGGAAATGCATGAATTGATCAAAATACACTTAAAAGCTCAAAAAACAGATATAAACCTGTCCAAATTAATATTAATATAATACTGCATGATATAAACCTTTTAAAATAGTACCGAGCATGTGTCAGAATCCCATTAAAATCCACAGTACAAGATTGTCCCGCATTGAGTCTTTTAGGGGTTAGAGAGGGAAATTGGGACATAGCAAAAATAGTCTAGCTGTCATTCTTAAAGAACTTGTCTATAACATCACATGGTCAGAATAGTTCTACCATCAAATTTGGCTTCTCTCTCCACCATTCTGCACCCATTCTCGTCCACATACGTTATGGGAACTTTCTCCTCTTTGGTCTTCCACAAAAACCCCGAAACTCAAGTTGATCGCTGATCTCCATATCTCCACCTCCATGCTTCTCACTCGGCTCCGTCTGCCTCAGAACCACAAGGGCAGAGCTTTCGGTTTTCTTGATCCTCGACTCCTGGATTCTGTTCTATCAAACATTGGAGGCGTCGGTTCCCTTCCTGTCTCAGAAAAGCTTTTTCTGTCACCTTTCCTCAATGTGTTTGAGTTTAGTCCCCGCTGCCTCCTGTTTTGTTACAGAACTTGTTGATGGTGCACTGCTATACTAGTAAGAAGACCATCAGTGAACTGATGTTCCTGTCTTGGTTTAAAACAGATAGCAGGTAGGAGTAACTTACCAGTGGACATTTAGTGTATCTCCTGTTAACTGGTGAGGTTTTCAAGCACCCTAACCCCTAAACAGTAGACGTTTTGCATCTCACTAGTGAAATATTGGCCTTTTGTGTTCCTGGTTAACTTTTAAATTGTTGCAACTGCTTTTGCACATTATCAGTTAACTGGTAGTGCATACCTACAGTTATGGAACATATGCAATGAATACAGTAAAACCACAATGATCTGCGTTTTGCATGTTTATTCTGTTTCATTGAAGACATTTGTGAAAATGTGGAACCATTGACTGTATTAGAGTCTTATACAGTCATTGGGTTAGCTTAGGTTAGCTAAAACAAATTTAGAGACTATTTAAACATTTAAGACAGTAATTCTTGGAAGTTTGCAATATTTGTTTTTTGTTTTTAAAGGTATTAAAGTCCCACATTGATCGTCTTTTGATCGACCGTCAAAGTTTTCCCACTGGTCTTTTAATCACGATGATGCCATTTTTAGACAAAAACCTGACGTTTTGTATTAGGACAAAGTTTCTGCAGAGCAGCAGGAGTTCACTAGGAATTCACCTCTGAGTTGTGGGTGGGACTGCTGGTGCGGAGCAAGCCCGCTCCCACATCCCGTCGCCCATCTGTTTACATGCTCTAATGCTAGCTTACAGTCCCTCACAACTCCAAGCTAACATTACTGGTGCAACAAAAATGAGGAGCAAAACCCGCATTTTCATTAGGGTATTTTAAAAGGAAATTGGTCAAAAATATTAGAAAAATGTAGTTACGTTGTTTGATTTAAAACTATTAGATAAAAGGTCATAACACTGACCTCCACACACGCCACACACTCTCCGGTAATGAGGGGAGAAAGTGAGGAAGGGATTGAGACCAGTCTCACACGAGCCTGTAAGGGTTAGGATCCCATGTTTCCTCACACCAACCTTTACTTATTCTGTTTTCCATTAAAATTATTATTATTAAAACTCAGGTTATTATTTATCCACAGAACACCTCTGTCACCAACCCATCACTTCCAGAGTAAAAGTCCACACAATTTCAGAACACACTCAAAAAATTACAACAGTTACTCTTTCATACTACAACAAAACAGACCAGATTCTTGGATGTTTATATTTTTGGTTTCCTTTTTTTTCTTTATTTTTAATTGAAGAAAAAAAGTATACAGTCACTATATGATGAACAATATTAGTTTAGACAGAGAGGGCTTTCAAACACTCAAACCAAAACCTGTACATATATTGACTTTTTAATGCTTTTTTTTTTTTGTTTGTTTATTTAAGTCTCTTGTATGGTTAATGGAGGAAACAAAACCACTGTAAAGTGGACAAAAGCAGGTCTCTGGTTTAATACACAAAATCACATTTGTGAATGTAATATTTTTCCCTTATGATTAATGAATTTATTTAAGAATATTATTTTAACTGCTTTATAAAGAAACAATGTTTATCTTTTTTAAAGAAAAGTCCTTGAAGATCAAAATAACGGAACTGCTAAAGTCTTTCCAAAAAGTCTTTGAATGTGAGCTGATCCAGAAGACGTGATGGACTGTCTTGGGCCGGTCCTCCCAAATGGAACATTAATTTATGTCTCTGTTTTGTTTATGTTTACAGTATTTAGCCCGTAAATAGTTGTTTTTAAAGTGTAGCCGCGGCCGGCTCGGATGTGACGCATTACTGTTTCCGGTCTGGGTCGCGCGCAGCCGCTGTAGATCCTCGTCTTTTCTCACTCGCTTGTTCGACCTGGTTCCCTCCACTTTTCAAACGGGGACACTCCGTACGTGCCGGAGAGCAGCCAGAGGTTTGATCCAGCTCTTATTCCCACGTTATTTCCAGCATTTTCACAAGAACTGCAGCAAAAGGAGGCGCCTCGTTGTTGCTGTTTAGCACAGGAGGCCATGGTTGTGTTTTGGATTGAGCTAATCGGGGAACTAATTTGAGTATAATTGCCCCATGTAAAGATGAATAACTTAAGTTTAAACGTTGATCTGTCATTTGTGGTCAATCTGTAATTCCGGGTCTCCACCACCCGTTCGGAGGAACCGTAACGTGCTAGCTAGTTAGCTAGCTAGCTTCAAACTTCAGCTGGCTGCTAAAAACAACTCTGCTGTTATCTGAAGCTGCAAACACAAATCTACAATATGTATAAAAACAACCACATTTTTTATGAAATAAACTTAAGTCTTTGATATCAGATATACTTTTTAAACTGTGGGGGAAAACCCAAGTCCATTTTGAAGGGTAACTTTCTTTTGTAATAACTTTATTTAAAACAACTGTGACAGACAATCCTCTCAAAAGTCACCCGATGACTTAAAGTCCTTTCCAATTCGTCATGGTTTTCAAATCTCATGGGCATATTTGCTAGATTCCTTCATGTATTTATTCTCTTTAAGGTTTAAGGGTAAAAAAAAAGCAGTTTTGACATTGATCAAAGATCAACTCGATCTGAATTTACCATCATACCAAGCCGGGCACGACTGGAACTAAACTCCAAACACCCTTTTCTATATAAACACTTCAACCTCCAGCAGCCAGTGCTCAGATGAAGCCGCTGCTAGCTAAAGTCCACTTTATTAGAATCCAGCATTGACGCATCACTTGCTACAAAAGAACTTTTTTCCTTCATCATCCAAATCAGGGTTGCTGGAGCCAACCACTAAAGTTCAGTTCTGCTGTCCATCACAGGGTTACACAAAGACAAACTCACACCAAGATGAGCATTTAGAAACATCAAAGTATAATTTGGACATTGACTCGAGAAAACATACAAACTCCGCACAGACAGGACCCAGCTGGGATTTGAACCAGGATCTTCTCGCTGTGCTGCAAGAATGCTAACCACTGTGCACGATGTCACCACAAATGAGCTGAATATATAGAAACATAAAAAAGAACCAACATGTTAATTAATTGTGTCATAATTTTAGTTTCATGTTTTTTCTTTGGCTTTACAGGAATTTTACTTTCAGCAAGTCCAAAGTCCTCATCAAGCTTCCTAAGTTTCATAAACCTCTAATAACTAAGTTGTCAGAATTGTCCACATTTTTTATGTCACACTTTTTCTGTACGAGTATGAGATTGGTTTTGGTTTAAAGCCGTTTTGTGGGTCCATTTCAGGAAAATTGTGCATGTCGTTCTCTGGATCGCTGGGATGCCTCTGGAGGTCAGATGGCCATTCCCTCAGCCCCCTCCCCTGGCTTGGAGGATCTCTGGCTCGCTGGTCATGGGCATGGTCGGCTCCTATTCCTACTTTTGGACCAGTGAGTGAAGCTGTGCACGTCTCCGAGACCAGATCTGTGCATGAATGCAAACCAACGCTTCGTTTGTGCTGTTTTTCTTTAAGAGTACATGAACTATTTGACCGTCCATAACCGGGACGTGTTGTTGAACCTGATTGATCACAGGCCCCCCAACACGCCACTCATCACTCTAGCCAATCATCAGTCCTGCATGGATGACCCACACATCTGGGGTAAGGGGAGGGGGGTAGGGGCTCAGCCAGTGATCATTTCTTCTGGACAAACCAGTCAAAGGTGAACGGGTGCACATGTTTCCAACAGGAGTGCTGAAGCTCCGACAGCTGTGGAACTATAACAAGATGCGGTGGTGAGTTTGATCCCAAACACAGGAGCCGAAGCTCTGATTCCTCCTGCTGTAACGATCCCCACCCGTCTGCATGCTGCAGGACTCCAACAGCTTCAGACATCTGCTTCACCAAAGAGCTGCACTCCAGGTTCTTCAGCCGAGGCAAGTGCGTCCCCGTCTGCAGAGGTGAGAGGGTGCCGGCGCTCGCCCCGTCTCTCTGCTGAGCACATGACCTACAGCACCAGTTTTCTCCAGGTGATGGGGTTTACCAGAAGGGTATGGATTTCATTCTGGACAAACTGAACAGAGGTGAATGGGTGCACATTTTCCCAGAAGGTATGTGTTGGGGCTCCTGCTCAGGTTTCAGCATCAACTGTTCTCTTATTTGTTTGGTGTCCTGCCTTGTTTTTTCCAGGTAAAGTCAACATGACGGAGGAATTCATTCGTCTGAAGTGGGGTAGGTGAGATGCTGGAATCAGAAAAGCAAATGCAGAGAACAAACTTAACACTTCAGGCTTTAGTTCCCAGAGGAACTCGACCCCAAGCTAACATTAGACAGTCCAACGGAAATGCAAAACAAAGACGACCATGAATCTATTTGTCTGCAAGTAGATGCATCAAAATAGAGCAGAGCAGAGAGCTTTTGGCCCATCCAGTGTATTTTGTATGTAACAACTACAGTCGTTTTTTTAACAGCATTTTTTTGTCTGCTCCACATTTACAATTATTTAAATTAAAAAATACTCAAAAAAGTCACTTTTAGGGTTATTTTTATTTATATGTCCTATATAGTGAAAAAAATGCAACAAGACAACGTAAAAAACACATTTTTCCATGGAGTAAGACTCCAAAGGAGTACCACAGGGCTTAGTTTTGGGACTTGTTTTGACTTAGTTCTTGAGGTCTTTACATGTACATGCAGGTTCCATGAACCGTAAACGAGGACTGGACTGAGTCTCCTCCCCCCGTGGCGTTCTAAACAGGAGGTACCCGCTGGTTCAAGGAGGCCAAAATCCCATTGACTTCTATAAATAAACAAACAGCTGTTACACAGTCATTCTGTTGGTCAGAAGAACCATTCTGGATCTGACCCCCCCCCCCCCCCCCCCCCCCCCCCATGTTCTTGATAACCCTCTTTTTTTCTTCTTCTTTTTTTTGTGAAAGTTATTTAAGTTATAAACTGACCAATCGGATACCTGAATAAAAGTAGAATAGATTCTCCTGAGCCTGCTTTCAGTGTTAGGGGTGTGGCCTTCCAACAAGCTCTCTTGTGATTGGAGAGAGTGGTTGCTATAGAGTTTTTGACTCAGACCGACCGGGTCCAGTCACTGCTTACAGACGCTGTCTGGCTCTAACACGCTAAGGGTGTGTCATGGAAAAATGGCGACTGACTGAATCGAGTACATTTGGTTGGAACCAGAAGAAAGTCATTTTCTATGGGAGAGGTCGTAATGACACGGTCCAGTTCTCATTTACAGTCGATGGGAGGCACTGAGAATACGTTTTTTCTGTTCTTGATCTGTTAAGTAAATAATCATTTGAAGATCCATAAACAAAATACCATGTTGTCCTTTTTTTCTGTCAGGCGTGGGTCGACTCATCGCTGAATGTTCTCTCAATCCGGTTATTCTGCCGCTTTGGCATGTTGGTGAGTAATCCAGTGAGACGATATGAAAACAAAATCAAAGCTTCCTCACTGCTCTGGAGTTCTTTTAACCTGATGGACCAACATTTGACACTTGGCTTCCCGCAGCTTTTACAGAAGAACTTTATTCTGTTGGGATTCTATTGATATTCTGATGGCTTCACTTTAGGACACAAATGGGTTTTTTTGGGGGGGGGCATAGATGGACCGATAATCACTTTCAGAACATTATAACGTTGACTGGAGCGAGCTCTAATCAGCTTTCCCGCGTACTTCAGGCTGACCTTCAGTTCATGCCGACCCCTGGCTGCGTGAAGCATTCTCTGCTCTGCATGTGTGGGTTTTCTCCAGTTTCCTCTCGCAGTCCGGAGACATGATTCACAGGCAAATTCATGGATGTAGTTACCCCTCGGTGTGTTTGTTGGTCAGGGGTGGCTCTGCAAAAAACTGAGCCCCACATTCACCCGACAGTCACAGATATAGGCTCCAGCAACCCGTGACCCTTAAAGCAGCCCAACTCTGGTCCGTGGACCGGTACCGGTCCGTGTGTCATTTGGTACCAGGCCGCACAGAAAGAATAAATAACTTGCAATACTTCCATTTTATTTATTTTGGAGTCTGAAAGATGTTTTATTTTGAAAAATTGCCCGATTCTCCGGATGTTCCATCCGTCTATGTCCATGGCGTTCTTCTCGGTCACGTGATAGGATACCGCTAAAATAATTCCAGGAATTATCAAAATGAGTGAAAAGCAAACGTCTTTGGAAAGTTTCTTTGCCAAGTGGAAAACGTCCAACCAGGAGACAGAAGAGGAGCCTTCCACTTCCAAAAAAAGAAAGCTACATTTAATAGACAGTACTTCTTTTTTGCACCATGAGTGAGGGAAGGGGAGAGGATGATGACACCTGTGCGATGTACAATGACATGCGTGTCAAAAGGAAAGTTCAGGGTTTGTCTTGTCGCGTCTCTGTTCCTCCTTCATCGTAGTATTTCTACAGTAATTATCAGCCTACGTTTGAAAGACCGGTCCGTGGCGATGAAAAGGTTGGGGACCACTGGTCTAGATGACCCAACTCCCAATGTTAAAGTGCCTAGGATAGCACAAGGGTTACGTCAGTTAGTATCTTCCTGCTTCTCAACACGACTAAACAAGACTACATTAGAAGCATCAACATGATAAAAACTACATTTGGTCTTTTTTTTTTTTTTTTGTCAGGTTTGAGTGATGTTCTACCGAACGTGACGCCCTACATTCCCCGGACTGGAAAGGTACTTCCACGTGACCAGTGGCTGTGCATACATTCTGTATTTGACCTCTGACCCTGCTTGTAGGGGCGGTTCTGTGGTGGGTAACACCTCTGCTTTCTTGCAGAGAATCACAGTCTTGGTTGGGAGACCGTTCAGCCTTAAGGAGCTGGTGGAATCCCTTCGAGCTGAAAAGAAAAGCCAGGTGAAGTTCTTTCAGTGTCCCACGTAAAACCCGCTGAGGGCAGAGACTCTGTCATTCTGAGGGGCAAAGTAGAAACCCATCTTTGTGGTTTTTCCTCAGATGGAAATGAGGAAGACTTTGACTGACTTCATCCAGGTGGAGTTACAGGAACTGAAAGCCCACGCAGAGACCCTCCATGGACAGATGCAGACCAAATTCTGAGTCCACCTGCCCCCCCCCACACACACACACACACAGGTGATTCCATCATCCTCTGTGGGATGCATGCAACCTCTTTTTTTTTTTTTTTCTTAAATCAGCCAAAGCCGTTGGTGTAAAGCAGCATGTGTGTGCAGCACCGTGACCCCCTCCCACAGATGATTCTGCCCCAGTGTTTTTCAGCTTCATGCCTGTCGGTCCTGGACGGCGCAGTTTGCCAACCTTCAGTGCCTAAGCAGGATTTGGAGCTAAGGAGGGGTTTTTATTAAGATTTTAGTCTTGCTTTGAGCCCACTGATGCACAGCATGTGGGGTTTGATCCCCCGATCTTCAAGACAGATGAAGACTACCTGCAGCTTGGGTTTGATTTTTTTTTTTTAGAGACTGTTGTGCTGGATGAACAGTCTCTGACGGTTTGGGACACCAGCACACGCTCATTTTCTCCATCTCTAACCTTCATGGATGTAAATGTGCAGAAGAAACTTCTGTTGACTGTAAACACGCTCAGGCAGGTAGAAATCCTCAAATCCATTTCCACTTTAATCTTGATGCTTTCACTTCAAATGTTGATTTTCTTCACACTGGATTAAGATCATATTCAGTTATTTGATTTAAAATGATGGCAAAGGATCTCTGCTTACTTGTGACAGGAAGGAAATGCCTTTCTTCAGATAGATTTAAGTTTTTAATCGTCGCCAATCAGGTTTTACAGTTCTGGTTCTTTTTGCCAGAGGGGAAAAACTGTTGTGTTTTTATTTTGGAATCTGTTTGTTTCATTTGAACTCACTACAGTGGTTTGCCATTCTGTCCTTCTCCATGTAAATCCTAATAAAGTATTTAAATTTTTCAAATGCATGAGTTGAGTATTTTTATATATATATTTTTTTATCTGTCTTTAAATGTAGACATGGCTTATTATGGAGGTTACATGTTTATGATGGTGCCTGCAAAGACTGCTTCTAAACATCAATGTGTTTTAACACTGCATTCACATGAAAACTGAGGGGCTCAGGATTTTGAAATGTATTTCAAAGTTTTAAACAAATAATATATTAGATTTATCTGCTCTTTTCAAAGTACAATTACAATCTGTCCATTATTCATTGACTACTTATTCAAGTACCGGAAAACCGGTAAATTAAAGAAAATAAAAGTGGAAAATTCTGCACCATGCAGTTTATATTTGTATAGTCATAGTTCTTTTTAAACCAAATATTAGTTGGCTGATGATGACGAGCCCCCGCGCGCCTGAGCACGCCTCACTCCTTGTCACGTGACTCTTGACGTCACGGCAGCCTTCAGGGACCGTGAAGATGGCGTCGTCAGGGTCAGTGGTTCTCCGCAGCATCCCTGCGGTCTACGCCGTGCTCCTCGCCCTGTCGGCCTCGCTGCACCCGGGCGGCTGCAGCGAGCAGGTCCCGCTGATCATGTGGAGCAGTGAGGGGTGAGTGGGGCTCCGCTCGGGTTTTTTTTTCGAGCTATGGCGGCGAAAAGGACGAGCGCGAAAAGCCAGGCTGTCCGCTTCTTCACGGTGCAGGGAGTCCAGCCACATCCCAAAGAACAATCCCCGTTCTGCCATTTAGCCCTGGAAAACTCTTCAAATTATCGTTTAATTCAAATCTTTCGCTGAGACGGTTAAATATTAATTTTCTATCCATTTAATGAATTTAATGAGTTTGACTCACTGTTTTGCATTAAGTATTGCAAGGGTTTAGTGAAAACTGAGTTCTTCTGTCATTGAGATAAATATCTGCCTGTCAGGAGAACATGCAGGTTCATTAAACCTCACAGACCGTGCTTTGACAGCTCAATGTTATGGCAAGCAAAAAGGATCAAAATACCATAAAACAACGCTGAAAACGAACATCGTATTTTTAAGCATGTTTTAAATATTGCATTACATTATAAAAAAAACCTGGTCTGTTACGTGTGATATTTATGCTACCACTTTGCACAAACACGTTCTACGTAGCAAATAGAAATATTAAATATTTGCTTTCAAAAAGTATTTTTGGGTTTGCTACACAAAAGTTTTCACATGCGTTTGTGTCTCATCTCGCTTTCTCCCATCTTTGAGTGTTGCACAGGTGTTTTGGAAACAGATTAACAGCAGATATAAGCAGAAAATGCTGGCTCACCAAAGCAGACTTCATGTATTCAGCAGTAGAAGCATTTTTAACTTTTGTGATCATTTTCACTGCATCTTATTTGTAAGAACTAACGGAAAAAATGTTAATTACCAAAAAATAGTTCACATCCAAATCTTAATCATAATAACATGTAACTGCTTTGGACATTTTAAACACGCTGGTTGCTAAAATATCGGGGTACTAATCATATACCAGACTCTTACCAATACACACCCCTAGTAAGTAACCCGCTTTTCTTTAAATGTGCTTCTTAAAAACTCAGTTTTTCCTGGTGTTTTATGATCCTCTTTGCTTGCCATACAAAACTTTCTGTATTTACTAACACTTCTTGAGGGAGCTGTATGGTTCATGAGACATGATATGCAAACAGGTAAAGCAAAGATCCGGTCAACCAATCAGAAAACAGAATGTATGCATCTACTCTGGCTAAAACATAGTTCATGTCATCAACCTAGCTGAAGGCGTTTGGAAGTGTAGAGGTTCTGTTAGAGGAGAAGAATTCTCTTCCTTACTGTGACTTTGAGGCCCTGATGCACTGTCAGCAGGGGTGTGGTCTGTTGCCTCATGGAGACATCCTGCTGTGAAGGGACACATTGACACTCTTGGTTTAATGGGAGACCTCCAGACAGAATAAGGTTTTCCCTTTTTGATCATTTTCTCTCAAAGAACTCTCCAGTTCAACCACAGATCTACCCGCAGAAGGTGTAGACCGACCTTCCATACCACCTTACCACTAGCTTACAGCCACGGAACCCAGCTATGGTTTTTGAGAGTTCTTTACTGTGACTTTTTGGGTGGTTAATTTCAGTTTTGACTGGTTCAACGTACATAGCTGATGCTAATCATCTATCCAACATCTTCTCTGCATGTCCTCCAGAATCTTCTGGCCTCAGGCGTCTCCTCCCACTGCAGGCCACATTGTGGGGCAGCAGCAGCTGACTTCCTATCTGCAGAAGGCTCTGGACGTGGGTCCACGAAATGTGGTGCTGTTCCTTCAAGACAAGGTAAAGGAATCATTTCTCTGTTTCTGATCTGGGCTCAAAGACCTGCTCACCTGTCTGTCAATGAGGTTCTGTAGCTACTTATGCAAACTGTGAACAGCAGTCAGGTCATTAGGGAGGATTTTAGACTCTGGTTTTAGGGTTGGGCGATGTCCCTTAAATTGGCAGTTGACGATGTTTGCAGTAAACTATCGTCGGCTTTTTTTAATTTTTCGTTCTTATATAATTGCTATTCGTTATTTTACTTTATTACTTAATTTATTTTATTACCCAACTAATGACTCATCCGCGATGATCCAGTATAAACTGAGGGAAGTGACTTTAACAAAAAAGTAACAAACAAAATAGAAAAGAAGTAGTCCGCTCCCGCACTTGATTAGTCAAGTGACCGGTAGAGTGCGGATTTACAGCTTTGTGTTTGATGGGGGGGGGGGGGGGGGGTGCTTTGTTACATGAGCGCTATGTGTGGGAGATTTAGGACTGCGGTCCGTTCCGCAGCTCTAGGTGAACAAGCTACCGAACTCAGAACCGGGTCTAAAAGTGTGTGTCTGAGCAGAAATCGGACTTCCAGCACACACAGCGGCTTTGTTTGGGGCAGTGCGTTAGCTTTTCAAAGCAGAAATGTCGCTCAGTCCTTAGAAACCGTTCAAACAATCACCTGGATTTGTGTTTTCAGTCGTGTCCCGACAAAATAAAGGCTGATGTTGTTCCCACATGTTTACATGCAGCCAAGATGCAGATTGCAGAATTTCCCACATGGATTTCATGCTCATCAAAGGCTAAATGTTGTTAGCCTGTGTTAGCATACTGCTAGCCCTGCCTTCTTCCAGCTCCATTCTTCAACAGAAAAAGCACAGACCACACGGATTAAAAAATAAAATGATGAGCAAACATGCGCTTCATAATAACCGTAACTTTAATAAAAGCACATTTAGAAGATCATCTTGTATATTACCGAGCTGGCAGATATCTATGTATGTAGCCGCTCGGCGGAACTCATTTCCTCTTCCGGTATTTCAAACACTACTGCGCATGTGCGAATGATTTATTCCTACCGAAAGTGTGACCCATGTGAACGTTTGTTATAATAGGAAAAGGTTTTTCTGGTTCCATGTACACGGTTGAATTCTAATCCGACCATTGATCCGATCAAGATATTTTGCACATGTAACCGCGTCTTATGGTGTCGACTCGCAGCATGGTGGGGGCGTGGCATCACGATGGTGTCTCTCCATCGTGAGGTCAGTCACCAATCACGATGGACGAAGGTATCGTCCATCGGCACAACCCTATTTGGTTCAGGTTTAAAATTAACTAAAACAGATTTCAGCCCCTAGATTGATAATCCCTGTGATGTTGTTTGTTCTGTAGATGAGCATGGAAGACTTCACCAAATATGGAGGAGTTTTTGGAAACAAGCAGGACAGCGTTTTCCCAAGTCTGGAGGTAAGGAAGCTGGTGGCCTACGGACCCCAGCAAACATCTAAACCCTCAAACACCAGACATGTCGCTCTTTGACATTCCTTTACTGTCCAGCCGTTTACGGCATCAACATGGATCAGCTGCTTCTGGCGGTGGCGTTGCACCAATGTGAATATATTTCAACCCTACATAGCATAACTTGTAGAAGAGAATCTGCTGGAAGTTCGGTAATAGCATAAACAGTTGGAAGAGTCACTGGAGCTAAAGCGGCGGTGTTGATTGCATTGTTTAGGAAACCAGCACTGTAATAAAATTCTGTCCGTCTCTAAAGCAGATTTTGGTTTTCTGGGGCCAAACTTTACTTCCACCTTTTTAGAGTTGAAAGGTGGAAAAAGTGGGGGGTAATCCAGCTTTAGTCTGCATCCTTTAACCCCTAAAGGGTCTATATCGTGCTTTTCTTAAGCCTTTCAGAGTCAACAATATCCATATAAATGATCATATGTTACCTCTGACACACTATAGAATACAGTTTTTCAATGAAATATGAGTTATTTTTGCAGCTAATTTTCCTCCCAAAAGTAAGACGACTCGATCTCTGTGGCTCCGCCTTTCTCTCCTTGCGGGTGCCGCCCATTTCATGACATCATCCTAGAGTCACCCTCAGCAGCGTGTCTGTGTTTCTCCCACAAAAACAAACATCTGAACTTTTCCAAAGATGGATCCGCATATTGTTCATAGAAAGGGAAAGCGTTTAACTGATCACCACTAGCTCCATGGAGAAAGTGGGCGTGTGTGTTAGTCTGGGGGCGGAGCTAGCAGCACAGACTCTTCCTGGAAGGGGCGGTTCCTCACTTTGTGATGTCACAATGTGAGAACCTGCTCGTTTTCGTGGGTTGGGAGGGGCTGGTGCTCAGAGAGCAGGTGTACCTGGATCAGTTTATAAAACTTTTTTTTATCTTTTAAAAATCTTTTACAAAAGTATCGAATGTGTCGGTATTGGTATCTACCTATCTAACTCAATTTGTTGTGTGTCTGTCCCGTGGCAGGGGGCTCTGAGGGCCGCCGTGTCCCCTCTGGTGTTGCCGGCTGTGTCTTGGCCTGCTTCTAATGCAGTCATCAGTCAGCTGCAGGATCAGTTGGAGACCTCTGCTCTGTACATGGACCCCGAGACCCTGAGCCAGCTAAGGCTCAACGCCTCCTCTCCTGCTCTGCTAGTGTTTCGCCTGCCCTACAGCGCCGGGTAGGTCCCCCGCCAGACCTGAGGACAGCAACATTAAGATCTTTAGAAGTAAATTGACGTTGCACATTTACATTTCTCCCACTGATGTGTAATGAGATTAATAACAAAGATTTCTTTGAGTTTCTACACTAAACTTAAACAGCGATCGTGTTTATTAGCTAAGCAATAGTTCATTCTTAGAATGACAAAGGAAAAAGTTCAAATAAAAGTCAAACACAAGCACTAAACAAATAAAAGCACTTCCTCACGGTTTTGTTGGCTCTGTCTGTCTCTGCCATAGTGCGGATTTGATGTCAACTAAGGACATTCTCAGTGAAAACGGTGAGTCGTAACATCTTTTCATTTGACACCATTATAATGATGAGGGAAGTAAAAATGCTGCACAGCAAAGGGTGGAAGACCAGTTGAGAATGTTGTTTCTGTTTTTCCTGAATTGAAATAATAACTGATGTCAGATGATGTTGAGGTTCCTCCTAATGTTCTGACCGGTCATGGAACATGGGTTAGGTGGGTGGTTGGTTGGTTGGTTGGTGCGGTTCAGATGGAATGACGGGGGTTTTTGTTTTTGCCCCTCCCTCAGATGCAGTGATGGGTCAGGTGCTGAACATCATGAAAACCCAGTCTGTCCCATACACAGCTCTGTACACCGGCCTGCAGCCCTCCAGGGTGAGGCTTTCACTCCATCTTCAGCAATTCATCACACGTATGAAGTGATGTTTGTGCCTCCACAATGAAAGCAAAAGTCACAGATTTCCTAAATGGCCAACAAAATGTTGACTTTTAAAAACAAAACTTTCTAAATAGCACACAGTTTGTGACACAGATGTTTTCAGACACGCCGTCTGTAACCTCACTTTTTGCTCCATATCTGCTTTTGCGTGCTCAGCTCTGAGCTACCAAACGGCCAATCACAGACAAGAGGGTTCATGCTGATTGGTTTAGATTCTGTCCAATGGAGTCTCCATGTTTACCCAACACGGTGTCTGCAACGCTTTGCCTCACTGGCTGAAGAAATAGTCATTTCAAATCATTTTAAACAGAAGTCGTACATTTTTCTTTTAGCACTGATTCCATTTTAGTCAGATTCGTGAAAATGTTGCTGAGGATCTCCTGAAACTGTGAAATTCACCATGTAAAGTTTATCTGCTGACATTACGCTAAATCAACAGGCCAGAGGGGTATTCCAGAAAGCAGGTTATGCTAGCTCCCACGGTAAGTTTGAGGCTAAGGAAGTTGATAACCTCAGTTTTCGGTTCCAAAGACAGAGGTATGTTTCAGGGTATGTCAAGTTGCCATAGCAACTCATGCTCTGAACATAACCTGGTCTGGAGCAGGTTTAGTTGAAGGTTAGTTTGTTTTCAGAGAGGTGAAGCAGCATGCCGTGTCCATTTGAAGATGATTTAGTGCAGGGGTCGGGAACCTATGGCTCGCGAGCCATATATGGCTCTTTTGATGGTCACATGTGGCTCGCAGACAAATCTTTAATTAGTTTTTTTTTTCATTAGACCAGTCCTTCTCGGGCGCCATGCGATGCCAGAGGCGCGCAGTAGTAGCAGTGCTTAGAGAGAGAAATCTGCGCCAGCGCTATCAGTTACTATTATCTATTATTTCACAGAGTTTGTACCAGCTGGAAACCTGTGAACTGCCGTGCCTAAAACTGCGCGCTCCCGTCTCTGAGAAAGAGCGCGCAGATGCGGGGACGGGATGTGTGAGGGAGAAAGCAGAGGGTGGGGGTGAGGGGTTGTGGGGACCGGCAGCAGGTGAATCGCGCACGTTTAAAGTCTCAACGCCTGAACAAAGCAAAAACTCACCACGTATCAACCAGACTAGACCATCAGCAAAACTACCATGAGAAATACTCATCATTTATTAGCAACAGAATAACAATGTTATTAAAAAGAATCCACAGACTTATTGTACTTTAAAAGTGTTGAATTACATCAAATGCACACATTCATTTGTATATTTAGTTTTAAACATATTGTCGCGGACTGAGTTGGATGGCTGTTGGGCCGCGTTAAAAGTTCTGGAGTTCATTGAACGCGTCAAGCAGAGATCTGATTGGCCCTCAGTTCTGTCGCTCAGCCTGTTGTTAGGTAGTTTGGACCAATGGGGTTCAGCTGTGGGCCGAATAAGGGAAATGGGAGGGCTGCAGCGGGAGCAGGGGAATATAAAGTTGGGAGAAGCGCTCTCGTCTCGGCGGGAGAGATTCAGGAGTTGCTGAATTAATTGAACGGCGTTTGTTGCGGTCTGCAGTAATCGGAATAAAGAACTTTAAAAGAGGTTAAGTCTCCGTGCCTCAGTGTGGGGAAGGGACACTACATTATTGTATGGCTCTTTCGAAATTACATTTCAGAATATGTGGCATTTATGGCTCTCTTGGCCAAAAAGGTTCCCGACCCCTGATTTAGTGGATGAAGAAGCTCAGATAATACTTTTTCCACCGTGAGAGGATGATAAGACCACGTATGGATGTTGGAAAAATAAACTTTTTTAATTTCATCTAACCTAATTATTTGCTTCAGTTAAGATAATTAAAAATCTTTCTTTTGTTAAGTCAGTTTAAAAATAACACGTAGTTTTCAGACAGTCATTTTACTTTCATTTAAATTAATTCAATTAAGTAGGTGTAGCGTTGGTCCTGCTGTTAGATCGGCACCGCAAGGAATTATGGGAAACCATTCCTTTTGCCTGTCTGGACGGATTTGGGTTTAAGTGTGGGTTTTTTGACCAAATGTGTTAAGTTGTTCAGCTGTTTTACTGTGTTTTGCAGAGTTATTTTGTCCTACTTTGCTCAAGTCTCTGCACCATGAGTGAGAGGATGATGAGTTTATATAGCACCCCTACGGTCAATTGGTATATTAACAATGTCGGATAATTCCTAAATGAATGAACGCTGTAAGCACATTCTCTTTTGTTCTTTTTATTGTTATAAAAATGAGCATATCTGCCGGCTCAAACTTGGACATATGAGAGTTCAAGAATTATAATTCACTACGATGGAAAAAATATACTTGAATTGGAGTAATATGACATTTAGTTAAATAAATATGTAAATTTGAGTTGTATTAACAACTGAGTTTTATAGACGTAAGAAATCAGGTTGAATAAATTTAACTCAATTATGTGATACCAATAGAAGTAATTCATTTAAGTTGGCAAAATTGGATAAGTGATAAATATATATATATATATATATATTTACATATATCAGAAACTCGTGCGTTTACTTTGTCTGTTCTTCTACTACAAGCAGAAACTGTTTCTTTTGATGATGCAGCCGTGTTACTTTTTTTTTTTTTCTCTCTATTTCTCCACGCGTTTCCATGGTGACGCCAGAAATCTGCGATCCATTGAGAATGTCTTTATGTACCTGCCGTGCACGTGCATTAACCCAGGGTTACCAAGTCGAGCGCAATTACGCCAACTCATACCCGGTCTTTTGGAACAGACATACCCAGAGTAAGCAAGTTCAGGCGGACTTCAGCCAGAGTTCAGGCTTAAAGTCAGGGTAGTTTAAACATGCTTCCTGGAAAACCCCCCAGGATGATCTATTGATCCTCCAGAGCAAAATATTGATAAACTGTTTGACCTTCTCTAAGCTCTGATTTTTATTAAAATACACTTAAAGCACATTTTATTTTATGCTTCACAACAATGTTTTCAGTTTCTGTCCAGACGGGCAAAGAGACAAATATTTTTGCATAATTTTCTTTCATTATTGGTTACAAATGACATCCTGGATTTAGTTTAATGGCAGTAGTTAGTAGAGAAAATCATGATGGCTCACCAAAGTAGACTTAATGTATCAGCAGAAACAAAAAAGTCATTTTTGACTTTTATTGTTATTTATTTCATTTCAGTAAATTTGCTTCAGCAGATTATCTTGTGTTTCACACTGTGTCTTATTTTCGTATTTTTTGGCTTTGCTGCTCCTTCTGGGTTTTACTCGGAGAGAAACGGGCCAGAACGCTAGTCGAACAGAACCGATACAGAGTCCAGTGTCTGCTCCAAGCACAGTCAATGCGAGGCACTGGATAGGATAGAACCTAGACCCATCAGCACGGTTGGCTGTTTGATGGCACATTTTTCACGCTGAGCTCAGAATGGAGAACGCAAAAACAGAGATGGAGAGAAAGCGAGATTCAAGACTTGTCTGAAAACAGTTGTGTTGCAAACGCAAGAATGTATATTGAATTGATAGCAAAAATTTCATATACACTATTCAGAAAGTTTTGCTTTAGAAACCAAACATTTGGTTTTCAATTTCCGAAATTTTGATTTTTCAAATTTGTGACTGTAGTTTTCAGTGTAGTGACACAATAACGTCACAGATGTGTCTTCATGCTTTGATTTCACGCTTTTGCTTTTGCGGCAGGAGGTGGTGTCTTTCTCCGTGGAGGCGGGGCCGGGGGGAGGACGCTCTCTGCTCCAGGCCAGGGGCGGCTACAGGGAGAGGGAGAGACAAAGCCGGATCAGGGAAAGAGCTGGAGTCTACCGTCCTGTGGAGTTCAAGGTCGGTCCCACACATTTCAACGGCTGTTCTGAAAATGTCTGACATGAAAGCTGCTGATGGATCTGACAAACCTTCATGATTCTTTCAGTCTTCTATGACTTTAAAACCTCACAAGGACAAGACAGAAAGAGTATTGAGTGAATTTGGTTTAGTTTATGTCTCAATTATATATTCTTCGGTCACTTAACCTTAATTCCTTTTCTTTTCATTTTGCTGTTAGTGATATTTAATCTTGACTCACATTTCTTCCCAAAGTGCCTTGAGTCTGAGAATAAATCTATAATTCAGCACAAACATTATTATCAGTAAGGAGCAGTTTGAGTTAGAAAATCACTCTCTATTAAACACTCTAGGCTCACTGTCCTTTTTCCTTTTCTTTGGTCTCATCGTTTTCACAGGTAGGTTTACTGCTGTTATTATCATCAATACCATCAGTCTGTTTGTTTTTTCCAATCTGAACCCTTTGCTTGTCTGCTGCCCCTGTTACTACTTGTTTCTCAGGAAGAGGAGAAGACCTGCATCCTGCTATGGGCCAAAGGCCTTTCGGTGAGCATCCTTCGAGGTGGACGCTGGGAGGAGCACGACCTGACTCCATCCACCTTTGGTGAAGGTGCAAATGTTCCAATCAATGGCTCCAGCTGTGACAAAAACAAAGCAAGGTACAGTGTCTCCTAAAGCATTTACTTCCACAGGATTTTCTCAGGAAGTGATTTGCAGCGAAGCTGAAACTTCTTCCAACGATAGATTTGTGCGGCTTGTTGTTTGCATTTTTTGGAAAGTTGTTTATTTTCCTGCCATCTATTGATTGATTCACTGAGAGACAACGAGCGTTAAAAACTGTTTGGAAAAGTTGTCCATCCATTCATCTTCTTCATCCAGGATGGGGTAAGTGGGGCAGCAGTCTAAGCAAAGATGCCCAGACTTCCCTCTCCCGGCCACTTCCTCCAGCTCCTCTGGGGGACTCCGAGGCGTCCCCAGGCCAGCCGAGAGTTGGAGTCTCTCTAGTGTGTCCTGGGTCTTTCCCAGGTCTCCACCTAGTGGAAAATGCCCGTGACACCTCCCCAGGGAGGCGTCCAGGAGGCATTGATACCAGATTCCGGGCCACCTCAACTGTCTCCTCTGGATGTGGAGGAGCAGCAGCTCTACTCCAAGCTGTCTCTGGGTGACGAGCTTTCCCCCCCATCTCTAAGGGAGCGTCCACTGACCCCATGAAGGAAGCTCTTTGCACCCTGAACTACTGTTCAGTCCGTAAGCCAAAGCCAGAGTCAGAGATCTGTCCCCCCCCCGAGCCGAAGGTGAAGAGACACAACCCCATGTGCAACTCCAGAATGGTACAGTGTCCAACCCCTCTGGAGGGGCTGAGTCTTGGAGCCCATTTATATCTAGCCGGTACCTCTCAACCTCCTGCACAAATTCAGGCTCAGTCCCTCCCAGGAAGGTGACGTTCCATGTCCTAAAAGTCAGGTTCCATGACCAGGGTTTGGGCCATTTAGGCACTCGCTTTCGACCGTCACCCAAACCACATTGCACTGGCCCCTTTAGAGCCCTCCTGCAGGTGGTGGGCCCACGGGAGAGTGATCCCACGTGGTTCCTACCAGCTGGACCCGACCTGCGATCACTCGTGATCTTGAATCACGATAAGGTGGTTTATGGAGACGTGTTTGCTTTAAAATGGGAGGACTCTCAGTATTTCACTGTTATGTCCATTCAACTCAGTTTATACATAAAACACTTAGTGAATAAAGAGGGACATAAACATCAGCATGGACATTCATTAGTTACATTGGCTAGACATGTATGTATTCATGTATAGATCCATACCTTGCATGATGAACACCCCACAGCAGTGGTCTCCAACCTTTTTCAGGTTAATGTCAGACAATATTTTCACGGACCGATCTGAACGGGGACAAAGTTTGCGTTACTTTTTTTTGCTTTAAACTCAAACTTTTTGATGTATATTTTAACATTGAAGTGGATGCCAACAACCAGATGTTAACCTTAAGGTGTGACGGATAAATAAAGCAACGTCAAATTGGTATTTTCTAAATGTGCTAATAAACGCAAATCCATCGTGTCTGCATCTTTAGTATCTGGGTGTGTTCAACATTCGAGATTCAGTCTCCGCATATCAGACAGAACGACCTTTGCTACGTGAATAACAGTCTCAGTAAATCCATATTTGGAGGAAAACTCCTGGTTTTGTCTGTAAACAGCAGCTTTATGTTTCTCTGAAGCCAAAGTCTCTTCTTCAGTTTCCTCACTGACTCTTTGCTCCCTAAAGAAATGCGTTTTATGATTTGGTTTGCATTAGCTTCTTAGCTCTGGGCTTTTAAACGTAGCGGTCTGAGCAGCAGCTGAGAGTCACGTGACAGACGGATGTGGGGAACAGAATAGTTTTCCAAAATAAAACTTCATTTGGTGTCAGAAAATAACCAAAACAGAAACAATCAAAGTTAGCGTATGTTTCTTTTTTTTTTTCTGTCTGCGGCCCGGTACCAAGTCGCCCACAGATTGGTACCAGTCCGCGGCCCGCGGGTTGGGGACCACAGAACAAACAGGACTCTGAATGGCCGTCTGCCTTGCAAAATAAACTCGTAACACATAAAGAACCGTACCTTTGCCCAGACAAATTGAATTTTCAGTAAGTCAAAAGACTGAATAGTTTAAATCAAACAATGTGATTTCCTGGATTCACATTCTGAGAAACGTTACAGGTTAAACTCTGCTTTTTTTAAAGGAAAACTTGCAGAATCGATAATTAACAAATACTTTTTTACCCTTACGTCTGTATAACGTGTATATATATACACACTAAGGTTCTCCTAGTCGTTTACAGAAGTTTGAATGGAACTGATCAGAATTCCTATTAGTTTGTGACCCTCCCAGAACCCTCAGGTCTGCTGGTGGTCCCAAAGGTCAGAACTAAAACCCACAGCAAGGCCTCATTTCAGCACCGTGGGCCTCACTGCCTGAGGCTGTGTGTTGGATTTGATGTATTTTTACTATGTTTGCTACTTTAACTGTTATTTTCTATCTTCCTATCATCTATTTTATTATGAAAGGTACTTTGAGATGTTTTGTAGCAGGAATGGGGCTCTACAAATAAAGTTGAATTTGAATTCAAATATATTTTGTCTTTATAATTACAAGAAGATCAAATCGTCTTTATTATATTAGTGACCAAAATTTCCCATGGAAGGATTTTCCTTGAAATCCTGGTCAGCAGAAGAGGACGGTTAACCCTAAACTTTTAGTGAAAGACCAAATCTCCAGCAGAACCAGACTCCATATTGGATCAGAATTTTGAAGTTTTACCTAAACGATCTTGTGTTTTCACAGGCTGGTCCTAAACTATAAGGGGGTCCTTGGCCACCGTAACTTTAAGCTTATGTAAGTCAATGTGACAAATCTCTCTTCATGTTTGCAGTAGTTGATGCTAAAAGCCAATCATTTCTTTGTCTTTGGGAATTTCCAGCTTTGCTATGAGCCAGCGCCACTACAAGGTGTCTTCCCGCCGCTGGTTTACTCTCGACTCTGTGGAGCTGGAGTACGATGGGACCAAAGCGACGTTCAACGGAAGCCGTGAAATTTATGCTCCTGCTGAGTATTCCTTCCGCTGTCAGTCTGTCACCAGCGACCGTTGGCCCCTGCTCGTCCCACGATCTGCCAAAGACCCGGCCAATCAGTGGAAAGTCTCTTTTGAGGACTTTCAGGTGAGTCATCTTTAGATAGACCAGTCAGCAAAGGAAACCTAGTCATTTATTGCCAGTAGTATTGACAGACATTTTCATTGTAAATTAATTTAAAAATATCTGGCACCAAACAGCCTACAACTGGACAATGGCAAGTTAAAAGGGGGAGGCATCCCCCAGGTTTGTTCTCTTTGAATTCCACTTCAGAATGGGGGTCACAGGAAAGTGACTGTCTAGACCAGGGGTCGGGAACCTTTTTGGCCAAGAGAGCCATAAACGTCACATATTTTTAAATGTAATTTCGAAAGAGCCATACAATAATGTAGTGTCCCTGTCCCACACTGAGGCACGGAGACTTAACCTCTTTTAAGGTTCTTTATTCTGGTTACTGCAGACCACAACATACGCTGTATAATTAATTCAGCAACTCCTTATTCTCTCCCGCCGAGACGAGAGCGCTTCTACCAACTTTATATTCCCCCCTCCCGCTCCAGCCCTCCCATTTCCCTTATTCGGCCCATAGCTGAACCCCATTGGTCCAAACTACCTAACAACAGGCTGAGCGACAGAACTGAGGGCCAATCAGAACTCTGCTTGATGCGTTCAATGAACTCCAGAACTTATAACACGGCCCAACAGCCAAGTTAAACCCAGTCCGCGACAATTTGTTTAAAACTAGATATACAAGTGAATGTGTGCATTTGATGTAATTTCAACATTTTTAAAGTACTATAAGTCTTTGGATTCTTTTTAATAACATTGTTAAGCTGTTGCTAATAAATGATGAGTATTTCTCGTGGTAGTTTTGCTGATTGTTGATCCGTGGTGAGTTTCTGCTTCATGCAGGCGTTGATACTTTAAACGTGATCGTAGGTCTGAATGTTCTTTAGATGTGAGACAGACTGCTCACATGCAGACGGGGAGCCAAACACACACTCACACGCTGCAGTGAGTGACGGGCAGCGGGTTTTACGTTTTTACAATCCCTGCGCGATTCACCTTCTGCCGGTCCCCACAACACCTCACCCCCACCCTCTGCTTTCTCCCTCACACATCCCGTCCCCGCATCTGCGCGCTCTTTCTCAGAGACGGGAGCGCGCAGTTTTAGGCACGTCAATTCAAAGGTTTCCGGCTGGTACAAACTCTGTGAAATAATAGATAATAGTAACTTATAGCGCTGGCGTAGTTTTTTCTCTCTAAGCACCGCTACTACTGCGCGCCTCTGGCATCGCCCAGCGCCCGAGAAGGACTGGTCCAATGAAAAAAAAGTATAATTAAAGATTTGTCTGCGAGCCACATGTGACCATCAAAAGAGCCATATATGGCTCGCGAGCCATAGGTTCCCGATCCCTGGTCTAAACCAAAGCCATAGTAGGCTTCCTCCAGTGAGCAGACTGACGTCCTCTGGAGTCCAAACAGCTTTCCTGAGGACCAGCATCGGCTGCGGGGGCAGCACAGACTGCAGTTTTATCTGCTGAATTAATGTTCCACCCTGACTGTCTTTTGATCTGTTCCCACAGCGTTCCCAGTGGTCTTTTCATCATAATTATGCCGGTTTTAGACCAAATTCAAAAACCTGAGTCGTTTTCTAGGACATTGTTTCTGCAGAGTGGCAAGAGTTCATTAGAAATTCACTTCTGAGTTGTGGGCGGGAATATATACATGGAGCAACCCCGCCCCCACTTCCTTTCTGAAACATTACTGGGGCAACAAAAATGGCAGCAGAATTGTAGCCCTCTAGTCATACAGTTTAGATCCAGATTCCAGCTCAGACGAGGAAAACAAAGATGAACATGGATCTACTTGTCTGACAGTGGATCATCAGAAAAAGGGGCGGAGCAGGAAGACTCTGCGCCCCCCCCCCCCCCCCCCCCCCAGCGTAGTCTTTGTCACAATTAGCCCCTTTGTTTAAATGTCATTCTTCTATCTACTCGAGATTCAATGATTCAATGAATAAAGAAATGTATAGAAATTCAGTTTTAATCTTGATTTTCTTCATCTATGTTGTCCATTATCACAAGAACATGATAAAAACACCAAAAACATGGGTCTTTATAAACACTACAACACTTTCAATCATGATTCAACTCCAGAGAAGAAGGTTCAGTAAAAGTGAAATAAAATAAAACCACCGTAACTCTCTCTCAGCTTTGTGATTTGGCCATTTTAAAAAAAATGTATGTGCTTTTATTTGCCTGCATGAATTAACCTGCAGTTAACCTGCAGCAATTTGAGATGAAATGTTTTAGGAGAAATGAAGATATTTTGTTGTTGTTTTTTTCTCCTGTACAGATACAGGGCTTTAACCTGAGCGGCAGTGAGTTCTCGTATGCCAGCGACTGTGCAGGCTTCTTCTCCGCTGGTATCTGGATGGGTCTGATGACCAGTCTTCTCATGGTGCTGGTGCTGACCTACGGCCTGCACATGATCATGCAGCTGAACACCATGGACCGCTTCGATGATCCCAAGGGACCGGCCATTTCTGTGCCGCAGACAGAGTAGCACACGTTTGGGCTGGGCTTCCTCCATCGTTCTTCCTAAGAAGCCCCCCCCCCCCCCCCCCCCCCCACATTCCTCACCCCCCCTGATGTACTTGATGTGAAACATATTTATTAGTGGTGGTTTTTGAGTTTACAATGTACACACTGTATGTGCAGTTAAAGTATGACAGACTTGTTTTGAGATGGTTCCAGGTTTTCTGCTAAATTATTTTTATTTTAGGCAATATTTGGTCTCTGGAAGGACTTGATTTACTGACGACATGCATAGACCACGGGAATAGTCCTCCTCATAGTCATTTCATCCGTGTATAAAGCAAGAAAGGGAAATATACTGGGTAGACCGTAATTTATATGAAACAGAGGTTATTTATTGTTGAATGTGATGTCATTTGTCTGAGTTAGTGTTTCCAGTGTGAATTTGATACAGAGCTGTGAAAAAAGGAATGCACTTTCACCTTCATCGAGCTTCATTATTGTTTTATTGTTGCTGTGAGTTCAATAAACCATTTGTGAGATGAATATTTGTCTGTTTCTCTCTTTCACTTATCAATTATTTTAGTTGCAGACAATTATTTTTCTGTTGTTTTTTTATGGTGAAAGTTAAGAAAAAGAAACAAATCTTCTAAATGTGATCTTTTTATTTCAGTTTTTTTTTTGTTCTTTCAGTTTGAGTACTGATGTCAAATTTTTTTGAAGAGTTCCTCACTGAGGAAACCTGACATGGAAGCACAGATCTGCCAGCAAGTTTCTCCACTACATAAGAAGTTTCAATTGCCCTGCTCATCGGGGAACATCCTGCATTTATTCAACCCAGCGCTGCTAAGCCATTGATGACGTCACTGTCAGCTTTTAGTGCCGTCACTGTCAGCCATTGATGACGTCGCTGTCAGCTTTTAGTGCCGTCACTGACAGCCTTTGATGATGTCACTGTCAGCCATTGATGATGTCACTGTCAGCTTTAAGTGACATCACTGTCAGCCATTGATGACGTCACTGTCAGCTTTTAGTGACGTCACTGTCAGCCATAGATGACGTCACTGACAGTCTTTGATGACGTCACTGTCAGCCATTGATGACGTCACTGTCAGCTTTTAGTGCCGTCACTGACAGCCTTTGATGATGTCACTGACAGCCTTTGATGATGTCACTGTCAGCCATTGATGTCACTGTCAGCTTTAAGTGACATCACTGTCAGCCATTGATGAAGTCACTGTCAACCGTTGATGATGTCACTGTCAGCCATTGATGTTATCACTGTCAGCCATTGATGACGTCACTGTCAACCATTGATGATGTCACTGTCAACCATTGATGATGTAACTGTCAGCTTTTAGTGATACCACTGTCAGTCCTAGACGATGTCACTGTCAGCCTTTGATGTTGTCACTGTCAGCTTTTGATGACATCACTGTCAGCTTTAAGTGACATCCCTGTCAGCCATTGATTACGTCTCTGTCAGCCATTGATGACGTCACTGTCAGCTTTAAGTGACATCACTGTCAGCCATTGATGACGTCGCTGTCAACCATTGATGATGTCACTGTCATCCATTGATGATGTCACTGTCAGCCTTTGATGACGTCACTGTCAGCCTTTGATGTTGTCACTGCCAGCCATTGATGACGTCACTGTCAACCATTGATGATGTCACTGTCAGCTTTTAGTGATACCACTGTCAGTCCTAGACGATGTCACTGTCAGCCTTTGATGATGTCACTGTCAGCTTTTATTGACGTCACTGTCAGCCATTGATGATGCCACTCTCAGCCTTTGATGAGCGTCAGGTGGGTCAGGCCAGTTGTCCAATTGTGGGTCATGCATGGATTTTGGGACCTGCATGGCAAAGTCGGGGTTCAGCCAGCAGTCAGCTGGGGGTAAGGCATGGTGTCTGGGGAAGGCATGGAAAAGTCAGGGTCGGACTGGGATGCATGGGGGATAACCACTGGAACAGAGACAGGCTGTGGTGCATCCGGGACCACCATCGGAACAGGAATGGGGCATCGAAGAGGGTGGCGGTGGCAGTGATGACGGCTCCTCCCTGAAGAGCGGGGGACTGGAGCAGGACCAATATGGTCCTCTCTGCTTCTGGGCAGTAGGCCTCCAGAAGCTGCATGTCCTGCTCTGCTTGGTCCAGGAAAAGTATGGCTGGTCCATTCTCTCAGGTACGAGACTTGATGAAGGACCTAAAATGCAGAGACGGGAGGCACACGGTTCCAAGGCAAGGAGTTTATTATCATTACAGAAAGCGCTGCCGAACAGGGAAACAAAAAACTAAGGATAGCCCGTTTGACACGGGTGCTGCAGCGCTTGTTTCACCTTCATGAAACAGAGTGGTTCTGCACAATGTTTCGGGGCGTGTATCAACTAGAGCAGATCACGAGGTTGATGACGTATGAAGCGCCAAATGCATCGTTTGGTCGAACCACGGTTCAGATGTCATTTGTGTTTGAACAGTTGGGCGTGCTATTCTCTATAAATATGAAATGAATCCTGAACATTTCCCGACAAATTCTATTGTTTCCCCTGAATTGGAATCAGCGTCAGTTCATTGTACTTTACCATGGCTCCTTGTAAAAGCACATGCTGTGGCCCAGGATCTTTTCAACACAGTTTGTACTTGTTCTCCTTCGACTTTTCCCATCAGGGGTCGCCACAGCGAAACAACCCCTCTTTTGAGGATGAGATGCATGGTTAACTTGGCAATGTTTTACGCCGGATGCCCTTCCTGACACAACCCTCTCAATCCAACTGGGCTTGGGACCGGCACAGAAGCAGAGAAGGGAATAGGGAGCAGCCTGGATTTGAATCCTCGTTTCACGGACGGAAGGCGCCGTATACCAGCACGAGCTAAACTGGCTCCCCTTTCAACACAGTTTCTACTAATAAGACAATATTGTAATGACCCAGCTGGAACATCACTTTAGTGGGGAAGTAAGACTGAGCTGCTAATTAAACATTTGCATCGGAGAGCTGTCCATGTCCCATATTCCACAAAACTCCACAACGTCTCAGAGAGAACTAAGTAGGCAAAGAAACAAAATCTCCTATCCAGCATGAACACCCATTTATTTAACCACACCATTAACCGCTAAACAGCACAGAGGTCACTTCTGCTTCCAGCCCTCTCACTCATGGTTTTTCACCCAAGATTCCCCACTTCATATGAGTCTTAAGAACTGAGGGTCGCTACAATAAACTATGAACGTTACTTATAAAGAAAATACTTTTACGAATATATGATGGCAACAACTCACTATCGTTATAGAGTTAGCTCATCAGAAAAGTCATTGAAGTGTTACAAGGAGCTTAGTTGAAGCATATGGTATACGTCCAGTCCGCCACCAGATGCTGCTGTTCTGAGTGGTTTCAAAGCCCTGAATGGGTGATTCATTTTTCCAGCACAATTACATGAACCCCTAAGAAAGCTTCATTGGGCTTCTATTTCCATCCCTACAAAAAATGGAAAAACAAAACAAAACTGTAGGCCAACCAGGTAAACAGGGCAGAAGACGGTCAGGGGCAGGATGAACCAAGGGGGCATTCCAGATAGCAGGTTATGCTAGTTACTACGGTAACTTTGAGGTTAAGGAAGCGGATAACCTCAGCTTTTGGTTCCAGAAATGGAGGTATGTTTCAGTGTATGTCAAGTTGTTATGGTAACTCATGTTCTGAACATAACCAGGGGGGTATTCCAGGAAGCATGTTTAAACTAGCCTGACTTTGAGCCTGAACTCTGGCTGAAATCCGCCTGAACTTGCTTACTCTGGGTATGTCGGTTCCAAAAGACCGGATATGAGTTGGCGTAATTACGCTCGACTTGGTAACCCTGGGTTAACGCACGGTACATAAAGACATTCTCAATAGATCGCCGATTTCTGGAGTCACCATGGAAACGCGTGGAGAAAAAAAAAGAAAGTGCGACACTTGAGACGGAAGTGAGACGGAGTCTGAGATTTTAATGACGGCGGTTAAAAATTATAAGTCCATCAAAAAAGTAACACGGATGAAAAATAATTTAAATAATTTAGTTAAATTTATTCAAACTCAATAATTGTTTACACAACTCAAATTTACGTATTTATCTAACTAAATGTCACATTACTCCATTAATCTTTTTTCCATCTTAATTACTTATATTTCTTGAACTTGTCTAAGTTTGAGCCGGCAGATATGCTCATCTTTACAACAATAAAAAGAACGGAAAAAAATGCACCAAGTGCAAAACCTCACTTAAGAATTTTCCATTACTGTCATAACAGTACTAAGTGGTAGGGGTGCTATATAAACTCATCATCCTCTCCTTCACTTTCACTCATGGTGCAGAGACGTAAGCATCTTCTTTCTCTTTCGGCTTTTCCCATCAGGGGTCGCCACAGCGAATCATCCTTTTCCACCTCACTCTATCATGAACATCTTCTACCCTAACGTTAGCCAACTTCATGTCCTCTGTTGAGACATCCATGTATCTCCTCTTTGGCCGTCCTCTTGCCCTCCTGCCAGGCAGCTCCATCTCCAACATCCTTCTACCAATATATCCACTATCCCTCCTCTGAACATGTCCAAACCATCTCAGTCTGGCTTCTCTGACTTTGTTGCTAACACAGGCAACGTGAGCCGTCCCTCTGATGTACTCGTTCCTTATCCTGTCTAACCTGGTCACTCCTAAGGAGAACCTCAACATCTTCATCTCCGCTACCTCCATCTCAGCCTCTTGTCTCTGTCTCACTGCTACCGTCTCTAACCCATAGAGCAGAGCTGGTCTCACCACTGTCTTGTACACCTTTCCTTTGAGTCTTGCTGGCACTCTTCTGTCACACAACACTCCTGACACTTTCCTCCACCCGCTCCAACCTGCCTGCACTCGCCTCTTCACCTCTTTTCCACAATCCCCATCACACTGAACTGTTGACCCCAAGTACTTAAACTCCTGCACCTTCTTCACCTCAGTCCCCTGTAACCTAACGCTTCTACCTTGATCCCTCTCGTTCAGACACATGTATTCTGTCTTACTACGACTGACCTTCATACCTCTTCTTTCCAGAGCAAACCTCCACCTCTCTAGCTGTTCCTCCACCTGCTCTCTACTCTCACTGCAAATTACAATGTCATCCGCAAACATCATTGTCCAGGGAGATTCCTGTCTTACCTCGTCTGTCAGCCTGTCCATCAGCATAGCAAACAAAAAAGGACTCAAAGCTGATCCTTGGTGTAGTCCCACCTCCACCTTGAACTCCTCTGTCTGACCTACAGCACATCTCACCACCGTCATACTTCTCTCATACATGTCCTGAACTACTCTGACATACTTCTCTGCCACTCCAGACGACCTCATACAGTACCACAGCTCCTCCCTCGGCACCCTGTCATACGCCTTCTCTAAATCTACGAACACACAATGCAGCTCCTTCTGACCTTCTCTGTACTTTTCCATCAACATTCTCAAAGCAAAAATGGCATCAGTGGTGCTCTTACGGGGCATGAAACCATACTGCTGCTCACAAATCTCCACCTTCTTCCTAAGCCTGGCTTCCACTACTCTTTCCCACAGCTTCATTGTGTGGCTCATCAACTTTATTCCTCTATAGTTGCTGCAGTTCTGCGTGTCACCCTTGTTCTTAAAGATCGGGACCAGAACGCTTCTCCTCCATTCCTCAGGCATCTTCTCACTCTCTAAAATCCTATTGAACAACCTTGTTAGAAATTCCACTGCTGTCTCTCCTAGGCACTTCCATACCTCCACAGGTACGTCATCAGGACCAACGGCCTTTCCGCTCTTCATCCTTTTCAGAGCCTTCCTAACCTCATCCTTTCCAATCTCTGCTACTTCCTGCTCCACAACAACCACATCTTCCTCCCTTCTTTCCCTGTCATTTTCCTCGTTCATCAGCTCCTCAAAATACTCCTTCCATCTTTTCTGTACACTCTCTTGGGTTGTTAGCACCTTTCCATCTCTGTCCTTAATCACCCTTATCTGTTGCACGTCCTTCCCATCTCTGTCTCTCATCTGTCTCGCAGAGACGTAAGCATAGTAGGACAAAATAGCTCGGCCAAATACGGTGAAACACAGTAAACCAGCTATACAACTAAACACATTTTGTAAAAAACCCACACTTAAACCCAAATCCGTCCAGACAGGCAAAGGGAATGATATCCCAGAATCCCTTGCGGTGCCGATCTAACAGCAGCATCAAAGTTACACCTACTTAATTGAATTAATTTGAACGAAAGGAAAATAACTGTCTGAAAACTACGTGTTATTTTTAACAAAAACATTTCTAACAAAAAAAATGATTTATCTTAACTGAAGCAAATAATTACGTTAGATCAAAGTAAAAAAGTTTATCTTTCCAACATCCATATGTGGTCTTATCATCCTCTCATGGTGGAAAAAGTATTATCTGAGCTTCTTCATCCACTAAATCATCTTCAAATGGACACGCCATGCTGCTTGACCTCTCTGTAAACAAACTAAGCTTCAACTAAACCTGCTCCGGACCAGGTTATGTTCAGAGCATGAGTTGCCATGGTAACTTGACCTACCCTGAAACATACCTCCATTTCTGGAACCGAAAGCTGAGGTTATCAACTTTCTTAGCCTCAAACTTATCGTGGGAGCTAGCATAACCTGCTTTCTGGAATACCCCCCTGGTCGGGAGCAGGTTTAGTTGAAGGTTAGTTTGTTTTCAGAGAGGTGAAGGAGCATGGCGTGTCCATTTGAAGATGATTTAGTGGATGAAGGATCTCAGATAGTACTTTTTCCACCGTGAGAGGGTGATAAGACCATGTATGGATGTTCAAGATTCATGATATGCTTTATTGTCATTCCACACAGTATTTGCAGAGAAATACACAGGTGAGACGGGATGTTGTTTCTTACTAGCATGACAGCGCAAGAAAGCAGCAATAATAAAAAATAGCAATAAAATAACAATCCAAGAATGAAAAAATAACAATGAAATAAGATGAATAAAAAAGGAAAGATAAACTTTTTACATTGATCTAACTTAATTATTTGCTTCAGTTAAGATAAATCTTTTTTTTTTAGTTAAGTCAGCTTAAAAATAACACTTAGTTATAAGACATTTATTTTACTTTCATTCAAATTGATTCAATTAAAGTGCTACTGTTGGATTGGCACCGCAAGGAATTGTGGGATACCATTCCCTTTGCCTGTCTGGACGGATTTGGGTTTAAGTGTGGGTTTTTGACCAAATGTGTTTAGTTGTAGCTGTTTTACTGTATTTTGTCTAGTTATTTGTCCTGTTATGTTTAATTCTTTCAGCACCATGAGTGAGAGGGAGGGAGAGGATGATGAGTTTGTTTAGCACCTCTAGTGCTTTAAAGAGCAATGTTAATATCTGAGGTATGGTAAATGAGGTTGTGTTTCATATAGAGAATCCATTTTATTTCAATCATTTTATTGTTATATGAATGAGAATATCTACAGGCTCAAACTTAGACATATGAGAGTTCAAGAAGTACAATAAATTAAGATGGAAAAACATTTAATTGAATTCGAGTAATATGACATTTAGTTAGATAAATATGTAAATTTTAATGTCACTTAAAAGCGGTGGTTGTACACTTCTTTAGCCTCAAACTCACTGTGGGAGCTAGCATTACCTGCTTTCTGGAATACCCCCCTGGTCTTTTGGAACCGACATACCCAGAGTAAGCAAGTTCAGGCGGATTTCAGCCAGAGTTCAGAGTTAAAGTCAGGGTAGCTTAAACGTGCTTTCTGGAATACCCCCGTGGTAATGGTATGCCTGTTTTTGCAGGTTGGGGTACGATTCCATTCAGTGTCCAGCTGAACATTTTGAAGTTTATACATAAAATGTTGGGCTCTGCAACCATAAAGTGTGAAAAAAAAAGAAATTTGCAGATTAATTTTAAGCCTCAGGAGCACATATATATCTAAACACTAGCATAGTTAAAATAATGCAATGTTAGCATGATGCTAACATCCAGGCTAATGTTTGTTGTTCTCCGTGAATGGAAACACTTTTAACACAAACATAAGCATGAAAGAAATCAGGCTGTACGCACGGCCTGATCACTTTTTAGAACCAAGACTTTACTTTGATTTGATACACATTGACATTTATTCACCCCTCCCTGCAGTATCATCATTCCGCTCTTGTGGGTAGAAGTGAGCAAGCGGATTATCATCATTTGGACAGACAACAGGTCGTGGCTGTGAGTTTACAGTTCAAGACAGTTCTACTTTTTAATTTGATCAGATGTAACTCCATATAATCCATAACAAAATAAACAGTTGTAATGCATGATATTTGGCTATAAATTGAGAAGCAAACCACGGCTCCAACCTCAGCATCTCTTAACCAACTGTATTATTGATGAGTCAGGACAACCAATTTATGTCAAACAGTCTTTAATGTGATACACAGCATTCATTGGCCTTGTGTTAATGCTATATATTTTTATCACTTCCTAACTATGGGTACTGTGAGGCCGAACACCCTACATACATTATAAATTTATCTGAAACAGCAGCATACGAGGAATACTTTAACAAAATTACTGCCAGTGTTTTTAGGACATACAAGCCCTTTCCAAAAATTAGAATATCATAGAAGTGTTTTTCCATAATTCCATTCAAGAATTTAGAATTTCATCAAATCTACACTCATCTGTCACTTAATCAGGTCCACCTTGCTAGTAGTGAGTTGGACCCCCTTTTGCCTTCAGAACTGCCTTAATCCTCAGTGGCACAGATTCAACAAGGTACCAGAAACATTCCTCAGAGAGTTTGGTCCACATTGACATGACAGCATCACACAGTAGCTGCAGATTTGTGGGCTGCACATCCATGATGCTGATCTCCTGTTCCACCACATTCCAAAGGTTCTCAGTTGGGTTGATATCTGGTGACTGTGGAGACCATTTGAGTCCAGTTAACTCGTTTTTATGCTCAAGAAACCAGTCTGAGATGATTTCAGCTTTATGACATGGCGCCTTATCCTGCTGGAAGTAGCCATCAGAAGATGGTTCACTGTGGTCATTAAGGGATGGACATGGTCAGAAACAATATTCAGGAAGGCTGTAGTGTTGGAACCATGCTAAGTTGGTACCAAGGGGCCCAAAGTGTGCCAAGAAAATATCTCCCATACCATGACACCACCACCAGTCTGGACATTCTGATACAAGGCAGGATGGATTCACGCTTTCATGTTGTTGAAGCCAAATTCTGACCCTACCATCCAAATGTTGCAGCAGAAATGAAGACTCATCAACTTTGTTCCAACCTTATCTTGTTTAAATTTGATGAGCCTGTTTGAATTGTAGCCTCAGTTTAGCTACCCCCGTCGTGTCCTTTGGTCTTGAGCTGCTGGAGCCCACCTGCCTCAAGGCTAAATGTGTTGTACTTTCAGAGTTACCCTTCTGCATTCCTCTGTCATCTTCTGCTTGTGTTGTTTTCTTTTTAAGTCCTTTTTGATTCTGTGCAGGTTGGCAATGACCTTAACCCTTGTTCTATCCTAGGCACTTTAACATTGGGAGTTGGGTCATCTAGACCCACTAGACAGTGCATTGAACCTTTTTTCTTCAATGATTTGTGATCTTCACTGGTGTCCATGGATTACATGAAATCTTTCCACCTTTGTCCACCTTTTTCATGTTAGGGAGAACACGGCAATGTAAGGATGGGGTCATCTAAGATAACACAAGGGTTAAGCCATTCCCCTGTAAAACCTGTTACGTAGTCACAGCTGCCTTCACTTCTCTAATCCGTCTCTGTGAATTTAAAGAACTCCGCCAGGCTCGTTCTGCTCACTGGCTTGTTTGCTGATCCCTATTACTCTGTTTAATGATGTATTTTGTGATTCAAATCTTTGGACGTCGCTATAAATGTGTTTGTGGTAATCCCCACATCTGGATTTCCTCCTGCTTGCCTGAATATGACAACAGCGGTTGGAACCAGTGGTTCTTTGAGTTCCTGTTGTCTTTCTATTAGCTGGAACCAGTCTGACCATTCTTCTCTGCTCTCTGTCATCAACAAGGCATTTCCACCCTCAGAACTGCTGCTCACTGGATACTTTCTCTTTTTTAGACCATCCTCTGTAAAACCTAGAGATGGTTGTGGGTGAAAATCCCAGTAGATCAGCAGATTCGGAAATCCTCAGACCAGGCCATCTGGCACCAACAACCATGCCACATTCAAAGTCACTTCAATCCCCTTTCTTCTCCGTTCTGATGCTTGGTTTGAACTGCAGCAGATCGCCCTGATTATGTCTACATACCTAAATGCATTGAGTTTCTGCCATGCGATTGGCTGATTTGAAATTTCCATTAAAGTGCAGTTGGACTGGTGTCCCATTGATTAGTGTTTTTCTCCCAGTCAAGCTTGCACTTTCTTGCTCCTGTGCCACCCTGCTATCTGGCGTCAGGGGTACCTTTGGCAATCCTGCTGGCCCTGGTCTGGGTGGCTGGTGTGATTGCCCAGCGGGTGGATTTCCTCTATCTGCTATCCTGTGTGGGTGTCAGGGGGCCTGGCTGCTGCTGGTGCTTCAGCAGGGGTCTCAGTGTGGGGTGAACAGGCATCCTCCCTGTTTTTACATTCCATCATCCACCTCAGCAGAACATAAACACTCACCTAAACACAGGTGCTATCTCACCTTTGCACAAATGAACAACCTTGGGAGTATTTCAGGAAGGCATCTCAGCAGTGCTCCTCCCTGCGGGCGGTTCAGTCTAATCAACTCACCTGTTCAGCGTCCTACTTAAGTTCCAGGTGTGGTCCAATCATCTTCTTTCATTTCTGCGAGCTCTGCGTTCGTCACCCCACCCTCCTCCCTGGCTTCCACCTGTGAGCTCCGTTAGGATAGTTTAATACCCAAAGAGATCTTTGTTTTATGTATCTGAACGGCTATGCCAAACTAAAAGAAATCTGGAATAAATATTTCTTTACTGCATGAGTTGTCTGACTGAAATAGGATGCGTGACAGAATGAAATGCTTTACATGAACTGGTCCGTGTCAACTGTATTTGTTTTGTGTACATGTTGACATGTTTGTGTGTGAAGATTTTTGGAGCCAACCGGTATGTTAATAACATCTGACTGTGTGTGTGGACAGGCCCCGCCCCTTTTAGACTAACATCTGACAGTACTGATGAGAAACTTCCAGCATCCTGTTGCCTTGTTTTTCCAACCCCCTCCCCCCACTTTTGTAATCATCCTCCAACTTCCTTAACCTCTTTTTTCTCCCCTTTCTTTAGTACCTCATCCCTAACATCCCACTTTCTTCCTCTCTCTTCTTCTTTTCTATCCGGTCCAACAGAAAAAAGGAATACAAACACTAGATTTGCAATTCCTCACTAGGCAGGGTTGTGGACTCTCCCCAACTCTGTTTGCTCTTTTTATTGAGCCTCTGGCACAGGCAATCCGAGAAAAACCTGAAATTAAAGGAGTTTCAATGAATGGCGTTGAACATAAAATAGGATTGTTTGCTGATGACCTAATAGCGTACCTCGAACAACCAGAATCATCAATTCCACAGTTTATGAAACTGTTGGGAACATTTGAAAATTTATCGGGATATAAAATTAATATTTCAAAAACTCAGACTCTAACATTCAACTATGTTCCCTCTGAATACATTAGAAACAACTTTAAATTCAATTGGAATATGAAAAGTATTAAATACTTAGGAGTAGAAATAACACAAGACTTTCAACATATAAACATTAAAAATTATTCAGAAGTACAAGACAAGATAAAAAAAGACATAGAAAGATGGTCAACACTCCCACTAGATTTCAGCTCTAGAATCGAAATAGTGAAAATGTATATATTGCCGCGGTTTTTATTTTTATTTCAAGCTCTACCAGCACAGGTCTCCAACACTCAATTTGCAACGTGGGATAAAACAATATCCAGATTCATATGGGACAATAAAAGATCCAGAATAAAATATGGCACCCTCCAGCTTCCAAAGAACAAAGGAGGTATGGCTTTACCAAAGCTAAAAGAGTACTACATCGCCTCACAATTACGGTACTTATGCTGTTGGTGTAACCCCCATTATACTGGAAAATAGAAAAATATTGAATGTGAAACTTTACAAGAACCTATTCAAAACATTATTGGTGATAAAGAGTTATATGAAACAAAGAAAAGGCATTTAGATCCCATAACAAATCATACACTAACTATATGGTTCAAACTACTCCAAAAATACAAAATCTTAAATAGTACAAAAAAATTAAAATGGGTAGCATATGACAGGCAATTTAAACCAGCAGAATATGATCAGACCTTTAAATATTGGACTACAAAAGGAATAACAGCATGGTGCTTGCTAGAAAAGGACGGACAGCTGGAGAGTTTTGAGAACTTAACTAAACAATTTCACCTTGAAAAACAGGATTTTTTCAGATACTTACAAATGAGAAACTACCATAAGAAAGCAATACAGAGAGACTCCTCTGGGGATGAAGGCGGGATAGTTCACACAATAACAAAGACATATAAAGACAACAATACTAAATGGATTAGTATGCTATATAAATCATTGATGGAATATGACGAAAACACAACTTTGAAAGTAAAAGATAACTGGGAAAGAGAATTAAACATAAGGATAACTGAACAGGACTGGTTAGATATGTGGAGACACCACCATACCACCATTGGATCTCGAACGTGGAGAGAGTTTGCCTGGAAGAACCTTATTAGATTTTTCATAACACCTAAACTGAAGAACAAACATTTGAAAACAAATCAGAGCTGTTGGCGCGGATGTGGAGAAATAAATGTTGACCACTCTCATGTATTTTGGAAATGTCAGAATGTAACAGGTTTTTGGAAGATGGTGGGCGATCTCACATGCAAAGTGCTGGGATACAAAATTCCTTTGTTGCCAGAACTGTTTTATCTGTACATGTTTTCAGGAAACCTAATCCACCAAAGTGACAAATATTTATTTAAAGTCATGTCACTAGCCGCCAAAAAAACAATAACCAGAAACTGGGGCACTACGGAGATCCCTTCAAAGGAGCAATGGACTTCAACAATCAACAACATATATTCAATGGAATTAATAACATACAGACTGAAGCTGCAAGAGGCACAATTACACCGAAAGTGGAAAAAATGGACACTGTACAACAGATAGACATGGGGAACACCTAGACTTGACCTTTTTCTTTTCTCTCTTGTTTTTTTGTGATGTTGTTTGAGATTTGTGTTCATGTAACAAAAACTAATAAAAATAAAGTTATAAAAAAAAAAAGATTTGCAATTCCTGAAAGAAATTGCATCTGATTGCTGAACGCAATGTTGCTTTTAACCATTTGAAAGCTGTTGCTATTAAAGACCTTCTGTCCAAACTGCACATCAGTTTTCTTTTATGTAGGTCAATTACTTTTGGAGATATAAGGGGGAACATGTTGAAATAGATTCTAGTGCCACCTATTGCAAAAAAAAAAAGTTTTTTTTAAACTTAAACTCATGGATGATTTTGTGTCAGGGGGCTTTTTTGATCATCGTCAATGTCAGAGACCTGTGATAATTTACCAGGTAAGTTCAATTAAAGGAAAAACTACTAGACGTTCCACATTATTAACCCTTGTGCTATCTTATGACCCCACCCTTACATTAACGTGTTCTCCCTACCATGACAAAGGTGGATAAAGGTGGAAAGATTTCATGTAATCCATGGACACCAGTGAAGATCACAAATCACTGAAGAAAAAAGGTTCAGAGCACTGTCTAGTGGGTCTAGTGGGTCTAGATGACCCAAATCCCACTGTTAAAGTGTCTAGGATAGCACAAGGGTTAAGCAGAACAACATTTTCAAGCAAAAGAAAAAGGATCTCTACTGAAAAGTGTGAAATGGTTAAATGCCTCGGACAATGTATAAAAACCTAGGATATTTCACAACAACGTAAATGTGATCATCGTACTATGAAGGTATTTGTGGTTGATTCAGAGCACACACAGGTTGGTGCAGATGAAGGCAGAATAAGGAAGGTTTCTGACAGACAAACACGTCCGAGGATTAAGAGAGCAGCTGCTAAACTACCATTACAAAGCAGCACAGAGCAACACATTTGAAGCTGCTGGTGTCTCTGGAGTCCCACCAACATCAAGGTGTAGGATCCTCCAGAGGCTTGCAGTTCTATGTAAACCTTGTATTCAGCCCCCCCCTAAACAACACTCACATCCAGGAACAGACATACATTTTCAAACAGTCTTGTTCACTGATGAGCGCCGTGCAACCCTGCATGGTCCAGATGGAGTAGTGGGTGGATGGCCACCATGGCCCAACAAGGCTGCCACATTAGCAAGGAAGTGATGGAGTCATGTTTTGGACCAGAATCATGGGGACTGAGCTGGTCGGCCCCTTTAGGGTCCCTGAAGATGTGAAAAAGACCTCTAAAACGTAGGTGGAGTTTCTGACTGACCACTTTTGTTTGTGGTACAAAAGGAAGAACAGTGTTTTCTGTGACAAAGTCATCTTCATGCATGACATTGCTCCATCTCATGCTGCAAGGAATACCTCTGCATCATGAGCTGCTATGGGCATAAAAGGAGATTAACTGAGGCTCCCGTCCTCCTCTGACCTCAACCCTATTGAGAACCTCTGGAACATCCTAAAGCAAAATATCTCTGAGGCTGGGGGGCGGTTCACATCCAAACAGCAGTTCTGGGAGGCTATTCTGACATCCTGCAAAGAAATTCAAGCAGAAACTTTAGCAGCAGCACTTTAAAATGGTCTCTTCTCATTTAAAAGAAGGAGCATTTAGATTTAATAATAATGACAACTGCTCTCTGGCTCTGGGGGCCAAAAAAGTATTTTGTGCGATTGAATGAAAGGTTTCACACTAGTTGTTCTGAATGCATAAGTATGCGTGTGGGAACAATATTTGTATTGCGTACATGTTGACATGTGAACATTTTTGGAGCCAAAAGGTATGTTTATAACAATTGAGTGTGTGTGGACAGACCCCGCTCTTATAGACTTGTAGTACATCTGAACCTCACTGTACTGATTATAAATATTCAGCAAAATCAAACATTATGATTAAAGTCAGTATTGTAACTGTTATAACTTTAGGGGTAACGCAACCAATGAGTTATTTATGCAAAATGCCACTTTTTTTTTTTTTTTAAATACAGTGTGCACATTTGTGAGAAACACTTATGGTGCATGTGTGAAACACAACGTGTGCATTTCCAAATGAATATTGCACGTTTGCGTAAAATTACAGTTGTGAATCAGAGCGTGTGTATTTGTGAAACAGGTTGTGTGCATTTCTGATTATTGAGACGGAATTTACAGATAAAAACTCTAGCCAAACTCTGGCAACCCCAACTTGGATCTAGTTACTGCAAGTGGACACAAAAACAGTGGAACAGGGAGCTTGTGGCCAGCTCACCATATTTCCTACATCACAAATATGCTCTTTTTCAAACAGCATTTTTTCATCTGTCCTTGAATATTTAACCACGACTTAAATATAAAAATAGACACAAGGGCAATTGTAATCTTAGTTGTCTTTATATATGTCCTCCATCATGAGAAACATGCTACAAGAACATGTTAGAAACACCGTAGTTTTCACCGGAGTGGGTCTTGAATCAATCCCATGTTTCCCTGCAGTTTTCTCCTCGTGCCAGGTGGGGGTGCTGCAACTCCCTCGGCCCCCATGACACAGTTACCTCCGGTTTAGCGTGCAGTACCCCTGTGCGCCGCCAGGAGGCTGCGCATCCTCTATCCATGGTGCTGAAGATTCGGCTCTGTCCGTGGTGCTCAGGGATCCATCCAGCCGGCTGCGATGCTGTTCCACTGACTTTGCGGGTGGATCTTGCGGGTTCCTGCGGTGTGTTGCGGTGTCTGTGACGGGGCCGCGCGGCCGCCAGCGCGTTTCGACGGGATGTGGAAGCGGAGGGGGAGGGGAGCGCACTGAGGTACGGCTCTCCGCCTTCTGACAAAGACCTGCTGGCGCCGCCGCTTCGCTCAGGCCTCAGACCCAGAAAGAAGAAAGCCTCAGCTTTCATTGAAGTCCGTGGAGCTTCCGCCACGAGCAGCACATGACGCTTTTGTGAAGCGTACAAGAGCGCCGTCAAACCGCGCGTGGCTGTGATCCTAAGCTGATTATTATTGGACGGAGCGCGGTAGCTTCTCCCAGGCCTTTCATCACCAGCTCGATGAGCGGGGTGGGTTCTGTGAAACCGGAACCAAGTGTTCCCGGAGCTTCCATCTGAGCCCGTCTCCCAATGTGCACGCAGTCAGTGGTGTTTGTGTTTACAGCACCAGCCCCGGTGTTCCGAGCAGAACCCTCGTGGTTCTGCTCGGGAGACGGGCTGTAGGTGACAGCGAGGGAGCAGTCAGGACTGTCGAAGCTGATCAAACACAACAAACCAAAGGCTTTTTGCTAAAACCTTTTGTTTTCACCTCAGTTTTCATGATCACTCCGCTAAGCAAACAGCGCGGATCAGTCTTAAGACATCAAATATTCACGAGAAGCATATCGAATTCAACGGATCCACACACAAAAAAAACTCATTTGAAGTCCGTCTAAGGCACCGAGAAAAGGTAAAAGCACACTTCCATCGGTTTTTGATCCAATTTCTAAGTGTTCCCAGGGGTCTTTTAATTATGATGCTGTTTTTAGACCGAACTTTAAGTAAAAATTGGCTATTTTCTCTAGGACATAGTTTCTGCAGAGTATGAAGTAAGATTGTGCTGTGGTCTTAACATGTTCTTGTAGCGTTCACTAATGCTGGAGGACATTTGTATAGACGATAGCTCAAAATTAAGTTTCTGAGTTTATTTATTTATTTCATTCATTGTCAAATAAGGGGCAGATGAAAAAATGCAATTTGAAAAAGCTTGTAGGTGTGATGTCAAAGCTACTGCGAGAAGCCACAAGCTCCCAGCTCTGCTCCATTCTGATCATCCACCTGCAGACAAATAGATCCATGAACGTCTTTGTTTTCCTAATATGAACTGGAATCTGGATCGAAACTGTACCGCTGGACAGATCTGATATTGATCACTATTTTTGTTGCACCTATAGATTCAAGATTCAAAGGGTTTATTGTCATGTGCACAGTAAGAAACGGGTTTCCCTGCACAATGAAATTTTTACTTTGTTGTCTGCTTCGAAAGCCGAGGTTAAGTTAAATAAAATAAAGACAGGAGTAGGATATATACAGGAAACTGAACATTCACACGTAACATAAATAAAAATATAACTATGGAAAAAAAAAGATGTTGTGCAAATTCTAAATGTGCAAGAACAGTAATAATAAACAATAATGAACAATGAGGATGTGTGAGGTGCTGTTGTTGTTCCAGACTCCTGTCAGCTGTTAAGGAGTCTGATGGCAGAGGGAAAGAAAGAGTTCCTGAGTCTGGTGGTCCTGCACTCCACACTCCTGTACCTCCGTCCCGAGGGGAGGACCGAGAACAGACCTGGTTGTCGGTGGGTGGGGTCCTTGATGATGGAAGCAGCTCTCCTGCTTCCATAATGTTAGGTTGGGGGTGTGAGGGGTTGTAAGCTATAGTGGAAGACAGTGTAAACAGATGGATGATGGGAAATGAGCATAGTCTCGTCTGCAACTTTGAGGTGGATTTCTAATTTATAACTGCCGCTCTGCAGAAACTGTCGACACAGGTTTTCATGATTTTGGCAAAAAAAACAAAACAAAAAAACAGCACAATCATGATTACAGGACCACTGGAAACACTTTTACAACAGATCAGAAGATGATCAGAGAAGGACCTTACACAATTAAGTTAGAATCTTTTATTCATAAAAATCAAGGGAACTTTTTTTACAGTCAGTCATCATGTCGTAAAGTGTATTAGAATTGTGATTGTTCTTTCTTTTACTAGGTAACCCAACTTTTTAAAAATTCAGTTCAAATATAAAACCATATGTTATTTTGCCATGAAGGCAAAGCTCATGTCATTGCTAGTCTTTTACCCCTGGAATAAACAAGCTCTTAAACTCCACAGTGCTAAAATACGTCAATAATAACATTGTCCTAATGATATTGTTAAATACAAGAGCTTAAAAAATATAGATAAAGCAGCTACCTGCCTGTAGCAACTGCCAAAGCATACAGAAAATTTACCTAGAATAAAAAAAACTGAACAAAAATTCAACCTTTATTACCTGGACGCCTCCCTGGAGAGGTGTTCCGGGCATGTCCCACTGGGCGGAGGCCCCGGGGAAGACCCAGGACACACTGGAGAGACTACATCTCTCGGCTGGCCTGGGAACGCCTCAGGGTCCCCCCAGAGGAGCTGGAGGAAGTGGCTGGGGTGAGGGAAGTCTGGGCATCTATCCTTAGACTGCTGCCCCCCGCGACCCGGTCCTGGATAAGCGGAGGAAGAAGGATGGATGGATGGATGGACAAGTGTTTTTCAGAATAATTATACATTTCCATAAATTATGAGTGTTCCGTAGTAGAACACAGACACTCACTTCAGCACAGGTATGCATGATGGAATCATGTATACTTGACATGTGTTGGTTTGTATGCATAAGTATGAGAGCTGTAGTTGTGTTATGTACATGTTGACATGTTTGTGTACGGCGCTTTGCTTGTAGGTATTTTTGTAACATTTGAGTGTGTCTGGGGACAGATCTGGCTTTTTTGGATCCACAACTACACCTGACTGTAGCAACTTGTTTTCTACTCTTCCAACTTCTTTAACCTCTCCTTTTGCTTGTTACATTTTCTTTTTTTACCCTCTCTAACATCCCTCTCTGTCCTTCTCTCTTCTTTTTTCTTCTTGGTCCAACAAGAAATGTATACAAACATAATTAATATAAATAAAGTTTAGCCTCAAATACAAAAGGGGTTTATACAATTGAATCGGTTAGTTCAAAAGGGGCCCAAGTCCAAGAGGTTTGTTTTTCTATGAAAATGATTATAAATGCATAGCTTAAAGGGAGGCTACACCAAATGATTAATACTTTACTCAGATTTAGCACCAGTTCATAGCTTACAAATGCTATTATATGAAGCACCTCACTTTTATCATTTCAGAGGACTAGCAAACTAAAGTCTCTGGACTTGGGCCCTTCTTGAATTAAACAGGGGTCTCAAGCATAGTCAATACATTACAACGGACTTGGGATGTTTTTGCACATAATCAGATAGCTTTTCCCTAGAAGACCATAGAACATATAATATGTCTATTTTGAAAAATTGTGGACTTGGGCCCCTTTTGAACTAACCGATTCAATTGTGCACCTTATGTGTCAGATGATCCATAACCCACTATTGAAACAGTAAAATATGTCCAACTCAAGAGGCCTTCAATTCTGATCTGTTTGCTCCGCTGTTGGACAGGACAATTTTTTTTCATTCATTTTCTTGACCGTTTATCCCTTTCGGGGTCACGGGGCTGCCGGAGCCTATCCCGGCCACTTGTGGGCAAAGGCAGGGGACAACCTGGACAGGTCGCCAGTCTGTTGCAGGGTAGAATGTCCACAAACACACACCCATTCACTCTCACACCTAGGGACACTTTAGAGTTGCCAGTTAACCTATAAAGCATGTTTTTGGACAGTGGGAGGAAGCCGGAGACCCCGGAGAGAACCCACGGATGCACGGGGAGAACATGCAAACTCCACACAGATAGGTCCCCTGTTGATGTAGGTTTTTTCATGTCCCCCAGCCGGGACTTGAACCGGAGGCCTTCTTGCTGTGAGGCAAGAGCGCTAACCACTGCGCCACCGTGCAGCCAACAAGAACAAGGACAAGTTAAAAAAAAATTCAAGGTTTCATATTTACAGAAAAATTCCTTTTTTCATATTCTAGGTTAATTTGGCCAATTCTATAATGTGAACAAATGGATATTTGCTTCCAGGTAGTGCTCTTTCAGACCAGGAAAGAAAAAGAAAAAAAAAGCTTCAGTCGAGCTCATTGGTTTATTTGTTGTGCTTGAATTCCTACTTTTCAATGTAAGGGACAGCAATTCATTGAGCTCATGTTGTTGTTGTGGGATCACAGAGCAGAACAATGTAGCTTTGTGTTGCTTAGATGGACCAGGAGGTAGTTACAAAAGTTAATGTCCTTTGTGTTTGTGTGTTTCTTTGTCCTTGCTGCAGCTTCTCACATGGTATTCTGTCCATATCCAGATGAGTCAAGAGACGACTGAGGTTCGAACAAGAACCCGCTCCAAAGGCATCAAAGGTAAGTGTAAGACATGAAGATGGATGCAGATGTAATACACAGCTGAAATTCAATAACCTAATGCGAAAAGGTTTGTGTCCTGCATAGACAATAACAGACTTTGTCAAGTTTTGCCCTGTCAAAGATTGGCATATGTGACCCTAAAAGAGTACCGGTACATTGTCATCATTCTATTATTGTGCTTTCCCACTCATGCACAGAAACCCACACAGACACAGACACACAATCTTGAACACATGTGTGATCTCCAACATTTTTAATCAGCTTGTAGAGCCAATTTCAAAAATGTTTCCTATTTTTCTAATCTAATTTGTTATTAGCCTTATAATATGTTTAAGATATTGGGATGACAATTGAATCGGTTAGTTCAAAAGGGGCCCAAGTCCAAGAGGTTTGTTTTTCTAGGAAAATGATTATAATTGCATAGCTTAAAGGGAGGCTACACCAAATGATTAATACTTTACCCAGATTTAGCACCAGTTCATAGCTTACAAATGCTATAATATGAAACACCTCACTTTTATCATTTCAGAGGACTAGCAAACTAAAGTGTCTGGACTTGGGCCCTTATTGAATTAAACAGGGGTGCTGCCATATTGGATAACTAGTGCTGCCATCTATGGGATTAAGCAAAACCCATGCAAGAGAGGCCAGAGTCCAGGAATTTGCACTTAATGCATTTTAATGTCAAGCATAGTCAATACATTACAACGGACTTAGGAGTTTTTTGCACATAATCAGATAGCTTTTCCTTTGAAGACCATAGAACATATAATATCTTTATTTTGAAAAATTGTCGACTTGGGCCCCTTTTGAACTAACCAATTCAATTGCTAATCATCTTTTTCTTTTTCTTGGGATTCTGTCAGCATTTGGAGTTTTTGCCAACAGATTGATAGTTCAGCATTAGCTACAACAGCTTTCATTAATAACAGAATCAAGCAGATTTCCACTAGAAATTCACTCCATCGAGTTCTGGATTCTTATTCTTCTCTTCTGTTTTGGCCCACGTTTATCTTCTGCATGCTTCTTGATTTTTAACCATTCAAACATCAATTAGGCAGAACTTTCATTTTCTTGCAGCTACTTTACCCAACAGGTTAGATCCTCCTTTGTGGTTTTTAGTGATGGAGTGTAGCTTAGCTAAATTTGCTCTGATAATCTAGGGGAGAAAATGATGTCAAGATACTTCACACTGCTTGATTTAACTGGTATAGGAAGTGTTTGTTCATTATTAGTCTTCAGTGATAGTAAAACAAACCTGTTTCAGTTAATTGAATTGTCTAAGATAGAGAATAATTCATTGACAATTGTCATAGTTTTACAAATAGAAGATTGTGTATTTAAGGAAAAAAGTAACATGTCATCTGCAGAAAGACTTATTTTATAATGAGTATGTTTTGTTTTAACTCCTTTAATGCTCTCATACTTTCTTATTGCCTTATCTTATTTTAAGATAAAATAAGATTATTTCTTATTTTAACTTAAATGAGATATACAGACAATGCTTCCATGTGGCCATGAGGCCAGAAACTTTAGGGAGTAGCTCCTCCCACACGTGTCTGGAGCGTCAAGTTCATGAACACATTTTTGGACACACGTCGAGCAGCAAACGTGATAAAAGTAAAAGGAGAGGCATCCAATGCCGACTTTACGCTCGAATCACGTTTAGCGTAAGAGTCCTACGTATTGGAAGCGCCATGAAATATGAAAAAAAAGGAGGATGGTTAGGACGGCAATAGGAGGCAGGAAAGTGAGCAAGAAGAAACACCCCGAAAAAGATCAGGGGCAATTAAGGAAAAATCAGAGTGGAAATAGAGGTTGGTAATTAGTTCCAGGAGGGCCAGTGATAAATGCAGTTCCATTAATCTTTTTCTAAACCCGCTTTTTATCCTTTTTGGGGTCACCGGGTTGCCGGAGCCTGTACCGGCTACTCTTGGGCAAAGGCGGGGTACAGCCTGGACAGGTTGCCAGTCTGTCGCAGTCCTTTTTCATTTTACTTTACTTTTCTTTTCTTTTTTTCCCAAATTTGGTTGCATGTTGTTTAATGTTGTGATTTCAACCTCATGAAAACTGCCAAAGTGAAGGTCTCTTCTCCTCTGTAAATCATCCGTGAACGCTCAGATGCAGCACTGAAAAACAAAACAAAACAGAACGATGGCAGCTCTCTATGGTGCATTTAAAGAAAACATGAAAACCAGTTCATGGTTCCTGACTACTGCTGGACACACTACAGGTTTTAAGTCATTCTCAAAAGTCCAGACTAAAAATAGCCCAGACATGCAGGTTTATGGCCTGACTTGTTTCGACTGGAGGAAATAGACAATGTATACCTGAACACTTGAGCTAAACCTACATTTAAAAAACACATGTTGATTTAAATTAGGTGAGATTTTAGAGGAGTCTTAAAGTTTTAAAAGAGTGCTCACAACAGAACAAGGTTAGGGTTGGCAGCCTGATTACCTGAATTCAAAAAACAAAGCTAGAGTAGAAGACACATAAAGCAAGGACAAACAATCTAAAGGTGCCGCAATAGGAGGTCATAGATACTGAATGAAGCAGGGAACACAAAATACAGATGAAAGAAAATAAGATATTGATCTAAGCTGATTAAGCTGATTAATAATATATTAGAAAAGAACCGGAATTATATAAAATAAAGAAGCTGGCAAACATTAAACAAGTAAACTATAAATTACTGCCAGTAACCCATTGCTGCTCAGCTCTGGTTAACATATTTCATAGGAAAGTGTAACAAAATCTCAAACTTACTCAAAATTGTGACTTTTGCATTGACTCCTGATCGTGATTAATTGATTTTTTTAGTAATTTCCTATTTTAAGATTCAAATTACTTTCTGATCATTACTAGATGTGCTTTCATTAACAGCACGGTTCCACCAGTTTGTACACATTTGTAGTAACTACAGAAACTTTGTTTGTTTAAAAATCTAATACTAGATATTTTTGCCAAATGACTTTATCACTGTGACTCTGTATTTTTAAAGAGCTGTAGTCTGCATTGGCAATTGTATAACTTCAGAGCATAGATATAAAGTTCTGTATATTGACAGTTTTTTCTCTCTCACAGGGTCAACAGAACCAGAAAAACAAGAGATGAAATTGGAGCTAAGGTAATGTCCTTTTCTGCTTCAAGATTCAGTAGGGCAAAAAAAGTTTTTGTCTGTCACAGATTCTGCGAATATTCCCACTTAAGAGATGAGTTTGGTCTTTAATTTTCATCATGGAAACATTTCGACTGTGAGAGACAGAATGTGACAAAAGAATCCAGGAAGTCTTATTGTTTGATTGTTAAAATATCTAGCTGTACCTTGTAACGTAGCAGAAAATAAGAATGTATCTCCTACAAACAAACAAACATTCTGTATTAATGTCACCTGTTTAACACTAGAACGTCCGTAGGGCAGCCATTTGGCTTTTCTACCTACAATGTCCAAGGGACAGCCAAGTGGCTGGATTAATTCAAATTTACATGCCCAAAGAGCAGCCTTCAACATATTTTGCACATGAACAGCACAGCCATTAGGTTGTTCTTTTGGCATGCAAAAAGCACAAGCCAAGTGGCTGCGCAAGTTTTCACTATTTCCCCTCACCTCTGTCACTTCTAGTAAGAGGTCACCACAGTTTGGTTTTTCTTTTTTGGCTGAGATTTATTGTTCATGCACAAGAGACACCTCTTTACCGACATAATACTGAAATGTTCAAGCAAAGAAATCATGTGGTCAAAGTCATATCTTCAACCCACTACTTGTCTGCGCATACTTGGTACTGCCCCAAAATCTCCTTTCTGCATTTGCCACATGGTATACTTGTAGCAATCAACAAAGCACACTCTGTCATTATTGTTCTTGTACTGACTATTCACCTGGCATATTGCCCGTTTCCCTTTGCCAGGTATGGGAGCTTGTCACCAAACACGGTATTCCTTTTTCGCCTTCTCAGCTCCCGCATGTACCTGTGCAAGGGTTTTTACTGATTCTGGAAGCTCCCAGTGAATTTCTCTTGGGTTGAAAGTTTGATGCAGTTGGCTACAACAAACCCACAAACATTGGAGATTGCAGGAAACCTGTCAGTCCCAACTTGTTCCATGCGCGTGCCCTTGACATCAAAGTGTAAATGCAGCATGATATCTTTGAAGTGGTTTCTGACCATAGTTTTTTTAGATCAGTGGATTTCCCATTTTCACCAACCATCTTGCATCTTGCGTTTTGCATGGATGGAAGTTTTATCCCCTCCTCACAAGTAGGATGGCAATGAACCCCATTAGTTCAGGGAGGGCCATGAACCAGCTGTCATCTTCTGTCTGACGTTCATGCTGAACAACACAGTCCCGAATAGTCTGAAGCATGTTCAGAGTGAGGAAACAGGAAACTCTGTAAGCGAGTCGACACCGTACTTCTGACCAAAGCAGTTGGCTCTTCCTCAGCAGTGTAACATTCAATTGGGCTGTGATGGAGAGGCCTCCCAACCTTTTCTGAATGCCACATCGTGCCATCTTTTGCTTTTTCTGTTGGCACAGTGTGTCTCCTCTCTGTCGTCCTCTCTTTTCTGATGGCAATGAAATCTCCTCATCTGTGATCTGATTTCTGAGATCTGAGCAATGAAAACCTTCAGCAATGTAAAGATATATGTTGTTTCACTTGTTTATTTTAATTTTTTTTGTTTTTTGTTGAATTCTAGTTGAAACTATAAATTCCAAAACATGTCAAATAGGCCTCCTTTGCCTCCCCAGTCCAAGAAACATGTGGTTAAATTAAATGACTAAATTTCTCATAGGTGTGTATGTGAGTGTGCATGGTTATTTATCTATGTGGCCCTGCAATGGACTGGTGACCCATCCAGGGTGTACCCCTCCCCAGTTGCTTGTGACTAGCTGGGATGTGCTCCAGCAGACCCCTGTGATCCTGACCAAGATGAGCAGGCACAGAAAATAAAGGGATAGACAACTGCTAGAATCAGCAAATGAGAACAAGATGTTCATGAAATCTTATCAAAAGAAATATCAGCCTGAGTCCAGCTAAAGGACTATCTCTTCTCCTTCAGAGTCAAATGGGTTGAATTGCTCCAGGATCATTTTCAATGTCTGCTCAGGGCAGTAAAAATAAGGCATCTTGGTTTTTCAGTTGACAAACTGGGAGTCAAAGTTTGTCAGAGCTTGGAGGCTCTTTTGAAGGAGAAAAACCTCCCCCACCCTGATCTGAGTAAAGAATGTGGTTAGCTAGGACATGTCTTCATCCAGATGATCAGGTAGTTGGTGCTGCATTTACAAATGAAAAGTGGCTAATTGAAGGCTGTTGAATTAGTCATTTCGAGCCACCCAGCCATTTGGCTGTGCTCTGGACGCTGCAGGGGGAGTGAAAAATCCTGGGCGTTCTAGTGTTAAATTGGTTAGCTGTACAGACACCTGTCCACACCCTTAAACGGTCACACTGCAACCTTCCCACCATGACCAAAGAGCTGTCAAAGAAAACCAGGGAAAAGATTGTTTACCTCCATCTCCCTCCATCTGGGGCTCCATCTCACCTGGTGGAGAGCAATTGATCTGAAGAACGGTGAGGAAACAGCCTGGCAGTACACTGGAAAACTGGTCAGTGACCTGATGAGAGCTGGGACTGGAAAGACAATAATGCTGAGTTCCAGCAGGGAGGCATTGGGTCCCATTTTTTTTAAAGTCTTTGGTATGACACGACCTGGATTTGAACTCACAACCTTCCAGGTGGACACTCTACCACAAGGGCACAGAGCTGGTTAATGGGGACATATCTGGAGAGATTCTGGTCAAAAACCTCCTTCCATCCATCAGTGAGAGCACTGAGGATGAAACATGCCTTGATGTTCCAGCATGACAATGATAACAAGCACATTGTAAAGGCACCAAAGGAGTAGCAACATTAGAAGCGCTTCAAGGTTCTAGCCAGTCTCTGGACCTCTATCCAATCTAATGAGAAAGATGAAAGCCTGTGTTTTCCAGCAGAAAACATCACAGCTCTAGAGAAGATCTATATGGAAGAATGGACCAAATTAGCAGCTACTGTCCAAAACTGGTGAAGACCAACTGGAAAGTTTTGACCTCTGTTATTGAAACCTGGGTTACATTACAAAGTATTCAGGTGAATCATTGCTTGTGGGTGCCAAATCATTTTTCTGCAACATGAGCTCTTTAAAAACTAAAAATAAATTGATTTCCTGGATTCTTTAGACATCTCCGCTTTTTTAATGGGACAACAGAATGGGTTTGTTACAAATATCACCCTTTTGCCCTGCTGTAACACTTTTTTTTGCAGAAAATTAGTGTCAGCAACATGTGGCTATTAATGTTTGTGATCCTGCAGCACCTGTCCCACCCCAGGATGTGATGGCAAAGGGCATGTCAGTGGCAGATACTCCAGACACAGAAGGTAGGTCACACTTATAAACCTTCCTGTGGATCAACAAATGCAGTCAAATGTTTTGACACGCTTGTCACTATTATCCAATCCAATCCAACTTTTCTTTCATAGCACTTTTCATATGAAACACAAATTGCTTTATACCAAAAGCCAACAAATAATATAAAAACATATATATATATAAATTGTGCCCCCCCCCTCCGCCCTTCCCCCGGACCCACATCCCCTTCGCCCCCCCAACCAATGGAGACAAACATTAGAATAGAGCACAGAAAAAGCTGAAACGCTCATGGGTGTGACTTCTTCTTCTGGGAGCGGCTGCATAGCCAGCCAGGTGCGGCGAACAGCCTCACCACAGAAAATCCGGCAATCCAGGTTCCCATCAGGTTCACTAGGTTCCCAGAGATCCTCTGTCCCAGGTAGAGGATCCAACTGAGGAAGCGCTGGAACCAAAAATGAACATAAAAGGGAAAATACAGAGTAAACATTTGATAAAAGCAATAAAATAATAAAACATGACCATAAAGAGAATTCAAATGAATTATTAATAGTCCAGTGTAAAATCCTAAAATATGATAAAATGAATAGATCCAAAATAAACAGAAATAATAAAATGAGCTAAAAGGTCTTAAGCCTTTTCTTACAAGCATCTGTGCTCTGCGGCCCTCAGGTCCTCCGGCAGACTGTTCCATAAACCAGGGCCATCATTCTGAAAAGACGCCTCTCCATCTTCTAGGTTTTCACAGTTGTAGTGATTAACGGATGAACCTGTTATGTATGAGGTTAATAGAATTTATACCATGGTCCGGGTGAATGCTCGATTCTGATTGGCTGCTGGGTATGCATTAAAACCTGATAACCGCACAGTGAAAAAAGAAGTTCCGGTGTCCTAGCTTAAATGTTTTGTATCACTGCGCCTGCTTCTTTAAAATAACCTTGTGCTTCATCATTTTGCTTCATAAGAGGGGAACTTTCTCTCTGAACTGATGCTTTATTCAACCCATCGAAAAGATCAGCATATATATATCGGCGAATCTTGACTGCAGCGGTGGTGCGATGGACGCGGACTATTTGTCACGTGATGTAGGCGCGATGCTTTTTGTGAGATAAGCGATCCAAATCGGAATAAAAAAAAACAAGAATTAAGGACTGCAAACTGGTTAATATGTATTGCTTTTGTAAGTGACCATGGTATAAGCGGGGTAATGGCCGACGAAGTGTGCGTTATTACTTTTTAACGCACTTCTCGCGTCAGACGGTTCAGGCTTCCACGGCGTGCGTTAAAAAGTAATAACGCACACTTAGTCGGCCATTAACCCTTACTTGCTACAGTACTAACACATTGTTTGGTGCAGTGTTTTTCAACCTTTTTTGAGGCATGGCTCATTTTAACCTTGACAAAAATCCCGCGGCACACCAGCATCCAAAAAAAAAAGAAAAAAAGGAGAAACTCATAGTCTATTTTGATTTACAGCCCCTCCGCAATCTCACATGTATTTTTGTGATAATTGTGGCAGAAAAAGCTGGAAGTTGCAGCTGTTTTTCTAAAAGATGTAATAAAAGTTAAGTTAGAAGATTTAAGAACTGTTTGATGTGTGTTCGTTGTTTCAAGACTTTAATAGGAGAGACTCCTTGTGCACCGAGACGCTATCACTTTAACCCAATGCATCATGGGAGATGTAGTGCAAACAGCCGCCGAACACTAACAGACTAGCGTCTCTGAGCTTCATGGTTTTGTCCACTTGTTCCACGGTCTGACACCGGATTCTGTGGAAAGCTACACCACTGAAGACGAGCTTTAGCTGGTATTTTTGTTGGAACTGAGAGACTTTATGAGCAGAATCTGAACAAGGAAGTGAAGACTTTAATCACTTCTAATTGGTCAGACTGATGACGTGTGATTAAGCCTCCAAGAATGATTGGCGGAGACAGTTAAAGGGGCGGGACTTTCCCTAAAACAGTTAATACTGCAGCTAAATCGCGGTACCGTCATTCTTATCAAAATGTCTTTAATAGAATCAAATAAACACAAAGAAAAAAGTTTTTTTTATGATCTTTTATATTCCTAACTACTCAGTGTTTTATCAGGGCCTGTTTGGATGAACACAGAACTGATATCCTGGAGATGGGAAATGTTTTTAGATCAGTTAATGAGGGCAATTTCCCACGGCACACTAGTGTGCAGTGGCACACTGGTTGAAAAACACAGGTTTAGTGCACATTTCTACAAGTAATATTTTTTTTGTCACTTTTTACTCATATTTCGCTATTTTGGGGGGGGGGGGGGGGGCAAAATGTAATAATAAAATGAAAACTATTTGTTTCTCTGTGGCCCAAAGTTTTTAATATTAATAGATTATTTATTTCACAATGGGGAAATTCTTCTCTGCATTTGACCCATCCCCTGAGGGAGTTATCTGCACTTGGGAGGCAGTAGTGTTAAGGGTCTTGCCTAAGGGTCCTCACTGGGTGATGTTAATTGCTCACAATTGATATGGTAATTGCCCCCAGTACCACTGTTCATTCCCCTCTGGGAATGGAACCCTGGATTCCTGCATGGTAGCCTTTCACCTTACCAACAGAGCTACCCAGCTGCTACATTAGCCTGATAAAACTAACAGTGAACTGTGGACAAAGTTTGTCCGGGGTTTCCGTATACATTCATATAAGTGGCTTTTTTGTCTCAGATATTAAATTGTTGTGTAAAATAATTGTCCAGCTCCACCCACTGCACCAGGAAAACGAGTCACTGTTCACATTTGTCATTCTTTGTGTTTCCGCACCTTTAGATATTAGTAACGGTAACTTATCTTTAGAGAACTTGGGTTAGTGACATATCTGTGTATGTCTAACAACTGGAGTGTGAAACATGTGTGAACACATTTCCCTCCATCCAGTGTTCTGGGCTGTCCAATTGTAAAGAAACGGAAGCTAGAAGAGGCTGAAGCTGAGGAGAACCAGCCTGCATCCAAACAGAGAAACCTGCCAACAAAAAGGCCTGAAGAAGAAAGCGACACAGCAGAGGAAGAAGAGCGGATAGGCAATGAGGAAGTAGGAGAAGATGTAATCAAAGACACAATTAAAGCAAAAACTGAAGTGACACAAGGTGAGTGAAGCCAAACCAGAAAAAATAACTACAACATCTCTGTTATTTAGGTAAAACACTGAGCCACTGTCCATTTGTTTTGATTCATCTTGTGTTTAGTCATAGGAATTTCTTCAATGACTGATTCCCACAAAACACTTTACTTTTAATGCTGAATAGGATGATCATCCAGTTACTATGAACGTGTATCTCTGCTTGTCGTCCACAGAGGACAGCTCAATGGTGATAGCAGAGGATGCCAAAACACCACAGTCTCTGCACGATGATCTAAGGGAAATAACCATTGCTTCCGAATTCAAAGCTGAGAGTCATGGGATCAGTGAGGAGGTAAAACTGGTAATGACTGATTATCTCCATGACAACAAAGGTGTCATGGATGTGGAAGAATGTGAGGAATCAGATCTACCCACAGAGAAAACTGCTGCTGCTGAGCTTCATGAAACAGAAATCGAGGAGGAGGAAAGGGAAGAGAAAGAGGAAATTCAATGTAACGCATTAGATAAGAGAAAGGTAACCAGACCCATGATGAGGCAGCAAAACTCTGATCACCAGTATTCTACTGGAGATTACAACTTTCAGGTCAAAGAATCCCAACAGGAAGAACCAGAGAGGGACGACGACGAGGCAGAAGAACAAGCAGAGGAAGACGAGGAGGGAGGAAGAACCGAGCCGGAAGCAGCTGTTCCAGCCACTCAGGGAACTGATTCAGAGATATTACTCAGGGACCAAACAGTCATCTCCCTTGTGGCAAGTAAACAGGGTTATGATGAAGGGGATGAGGAAGATGATGAGGAGAAGCAGGAGAAGAGTCCAAATCAGGTGGAAGATGAAGATGAAGAGGGAGACCATGACTCAGGCAACGCTTCTCCTGGTACATTGGTAGTAGAAGTTCCATCTGAGGATGAGGAAGAGGAAGAAGAAGATGATGAAGATGAGGAGGAAGATGAAGAAGAGGAGGAAGAGGAAGAAGAGGAGCATGAACACGCCTCGGTGGGCTCAGGAATTACAGATGACTCTGAGAACTGGGACATGACCCGGGGCAACCTTGGGCTGTTGGAGCAGGCCATTGCCCTGAAGGCGGAGGAGGTGCAGGGAGGTTCAGAGAGCTTCAGCTCCTCAGACTACCAACCACACGGCAGCTCCATTAAGGCCTCAGAAAGCGCTGCAGCCGCCCGCCGCAGCAGCTACTTCAACAAAGGTACTCACACTGGCATTCATCTGAGCTGTGGACACAGATAAATAACGGGCTACCTTTATGTTAAAAGTCTAAAAACAGATGAGAAGCATTTCTAATTAGATTTTGATTTTCATCAAAAACCCTGTGGATGTTTTTACCCCAGTAAAGCCTTAGTCACAATTGCCCTTGAGGGGGGATACGGGGTGGGTACGGGCTGTCTGCTGGTGGAAAATGGCCAAACCTGTACGGAGAACACAATTAACTCACGAAATATCAAGATCATCGATCGTTCAGTGAACCAATAGAGAGAAAACGTTCATGCACGTGTATTTCTACAGTCATTCTGCAGGTGGCGGGACATAGTAAACACTTAACCCTTGTGCTATCCTAGGCACTTTACCATTGGGAGTTGGGTCATCTAGACCCACTAGACAGTGCTCTGAACCTTTTTTCTTCAATGATTTGTGATCTTCACTGGTGTCCATGGATTACATGAAATCTTTCCACCTTCATCCACCTTTGTCATGGTAGGGAGAACACGTCAATGGAAGGGGGGGTCATCTAAGATAGCACAAGGGTTAAACAACACAAAAGAGTAAATGGTGTTGAAGTAGGAGAGATACAGGCTTGTCATGCAGACCCAAACCCTGCAAACTGCACAAGGAGCCCGTTAGTATTGTTCTAGTGCAGGTGCTCCTTGGTTGACTGTTATAATTTATGAAATTAGAGAGTGTTGCTTGTGTGGACATCCTACAGGCACTTACGCATCACGTGCACACCCTGTGTTTGCAGCGTTTGTGCGTGATCAGTAAGGAGCCACCTCACTGATGATTATATTGCAGCTTAAGGACACCGTTCAACAGTTTCACCCGTACATCATAACTGCGTGTAACTTACATTGTCCTTACAAATATTTCACGATACATTTACAATACGCACGGCAATGGAACGTTCCATTTTCACGGCGTCCCTCAGGACCTCTCAGTTCCTTTCAGGACAGCCTCAAAGGAACTATAAGACACACCTTAGGATGTAGGTGCTCCTCTCTAAGACCCTCCACAGACCCGGACAACCCAAAAACCCACAAAAGCCGGATGGGTAGATGTGATAAAGGCTTAGATGGAGGGACAATTCACTCAATAGCGCCGTTGGTTAAGCGCAGGACTGGCACATAGGAAACCAGGGTGCTTTTTCCAGGGGCGTGATGAGCTTCATCCAGTGTAGGTCCTTATGTAGTTAGGCGCTACAGCGTAACTATGTTGCCACAAGTGGGCCCAAGTCTGGGTCTCCCTGTGCCGGTCCCCAGTCTGGATTAAATACAGGGTTGTGTCCGGAAGGGCATCTGGTGTAAAAGTCTCTGCCAAACACCTGTGCGAATCAGAGAAAGCTGATTCACTGTGGCGACCCATGAAGAGATGTGCCAAAAGGGGAACAACAACAACTAATATCTCAGTAGGAGCTTTGTTCTACGTTGCTCTAACCCTTAAAGTCCCTTCCCCACAGCTACTCAGATAAAGGATTAACACACAGAATCCGTTTTGTTTGTGAGCTAAAGTCTACATTTAGGGATGGGCAACTACAGGCCTTGAGGGCCGCTGTGTCAGCATGATTTCTGGATTTCCAAGTCCTACTCATGACTGATTACCTGGCTTAGGTGTGTCCAGGCAATTAGAACATGCCAGAGCAGGGTATGTTAGAAATCATGCAGGAATGCGGCCCTCGAGGCCTGGACTTTGTTCCAGCTGAAGAGATGGGTTTGCTGTGGATTTCTTTCAGTGATGGTTTCAATTGAGGAGTCAGTCTGACAGAGGAAGGAGAACCAGCATCTAATCAAACCATCTCTCCTTCTTTCCTATGAAAAAGGCAAACTTCAGGGCTTGTGTTCAGTCTCATCCGTGGGTCTAAAGTCACTTACGTTTCCAAGAGCCCACTCAGCCCCACTTGCAGAGCCCCTTCCTGCATTTTGTTTTAGGGTAGGACCTGTTCAGAATGAACTGCGACTGTCAGCAGCAGCCCGTGATCGGCTAAAAAGTGTTGTCCCTTTGTGATGTTCAGCCCAAACTAGCCATCTGAGATCCACAGAATGTTTATTTTTATAACTTAACAATGTGATGTTGCACCAATTTCAGCACTAAGCTTTTACCAGATAATGACTGTCAGTAAGATCAAATACAGTTATCTGATTCTCATGATGTCTCTTAGTAGCTTGTTTCTGCTCAGTTTTAGATTTTAGTTTTCTCAATATCTTCCCTCTAATTCTAACTGGAGACTAAATCATTTATTTCTGTTGTGCGTTGAATATTTTACAAAAAAAGTCATTCTGTTTCTATTTATAACTGAGAGTACGATCAAAAATAAAATACTTTTAGACAAAACTCAAAAAACAACAGATGGGAAAAAGCTTTAGCTAAATTTAATCTCTACAAAGATTTTTGTTTGCGTCACGTGTTGATCGTACGATAGGGTATCAATTTAAAATCCTACCCTATTCATTTTCAATAGGCTCACCATGTTAATCTTTGCTAAACATTAAAGTATTACATTTAAAATTAAAAGATTCAAAGACCATCAGAAGAGGAATATTTCTGATCCAATAAGCTGGTTATTCTCTTATGTGTCATTAAAGAAACTCGGTTGTTTTATAAAGCACAGTGTTTGAGTGCATCTAATTTCACCCAGTGTATTCCGTTTTTTTACAGCTTAATTCTTTATTATTATGAGCTTCTTGAACATACAAATAAATAAGCCACAGTGCTGGGAAGCTGAAATGAGCTGATACCGGTGAAATTGGTGACAATACTCTTTTTTTCTTTGTTACAAAGTTATTGTCTCGACTATTAGAAATATTTGAGGAAGATTCTCAGGAAAGGAGTGAAACAAGTTCAATGCTTTTCACTTTATTTGTACATTTGTTGTCCTTTCATTTTTCACTTATACTTTTAGCTTCATTACTACTTTACCTTTTGCTGCAGTTTTTTTTTTAAGCCTTTTTTGTTTGAAGTGATATTTATGCCACCATCTTGCAAACAAAACTTCCTAAGTAGCAAATGAAAATATTTAATGTTGTCTTTTTAAAACACTTTTTGCTTTCAGAAAATAGTTTTGGGTTTGCAACATAAATGCTTTCACATCTGATGTGTCTCCTCTCGCTTTCTCCCTTGCTTTGATTATTCTTTCTTAAGTTTGAGTCTAGCGTAACAAAGCTGCTATCAAACAGCTGCTGATTGGTCCAGATTCTACCCAATCAAATCACCATATTTGTGTAGCATGGTCTCTGCTGCCGAGACTCAGAAACCGAAGCGGCTCTTTTTACCCTGGATTTTGTCTCTTAGACTGAAGAACAATTCATTTTTCATCATTTTGAAAATAATTCATACTTTCTTTCTTTCTTTTTTTTTTTTTTAGGATTGATTATTTTCTATTTAGTCAGATTTGTGAATTTATGGCTGAGAATTTCCTGAAACTGTATAGTTTATCTGCTGACATTAAATCAACAGGCCTGTGGGTGATCTGTGAATCCTGCAGAGCAAATTATTGGTAAAAAGTTCTTTAAGATCTGTTAAAACAAAACAAAAAAAAGGTTTAAAGCACATATTATTTTAGGCTGCACACGTGTTTTGGAACAGATTAACCGCAGTAATAAGTAAAAGAATGACGGCTCACCAAAGCAGACTCAATGTTTTTAAAAGAAGAAGCATTTTTAACTTTTATGTTCATTTTCTCCGCATCCTATTTTGGAAGAACTTGTGTGCTTTTGTCCAAAGGAAAAAAAAAATTAAGTAAAATTACTCATGAAAAAATGCTATTTTCTCTTTATATTTCAACATTTATTGATTAAAAATAAAACAATATTTTATATAAAAATCTTTATCGTAATAAAATGTAACCTTCGGCTTGACGGAGTCGGAACTCAAAAAATTTTTTTTTGCTGCGGACATTTTAAACACGCAGGTCGCTACACGAAAAGAAATAAATACAAAAGCCTGTTTTATTTTGGTGGCTTTGCCGCTTATTCTGGGTTTTCTTTTTAGAGACCAGAATGGTTGAAGACTGCAGAACCGATCCACAGTCAGAAGCTGCGATTACATGTGCAAAACGTCTTTGAGCGGATCAAAGATCAGATTAGAATTGAACTGTGTACTAGGGGTGTGCATTGGCAAGTCTGGCGACACAATACCTATCTTGATACACGTCTCATGATACAATACATATCGCAATATATATTGTGCCACAACAATTTTTTTTAAAGGTATGACTTAGAAAAAAAACTACCTAAATATTATTGTAAAACGTCTATCATTGTAATAAAATGTTAAATTTCATTTTATTTACTGATCACAGTGTTAAGCACTCCAACTGTATCTCAAATATAAGTTGCTTTTACTCAAGCAAATTCATAGTGCTTTTATTTTGGTAACTTAAACTATGTAAAAGGGACAGCCAGATTTTTTTTGATGTCCACAACAAAATATATTTTAGTATAAGAATTCAGTAAATTCAGTAAATAGAATGAATGTGCCTTAACCAATAAGTTTCTATTGGGGAAATAAAATGCTTTTTATTTTCAACATTGCTTAATAGAGCTTCTCCAGTATTTTGTAAACAGTTCAGGAGCCTGAATGGTTCTTAAAAAATATACGGGGAAAGAAAACACAAATTCTTTCCAGAAATATTAAAGTGTGATGATGAGGCAGCATGACGAGACGAGACACAAAGCATGTGAAAACATTTGTGTTGCAAATGCAAAACCATTTTTCGAAATGGAAAAAGAAGTTAATAGCAAATAAACACATATTTAATATTTTAATTTGCTACTTCATATTTTTGCTGGTAAACTTTTCACTCTGCTTTACCCAGAAAAAAAAGAAGTGAAGTGTCCCACACCGGGTTGTGATGGAACAGGCCATGTGACTGGTTTATATCCCCATCACCGCAGTCTGTCCGGATGTCCTCACAAAGACCGCATCCCTCCAGAAAGTGAGTTTACTGTAAAGCAATGGCCTTTCAAAATCAAACCCTAACCTTGTGCCTGCTCAGTCACTTTTGTTACATGGACAGATGTGCTGGTCCCACCAGTACTACAAATCCTGTCACTGCTGCAAACTCGTGTTACTGATAACTACTAACACCAACATTAATATGGCTACTCCAGAACACTTTTGCATTGCAGCTGCCCTATAGGAGACATATGGAATGTTTCTATCAGTTGACTCCGATTCCTTAGGTCTGTTTGTAACTTGCTTTTGTTCACTGCAGACAGGCAGTCCAATTAGGCCTTTGTCTAAAGAATGATGTTATTGCTCTGTTTCTGTCAAATAAGATGAAAGAGTAGGAGTATTTCAACTCCTCCAGCTCCATCTTCCTTTTCTGCAAAGTGTACTTCTGTTTAAAGTGATATTACAGTTTTGTGACATAATGTTAAAAACCCACTCTGATAAACATTGTGATTTTGCTATTTTTTAACTTGATCTTGTGACAATTTTCTCATGATGGATGACATTTATAAAGAAAATTAGGCTTAAAGTAGCATTTCTGAGTATTTCTTTATTCAAATCATTGTGAATCCGGAGCACATGAAAAAAAAATCTTTGGAAAATACAGTATTTATGCAGTGGGGCAGGGAGGGGGGCGGCAGGCTTAACTCCACACCAACAGTCCCGCCCACAACTCAGAGGTGACTTTCTAATGAACTCCTGCTGCTCTGCAGAAACTATGCCCTAGAAAACAACCCAGGTTTTCTGATTTAGCATAAAAACGACATAATGATTATTAAAAGACCTCTGGGAAGACTTTAAATAGAGACCAACAAATGATCAGAGTGGGTCTTTATTCAAGCAGGATGTTGATAAAACCAACAGTCTCTGTTTGGAAGTCACACAAAACCCTGCAGCTTCTTTTGTCTGCTGTCATTTAAAAAACTCTAAATGAATAATGGTTTTATATGCCTCCTTTAATGCTGCTACCACTGCTATTAAACCATCAGAACACATTAAACATACTGACATGAGTTTACATGTGCTGTGTGTCTGTAGTCCTGGCCATGCATGAGAATGTCTTGAAGTGTCCCACTCCTGGCTGCTCAGGCCAAGGCCACGTGAACAGTAACCGCAATACGCATCGCAGGTTAACAAAGCACCCCAGAGCACACACACACATACACACGCACACACACACACACACCCACATCATATGTGTGGGTTTGTCACTGTGACATCAGAGGTAACACCAACCAAACAAAACTTAAATGAATGAATGTCTATAACTGCTTTGGCCTAAAACTAAGTTTATATGTGAGTTATAGTAAAAATACACTAAATAAATTTGCAAGGTCGACTTCCACATTACACATGTGTGAAACATGCACTGATGCACACCATAAAAAAACCTATCTACCTCCATATATGGCTGATGCAACGGCGCCGTAGATTCTATGCACTTAGAGGTGTATGGACATCAGTAAAGTATTGTAAGCTGTTCTGAAAACATTTTTCTATAAAAAACACGCAAATGAAGAGGTGAGGACTGAACACAGTGAATAAAGTCATATTTGTGCCAAATCTTTTGAGCCATCCTTAAGGTATATCAATCTAAATTAAGAAGTCAAAAGAGAAAACTCTCCAGTGGGGAAAAGAGTATTTGTTTCTGCACATGCAGCCATTGAATTTGCAAAGATAATGTATGTATCATAGCATGAAGCATTGCTGCTCAGTGTCTTTCCAACAGAATCTGTTCTGTTCTCAGCTTCACCGGTTTGATTTTCACTGCCTAAGCTTGCCCTCAGATTGTCTGTTGCATCATCTGCTCTCGTTTCCTGGTTTTTGCAGTTGAAAATCTGACCTAGTTGTCACAGGTGGGAGGAGTTTCTGCAGCATTTCTCACCACTGACTATATATTTTTGAGTGACAGGTCAGTGACTCAGACATAACATGATACTGGGAATCATTTGTGTTGGTGCTGGCATTCTGAGCAGAGCAGAGGCTGTATTGGCATGTTTTATGATTTTATTCTTGTAAATACTTCTGTTGAAGCATGGCTGAAAAGCTATGCCTGACTTTCAGTAGTTAAATTTCATCGAATTTCCATTTATTATTATTTTTGTCACATTCAAGTTGTTTCTTCGACCTTTGTGAGCGTTTCCTTCATTAACAGAAGGAGACCAACAGATTAGTTCACGTGTACTTTTGCTCTGTGACTTTATTTTCCTGAAGTCATTTGGGGTCTTGGGATGTTTCATTCTCTTGATTATACTCATATAAAACGGTCTTGTCTGTTTTTATTAGATAACCTGGAAACAAGAGCAACTAACTCAAATAAATATTGGAAAAGGCCTTTGATAGGCATCCCTTTGATTTTTACAGAACCTGTTCAATTTAAACAAATATGGAATTATTTCCCACCATTTAGGTTTTGTAGAAATCCAGACTTCCAGATATGTGGCATCTGCTTTGCTTAGACTGCTACCAACCATTGACTGAGTGAGTCTGTGTGATGTCATCCATAGAAAACGGTTCACTTCTGGCTCCAGCAAAATGAAGTCAATTCAGTCTCCATTCATTTCAAATGTGGAGCCAAATGACATCAGTAAGCAATGATTGGTCCAAGTCATTGTTTCTATTGGAACCACTCTCACCAATCAGGAGTGAGCTTGTTGGAAAGCCACACCTTTATGTAGCGGGCAACAGAAAGGCTGTGTCCTAATTCCTTCCCTACTCACTATATAGTGCACTTTTTAGTGCGTTCGCCTTTTTGTAGCTGTCCGAATCTACAATTCCAACATCGAGTGCCCTTGAAATTTCTCAGATGTCTCTGAGTCAAACCAGTGTGCATCGATGCTCACTAGATTGGCAAATATGCATTGTGTCTAATTTTTGCCCAAATGTATTTAAATCTATTTTTTTAATAGACTATCAACGTCTTTAAAGACAGAAGACAGTGGACGATTTCGGCTTCACGAAATCGATGACCTCATGTTCGCTGTTTAAAAAAAACAACGTACTGAGCATGGGTTCCGAATTGCTTTTAAAATCCAGTTCACTACATAATCCCGCACTATTATTTGGACACACAGACAAATCTGTCGATCAAAAGCTTCGAACATTCAACAGAAGATAATCTGAGGGCAAATTTGAGCTGCGAAAATCACAATAGTAAAGAAAAAAACAGAAAGTGTTCTGTTGGAAAGAAACTAAAGGGTAATAAGTATTCCAATGATGCTCTTTTAACTTCTTAGTATTGATTTATATACCAAAAGTATTGCACAACCCTGAAGAACCCACAGGGTCAAATTTGCCAGCAGTTTTTTTATTTCTTCAAAATTATTGTAATGTTAGTTATTCTTTTTTTTTATTTGGCTGCTTCCCTTAATTGCTGCTACCCAAAATGAATAAACAATAAAAAAAATTGTCAAATTGACTTAAAAAGCCCAGAAGAAATTGTTTTTTCCAGAGTTAAAACAATTAGCACAACTATACCTCTGCCTCTTAGTTCTTAATAGTTGTGATTAATCTGGTCTAAATCTGGACCCATTATCCTCTTGACCTCCCTTTTTTCTCAAAACAATAGTAATTTCACATTTAACTCAGAACAACATCATCTTAGTTCATGACATTTTATCAAACAATTTGAAAAAAATAAAACACATCTGAAAAGAATTTTCGGTAGACAGCAAATCCAGTTAGGAACTAGATGATCAAAAATGATCAAATGTGAAATATGACAGGGAAAACAGTGGGCCCATCACAGGCGATGGCTCCTCCAAGGCCTCCCTGTCAATCAAATATTAAAGTGTTTTAACAGTGAAATGCAAAATATATACAGTATAAACTGTTGGTTGATTAGTTTTATGCTCAAATTACCACTTTTCAAATTTACCAAATTTGTAGAGATAGCTTAGAAACCGTATTCAATCAATCTAAACACACACTGTAGGCATATAACTGAGTTTTTCAGCACATACAATTTCTGCTCATTTGTGAGAAGTTTTTCCATTAATCTGTCTGTGATTGTGTCCTCTATCAGTTTGTCTGGCTGCCCGATTGCAGCATCTTCTAAACTGATCAAGCAGCAGGACAAACCAGTTCATTTACAGGCTGCAGCATCAGAGCCATCCTCTAACTCTGACAGAGTTCTCAGGTAATAAAGGCTTTTTCCGTCTCCCTCATAGTTCTTAACGGACTCTGAAGCCTTTTTTTTTTCTCCCCAGGCCAATGTGTTTTGTGAAACAGCTGGAAATCCCTCAGTATGGAAACTATCGACCAAACACAGCAACAACAACACCTCGCGCCAACCTGGCCAAGGAGCTAGAGAAGTACTCCAAGGTGTCCTTTGACTATGCAAGCTTTGATGTCCAAGTATTTGGGAAGCGTATGATTATTCCGAAAACAGTTGGTATCACTGACACCTCAGCCAAAGCCTCAAAGGGTAAGGGCTACAGACTCACTATCCTTTCACTCTGAGTTAAGCATGAGAAATCGTCTTTCTGCTGATACCTTGTCATGGAAGCTTCACAGTAGCTCAATAGTTGATGCAGATTTTCTGCACGTGCTATAAAACTCATCAACTCTTCAACTGGGATGACTATGTTCTGCAGGGTAGGATTCTTTCACATTTATACTTTTTTTTAACACACTCCACAAATTGACAACGTTCTGACTTCTTGGTTCTTCTGTTATCAGACACGGTTGTGTTTTTTCACACACCTGTCATGTTTCGGCGGACGTCTTCCGTCTTCATCAGATTTCCTCATCAGATAGTAGTGATGTGACGTATATAAAAACAGATAATTGTGACTGAGGCGGAGTCACCTGTCCCTTGTTGTCTGTTTGCTGCTGGAGGATCTTGCTCCAGGTGTGAGAGAGCAGGAAGGCCCCCTCATCCCGGTTCATGGAAGTGTGGGCTCGCTTTCGGATCTCCATGATCCATCTGCGATGTCTGCTGTCTTTAGTGTGGAGGACTTTGGCCTTTTCCCACTCCATGATGTGGTTTTCTTGCTTGCAGTGGTCCGTTGACAATGTTCTGTTGTGAATTGTCACTAGCAAACTCCTGTTTTTGTAAACCTATGAAATTTGGCTTTTTATAACCAGTGTACTGAGACGGAACTTAGGCTGTGCTGCCATCCTAGAAGGGCGGGATCGGCTGCATTTATGGTCAAACTCACCAAAGTGACATGTAATGCAGTTAGGACCACCAATGGTGATGACAACATGGCTACTCAATCCTCAATACTCAATCCCCCTTCTTGAACAGATTATGTTTACTTTAAACAGACAAAAAAACCTTTAATCAAGCCATTTAAAAAATAAAAAAATAAAAAATTTTAATCTGAGGGCAATAGTTTAACATTAGAGCATAGAAATCTGACCTTTTAAAAAAAAATTTGTGTCATAATAATAATAATAACTTACATTTAAAGTGCCTTTCAGGTCACTAAATGTAACTGTCCAGATAAAGAAGACCAAACAATAAAAAGTGTGTACATAAAGCATCACAAGCATCAAAATCACTGCAAAAGTCAATTAAATGCAGTAAACACACATGTAACCCTTGTGCTATCTTAGATGACCCCACCCTTCCATTGACGTGTTCTCCCTACCATGACAAAGGTGGATAAAGGTGGAAAGATTTCATGTAATCCATGGACACCAGTGAAGATCACAAATCATTGAAGAAAAAAGGTTCAGGGCACTGTCTAGTGGGTCTAGATGACCCAACTCCCAATGGTAAAGTGCCTAGGATAGCACATAAATTACATAAATGCTGTGAATTTGAACTTGATTACATTGGACCTTGTACCTGACCATGTTCAATTTAACTGCACTATTAAAACTGCAGACAGTAGTGTAAACCTAATGTGATTTAAAACGTCTCTACAAAAAAGTTATTTTCATTACGTAATCAAATAATAACACTCAGACGGATGCATTGGAGCAATTCAGTGATCCTGTGGTGACCGTGAATGTACAGGCATACTGTATGTGTGGCAAGTAAGTATTGTACAGTCACATCAAAGTTTGAAGTTTTTCCACTTCAAATGCTGAGTTTGGTCTGTTCTGACAGAATGTAAAGAAGAATCCAGAAATTCCCAGTCTCACAAATAAGTGATGTAATATTTAGCAGCAACCAGCAAAGATTCATCTCAATACTTTATAATGTAACTGAAGTTTTAATGTTTTGTGGCTGTTGCTGAGCAACACAGACTGTCAAACTCCCCCCACAGATTCTCTGTTGAAGTCGAGAAACTAGCTAGACACTGACACGAAGGCCCACCTTCATTGACTGGACAGTGTGTTTAGGATCATTGTCAAGCTGGAAGATCCAGACGTGTTTCATCTTCAACACTCTCTGTGATGGAAGGAGGTTTTTATCTAAAACCTTACCTGGGATCTATTCATCCTTTGCTTAAAACCGATCAGTCCTCCTGTCCCCTTTAAAGAGAATCTGCCCCAAAGCATGATGTTTCCACCCCCATGCTTCACAGTGCATCTGGTGTTCTTGGGATGCAGCTCCTGTCCCTCCAAACACAGCGAATAGCATTTATATCAAAGAGTTCCACTTTATTTTTATCTGAGCACAGATAGGAAGTTGTTTTTTGGGGGAAATTTTCAATGGAAACTAATTTCTATTTTAATCTTTTAGGCTGCATTTACACTGCAGGTCTTGATGCCCATATCCGATTTTCTGACTATATCCGATTTTTTTGACGACCCGCTTACATCATCTTTTAAAAGTGACCCGTATCCTATCTTTGCATTTACACCATACAATGCTGAAACCATCAAACGTAAATGGTAAATGGCGTATACCTATATAGCGCTTTCTACCTTCTTACGAAGGCCCAAAGCGCTTTAGTCACAGTCCCATTCACCCATGCACACACACATTCACACACACATTCACACACTGGCGGCGGCTCCGCTGCCGAACACTGGCGCCAAACTCCCACCAGAGGCAAGGTGGGGTTCAGTGTCTTGCCCAAGGACACTTCGACTCATGGGCGTGCAAGGCGGGTATCGAACCTGCAATCTTACGATCATGGGTCGACCGCCCTACCGCTGCACCATGGCCGCCCTAGTCCTCAGAACGTAGACGTTCTGAGGACTAGGTAGCAGCATTTCCGCCTTCTGCGGTCCTCCTTCGGACGCACAGCAGTTCGTCGAAACTTTCCCCGGGACTAGCTTTGTCGTCAGACCGGCAGCCGGATAGCTGAAGGCAGAAGTGCTGCTACATAGATCTGAGAAACTCTAAACCATTGTAAGAATATTTGTTTCCAGTGGTGTCCAGACAAAACAAAGGCTGATGTAATTCCCACATGATTACATCCAAGATGCTCATTGCGGCATTGCCCGCACAGAGTTTTAAGTACCTCCAAGGCTAATGTTTTTAGCATGTATTATTAGCCTAATGATAATCCTTCTTCGCGGTCCTTGCAGCCAAGTACAAAGCACTGACCGCACGGATTAAAAAAATTATGAGCGAGCAGGCTCTCAATAATAATCATAACAGTAATAAAAGCACATTTAGAAGATGCATGTTGGTCCAAACGGCAAACGTTTAGCATGGCGAAAAAGAAACAAGCAAAGCTCCCCCCGCCCCTTTTAGTTGTGTTTCTTTTGTGTGACTGCGGTTGTCATGGAGGCAACACAGCGACGGAAGGAGGTAGCCTGGATGCCCCTGGATGAGAGGAAAAAGGAGGCCGGCTTATGTGCTCTCTCTGAGTTTTGAATGAGGAAGTGTTTGCAGACGTTGTGCTAACAGTTTGATCCAAGCAAAGAAATAAACGGCTTCTGGCCTGTTCCATAGCAACGGTGTCCCGCTTCATTAGTTACCGTTTGCGTCCCGACCGGGACCGGACCGGAAATAACAGCGGTTTCCGACTATGGTCTGAAGCCTGAGGCTGAAAGGTAACACGCTGATGGGGCTCCAGCTGTACTCGAACATCAAAATAAGCGCACAAAAGCACCTTAATAAGTCATGTGATCTCAGTTGGTGGTGTCCTGCGTTGACGTCACTGACGTACGACTCGCATTTACTGGGGAATATCCGATTTGTCTGCTTACATGACACACGCAAATGCACGTATCCGATTCACATCTGATTTATTTCCACATATGAGTGAGGCCTGAATCCGATCTGAGAAAATCGGAATCCATGCGCTTTTGTCCTGCTTACACGTTCACCGGTCATATTTGATCTGAGCCACATGAGAGGAAAAAATCGGAATTGGGTCACTTGAACCATGCAGTGTAAATGGGGCCTTAGTCTTTTCATATTTCAGCTCTGTTTCTTTCACATTGTTCAATTTAAAATGAAACTGTTTTATTCTTTACACAGCTTCACTTCCCAAGGCTTCCTCACCGACTCATGCTGTCTCAGAGAGTTTTCCTAAGACCGCCCTGTCCTCCAGTGGTTATGACTACAGCCAAGAGGCAGAGGCAGCCCACATGGCAGCAACTGCTATCCTCAACTTATCAACACGCTGTTGGGAGAGGCCAGAGACGCTCAGCACCAAACCCCAGAATCCCTACGCCAAGGTGATCCAGCCTCTCCCTGCACTCAAAAGAACATTATAACATCATTAAAACATTATTTACTACATTAGTAGACTGCACCAACAGCAACACCCAGCAGAGAGTGGCTTATCTGTGGATGGAACAGCCTAACCGGATTAAAATCTTGCAGGAGTCAGACATTGAGGTAGACGAGAATGGCACCTTAGACCTCAGCATGAAGAAGGCTAAGACAGATGACACACCGTCTCCGGAACCTTCATCATCCTCATACACTTCCTCTCAACCAGTGGGAGTGACATCTCAGGAACATACTCATGATGACTGGGAGGGGCCTCTAGATTTCACAAAATCAACTGAAGTCAAGGAAGAAGATGAAGAAGAGGTGGTGAACACACCCACATGGACACCATGCATCTCCATTAGAACAGATCAGTGTAATCAGCACATCGATGTGGTGTACATCTTACAATTTTGTAGCTGGCTTAAAGTGTGTTCTGTTACCAACTCTCTTCAGATGGACTACACTGCTCTTTCGTATTCCTCATCTGAAGGTGAGGAAGATGATCAGGAGAGCCTGGGGGACAGGAAGTACCCTGGTGAAGTTACAACCACTAACTTCAAAGTTAAGTTTCAGCCCAAAGACAGCAAAAAAGACATTATTGTGTAAGTCACTGTTCTTGAATTCCTCTTCACTTGAGGAACTTTGGTCAAGATATCGATTTATTGCTGATTTGTTTTTCAAAAAGTTTGTATTTCTTTGGGGGATAGCTGAGGATAGACTACAGATTTCAGTTAGAAGAGATCTTGGGAATATGAGTAATAATTTTTGTGATACAGAAAGATGTGCAGACCCAAAATGTCCATATATTATTGGTGGTTAGGTTCTGGGGCAATGATGTCTTGTGCACTTGGGATAAGCTCCGACATGGCGACGTCTGTATCACAAAAAAATGGCAACTGAATTGACTTCATTTGGTTGGAGCCAAAAGATAAAGAGATAAATAAACCCCAGAGCCAAGAAGCTAATTATTGGTAAGGCACAGATCATGCAAAGGCTTTACCACTTATGGGGAATGGGATGGAGGACTGCTGGCAAGACCAACTGGAATGCAGAGGGATTGTTGTGAGGGACTGGTGGATCAAAGTAGCAGGCAGCAGACGGGGGTTTGGACTGTTTATTGAGACCAGAAGTCCTAATCAGGTGAAGAGGCTGGACTGGGCAGGGGCTGACTGGCAGGAGCACAGGCTGGCTTGTAATTTCAGGCGCTGGAAAGGAAAGCTGGAGATCAGGACTGGAGATTCAGATTGAAGACCTGGACTGTAACTGAGAGTGTGGGTAGCAAGGTAGGCAGGAACAGAGAATGAACATAAGTAGATCTGGCATTGTGTAGGGGATCGATCCACGCTTTAGCAGTGCCCAGGAGCCAAACAAACCTACATTTGGGTTTTTGGGAGCCATGGTCTTACAGATTCACAATACGATGTAATGAAAGCGATAAGCATAGCGTTACCCAGCAGCCAAATGGACCCACGCCGACAATTTGATATGAGCCATAATTGGCAGCAGTTGGAACCTTTCTGATAAGTCTGGATCATGAAGCAAATCACAAAACAACAATGCTTATGATGATATAATGAGCAGACACAGCCTGACCATGGGAGACACATGAAATGCACAACCACCATCAGCTATATGAAATTTATCACAAGTTATCACGGTTTCAGGGAGTTTTGAGCAGCAAAGATGAGTGTTGGTTTGGATGTCAGAGGTGTAGGCAGCTGAGAGAGAGGCTGAAGAAATGTCTTGTATGGTTTTAGACGTAGCTGCTTCTATAGGAAATGAATGGGCTTAATAATTCTCAGAATCAGGCTGATGCTAATGAGAATTAGTTTTATGTGTCATAAAAAACATAACTTGGTGGAGGATGAGATAAAGTGGGGACAGAGGTGAGTTGGAGTTTCATATTTATAGATATTTAGCATGGCAGCATAGGGACAAAAATGGGAATCAGTTCTTCCTATGACTTGAGGGTGCCCTCACTTCTTTGGAAGCCAACAATAGCACACTTTCCTGACAAAGGTTCTTGACAGCCTGAAGTTCAAACGGAAAGGAGTCAGCAGTGACATGTTGTGTGCCTGGGAATTTGACATGCTGAAAGAAGAAAGCAATGAGTTGCAGAAAGCCATGTGATGTCAAGGGAAGCAGAGCGACTTTTTAAATAACTTAAACTGTGCCTTTGCTATTGCTGCCTCATCCAGTTTGGAACCAGAAGGTGAATTTTAGGATTTAATTAGAAACGAGCAAAGGACTGACTGAAGGAAAGTTGATCAGGGCAACCGTCAGTGAACCACACTCCTAGGTAGAAACCCCTAAAACCTACAAGGGGAGGCATCCTCTAATGGAGGAGAACAATGCTCCAGGTATGAGGCTGTTGTTGCCAACAGCATCCTGACAGGTTTCATTAACCAACCTCATTGTTTAAGAGAGTTTTCATTTAATATCTAGTGCCAGACTATTACAACCTTGCAGCAGGTGTGCAAGTAGGAAACCACAGGGGGAATTTAGGGGCCACAATGGAGACAGTAGGCCTCCTATGACAACTGAATGCTTTGATTAAAAAACATGTTTGGAAATTATGTTTTGCTTCACATTAATCTATGGGTGCATTCCTTGTCCCAGGTGCCCAACCCCGGGCTGTGATGGTAGTGGACACATTACTGGCAACTATGCATCACATCGAAGGTAAGGTTTCCACAGAAGAGGAAAACTTTATGGCAGATACTTTCAGGCTTACCAGCATTTGGCATCACAAAAGTGTTTGGCGTCCCTTTTTGATAAACACAACCTATATGTAGCACAAAAAGCGCGTGATTACAAAGGAGTTAAATAAAACAGTGTGCACTATGGACAGACATGGATGACAATTTATCTAGCAAAGAAATACACTGTAATTGAAATATTAAAATCTGGTAAGAAATAGTTACCAGAATCTGGTGGCCCTGCTCCAATTGCTGCAGAATCTCTTTTATGTTGAACAGGTTACAGTTGGTGAGTACGGAATCCTTATTGCTATTCTTAGCATTAGATACACAGTGTTGGCGAGCAGTGTCCAGATTCTGATGATATGTTTCAAATGCTATGTCTGAATTCCTACCCTAACCCCTAACAGCGGAGATGACGGCATCAATTTAAAGTTAAAATCTAATTGATATGAGCGTTTTATGATGATTATTTATGAGTTCATTGTCTTCTGAAGAGGAAAACGTTGATGGTTTATAAAAAAAACACCATTTAAATACATTTTTTTTGGCAAAAATTGTTTCGACGCAATGCATTGTGGGTTAATTCACCGATCTAGTGAGCATTGATGCACTCTGGTTTTTCACAGAGACTTATGGGAAATTTCCAGGGCACTCGATTTTGGAATTGTAGATTCGGACAGCCCCACAAAATGGCGAACGCGCTATATAGTGCACTATGTAGTCAGTAGGGAAGGAATTCGGACACAACCAGAGACTACTTTATTCAAATATTTCAATGTAGATCAGGGGTCGGGAACCTTTTTGGCCAAGAGAGCCATAAACGCCACATATTTTTAAATGTAATTTCGAAAGAGCCATACAATAATGTAGCGTCCCTTTCCCACACTGAGGCACGGAGACTTAACCTCTTTTAAGGTTCTTTATTCTGGTTACAGCAGACCGCAACGAACGCCGTACAATTAATTCAGCAACTCCTGAATCTCTCCTGTCTACACGAGACGAGAGAGAGCGCTTCTACCAACTTTATATTCCCCTGCTCCCGCTCCAGCCCTCCCATTTCCCTTATTCGGCCCATAGCTGAACCCCATTGGTCCAAACTACCTAACAACCACCTGAGCGACAGAACTGAGAGCCAATCAGATCTCTGCTTGATGCGGTCAATGAACTCCAGAACTTTTAACGCGGCCCAACAGCCATCCAACTCAGTCCGCGACAATATGTTTAAAACTAAATATACAAGTGAATGTGTGCATTTGATGTAATTTCAACATTTTTAAAGTACAATAAGTCTGTGGATTCTTTTTTAGTAACATTGTTATTCTGTTGCTGATAAATGAGTATTTCTCGTGGTAGTTTTGCTGATGGTCTAGTCTGGTTGATCCGTGGTGAGTTTCTGCTTCATGCAGGCGTTGAGACTTTAAACGTGATCGTAGGTCTGAATGTTCTTTAGATGTGAGACAGACTGCTCACATGCAGACCTGGAGCCAAACACACACTCACACGCTGCAGTGAGTGACGGGAAGCGGGTTTTACGTTTTTACAATCCCTGCGCGATTCACCTGCTGCCTGTCCCCACAACACCTCAGCCCCACCCTCTGCTTTCTCCCTCACACATCCCGTCCCCGCAACTCCGCGCTCTTTCTCAGAGACGGGAGCGCGCAGTTTTAGGCACGGCAGTTCACAGGTTTCCAGATGGTACAAACTCTGTGAAATTATAGATAATTGTAAACTTATAGCGCTGGCGCAGATTTTTCTCTCCAAGCACCGCTACTACTGCGCGCCTCTGGCATCGCATCGCGCCCGAGAAGGACTGGTCTAATGAAAAAAAAAAAGTATAATTAAAGATTTGTCTGCGAGCCACATGTGACCATCAAAAGAGCCATATATGGCTCGCGAGCCATAGGTTCCCGACCCCTGATGTAGAGCCAGAGTTGCCTCCACATTACATTGCGATGCAACTTTTAGAATTATCTCCATATTGCCTCTGTGGTCAGGTTTAGTGGAGGGTCTCATCCTACACAGTCCTGCACAGTTGCTTCTGTGTCTTTAAATTCTAATTAGTTGTCACTCACCAGTTGTCACTCAGGAAACTTGCTCTTGACATTTGACCATTTCCTGAGGGAGCGGTGAGCTGTAATTCTATTGCGGCTGGGAACAGTTTGGTAGGATAACCTTGTGATGTCTTTAATGGATGCTTGGATACCAAGACTTACCATCTCAACTGCCTTGATGTTGATTTTAAGAAGCCAACAGTGAAGTCCAACACCCACTTTCCTCTTCTCTGTAGGTCAGTTTGTCCTTCTGGATGAGAGCTGCAACAGTTTAGGAAAAGAATTCATGCCTCTTTAGGGTGAACAAGACAAGGCTCTACACAGTCCTCAGAAGAGCAAAATGTCTTGTTAGTTAACTGGAACATGTTTTTTAAAGTGTAAATGTTGGAAATGAACACCAAGCTCCTTCCAACTGTGAGCACATGTGTAACAACAGTCCTGTCTGCACACCTTGTGCTAAACGCGGGTTCTTGAACACACATGATCAAGTCCGATGTGCATCTATCTTCAAGGACCTTTTGCTTACATTCAAAAGGCCAAATGTGCTGTGGCTTTTCTTATTTCCTGATCCAGAGAAGATATGAAGTGAAACTTTTTTTTCTGGACTTTTTCCATATCTGTTCTGTACTTATTTATTCCTATAATACCTATCCAATCAGGGGTCCACATTCAAACTAAATTACTTCATTAGTCTCTACACATGGAAGTAAGAACTAAGATGCAAAAGTCAATAAGATACTTTACTAGAAAAGAGTCAGGAGGAAAAGCTCCTAAAAATGAAAGAACAGCAGAGGAAGAGTAGGAAATTGCAGAAATTAGAGCTCTTTGAACACCTAAATAATAGTCAATCAGATAAAATCAGGGAATTCTTCTTACCTTCAGTAGAAGCCATGACTGACAACTAGGACACTCCCTGGTCTGCAGACAATACGCACAATCATATATTATGAGTACTGTAATTTCTCAAAGATCAATAATGCTCACACTTTCCACTTCTGAAAAGGTAAATACAGTGGTTATCACAAAAGTTACTTTCTGAATAACCTGCAATAGGTGAAATCTGTGAAGTGAGATAGCAGATGTTTTAGGCTGCAAAACACTTCACCACATACATTATCCACTTTTCTCAAACAGACGTGAACATTTTCAGACTTTTCTCTCTTGTTTAAACTCTCAAAGTTCCAACCTTCATAAAACAATACGTCCAATATTTGAGAATGAAAACAAAGATCTGATCACGATCAGAGATTTATGAGGATCTGGAAAGCTGAACACATTCTGTACAGGAGACACGGCACGGAGGAGATTGATTGACAAGATTTACAGCCAATCAGGACGCAGAACACGCAGATCCATTGTCTGTTTAAAAAAAAGAAAAATTGCAGCGAAAAAATCTGCAAAACAGTGAGACCGTGAAAGGTGAACCGCGATTTAGCGAGGAACCACTGTATGTCAAAATGACATCAAATGCTCTCACAGCTCTTCTTCTTGTCTGCTTTTTGTTCAATTTCTCTCCGTCTTTCAGTAAAACACCCATTTCATGTCAAATACTTGACATGACACTCTGAATTCCCTCTGGTTTTCTGACATTCCCTTTCTAATCTTCCAGTCTGTCAGGCTGTCCTCTTGCTGATAAATCTCTGCGGACCCTCATGGCTGCCCATTCCGCTGAACTAAAGTATGTGTTTTCTGGTGAATCTTATCTTCTACCTGATCTCTGACTAATCTGCAGCTTCAACTCTGTCCATGTTAAACATTTCAAATATGTCAACATATAATAAATAAATATGCTAAAACGTGTTTTGTCCACATCAAAGCAAAAGCACATAACATGCAACACTTTGCAAGTGATGTGCGGTTGTCTGTATTTGCCTCAGATGTCCAACTCCAGGTTGTGATGGATCAGGCCACATTACTGGGAACTACGCCTCACACAGAAGGTGGGAGCCTTTGTCTAGTCTTGCTTGTCAAGCTCCATTTTTAGTTTGTGTCATATCCACAGTCTACTTAACCCTTGTGCTATCCTAGAGTCTTTAACGTTGGGAGTTGGGTCATCTAGACCCACTAGACAGTGCTCTGAACCTTTTTTCTTCAATGATTTGTGATCTTCACTGGTGTCCATGGATTACATGAAATCTTTCCACCTTTATCCACATTTGTCATGGTAGGGAGAACACGTCAATGGAAGGGTGGGGTCATCTAAGATAGCACAAGGGTTAAATGACAGGAATTGTAAATAATAAAAACTACATGTGATGTGTAGGAGAGCTTGAACTGGAAGGTTGGCTGACATTTTAACACAAAGGGATCTTTTGAAAAGCAGGATGAGCCATCTTGATTTGAAAACAAAGTAGAGAAGTTTCACTTCTCATTGCCATAGTCTTTGAGTACTGTTTCCCAGATAATGGGTGCTGATTTTGCACTGTATTTCTTTGCCAGTCTTTCTGGATGTCCAAGAGCAAAGAAAGGTGGAGTGAAAACAACACCAACCAAGGATGACAAAGATGACTCAGAGCTACTGAAGTGAGTCTGTGTCTGTTTTGACAAACATCTTAGTAGCTTATATAGTGCTTTTCATTATGTAACTTTTTTTTTGCTACCAAAAGAAAAAAAAACAACCTAAGAAGAAAATAAACTTTAGGAGACACATTGAGATTGGACAAAGCTAATAAAAATAATTTTTGTTACTTGTCCTGTTCAGCCACTGAGCAAAAAGAGCTGAGGGTCTCTTCTGTTGGATCGGTTTTACAGTTACAATAGGGAGTTATGTAGCTTCAGACACATGTGGTGTATATTTAGATAAACCCCTTTTGTATTTTAGGCTAAACTTTATTCATATTATGTTTGTGTGTATTTCATTTTGGACCCTGCAGAAAAGAGAATAAGAGGGAGGTGGGTGAGGTAGGGTAACGTGAGGAACAGAGGATGAAGTAGATGGAGGCGGAAACAGAAAGACTTAGAATAGAGGAAGGTTACAAACAGAAAGGGCAACAAGTTGCTTCGGGTTTAACACTATCCCCTTCGCCTGTAGATGTTAAGGGATGCACGGTGGTGATAACTGTAACATGCGAACCAAACCAGCAGATCACGCCATTGTCTGCTTCTCTTCAGGTGTCCTGTTCCTGGCTGTGATAGTCTGGGCCACATCAGTGGGAAGTATGCTACCCACCGCAGTGCCTACGGCTGTCCACTGGCAGCTCGTCGGCAAAAGGAAGGACTCCTTAATGGCACTCCTTTTTCTTGGAAGGCCTTCAAGACGGAGGGCCCAACTTGCCCAACACCAGGTTGTGACGGCTCTGGCCATGCTAATGGCAGTTTCCTGACACACCGCAGGTGAAGATCTTTATAAATACATCTGTAAGGCTGCAGGACTTTTATCCTGTTCCTACTGAAGACCATTAAGACATGCTCTAACATGGATGAACAAAATATAAGACACTAAATGAAATTAATTCAATAATGCTAGTAATTAATTTTAGTTGAGACCATTCCAATAATTACATTACATATTTGTTGACGTAGTCCCCTGTAGTGAGAAACTCCATGAACAGAGAGTAGAAATACAAATTTATAACAGAACTAAACTTGATGAGGGTGACCATCTGCTCTGATCATTTGGGGTTAAGGTGGGCATGAGGAGAAAAAAACAAAAACATTAGAACCTAAATGATGACTGCAATTTATAACTAAAATGTTTCATGTTGATGATGGTTCTTCAAGGATTTATTTTTCTGTTCTGTTCTGTGGGATTACAGTCTGTCAGGATGTCCCAGGGCATCGGCCAATAAAAAGAAGACAAAACTCCCTGGAGATGAGTATATTACTGCAAAATTCAGAGCAAGTGATGGTAAGTAATGGGATTGTGTCCAGTGTAGTTTGTGTACTCAAGGAAGCTGAGTTCATGAACCTGCAGAGACTCTAGAGCAGAGGTCTGCAAACTTTTTCAGGTCACAGACCGGTTTATTTTTCAGACATTTTTTCACCGACTGGCTGTACGAGGCTAAAGTGGACGTTTTTTATTTAGCTTCCAGTTTCCCTTTCCTTTTGAGGGTAATGTTTATCTTCGTCCTCTGTAAAGTATCTCCAGCTACTTTAAACGTTATATGTACACTACATTTCATCTAGGAACCGTTAAAAGGTAACGTAGATTTCCTCCCAAACCATAACTGTCAAAGTGGAAAAATCAGACGCTTACTTTAAAGGTGCAATGGATAAAAACAAAAAAAAAGCCCCAAAATCTGCCATTTTCTAAAAATAATCATAAACGTGAAATTTGAACGACTTTATTAGCAGCATCCTCGTAACATTGGACAGCTGGTTAATGAATATTTTGCATTTTTCTTATGATCTGTGGGACCAACTGTCTAAAGACTCCTGGTTTTTGTCTGATTTCTTGTATTTCTTGTATTCATGTATTGTGTAATCGACGACTCTTCTTCTGTTTCCTCATTGGCTCTTTTCTGCCAAAAGGAACTCTTTTTTGTTAACTTTGCTAGCTTGGGAAGCTATGGAAGACAATGTCAGGGTAGACAGATATCTCACTGCTTTTACTGTCACTCAGTTCTGGACAACGATGAAGACATCAAGCAGCTCAACAAGGAGATCAGTGAGTTAAACGAGTCCAACTCAGAAATGGAGGCTGACATGCTGCATCTGCACACTCAGGTGAGTTCGGCTCCACAAGAAAGGGGAGCTTTCATCCGCTTAGAGTGTTTCGACATTTTCTGCAACCACATCGAAAGGAAACTATGAATTTTGTTGCATTTGGAAAAAAAAACTGTGTGCGGGCTCCTTTTGTCCAATCCTAATGTACAGCACGCCAAAATGATGGGAAGAACCTTACCTAAACCGCTGTACTTAGCATTTCCACAAACAGAAACTGTATTAAAACCCATAGCAAAAGTATAAAAGCATGTCAAACACAACCTTTTGGTACATGTTAACACTTTAAGCTACACAAACATGAATGGTCTCTTATTAGAGCTGATTGCGATAATCTCTTGTGGCTGTGAAACTACAGTATGTGAGCTCTCACTAACTGTGGTCAAACATGGAGGATGTGCCAAAACTACTTCACAACAAAGTGCTGCTGCAAACACGGCTGCATTACAGGAGCAACAACAAAAATGCTTCCAAGGAAACAATTAATAGAAGTTTTCTCGTCCAATACTAATGAGGGCTTTATGCATTTCAGTTTTATGCTAGCTCATTTAAAATCAACACACTGTGATCGAGTCATTTCAGCAACAGGAAATGAACACAATGACAGCAGATTAAGGCAGAGAACAGACAGGAATTAGCTGAATTGATTAGAATGTGTGCCGGTCAGACAACAGACAGAAGAAGTGTCTGAAAGTGTCTTTAAAACTTAGTGAGAATAAAACACTGACTATTACTATATATGGGCTACAGTACCATATTTTATATCAAGGTCTGGGTAAATACTCCATTCTCACTGGCCGAGGGTGTCCGTTAAAAAGTGATGATGGACACCTACAACACAAGTTCCAGTCACATACAGAATGCTGCCGGAAAGTTCTAGATTATTGCACTGGCCTAAATAGCAGTTGATAATCGAAACAACAGAAACTTGGAACATAGATGGACAGACGTAATTCATCACCACAGCAAGGTGGTAGAAAATATCTCTGTCCTTCAAATGTCTCAATAGTTGGGGTTCCATCACACATATGCGCAAAACTTTATCCAAATTCTAGAAATGTCCTTATTTTTCCTAATTATGCAAATAAACCAACTCCCGGATAAGTCAGAGGACATGGAAAATCTATCTTTGAGGATAAATTCAGTCTTCGGTCCCTCATCCCAGGCATCAGCAGGGGAAAGGTCCAATTGATCCCCTGATAGCTGAAGAAAAGACCCAGTGGTCTAGAGTGGTAGAGGTCGCTAAGGCTGTGGAGCTGATAACTTTGGCTAAAAGGTTGGTGACGTGTCGATAGAGCTGTGCAAGGCAGCCTGGAGGAGGACGAACAGACAATAGTTTGTGTTACAGATGAAGGACATTTTAAAAGACAAACGAGATCCAAACGACCCAGAGCAGAGGGAACATTTTTGGATGAACGTCATAAAGTGAAAGTGACAGAATTTAAGGCTGTTGATCTTCCAAATGAAAAGCTTCACTATACCTAAAAAAAAAAATCCACGATTTAAGACAGTTCTATAGCTTCGTGACACAGTTCTAAACTTTAAGATGAAGTGCAAAGTAAATATGTTGACTACCTTCTTCTGAAACATTTCTGTTGAAATCAGTGACTGATTCTGTTTTCTTTGAGCTACTGGACCCTGGGTTTTTTTCTGCTTCAGATATCTTCAATGGAGAAGAACCTAAAGAGTCTTGAGGAAGAGAACGAACAGATGGAGGAGAAAAATGAGGCCTTGTTCCTGGAACTATCTGGCCTTAGTCAGGCTTTGATCCACAGCTTGGCTAATATTCACCTGCCCACCATGGTAAGTTCTGTTTTGAGGATTTTCTGTTTTTGATAACAACTGTTTCTACCTTTTCGCCGTCTGAACCTGTTTAAAAGAAATGTTTTGAATTACAGTAAAACCATCACTTTACAAAGATGTCAATTCAAATACTTGAAATGAATAAAAACTTGAATTTAAAAGGTCTGCACTTTTGCCTAACTTTCTCCTTAAAAAGACAAAATCATGTTATCATAAACATTAGAAAAAAAAGGAAAAAGCATTTCTTATTGTGCAGTCAAAAATATTTTAAATAATTTTTTCAAAATTGCCAAAAATTTGCCATTTCTAAACAATTTCTGTACATGAAAAATCACATAAAGTCCAATGTTACTCACCATTTTTGTTTCACCAGTAATGTTAGGTTGGGGGTGTGAGGGGCTGTTAGCTAGCAGGAGAAGGTCTTGACAGATGGGTGATGGGAAATGGGGGAGGGCTAACTCTGCGCCAACAGTCCCGCCCACAATTCAGAGGTGAATTTCTGACGAAGTCCTGCTCTGCAGAAATTATGTATAACCCTTGTGCTATCCTAGGCGCTTTAACGTTGGGAGTTGGGTCATCTAGACCCACTAAACAGTGCTCTGAACCTTTTTTCTTCAATGATTTGTGATCTTCACTGGTGTCCATGGATTACATGAAATCTTTCCACCTTTATCCACCTTTGTCATGGCAGGGAGAACACGTCAATGGAAGGGGGGGGGTCATTTAAGATAGCGCAAGGGTTAAGAGAACAAAACTTCATTTTTTTATTTTGGCTACAAATATATAATTACAGTATAATTAAAAGACCACTGGGTAAACTTTTACAATTGATCAAAAGATGATCGGAGTGGGACTTTAAAGAAGACAAAACCTAAATATTGTAATCTTTTCAGGTCTCATCACTGCAGACTTTCAGGTTATCAAAATGTTAACCTAATCTGCCCAAGAGAAAAAAACACCATTCCATAATTGCTATCCTGCAACCTTTAGATGTTTGTTAAAAAGAAAACTTGAGGAATCTGTTCTGTAGACTTAGTGTGTCAGACGGTGAAGGTGAGGTTTTATTTAGGGGCAAAAATAAAGGAAGAATTTCTTTCTTGTCACTGCTCCTTTCCAGTCATGAAGATGTGTGGACTCATGATGCAATGAATGTGCTAATGTATTGTGGTACACCTCATGAAAGGAAGGCGTAAACACAAGATCTTTGCACAGATGTGAGTTCTATGGCATCTGATGGCTGCAAACCTGTCTGTTCAGCAGGAGCCAATGACAGAGCAGAACTTTGACAGCTACGTGGACACGCTGACCCAGATGTTCACCAACAAAGACTGCTACCAGAACCCTGAAAACCGGGCGCTGCTGGAGTCCATCAACCAGGCAGTAAAGGGCATTGAAGTGTGATGACGGACTAACAAGTCCTGGGACCACCTCTAGATGACAGCCCTTTGTTTTTTGATCCAAACCTTTTAGATGCTACAATGAATTCCTCGATGCTGGAGCTTTGTCCTGTTATTTGGATTCTTTTTTTCTGTTTGCATGTTACTTTTGTCATTTTTAAAAGTGGAGTGTGTGCAGACTCACTGTGAGGAGTAAATACTGACAAAAGCATGGAGTGCAGTTCTGAGCCTGGACTAAATAGATTCTTAGTAAAGGAGCATATCCCATTTTCACCCATAAATGTCATTAGTGCACATGAGCATCTTGTTGTTGCACCTTCATTAGCTTGTAGGTTCTTATAATTGATGTGTAATATTTTCAGTAAAGTGCAATTGTTACTTTAATAACTAACTTATTTATGTCTGTCTTATTATATTATGTGAACTATTTATTATTGGTTATTTTCTTGTTTAAGTATTACTGAATAATTCTACTTCAGATTTTGGATAATCAACAAAAAATAATTTCCTCTGCACTGTTGAGCAAGACTAAATATTTTAGGATATCAGCTAAAAATTATTTTATATATTTATTGTTTATTTAAAGTACTGGAATCTTTTTATGCGCAAATGTTTTGTAACACAAATTTTTAAATAATTTTGTAAAGATTTTTTGTGACATTTGTTTTACAGGATTTTGCTTCCCTTCCCCCTTAAGTACAATTTTACACCATGCGAAAAACTTTCTGCATGTACATGGTACTTATTTGGCTTAGATATTACTTTTGCATTGTTTCTGTATTACAATGGTTGTGAACACATTAGACTTAAAATAAAGGTTAACCCACAAGAACCGTTGTTTTTCTCTTTTGGTACATGTGACTTGTGTGTCCCCAGGATTAGCCTTTGCAGGCCTCAGCAGGTCAAAGTTAACAACATTTCAAGGTCAAGTTCTGTAGTGCTGGTATTCCTCAGGGCTGTGTTAGCTCTCCCTTTCTTTACACATTGTACACAAACAACTGTAGGAGTAGTGAGCCTAACAATTACATAACAATTTCTCAGATGATCCTGTGATTCTTGCTCAGAGATGACCCTCCTTCTCTCTACATAGATGAAATCTCCTCCATTATCCCTTGTGCTATCCTAGGCACTTTAACATTGGGAGTTGGGTCATCTAGACCCACTAGACAGTGCTCTGAACCTTTTTTTTCTTCAATGATTTGTGATCTTCACTGGTGTCCATGGATTACATGAAATCTTTCCACCTTTATCCACCTTTGTCATGGTAGAACACGTCAATGGTCATCTTGACCCCATAGGATAGCACAAGGGTTAAAATCTGGTGTGATAACTATCGTCTTGTATTTATTCAGAAAAAGACCAAGGAGATCATCTTTGATCCACGGGAGGTGAGAGCACACAGCCCAAATTATGCATTTTGACCGCAAATTTAGACCCAAAACCGCCCAAACTGGCAACACTGCTGCTAGCTTCCTTTGTAGACGTCACAGTGAGCTGTGACGTTACTTTCTGTTAAGCAGTTAGCCGCTCAGCCAGTTAAAATTTCAGAATAAAAGCACTTCCATTGCAGCTTTACTTCCGTTGTGAGTTAATGTGTTGTGTTGTGAGTTATTGTGTTGTGTTGTGAGTTATTGTGCTGTGTTGTGAGTTAATGTGTTGTGTTGTGAGTTATTGTGTTGTGTTGTGAGTTAATGTGTTGTGGGGTAAGTTAATGTGTTGTGTTGTGAGTTATTGTGTTGTGTTGTGACCCTTCTGGGCCACCGTAAATTCCAGCTCAGACGAGGAAAACAAAAGCGTTGATGGATCTATTTGTCTGCAAGTGGATGCCTTGGAATGGAGCAGAGAAGGGAAACTTTGGCCCGCCTGTGGCAGTTAATGTGTCACAAGCCCGAGCTTTTTCTAACCGCAGGTTTTTCATCATCTCCTGTTCCGTCATGAATAAAGAAATACTCAGAAATATAGTTTTCATCTAAAATCCTTTTATATATGTCCTCCATCAGGAGTAAAAGGCTCCTAAAACATGTTAAAACACCAAAACACCATTTTTATTGGAGTCTGTCTTTGTGGCCTCCAGCTAAAAATTCAAAGGCAATATCTTCTTTACAGTTGATTTTTAAAAACAAACATTCAATTTCTCTAAAAAGTTCTGATTCATTTAATGCATGTTATTTAAGATATATATATACCGTAATTTCCGGGTTATAGAGCGCACCTGATTACAAGCCGCACCCACTTGACTTCAAGTAAAATGTGTACGTCTTTCATACATAAACCGCACCATTCTAAGAGCTGCATGTTGTAGACCAACACGATCAGCCTGACACTGAATATCCTGACTCACAGTCTTGAGACAGTTTCGTTCTCACTGTCGGAGGAGTCAGCATTGCGTCAGCCCATGCATATGAACGTACCCACATCTGCCAAACAGCATGCAACTGACTTCTGTTCACAAGTTCCTCAGTTATGTTTTTTTTTTTTTTTTTTTTTTTTTTAACTTATTGACAATTGAGGTATCATGCATAAAATTACAAACAGTAACCATAAAATCAACATTACATCCCTCAGTTATGATGAGGAAATTTACACCCGCGATTCCCCATTTCCTATGAGTCTTAGGGCCTTAAGGCGAGGCTAACCCCCGGGTCGCCACACTGTTGTGCGTGTTTAAGAATGAGCAAGGAGCAGCGGTGGATAGAGGGGAGAACAGGGGAGCAGGTCTCCTCTCCTTCCGCTTGTGTCGTGTCGGCAATATGGTAGTAACAGGGCTGGTTAAAAAAACATACCAGTAAAAGAAAGCAGCGGCGACTGAAAAGGGGGCGCCTCAGCACGATATGCACGCCTCTGCGCAGCGCGTGCGCCAGAAGTTTCCTTCCACAACAGTGACACACTGTTGCTCCGCGGACGCCTCTGCGCTCCGCCCTTGCCCCGCGGGCTACTTGTCTCTCCCTTCCTATCTTCTCCGACACCCCTCGTGAAGGGGGCGCCAGGGAGGAGCTTTGCTTTTCAAAGCAAAGTTCCGCTCAGTCCTTAGAAACTGTTCAAACGATCACATGGATCTGTGTTTCCAGTCGTGTCCCGACAAAATAAAAGCTGATGTTATTCCCACATATTTACGTGCAGCCAAGCTGCAGATTACGGCATTTCCCGTATCGATTTATGTTCATTAAAGGCTAAATGTTGTTTGTCAGCGCATGTTAGCCTTCACCTCCTAATTAACCCTTCTTCCGGCTTCATGTGCCACAAAAAAGCACTGACCACACCGATTAAAAATAAAATGATGAGCGAACAGGCGCTTCATAAAAACCATAACAATAATAAAAGCACGTTTAAAAGATCATCTCGAATATTACGGAGCTGCTAAAAAGATGGGCTAGTGTCACTGTGACTCAGAGGTAAATTCACTCCTGAGCATGCGCTGTTCTCTCCGTCACGCAGCAGACCGGCTTTTCCAAACCCGTTAGTGATGGTGGATTTTTTCACGTTGCTTTTAGCTTGAAAGCCGTGTCATATTGTAGTGGCGATCACGTGCACGTTGGGTCTAATGGCACCTAAGGATTGTGGGATGCGGCTGGGCATGGGTGTTTCTTTTTGTTGAACCATGAGTGAAGTGTCTAAGACCTGAAGTCAAGTCCATGCTGTTTGGCTGCTTATAGGTATGTTGAAAACAATTTAGATTGCTGCTCGAAGTTGAATCACGCATCCAGTCTCCACTCCGAGAGCAATAGAACCCTCAAGGCGGCCTGCAAATAAATCCATAAATTAGCCGCGTTACTGAATAAGCCACAGGGCTGTAAGCGCATGACAAAAGTAGCGGCTTAAAGTCAGGAAATTATGGTATATATATATACATGTTAGGATATAGAAAAAATATAAGAACAATGTATAAACCAAGAATAACATTTAAAATAGGCTTAATTTAAAAAAATAAGCATTATTAAATGATGTCATGACTAGTGAGCTGAACTGGTGAATGATGTCATTGCTCCCAGAAAATAAACCAGTGGACTCTGTTAACATGAATGATGTCATCATGATGTCATGATGTCATCCGATGTCATGATTTCATTTGACATCATGACATCTGATGGCATCTGATGTCATCAGATGTCATGATGTCATTTGACATCACACAATGACATCATTTGAAGTCAGAAGGCTTCCAAGAAAACTCTTGTATACGTGTGCTTTCAAGCTTCTAACTGTTCTGAACGCGCACGTTGAAAAAGCTGGACGAGAGCACAAAGATTTCCAACCACACAACATAGACAGCCGCCAACTTTCCAAAAACGGAGAGGCAATACAGAGTCTGGTCTTCATCAACACCCACTTTAAGACACCATATCAATCACAAACAATGTCTGTGAACACAGATTTCAAAAAGGTGAAACCTAAGGTGTCCGTTCAAAAGACTGAACGAGTGGAAAATTGGTCTCCAAAAAAGACAGACGCCAATGTTCCAACCCAGGTCAATAACGGAGAGGTCAAAAAGAAGAAAAAGGTCTTCAATAACGCCAATAAAGTAGTGTATAGTTTCATGTCAACATCTGAGGACAGGAACTTGCTCAGGACAGCCCCAGAGAGGAGCAATCACTACACCAAAAACAACACTAAATATGTGGATTATTGGACCAAAAAAGAGGTACATCAGCCTCAGAAGAAAATGGAAACAGAAAGTGACCTCCTAAAACAGATCGAGACATTGAAAGAAAAACTGCAGAAGAAGGAAATGTTTCTGGATCTGGAAGAACAGAGGAGAAGTTCAGCTCAGACAGATTTGGACCTGTACATTCCAGTATTGGCACAGATGGAAAAAGAGTTCCAGGTGGAGCATGAACGTGGGCAGGTTTTGGATAAGGAAATCTCCAAACATAAACAGGTCATTGGTGATTTCCAGAGTCATGAGGTTGAATTTACTAAAGAAGTTCAACCTACTCAATCCAAACTCAAGAAAGGACAGAAAATTCTGTGTTTGAATGAGCTTGATGACTTTGGGGAAGTTGAAGAATTAAAGAATCTAAAATCACAACTTGATGAGTTGGTGATATCCAATCTGGACCTGAAAACCAAGTTGAAGCTGCAGGAAAAGGAAACAAAATTGCTACAAGAGCAAGTAACTGAGCTCAGCAAACATCTGGATGGTTTCAGCTTAGGCTGAGTTTTCCTGCTAAAGAAGCTCAACAGCAGAGACTGAGAGAAGGAGGTGGGAAGTCATTGGGATATAAATAGTTGGGTTGTCATGGTTACAGGGGTATTAGCGTTGAAAATGACAGTATGTCATTGGGATGTAAATAGTTGGGTTGTCATGGTTACAGGGGTATTAGCGTTGAAAATGACAGTAGGTCATTTTGATGTAAATAGTTGGGTTGTCATGGTTACAACCCAACGATTGGTTAGGGTTTGAGACTTTTAGGGCTGCAAAGAAAGGTGTGTACTTTGAAAATACTGTAAATCAGTCCTGCTCCATCCTGGTCCTCTGGATCACTTTTTAGAATATTATATATGATAAAACTGCGGGGGGGAAAGAAAAAAAAAGACTGTTCACTTTGGGGGTGGGGGGGTGGTTGAAAAAAACAGGGCGGCACGTTGGTTTGTTGGGTCGACTTTGTGTCCTGACAGACCCGTGTCTGTGTGGGTTTTCTCCGAGGGCTTCGGTTTCCCCCCACTTATCCAAATTCACTTAAATAGATGGTGTGGATCTTTCAAGGTCCTTAAAGCATTATCTGACCTGACATTTAGCTTTGGATTCACTGAATATCTTGTTAGGTACAGATACATGTCACCACACTAAACCCTGGGTTAGTTTAAGGGTTTCAGAAGCTAAGTACACAGAGATTTTGAATGCGAATATATAAAAACAGGGCGGCACGTTGGTTTGTTGGGTCAACCTTATTACCTGACAGACCCGTGTCTGTGTGGGTTTTCTCTGAGGGCTTCAGTTTTCCCCCACTTATCCAAATTCACTTTTGTTGACAAACTAAATTTATCTACAGAGAACACCCAAAATTATTGGTAGCAAATTTAAAGAGGTTGAGCAGGCCTGTGGGTTTCCTCAGAGAACTTCGGTTTTCCCACCCAAATTATTAGTAATTGGCAAACAAACAAATTTTTCCCCTCCCTGAATCGCCACCTTATCGTGGTGGAGGGGTTTGAGTGCCTGAATTGACCCCAGGAGCCCGGTTGTTGGGAGCATTTGCCCTGCCCTTGTTAGGGTCAAATGTCCCATCATGATGGTGTAGCTCCTGGGAGACTTCAGGCAGGACTAAGGGCGATTCAAAAGATCCTCAGAAAAACAGAAACAGCAAAGATCCAGTTTCTATGTCCTAAACAAAACTCAAAAGCTTCCTTCCATGTTTGGTCAAAAAATAAAGAGACTGATAATGGTATGCCTGCTTTAGCAGGTTAGGGTTCGATTCCCTACGGTGCTCTGCCAAACTGACTTTTATACATGAAAAGATGAGCATTGCAACCATAAAGCTGGAGAAGAAAAGACCAGACGTTTATTCATTTGTGGGAGATCATTGATTTTTTCAGAATGGTCTTTTCTTCTCCAGGTTTATGGTTGCAATAAAGCTGTCTGAATTTTTTGGAAGCACTTGCCTTCTTCCTGAACTTTGATGGGGCGCCATCAGACTGACATCATGTGACCAGTTCACCCCAACATTGTCTAGCGCAGTAACTAGAGAGCTGTCTATGTCATCAGCTGTTGTTGTGTCCAACAAATAAAGAAACTCTGCTGTAACGTCTCTTCAACACCTCTAACAAATATGCACAGTTATATGTGATGTTGCTGCTTTCATCAAACGTGACTGAAAATGCTATAAATGACTGGATTCCTTCATTTGGCATCCAAGTCTCCTCAAAGATGTTGGTTCTGCAATCGTAATCCTTGACCGACTCGTGTTGGCAAAAGTGGACTGCTTTTGGGGCACCAGACTTCTGCAGCCTTCAGCATTTTTCTATGAGTTCACCATCAGAAAATGGTTCGGATGTTTGCACCAACTTGTCTAATAAGGTGTCTGTCACTGCTCCATCACTGATGTCCCGGCTGCAGAAAATTCAGACTGTTGTTCTTCAGTCCAGCTAATAGTTACTAAATTTTCTCTTTTCTAAACTGCAAACGGTGAAACTTTTCTTTATGATGAGTCTCATAGTGGTGCTGAATGTTATATTCTTTGAGCACTGCGACCAGCTGATGACATACAAAGTATGCAGGTTTTGCATTCAACTCCTTGAAGAAATAAAACTCTGTTCATTTTTCCTGGAAAGCTCAGCACTCATTTTGGTCATTAGTGCGTCACTAATCATTCTTATAGCAACATAACAGTGGTGGGGCTTGCGCTGAACCAAACTACTGCTTACCCAGACTCAGAGCTGTTAGGTTTCACTTTTGGCACGTGCACAGATATTCTGTTTCACCTGTTTTGCTTTTCCTTTGCTCCCCAGTGGCGGAAATGCGCATTTCTGTTATTTCTTTAAAAAAGCATAACTCGCCACAGGAATGGACTAGAAGTGTGCCTTTTTTTTTAAACATCCTTATAATTTTTACTCTTTGTGGGCGGGCCAGATTAAACCATCTGGCGGGCCAGTTACGGCCCACGGGGCGTATGTTTGACACCCCTGGACAAAGGAAAGAATGAATGGGACCATGTATATCGTCAGATTTTGAGTGAAAACCTCCTTCCATCAGCAAGGGCATTGAAGATGAAACGTGGCTGGGTCTTTCAAAATGACAACAATCCCAAAAAGATGAGGATCAGGAGATAATCATGTGGTCAGATAAAAAACCAAAACAGAACTTTTTGGTGTAAACGCCACTCACCTAGTTTGGAGAGAGACGAAGGCTGAGCTGCATCCTAAGAACAACATGCCCACTGTGAAGCATGGGGGTGGAAACATGCTTTAGATCTGCTTTTCAGTAAAGAGGACACGACAATCTCCCTGTATAAACAAAGGATGAATGATGATCACTTTTATGATGAGCTATTGGGTAAAAACCTCCATTCATCAGTGAGAGCATTGAGAACTATATTGTGTGCAAATCTGCAGAAGACCGACAGGAACTTTTGACCATGGTTCCATTACACAGTGATTGCTGACCAAATAGTTATTTTTACACCAATATGCTCCTGATTACCAGCAATGCAATGTGTCTTCTGCAGAGGACATTTCTAAACCTGAATATCTTTCAGTTGCGTACTACTGAATACCTTCTTTTTAGTATCTAAAGGGGACATGTGGGGATGTAGTGAAATCAAATGTGAAGGAGTGGGCCTCTGGGAATTGTGTCTTTTGTGGATAAAAAAAAAGTTGATTTTTCAGATAGTCAGGAGGTTGTACAGACATTGACTGTATAATATAACTCGACGAACCATGTGTGATGTCCCCATAGACTGTAAAAATGATGGACAAATTGAGGTGTGACGTCATCCATAGAAAATGCCTTACCTGACTTAATCAGGCCAAATCCCTCATCATTGCTTCCTGACATGGACGCCGCCATATTGAAATCAGTCGGCAGTGATTGGGCTGCCTCGTTCTGAGTCATCGTATCTATGGCAACTACTGCTGCCAAACAGGAGTGAGCTTATTGTGAGACCATCTCTTGCTGCTACATTTCTATTGAAAATGAAATTGCGCAAATTGGATTTGTGATAATAAATTTGCCTAATGGAAACATGAAAATTTCTGAAAATACTCACATTTATCAAAAAATAAGCTTTTGTGCTTAGAGGATTTTCTGAGGTGTATCGAAAGGGACATGTTACGCAAAATCTGTAATGAAAACACTTTTTGAAAATTAAATAAGTCACAAGAGCAACAACTCTGCACAGGTAGACAGCTTGGAACCATTTTCTTAATGATTCCACTCTGGGACCGCAGAGTTGCCGGAGCCCGTCCCAGCTACTGTTGAGCGAAGGAGGGATACAGCCTGGACAGGACGCCAGCCTGCAGTCGCCCCGCTGGATCCCGGCATAGCAGATGGCCAGAGCGATTTAGAAACCAATATCGTATAATTTGATTCTAGTTTTCGTTTTTCCCCTCCTGAACTAATGTGGGTTGCAGAGACACAGTAGTCAGGGAAAGCAGTTTTACAGCGGGAGTGGAGCTAATACCAGGGGACTGATTGATCTCATGAACATGATTACAGATGGTTTTGTAGAATTTTTTTAAAAATGAATAAATCCAATCTCTAAACATCATCCATGTCCTCCATACATTGTAATGAGATATGCACACAGATATTTGAATGCATCTGCTGTGAATGCAAGGTATTGTTCACATCCGTGTTTTTGAAGGACTTATAGCGTGAGTTGGTTTGTGTTTATTCGCAATTTTAATTTGGTTTGATTTCTAGAATTTTAATAACGTTTTTCACATTGTTGTGATGGAAACACAGACTGTATTCAGCTTTCCCCTTTAGCCAGTCAATGACGCGGCTCGGGAGAATTGTACACGCCGATAGCCCTTGTGCTATCCTATGACCCCACCCTTACATTGACGTGTTCTCCCTACCATGACAAAGGTGGAAAGATTTCATGGACACCAGTGAAGATCACAAATCATTGAAGAAAAAAGGTTCAGCGCACTGTCTAGTGGGTCCAGATGACCCCCCCCTTACATTGACGTGTTCTCCCTACCATGACAAAGGTGGATAAAGGTGGAAAGATTTCATGTAATCCATGGACACCAGTGAAGATCACAAATCATTGAAGAAAAAAGGTTCAGCGCACTGTCTAGTGGGTCTAGATGACCCAACTCCCAATGTTAAAGTGCCTAGGATAGCACAAGGGTTAAGAGAGAACCATTCAAACATTTGAATCTGCCAACAGTTATTTTGCATTTAACCTTTATTCTTATTTTTTATAGTTTTTCACTCCTGGTTCATCCGTGTTGAGCCAGAAAGGCACGGGAAAAGTTTTTTTTCTTATGCTGCAAGAAAAATTGCAAAATAAGAAGGAAAAGGCCTTCAGACAGCATGGATGAAATCTGTCAAATGAATCAGTAATATCAGTCTATTTTTAAATTGAAGTCTATGGGATTTTGGCTTCTTGAAACCAGCAGATACTTACTGTCTGGAAACAAACGAAGGGAGGGGTAGAGCTGTCCATTGTTTTTACAGTCTATGGATGTCACCCATAGAAAATGCCTTGCTTCAGGGTCCAACCAAATGAAGTCAATTCAGTTGCCATTTTTCCACAATGAGTCCGTCGCCATGTTGGAGCCAGACATCCTTTGTAAGCCGTGATTGGTCCATTTTGGTCTAAGTCTACATTTCTATGGCAACCACTCTCCAATCAGCAGTGAGCATTTTAGAAGGCCACACCCTAAGGGCAGGGTTGCCCAGTTTAGTTTATTCTGTTTAGTTAGTTCAGTATTTTCCTATTGAATTCTATGTATTGTCGATCCTTTTGAATTCATGTTTACTTTACAATTGCCTATACAAAGCCCATTCAGATGAATGTTGTGATTTTGGGCTACACAAATAATATAGAATTGAACACCCCTTCCACTGAAAGCGGGCTTGGAAGAATCAGTCAAAGGCTTCGAACGCTTGAAGCAAAGCCACTTACTTTTTTTGAGGCATCAGATTGGTCTGTTTATAACTTAAATAATTTAAACTACAGCTAAAAGATGATAAAAAAATAGGATTTTCAAAAACATGTTACTAAACTCTTAGCTTTTTATATGGGAAAAATGTAAAGAATATGCAACTGCCAAATCATTTTTAGTCCAATGGATTTAAATTTCCTCAAAAAGCATCCCCAAGTGACAGCAGGAGGCATTAAATAATCTTAAATATTTAATTTGGATAGTAGTATTACTGGGCTTGTTAATTCTCCAATTATGTTATTTTTACTCTTCAAGTGTTGCATAGCACTTATTTTTAGTCGCCTAAGGAGCTGCAGACATTTAATAGCAATTCTAAAGCCAAATTTTTTTAGAAAAATAGTTCTTGGCAAAAATAAACATCTATCTAGAGGTTTTCCTGTTTTTTTATCTGTTTTTACATATTTTAGTGAAATACATCTTAGCAATTGTTTAAATGATTTTATAGTTTTCACATAAATGCTGATTCTGCATTTTATTTTAAAATTTCGATGAGTAATGATCTCGTTAGTTGACTAAAATGAACAGAAAAACTATTCAAACTTAAAATAACGAAGCAATGTTTTATTCCTTTCAATGGTTAAAAAAATAACTCTGCAAAGAGACAATACTTTCTAGTTTGCGGAGCAAATTAGATGTCAAAAAAATTGTGATCTACCACTGATAACAAGCGGAGCAAGACAACATGAGGTAAATGGCAAAATGTACAATTAATCATGCTCCAAGTTCACAATAATAATAATAATATCAATAAACAATACAGCTTAAAAATCTGATATCAGCAACAACCAAAGAAACAGACCAGATTTACAGGGCATGTGCACATCCACCATACCTCCAACAGCAAATCCACCAAAACCCACTATCTGACAACAAGGCACGACACACACAGTTTGGAGGGTCCAATGCAATCATCGTGGCAAAAAGCCCCACAGCCTTGGCACATGATCATGGCTTTGAGGCGGCAGGAGCACTTCAGGGCCACCTCGTCGGTTGCACTGTCGGCGAATGCTTGGATGCTGAGAGTAGCGTGGCTGGGCGCCAGACGAGGGCGTAGCTGGAGCACGCTTTCAGTCACACCCCGGGTAAAACCACTGTTGTCCATCATTGACAGGTTGGCTGTGTAGCTAACAGCTCCCACACATCCACTCTGTTTGGGAAGCTTTCCATACAACGGGAAGGGCAGGGAGGAGGCGGAAGAGGAAGGTGAGGGAGATGAGGACAAGGGTGAAGGGGAGCTGGATGAGTATGAAACTTTTCCATGGTCTTTTTTGGCTATCCTTGCCAGTGTCAGCTCCATGTTGAGAAGTCCCTCCATGGCTCCTCCACACAGGTACCCATCTATTGCATTCCCAGGTTCCTTTTTGAGAACACCATGGGTTAAAGCTGACGTAGCCTTAGCCAAGGCCTGGCAAGACGGCCGGGTGCTAGCTTCATGTTTCGGAGGGGAAGCAGGAGACACCTGCTGAGGTTGCTGAGGCCGTAGATTGACCTTTATGATTGCCACCCCCTCCAGGGGACAGGGGTCCACATAGGGAGGGGAGGGTAAATTAGGTATACTCCCATGAGTATCTGGGCACTGGTTGGCAACACCCTCCTGTGATGAGTGGGAGCCATGAGACTTGTTGACCGTAGACTCCACTGCAGTAAGAGACACATCTGGTTTGGTTTTGGATGACAATCCAGAAGAAGAAAAAGAGGGTGGTGCAGAAGTAATAACTGGGACAGCACCAGGGGCCATCGGAGGGTGGTAGTCTGACACAACTGGGGACTGACAGGAACCAGATTGCTCTACTGATGACAGGTTAAGAACCTGAGGAACAGCTGATTCTTCTGGACTAGAAAGTTGGACTGGGACCTCAGTTTTGTTGCGAGTTCCTGGGTTCTTTAGAGTTGGTGTCCTGGATTGAGTTCCTGGGAGTCGGCTTATCTCCAGCCTGTTGGCTGAGTGTGAAGGGAGGACTTTTTCAAGGGGAAGACTGCCCTGTAGAAGCTGAGTAACAAGAGGGTTGTTGGCCTCCACACTTGAAACAGATCTGGCTGGACCAGCCAGTCTTTTGGGAGCAGCAGCAACATTTAAATGAATGACAGGAGACTTTAAAGATCCTTGGCACTCCTCAACATAACTTGTTCTGGAGGCTTTACGGTCCTCTTTGAGCTTAATTTTTACCACAGCATTCTTTTCTCTGAAACCCAGCAAAGGTGCCGTAATGACAGAATGGTGGTCCTGGGACTCAGGGTGGTTATGCTGAAGCTCAGGTAGACCATTTGGAAAGCAAGGCTGAATGACTGTCTGACCCTTGTGACCCAGCATATTGGACTGCACAATGAGCTGCTGGCTCTGAGTACCAGGGCACTGGGTACTCAGAGGATAGCGCCACTCTTGGTCCGCCAACTCCTGCTGCCCGTCCTCCTGGTCTTCATTCTCACAGTCAGAAGCAGTTTCTGTGGAGTCACTGTGTGTATTTGCATCTTCTTCTTTCTTTCTGCTGATGCTGAGATTCACATCACATTGAGGAAGAGAACCCTCTGGCTGTTTCACCACTGAATGAGACGAAACTTCCCGCTGTTCCTCATGGTGTGAACTATGCTGGACGATGACACAGGGTCCATCCTCCTTTTGTCTTTCCTGCTTTTTGTTCTGAGAAGAAGTGGCAATTGTCTGTAAAATGTCTACACCCTGAGTCCCAAACCTAGGGATGGAATCAGGGATTGATGTTTGGGTCAGGATGGTTTTTACACAACCTTTGCCTGCCATCTCGGAGACATCGGCTGACTCCTGCAAATGGTTTGCCTGAAAAGATTGGGTGCCCAATGACTTGGATGTAATGTTGGGATCTGGGGAGAGATTGCAAGGCCCGTCTGTGAACCTACAGGGGGAGCTCTGGGAAGTTGCTGATGTTTCTTCAACCTCTTCTGTTACTTTCAGACTCCTAGCTGACCCCTCTTGGTGGGGACTGGGGGCCTGTGGGGACTCCACAGACATGGAGGTGGATGTGTTGGATAATGAAGGGGAACAGTGAGCTTCTACATATTGAAGCTGTAATTGTGTTCCAGACGAATTAGCGTCTGAAGACGATTCCTGCTCCTCCATTTCACTGGCCGCCTTCTTCTCATCTCCGGTTCCTTCCTGCCCCCCTCCTCCAGGCTCGGTTGGTCCTGGGTGCTCTCTTCTTCGTCGTTCACTGTTGCTATCCGATAGCCCAAGAGCAGGCCGCAGCCCGACACTGGTCGTCCCTGTCCTTTCGCCAGAGGCCGCAACAGCAGCAGCGGCCTCCCTCTGGGCTCGGGCTTGCTGGGCTCGGGCTTTGATGTCTGCCAGAGTTCGTGCTCCCCCAGTTCCAGAGCGGCGTGAGCCCTCTCCGGAGGGCACAATCCGTGGGCAGATCTGGTAAGTGGGGTGCCCTTTGACCCATGGAGGTTTGATTCTGGATAGTTGAATCTAGGAGAAAAAAGGACAGAAGATGGCAATCAATATGTGCAAGAGTTGTGTAGTGCACATCGATATATATTACTGGATTGGTGGTCCATAATATGCCGTATTTTCATAAAATTATTAACTGGATTGTCCCAGACAAGTGATTGGAGCAAAAGTGGGGGGAAAAAATAGTTTTCCAACCCTATTTTTCTAGCATTTTATGAAAACTGTGCCAGTTTGTCTTATAAATTGTGTTTTTTATTTATTTTATTAGATTGGATTGTAAAAAAATCTTTCAAAGAAGTATCTTGTGAGACATGTAGAGCAGTGTTCCCAAACCCCCCAGCTGCGGGTTGGTACCAGTCCGTGGGCCACTTGGTACAGGGCCACAGACAGAAAAAAATAATAATACAAAGGCTAACTTTGATTATTTTTGTGTTGTTTATTATCTGATACTGACGGAGGTTTTTTTTTGGAAAACCACTGGGTTCTGATCACCACATCTGTCAGTCTTGACACATCATGTGAACTTAAGCAGTTTTCGGACTAAGTTGGTAGCCAAACAACAAAACGTATTTGGAAAGTTTCTTTTGGGAGAAAAGAATCAGTGAGGAAACTGAAGAAAAGTCTTTGACTTCAAAGAAACATGAAACTGCTGTTTACAGACAAAACCAGGAGTTTTCCTCCAAATATGGATTCATTAAGACAGTTGTTCTCATGTACCAGAAGCTGCTCGTCTTAATATGCGGTGACTGATTCTCAAATGTTTAACGCATGCAGATAATAAAGATGCAGACAGAGTGGATTCTATTATTATATTTAGAAAATACCAGTTTTAGGACGGTGGTGTGACGGCGAAAGTTAGCATCCAGTTGTTAGCATTCCACTTTGACGTCACAATTTCAGTTTTAGCCAGCCGCAGGAATTTGACAAAGAATAAAGTTGCTGATTTGTGAAAACTTGTAAAACAGACATTTGTGAATTTCCCTAAAGCAAGGCTGAATTAAGCATCTTCTAAGAAATTTTGGCACAGAAAATGTTCCTCTGTGATAAAAATATTCACAATAATTTCTGTAAAAACAAAATGATAAATCTTTTTGCCCTGAGAGCATTGACTTTTAAAAGCAATACACAGCTCAAACTCTCCCTTCTCAGGTTATCAATTAGGAAGTACCGTTGCTTCCTGATACGTGTGCCGCCATGTTGAATCCAGTTGACAGTGATTGATTTGAGTTGCTCTGAGTCATATCTATGGGAACTACTATCACCATTGCAGCGGATGGGTGTGGGCGGCGCCTTAGTCTCCTGGATCATTGACTACTTGTCAGACAGGCCGCAGTTTGTCCGGCTGGGCGGTGTCCTGTCTGACGTGGTGACAAGCAGTGTGGGGGCCCCACAGGGAACTGTGCTCTCTCCCTTCCTGTTCACTTTATACACCAGTGACTTCCAGTACAACTCAGAGTCTTGCCATCTTCAGAAGTTCTCTGATGACTCTGCTGTTGTTGGCTGCATTAATGGTGGGCGGGAGGAGGAGTACAGGGATCTTGTGGATGAATTTGTGAGATGGTCTGGAGAAAACAACCTGCAGCTGAATGTGGAAAAGACCAGAGAGATGGTGATGGATTTCAGGAAGAAACCACCAGCTTCCCAGCCTCTCAACATCCTTGGCAGAGATGTGGCAGAGGTAGAGGAGTACAAGTACTTGGGAGTAATCATCGACAACAGACTGAGCTGGAAGAGCAACAGCACTGCTGTGTATAAGAAGGCCAGCAGCAGACTCCATTTCCTGAGGAGGCTGAGGTCCTTCAACGTGTGCAGCAAGATGCTTGAAATATTCTACCAGTCTGTTGTGGCCAGCACTCTGTTCTTCTCGGTGGTCTGCTGGGGGGGCAGCATATCTGCTAGGGACAGCAATAGACTGAACAAACTGATCCGAAGAGCGGGCTCTGTAATTGGTTGCAAAATGGACACGTTTGAATCTGTGATGGAGAGGAGGACTTTAAATAAACTGGTATCCATCATGGATAATCCTGAGCATCCTCTCCATCCTGTACTGGATGGTCAGCGGAGCTCCTTCTCCAACAGACTAAGGCAGCTTCGCTGTCACACAAACCGCTTCAGGAGATCTTTCATTCCTCACTCCATTGGACTCTATAACTTGTCATCCATGTGCAATAGATAAAGTCATTTATGGTCCGTCTATTTTCTCTCTCCTGATGTGGCATGCAATACGACTGTGCTAATTCACTGATGTTTCTTTCCGATTGATTGTTTTGGTTCTCTGTCATCTATTGTGTGTAAGTTTGTATCTTGAGCCTAACGCCGACGCTGCAACAACTGAATTTCCCAAGCTGGGATCAATAAAGTATCTTTATCTTATCTTATCTTATCATTGCCAACAACTTTGTTTCACTGAATCTTCGTCATCTGTCTATAGATTTTTTTAAACTAAATTACTTGTAGCAGAAATTTAATTTAAAAAATATGGTTCTTAGAAACTGGTGAAAAAATATCAAACGCAAACTTTGGAAATATTGTCTGGCATTAAACCGGTCAGTGGTGTGAAAAAGGTTGGATGTAGACGACATCTTCTGTCAAGTGCTCCATGTCAAAGATCTGCAGAGGCCTTCACTTGAGTAAACCTCAAAGATCATGGCAGACTCCACACCCATCAGATCCAGTATTTTACTATCCTGTTAACAGAACGTCACCTACAACGTGCATCATATAGCACATCTACACACATCGCTGCTGCAAAAGCACAAACAGCAACAACAGTACTCCAAGGTCATTATTTTCAAAGGCCTATGAAAACACGTCTAATATGTCTGTAATGCAAAAAATAATGAACGATAAAAGTTGCAGATAGCCATTATTGACTTTTACTATGGCAGATTGTTTACCTGATTTTATTTTCTTTGAGGTGTTTTTGTTTGGAAAAGGGCTTTCTTACTTCACTTCGTCAAGTTTATTAGCTATTCGTGCTATTGAACTTCAACATGTGGATTAATTCTAGTTGTGTTTACTGATGAAGTGATTTTGAGGGGTACATTGTGCTCTATCAAAATGTAAGTCTGTTTTTTTTAAACAAGCTAAAAACAAGATTGGGTGTTATTGTGAATACGCTAACATAGCTAACAATATAGTGGCGTTTTGTTTACGTGAGACTGTCAAGGTTGGGAGTTAGTATAATCACAGTAACATTTGTTTTAGCAGCATCAGTCTGTCTCTTACGTGATGCAAACAAAGTTGGGAGTTAGTTGTTGTAAGTACACTAACGTAGCTAAGGCTTCCAACATGTAGCACGATACGAACAAGTTTTACAGTTACTGTGAACAGTCAATGAAGTTGGACAGACTGATCCATCTCTGACTCTCTTAATGAGTCTTATGGTTCTGTGTGCATCAAATATGACATAAGTTTGAAAATAGATCATTTATTGATTTTGTGCCATATAATCCGATGTAACAAATACAATAAATACTTTTTAGGGTAACTTTTTTTTTTGCATCTGCATGGGTTTTTGAGAGAACAAAGAAACTTAAATATTACACTAACGAGTAATCAGTTTAAAGTTGCTGCTTGCTGGTATCAGTTTGCTAAAGTTTACAGTTTAAAAGTAAAAAAAAAAAAAAAGACTGACCAATTAATCATTTCAGATCCTGGGATTATTTATGTCAAAAAAAAGCTACAGTACTAAATTACTTAATTGAGTCCAGCCTAGAAACAGCACATCAGAACCACATGAAACTTTTGAATTTCGGGGTTTGAGTAATAGTGAACAATAATAAAAAGCTATTACGGTGAGCTCTAGATGCTCTTACTTATGGCAGTAAGATGGGTTTAAGGATTTATAAAGTCCAGACTGATTCTCTTGACCCTCAGATAGGTTTCCATGTTACTCCAACAGCTTTTTGCCTCATGGAGAAGATGGGATGTAAAAGAGAAGTAATACAACCAATTACCTGCTACTTTTGATAAGACCTCATATTTAATGTGATTATATTCCTTTAGGCAGAGTAGAAACTGTTACTATATAATAATTTTTGAATAATAAGCCCAACATAGTAGTCACATTTAAAGAAGCTTGTTTTTCTCGAGTGGGGCCAATGAAGCGGGGCAGAGTCTTCAGATTCGTAGTTACACATTCTTACCCGAATGGGTGGCACCTTCGGTTCTTCGGTTGTTGGCTGCGGCTTTTCTGAACAGACACCGTCAATTGTGGTACGAAAGGACTGACGGCTGTCAAGTCGTGGTCTTTTCTCTGGAAAGCTGGGGAGAGCTTCAGGCTCATTTTGTCGCCTCTTCTGCTCAGTGCCGAGCACATCAGCGGTGGCCGGGCTGGCTGACGGACTGCTCTCACGGCTGCTGGTTGCGGTGCCACCAGTGATGGAAGTGACCACAGAGGCTGCATCATCCAAGGGATCAGCCGGAAGTGTTGCACTGGAGGATGATGAGGAGGAAGATGAAGATGAGTCCAGACCCGATGCAAAAGCTCCTTGTCTGTCAGGTGATGAGGTTGAAGACGCAGGAGATGAAGCAGACGAGGAGGAGGATGAGGACGAAGGAGAGCTGGTGGAGGCCATTACTGGTGGGATTTCTTTGGGTAGAAGGAAAGCTGCAACTTCAGGTTCCTCGTTCGCACTGGTAGAGGTTGGACTTGAGCTGCGACTTGGAGCAGGAGTTGGAGCAGCCACAACAACTGCTTCTGGTGTGAAGGGCTTCTGCTCTTCAGAGGCATCCTCAGTGGGGAGCTCAACTGCACAGTCAGCCTGGAGCACCACCTCTGCTTGAACCACTGTGTTACTGCCCACAGACGAGTCAATGGATACTGCTGCAATGTCCAGTCCAGCACTGGACTCAGCTGCTTCTGTAGACTGTAAAGCTGGAGAGACCTTGCAGAGCGTCCGGCGAGCTCTGCGACGAAGGTCAACGCGTGTACGTCTCCTCATCCTGCCATCCCTCCTCCTTCTGCCCACACTGCGTCTCTTAGAAGGACCAGTTGCCACCAAGGAAACGTCGCTCTCCAGTACGGAACCAGTTACTTCATTAGCTTCACTCACAGTGAGCTTCAGTGATTCCTCTGGAGTTAGGCCAGACCTGCAGAAATCCAAACAGTTAGACCGAGCAGCCGTGCAATTACCTTTTAAAAGATAGAAAACGCATTTTTAAAGAAAAATATGAATTATAGTTGAAAGAAGATGGGACTAGACTAATTGAGTAAAGATTTAATACTGGAGACTGCTGCATATCAGCACAAAGCTGATCTTCTCCAATTCAGAATCTGCTGGTTGAAGAGTGTTGGTAGTCGAAAGAACGTTAAAGGGTTAGAAAGACCCATTTGACCTTTTTATTCAAAATGACCCTACGGCCATAACAAAACCACCAGACAGACAGGAACTAATATTCAAAGTGATGTTCATTTCTGTAAAGGTGTGCAAAACCACAGTTGCTTGTCCTCTTGGCAACTGGAATTTTCAAACCCCACTGTTGCATCAGTAACACTGTGGCGTCTCCTTTGTTTAAATTCATGGCTTCGGCACCAGTTTAATGCTGCCATCTTACTAGGTTCAAAACAATCATTGGGATTCAAATATTTCGCTTATCCTACATAGTGATAGCAACAGACATACTGCGTTTAAACGCCAATAATGGTAAAACCTGAGTGTAAATTCCTTTGTTTTAGAAGGATCACTTGGTGCTTACTTTTGCCCATGGTACTCTTCAAAAAACTTCTCCTTCCAAGCCTCGACCTTCTTTTCTTTCTCCATTTCCTGCCTTAAACGGACTTGCATCTCGTGGGTAAATTCACCTAAAAAATAAAAAAACAATGGAGTAGGATTTTATCTGAGCTGTTCCTCTGCCTTTGTGCTGCTCAGTTTTAGCTCGGTTAACATTATCTGAAGCAAATTCTTCATTTTCCAGCTCAATAGCGTAATTAAAGCTAAGAACATATCTGAAGTAAAACATTTCACTCCATCATTTTACTTACTAAAAACCATGAAAGAAAATAAAATAAAAAAGTTGTGACATCTTATTTATGAGGATAATACGAGGATTTTACATCATTTTCTTGACAGGATTGTTATCTCATGTATTTTTTAATATTAGGCAGGTTCTTCTCAACCCTCCATAGTAAGGTGATAATAATGTTGACTTGGAGAATAAAGCCCCTTTTCTGACAGATGACACATTTAAGCTACGTTTCATCTGTTTGCTCCTAAACTCATCCAGTATAATGTAGAAATAATTACTTCTTAAAACAATTTTTTTTAACAACACTTGAAGACGGAGAGGCCAGAAGAGAAAACTATTCTCACGCCTTACACATTCATTAATTACGGTAACATGCAATATTGTAGCTGGCGGCTTGATTATATATGAATTTAATCAATTTGATATCACTGCTTTCTTCCAATGTCTGTTATTTATTCATTACAATAACTAATAATAATCCATATCAAAACTATATACTAAAACAAAATCTTTATACTTGAATCATTCCTTCCTTCCCATATCTCTAGAAGACACTTTTCCTATATTTACATTTAAAGCCATTCCAGAGTCTGACCCTACTGACTGATACAAACATCTGTCTTTTTGTTTTGCTGCCATTAAAAGTTACCCTCTGATAATAAGAACCCCTCCCTGTGTGGATGTTTCAACTGGCTTTGTGTATGAACTGCATGTTCGCAAAAACCTACTTGTGTTTATATTTCTTATTGCACGTTTTCGAAGAGTATCGTGCTTTTATAATTATTCTATGAAGTGATATTTACACCCAAACACTGCAAGCAAAACTTTCAAAGTAGCAAGAGAAAATGTTAAATATTTGCTTTCAAAACCTTTCTTTTGGGTTTGCAACACAAATGTTTTCACATCACGCTTTCCCCCCATCTTTGATTTTGCAATCATAAGTTTCAGTTCAGCCTGACATATCTGCCATCAAACCGCTGCTTGGTATAGATTCTATCCAATCAAATCGCCGATTTGCTTTAAGGTCTGTTTGTTAAAACAAAACTAAAAAAGATTTAAAGCACACATTATTTTATGCTGCGCAAGTGTTTTGGAATAGATTAACCCCAATGATAAGTAAAGCAGACTCAATGTTTTTAACAGAAGCATTTTTAGCTCCGTGTCAAATATAACCTCCCTAACAGTCACTTCTTTAGATACCTACAAGTCCGGGATTTTATATTTAAGAAAACCACCTTGACCTCCGATGCTACGCCCTCACAACTAGAGAAGCTACTGCTCAAACATCCTGGTAAAAACAAATAATCACCTGCTTTTATAATGTTCTGAATCAGACCAATTCATTGACTGTACTAGAAGCAGCAGAGAAATGGCATGAGGATACATGGAAAGTTATTTGGAACCAGACAAAACGAATATCAGTTTGTAATCATGCCAGGCTTTTACAATATACAATTATTCACAGACTGTTAATTTCTCCAAACAGAAGACGTCAGACGAACCCTCAAATATCACCTATGTGTTTAAAATGTAAATCAGCACTGGAAACATATCTCACTGTATTTGGTTCTGCCCTAAAATCTTGTCATATTGGAGATATTTGAGGATATATCTGGGACAGCCCTGGCCCTGAATCCGGTCTCTCTGCTTCTGGGTTATAGGGACGATGAGGTCATCCCTACTTCTGGCAGATTGTATGACATCCTAACATATGATGCACGCACAAATATTTTTCTGTCTTGATCAGTGACAAACCTCCATCCAAAGCAAACTGGCATAGACTTATCATTGAACTCTTTCCTCTGGAGTACTTGACCTATGGTTTCATGAAAACGTGGACCCCCTACCTCCCCTTTTACCGGTCGCACTACTGCTTCCATACTAAACAACGTGATTCTGGACCAACTTTATTTTTGTTATTGCTACTTGTTTTATTTATTTTTAGTTGCATAGACATGAAAAGGAACATTAATTTGGAAAACACTTCTGCAAAAATGTACGTGATTCTGGACCAATGTTGTGCTGAGCAATGTTTGTGTTTGTTAAAAACTATGTTTAAAAGACAATTAAAATACTTTAAAAAAAAGAAGCATTTATAACTTGTGATCATTTTCACAGCATTGTATTTTTGAGAACTTGTGTGCGTTTTTCCAAAGTAAAAAAAAAATACTCATGAAAAAAATGCTACTTTATCTTCATATTTCAGCATTTATTCAATAGAAAATAAAACCATAGTTCAGATACCAATCTTAAATGTAACAAAATGCCACGTTTTTTTCTGCTGTGGACATTTTAAACACGCTGGTCGCTACACGAAAAGAAATAAATACAAAAGCCTGTTTTATTTTTGTGGCTTTGCTGCTCTTTCTGGGTTTTACTTATAGAGACACGGGCCAGAATAGTTGAAGACTGCAGAACCGAACCAAAGTCCAAAGTCTGTGTCTGCCTCACATTTGATTGGTTAGAATCTGGACCAATCAGCAGCTGTTTGATTGCAGATATTTAACACTATACTCAAACTTATGACTGCAAAATCAAAGATAGGGTGAAAGCGTGACACAAACGCATGTGAGAACACTTTTGTTGCAAACCCAAAAATATTTTTGAGAGCAAATATTGAATATTTCCATTTGCTACTTTGTTTGGTATTTATGCAATGTGGTGGCATAAATACCACTTCAAATGAATCCTCCATACCCCTACACATAAATTAGATATGGCAACACAAATGAACAATATACACATAGACAACATAATGTAGTTTAGAAGTGATTAAAATACTTGATCTTTGAAAGGTTATTGAAATATTTTTGATTGCTTGTTATTTTCAAGTCTCCCACTCTCATACAAGCAAAGCACTCTGATTTAGTGGGCCTTTGAGAATGGGAAATATTCAAATGAAAGTTTATTTTACCTTTAAGAACTTGAAGAACAGTCCAGAACAGTATGAAGCAGTCACACACTAAAGTCCTCACTAAAGTGCATCAAGTCAATGATGAAGAGTTCATGCACACAACAGCCATTACCCGTTTTCTGTTTAATCGTTTGGTCACCTTATTTCCTCTATACTGGCTCTCCCACACATTACCGTCACTTTGAGATACTGCAAATACATTTTATGTTATTTTATATTATAAGTCCACAAAAAAACCTTTTGCTCCATTTTATTTTGGAGGGTTTACTAAAACAACCAGACAGAGGGGCGCCATCTGAATAAAAGCATTAAAAACCAAACCCAGTTGAATTTAACTAAATGAGAAATGATTTTGACCCGAAACCAGAAAGTTTTCTGGCTTCAAGGTTTTCTTTTTGGTGTAAATAGAACTTGCCGACATTAGGAGCTCCTATTTATTCAAAACAAGCATCAACTTACCTTCAGCCAATCTCTCTTTCCAGCTTTGAGAAGCATGAGTGAAGAATTCATTATTTAGAGCTGAACTACTCAGTCTGGCTGTGCCATCAGGCCCGACCTGCAGGAACAGTGAAGAGACGGTTCCGATTTAAACCTGGATCACTCGGCCTGCAGCTGCACCAATAGTCGGTTCTGCCCACCTGTCGATCAACTTCCGGCAGAAGCTGAAGCAGCTGCTGCTGGGAGTGTGCCGGGAAGGCAGAGAACGTCCTCACGTTGATCAGAGCCCTGATGTTGGTGTTCACAAGGATGGAGCCGGGTGTTTCAAAGTCCACATCCACCCCTCCTCGATTCCTTTTTATGGGTCCTACCACAGCAGCAAACAGACATCACTTCAGACGTGAGAGACAATAATACAGATGTCTACACTTCTGCCATTGGAACTGTAGCTCGCGCCAAAACATAAAACACCGCTTACATCACGCACAAAATACACTTAACCAAAAAAAACAAGGCAATGGTGGCAGAGCTAGTTTCTGGTTAGGAGTCGGCAGTACTCCATCTAACCAAAAAACATTTTCAGGTCTTTTTTCTGATGCGTCGTTCTGCTTTTAAAGTAACATTTGTTAATAATGTGTCTTTTCAAGAGATTTTGGTTGGACTCAAACCTAGTCCCACCAGAACCACTTAAGCAAATTGGTCAGGCTAGACCAAGATTACCGTATTTTCACGTCCATAAAGTGCACTTAAAGGTCATACATTTTCTCCAAAATGTGCGGGGCGCCCTGTGGAGCGGCCCTAATGTGTTGTTGCGTGACTTTGGTAAAGAGGACGTATAAGAGGACAGCATGAGAACGGTAAGGAGGGAAGTGAGGACGTCATTGAAGACACCCCCCACCAAAAGTGCAGGTATGTGCATTATGCAGAACAACATCATTTTGGCAACCCTGAAAATGCACAGAGATACACTTATGGAGCAGTTTAAACTGCAAGCTACATGGGGATAGAGCAGCTGCGAGAGAGTTCAAGATGAATGAATCCATGGTCACAAGTGGAGGAAGCTGGAAAACAAACTCCGACAGTCATGAAGACGCAGCTGAGTTTTGGTGAAAATAAGGCGAGGTGGCCCGAGTTGGAAGACGGAGTAACGATCAGAGAACAGTTGCCTGCAGTCACCCTTCCACTGAAGGCAGAAACACTAGCAGTGGAAATGAAAAGGAGGTCTGTCTTGGCGATTTCGTGTTATGAAACGGTACCATCTTTCCATTCGGGGAAAGGACTTCGGTGGCGCAGAAAGTTCAAGTGGATTACAATGAAAAGCTGCTCCTACTGCAGTCAAAAGATTGCCGTAAAGACCTCCAGCCCAGCCACATCACCAACATGGACGAGGTGCCGCTCACTTTTGACCTCACGGTGAGTCACACTGTCGAATGGCGAACACAGTTTTACTAAGACTGGGAGGCAGCGCCGCGGAGTTACGCCACACTTTGTGAATGGATTGTAGAAGCTTGGGCTGACGTGTCTGCTTGCACTGCTGTCAAAGTGCAGAAAAGCCGATGATTAATGAGGAGCTGCACGGCAACAAGACAGACTCTGACAGTGATGAAAGAGAACCTAACCTGGCATGTTTGATAGGAATCTAGCCCAGCTGTTCATTTCAGATACAGAAGATGAGGACTTTGATGGATTTTTGGATGCTGATTGATGACGGAAGAAATAAAAAATAAATCACAACCAACTCAGTTTTGCTATTGCTGCCTTTTTAAAACACACTCTAGCACGCATGTTTTAACCTTAAACCTTAAAACCCGGTGCGCCTTTTGTATGTGTTAAACACAGAAAAATCACCCATAACTGACATCATCCCTAATAACCCGGTAGATAAAATAAAGATATAAACGAAATTAGGATTATTCCTAAATTTAGAATAATAAAAAGACCTTGTAACAATACACTTAAACTATTTGACAATCTTGTTTTTCCAGGCATGTTTGCAAATGAAGAAAATGAAAGTTATAATGACAGTAACCCTCTTATACCACTTTATGAAATCGCTCTGGAGTAGAGCTGTGATGGTGTGGGACTTTTGATCACTGCTGTGATGAAGCAGCAAGAGTCGCTGTGTCGGGATTCCTGCGACATATCGGTTGAGTATCGGTCTCGGCTACAAGAGGCAGGAGGAGAATGTCGGGTTATCGGTTGTAAAAAGTCATTATTGTGCATCATTTGCAACTTTACAAATGCCTCTTAAAAATGTATTTACCCCTATTTTAACTGCAACAATCAATACCAGCCTTACAAAGCTTAGCATTTTAGTGGAAGGTAAAGCTGAAGGGATGTGTTTCATTCATTTATGCATACATCTTTTGAAGTGGGACATGTAGCAAAATTAGTGACTACCAAGTATTTGTTTGTGTGTTCACGCGTGCATGTGTGTGTGCTCACCTGATGAGACATGTTCTCCATTTACTTTTAGAGGAGTGAGGACAACACGGGGCATCATGACAGCTTTCTTCCTTTGTCTTCCAGACTGTTCAAGGAATGGAAAAGGTTCATTATTATTTGCTATTGTGCTTTGATATGTGATTCAAATCACTTATATATACACAAATATTCAGCGATGCGTCATCACAAACATGCTTTGGTTTATTGACCTGTGCAGTTCAGGAACTTTCTCTAAACTCTCTATTTTTTAATCCAGTGCCAACAGAGGACGACCAGATAAAATAGAGATTGGAGGGAGCCTGCAGGTGAGGATGTCAACCACACTTCATACCAGCGGAGAACTTCAGAAAGCTGGCAAATATGTTAATCCTGCAGGGGTCTCACTTCTATGCAACGTTGTGCTAATTTTAAAGCCCATTTACAGGCTCTACATACAAGCTGCTCCCCGCTCGTCTTGTCTGGTGTGAACAACACAGGAGGAATGGGCGTTCATGAAACAGAGCATAGCGCATTCTTGAACGCACAACACAGACACACTGTGAGTGTAGCATTAGACACAAAATCCTTCTTTAATCTCCTGCTCATAGAAATGTCCTGAATCCTAAAAAAGGCTCCACCCACTTCAAAATAACTTCAGCATAAAAGATGTTCTTTTGGCTCCTTTAATGGCACTCTGGCAGCAGCAGCAGTTCACAATTATTTATTTATATTTATATATTTATATTTATTTAGGAGTGTAACGACTAATCTATGAATCAATTTATTCAACCAGACTGATCTGTCTGAGGCAAGTTGTTGATCACCTAAACCACTGACACATCTTTTCAAAATGAAATACATTTATCATAATGGATCTTGGAAAATACCATCTGGATTGAGGTAAGTAGGTTTTGTTTTACTATAGGGTAAAAACAACCAATCACAGCGGACAACACACATGTGATGTCATTAAAACTGATCCGTCCATCATTCCAGCCCAATGTGTGGAAAGACTTTGAAGAAAGTCATGTGACCATCCAATGTACTAGAATGTTCTAAGAATGTTCCCTTTGGATTCTTTGGATGTGGAAAAACAACAGTGGGCTGAACTTTAGGAAACTAAAATGGATTTGACATTCATTCTTGTTTACTTGTTTGAGCCTTTATACTTCTACTATTAAGTTAAATAACTGTAGGAACACGTACTTCAATGGTAAGCGTGAAGAAACCACTTAACTTGTCAGAGCGAATACAAGGCTACGCAAAATTTTTGACGATCACATTTTTTGACCTGCAATCGTTAACTTTTTTGATCTGATTTATTTCAGGCATTAGCTGTGGACTATGGAGTCCTAAACACTGCACTCTCCTAAACAGCAATGTGAAATAAATAGAAAGATACTTTGGAAAATATTGATTTTGAAATCCAAGGTTATGGGAAAAAAAAACATAGAATTATAATAATGTTCAACATGATTAAAATTAATATTTTAAAATAATGGACAGGTTTTTAAAGGAAAATGAAATATATTTAATAATATAATGGCTAATATAAAATTTGTGTGCAAGTTTTTCACAATTTCATGATCTTTTTATATATTTACTAGATTTATTGGTCGATCGTGTGACCATACAAGGTCATATTTATTTATTTAATTATTAACAGTTTGGACAATGGAGACAGAAAAGAAGAAAAGAAAAAAAAAAAATCACAGATTTATCCCTCATTACAGATTAAATGAAATGCTTTGCCTCAAAAACAAAAACGATGACTAAGTTACATTAAATTCTTTTCATATAGCAATTGTTAGCTAAGTTTAAGTAGAGCTTGATTTGTTGCTTAAAGAAGCAAACCTATGTGACCCCAGCCCCACTGAGTTATTGTAATTTATAGTCTTGCATAGTTTCTTAATCCATAGTAATTTATAGTTTGACTGTGAATTTGGTAAAATATTTAAAAAAAAAACTTTGATGAGGAAAAAGACGGTTTGTAAACACAGGTTAAACTATCAGTAGAGTAACACCTTTATGTCACAGCTTCTGCTGACACAGCAAGTTTCTATCTTTGAAGTAGTTGACTGACGAGCAGTTGGTTCTCTAAACGTGTGGTTGGAAGCTCACCTGTCGTGAGCGGCTCAGTCGGGTCTGGGAATGTTGGGCTTGCTGGGTGTCCAGACGTCTGTGCTGTCCTGCTGTCATTCTGCTGAGGCGGGTCTGAGGCTGGCTGCTGGTGGGCTGCAGCTCTGTGGAGCAGGAGGCACTGGACGAACTCTCATCCGCCAATGCTGCCACACACACACACAGCACACACATGTCCATGACCAGGACCTTGATGGTACAAGAGCATTTTGCAGCAACCGAAACAAACCAAAGGTTTCTTCAAACTTTTAGGCTACTGCACCAAAGAGCAAAGGTGTCAAACTCAAAAACACAAGGAACCAAAAGATTGACAAAATATACAAGGTGAGGGCCAGACTGATCCATTGTTTAAAGGGAACCTGCAAATGATATCAATGGACGAATTTCACCAGAAATTAACAAACATATGACATTGAAGATAAAATAAATCTTAAAGATTCCAATCAAAGCTATCTATAGCAATGACAACTTCTAATAAAACTGCTACAAACAGAAAAAAATGTCTTTTGCAGGAAAAAAAACTCCAAGAATTCTCATGCAGAATTGGCCACTTTCAGAGGCATAGTAAGTGATAATTAAAATGAACCAACCAAGATTATATGACAGTTTCTTTTTTAAATTAGTTGCTTTTATTATTCAAAGTTCTCCTTTTTCTTTTCTGAATCCTCTGGACTCATTCAAGAGGCTTCATCCGTCCAGACTGATGAGGTCTGATCAAAATACCGTCCATGTCCCTCGCCCCCCGCTCATTTACTTACGGTGAACGTGTTTGAAGATATTTGACGTGAAAACGCCACTACTGGCACCAAAAGAAAACGCCCGGCTGTAAATATTTAGCCACATCTAATGATTCTTAACAGTCGCGCTTTTTTTCTTTAGAAAGGCCATTTCTGCACAGGAAGTCTGCACAGAAGCTGACGGACACTGACCAGGGGTGGTAAAGGAGCCTCAACACTACTTTACAATATTAGACTGCAGCAAGGCACGCTGTCTGCATTGAACAGACAATTACACTGAGTTTTGTATTTAGAATGGGTTTTTTCAGTCATTATAGGGGAAAAAAAACTGTTGCATGAATAAAACTAACAGATGGGAATGTGGCTTTTTCTGCTTGCTGTCCCCAATTGGAGACAAACCTAAAATTGGATCTATTTTTAGTATTTATTTACTGAAGCCCTACTCTGTCAACCTAATAGGAAGATCACAGATAGATCTAGGTATAGGTGATGAAAGATTCATGCTTAATCAGACACTAGTTTGCATTTTTGTCATGTCATAATGCATTATTTAAAAGCGTCAACTAAAAAACCCACTTCTGAAATCTAGGCTTGCTGCAACTCAAACTCTTTAATTTTGTTTAAAAAAAATTAAAATATATATAAAAAACCGGGAAAGAACTAGAAAAGATATTTTAGCCACTTGAATGAGTTGCTGCAGCCGTTGATCAACACACATCAACACACTTGAAAGTCTATCAAGGCTTTTCTACTGCCAATGCTGGACCTTTTACAGTCATTGATGTGAGAACAGTCACTGATTAAAGTGTGTGCAGCGCTGTTACCATCATTATCCATCACAGTCGTCACAACAGTCTCCGAGTTGCAGCTCTCCTGCTCCGCGGTTTCACTGGAGTCTGCAATGACTGCATCGGATGCAGCCGCAGAGGAGATGTTCCCGGAGGCGGTGACGGCTGCGTTTCCTCCCTGTTCTGATGTCGCCTCAGATTCAGAGTTTGACTTGGTCCACTGGACGGCATTTTTCTACACATCACAGTAAACAGGAGCATTCAGACAGGCCTCTTTTACAACCACCAATCACTGAACATGGTGAAGTAACCCCTGCACTTTTCAGCTGAGTCTGCCTCTACTACTAAGAAACTCCTCTGACTGCTACACGGGCTCTACTTCAGAGCGCCATCACTTCAAATCAGGGATGAGGAAATACCTTTGTTCTGGTCAAGAGAGATAAAAACATTTTTAGTGGGTCAGACCAAAAGAGTAATAATGTAAGGTATTTATATTATATTTATAGTACTTTTGAATATTTTTAGTATTTTCTAATAAAAGCAACAGTTTCTGGTAAGTCTGGACATGTAATATTTATGAAATAAAAATTAGGGGTGTATCAATTCATTTTAGCAACGAATCAATTTGATATTTGTGGTTACCGAATTGATTCAGTTTTGATTTTGGTTCATTTTAAACGATCCGATTCGCTGACATAAAATCGATCCAAGCTACCTTCAGCCAAACCTTCAACCGGCGTGACTCAGAGATAAATACCTGGTACTGAACGGGGGTGGGGGGCATCGGCAAGAATCTGGCAATTCTGGCCAACGTATCCCAATATCGTACCAGAACACATTTTCTTGTCTCTCTTAAGAATTTAAGTTAGACAAGCCTCTACCTGAATATTAATCATTGTAATAAAGTGGTAATATTTATTTTACTTGGCTTCACATGACTTTAAAGAAGAACAAACTTAGCATCCATCCCTGCATTCAGCATGAGCCTTTTTAGCACACATGGGAACTGGATTCATTTAGAAGTGGGATTTATCAAAGTTTATACCATGGTCCGGGTGAATACTCGATTCTGATTGGCTGCTGGGTATGCGTTAAAACCTGATAACCGCACGGTGAAAAATGAAGTTCCGGTCGGCTAGCTTAAATGATTTGTATCACTGCGCTGGCTTCTGTAAAACAACCTTTTGCTTCATCATCTGGGCAAAAACAAGCGGTAAGCGATTAACTTTCCCTCTGAATTGATGCTTTATTCAACCCATCGGGACGATCAGCATATATATATCGCCAAATCTTGACATTCAGCGGTGGTGCTGCGCGACGCGGACTATATGTTATATATATGTACTATATGTTACGTTATGCGGCGCATCGCTGTTTATGAGAAAAGTCATCCATATCGGGGAAAAAAACAAGAATAAAGTACTAAAACTGATTGAAAAATTTTTTTTTTGTAAATGACCATGGTATAAGCGGGTTAATGGCCGGCGAAGTGTGCGGTTACTACTTTTTAACGCACTTCGCGGAAGCAACCGTCCTCCGCTTCGCGTCGGACGGTTCAGGCTTCCACGGCGTGCGTTAAAAAGTAGTAACCGCACACTTCGCCGGCCATTAACCCTTACATCAAAAACGTGATAGGTGGCCCAGCTTTAGATGATTTGGTACAATAATGCATTTATTTTGAAAAATAAGTAAGAACTACGTTTAAAAAGAAAAGAGAATTTTAATATATCGGTTACTGAATAAAAAAAACCATCTGAGTGATTTTTAACACTTCTAGGTTGTTTTTAGTAGCCATCTAATGCCCCCCTGCTGTGAAAAGAAGTACATCAGAAATGTGTCAATGACATTCACCCTGTGGCGACCACAAAAGCCACCTAGCGGGGACACAAGGTGAGCAGTACCCCTGAGCCCAGCGTTCGATAATCAGCAGCACATTGGTATAAAAAAAGGGCTGCATGTAGTCACCTCCTCTCAATCTGAATCTGTCGGGCCTGCTTTATAACAAAAAGACTTTGTCCTAACTAACACTATATTGGGATTAACAGGTCTGTTCTGAAAACTGCACAACAGACTCAATCAATGCTGTAGAGTCAGAATGGATGTTTTTCTTCCAACAACCGTTTAGTCACAACATTCGGTGCTTTGAGTCAGGTGGACTTTAAGTAAACCAGACCTTTTGCTGCACATCCTAACAACAGCTTCAGATAGTTTCAGTTGATTGTATTATTTAAACTGGTTTGACTCTTTAAAATAAAAAATGAAAAACAATGTCTGTCCTCATCAAGCTTTAAACCAGGATGAAACCGAAAAGGGCAAGTAGTAAAGGTTAGAGGTTAAAATCTGACTGGCGTATTTCTGACTCTCTTGTCTCGCCCTAACCCTAAACACGCAGGTAAAGAGGTTCACAGTCCTGTCAGACTGAAGATTATCAGCAGGTAAGAGATTTATGGTAATACCTTGAGAGTGAAGAGACTCATTCGTCCGGGAAGTTTAAAGAAGATGCTGTTCTTGACTCTGTCTCCCCTTACCTGGGAGTGCAGCATGGTGACCAGACAAGCCAGGGGAGCCGTACCACTAAGTGCAAACAAACAAACACGGAAAGTTTATGTAGAAAACATTTAGTCAGAATTATTAAACCAAAAGGTGGCTTCACAGTAGGGCCGCACATATGAGGAAAACGTGTGATTTGCGATATTAATGATCAATATTGCGATGATGATGTAACTTGTGGTACATGTGGCATGCTGGTGCTATGCTAGCTGGACACATTAGGGTTAGCTGAAGGGAACTCAAGGGAAATAAATAACAGAATGCTCCGATATTCATGATCTGCTGCGATCTTTTATAAATATAGTTAAATACCGTAATAATACAATTCATGCAATGCCTCCATTTCTCTAAAACGCAGAATAATGTTGAATTTGAAATACGAAAACTAAAACCAAATGAGCCGCTGCCTTTTGCTGGTTAATTTCAGTCAGGTTTTCGTGTATGTATTTTTTACATTACATTATCAACGTGTTTGGATTTGTTAAAGTTGCAGTCGTCACACTTACCTTCTGTAAAGGGTTGGCATCAGGGCAAGACGACCACGGAAAAAACAAAGACACAAATTAAAACACTAAAAATCTTGACATGCTGTAGTTTGGTCTTTTGTGTACAGTGTGTATGTAGCATCATGGACGTTTGTCCTACCTCATTTCCTTTAACCCTTTTGTCTGGATGACGTGCAGAATTTGTTTAGGGGTCATTGGGGCATCAGAGAAGTTCTCCAAAACCTGCAAAACAAGCATGTTAATCCCAAAAGGTATTCAAGGTATTCATAACCAAAGAGGAATATTTTGGCTTAATGTGTCGTTCAAAAATCAGGTGAAGAATCAATATATACCAGGGGTGTGACGATAACCGCGGTGTCACCAAATGTTTTTTTCGAAAGTTTTTTTTTTAAAGTTCTGCATATGATGTGTGATTTGAACTATAATAAACACATTAAACACGTTCATCTTTGCTGATAATTTACTTTTTCTGCTAGTCCTGTGTTCAGACTTCAGGGGTTTCTGGGGGAAACCTTGTATTACTGTTCTCCACTCCCTCTATGCTGCACGAGGTGTGCCTCCTCTACTTACACACACGCGTGCGTTTTCAGAAGCACATACACATCCTCATTCTACAACAGAAGTTTCCATCTTGCGAGGAAATACGACAAATTTACTGCGTTCTAATTATTCATTTCCATTACAAGCTGCGTGCGTTCCTGAGTGCGCGACACAGTGCGATGAATATTACCGATGAATATCACTACATGTTTTGTTTGGGAACTATTTTGTGCAGCGCAACGTTACGTTTCTGCATAAAAAAAGGTGGAGCCTCCTGCCCCGCGTTCTTCATGGGTGTCAGGCTTCATGGCTTCCAGGTCCTCCTCCAAGGTGACATAGTGTCTGCAGTCTGTTTATTACTGGGCAATATATAATATTCTGAGAAGATGTCTGTACCAGAGAGCACAGGTGAAGCCTCACATGCAGCTAGAGAGCGGTCGGCTGCAGAAGAATCAACACGCACCCCAACACACGTGTGTGCGCTCCTTCCTTCTACACACACAGCGCACTGACACACACACACATTGTCAATCTACAACACCTATATAGTTAGTTCATTAGTTAGATAGGTAGTTAGTTGTTACTGTTAACCGTGACACCTGCAGGTTCATCACCGCGGTGATCAAAGATCCCACACCGTCACAGCTCTAATATATAGCATATGTTCTGCACTATCAGGCAGACCTTGCTAAAAGGCAAACCGCTAATGAATGGTCGATTTTCAAATTTTAAGGCGTATAAAGCGAGACGAGAGTCAGAAATATACCAGTCAGACTTTAAGAGTCGTCACAGTACTTCTACGAAAACATGCTACACATTAACCGCTTAAGCATATTTACAATACACGTACTCCCATCATTGTTTGCAGCACGTCCAAAAAAAATTGTTTAATTGTTTAGTTTCAAAACATTTTTTTAAAAACAGAGAGATGCATGCTGAATGTTGAGTGGCACAGCTTTGGTGAATGAATAGAAAAGCTTGATGCTCTCTGAGCTTCCTGTTTGACGTCTGTGGCTTGGAAAAGACAGGGATCGGCTTAGTTCCATCCATCCTTCCATCTTCCTCCGCTTATCCGGGACCGGGTCGTGGGGGCAGCAGTCTAAGAAGAGATGCCCAGACTTCCCTCACCCCGGCTACTTCCTCCAGCTCCCCTGGGAGGACCCCAAGGCGTTCCCAGGCCAGCCGACAGACATAGTTTCTCCAACGTGTCCTGGGTCTTCCCCGGGGCCTCCGCCCAGTGGGAAATGCCCAGAACACCTCTCTAGGGAGGCGTCCAGGAGGCATCCGGACCAAATGCCCGAGCCACCTCAACTGGGTCCTTTTAATGTGGAGGAGAAGCAGTTCTACTCAGAGCTCTCCGCGGATGACCGAGGTTCTCACCCCGTCTCTAAGGGAGCGCCCAGCCAGCCTACGGAGGAAGCTCATTTCAGCCGCTTGTATTCGGGATCAGTTCAAGAAAATGAAATGAGAATGCACGGGCAGCTAGTGAGAGGTAGCAAAGGACAAAGTGACACGTTCTCTCCGATACTCATCCACTACAAGCAGCGTTCTGGATTAATCAGAGGTGTGAAAGACTGACTTCATGACTCAAAAATAAAATGAGGAACAGTTATCTCGCAAAAATGTGGGGGGAAAAACAATGATTGCAGTTTCACTGCACCGTGAAAAAAAGGCTTTACTCTCACCAACTGGATGGACAACCCTAGAAGATTTTCTAGACATAAAGTAGCTTGTAGATGGAGAAAAAAAATTGCACTGCACTACCCGGGCTTGCTTTTAAAATATGGGGCAGAGCACCAGCATATTTAAGGCAGAACTTTTTGTCTTGGTTGGGCTACCCAGACCCAATAAATCACAGAGCCCTCCCTACAGAACACCACAGAGATGCGGTCAGATGCCCTCTTCCAAATAGACAAACTGACAACATAACATGGTGGAGTGGTTTGAGTTCTTAAGGGGTACCAGGGGTGTTGGGCCTGGGTCTCACATAGCTGACAGGTCCTGGATGACAAGCCAGAGAAAGACTGCCTCAAGACCCTCTAATGAGTTAGCAACAAAGTCCAAAGCCGTCACAGGGATTGACAGGGTAGGGTCCTCAGACTTGGAGCTCGGCCTGGGGTTGGAGCTCACGGATAAGTGGCCATGACTATTACTAGGCTCTGACTAGGGAGGTTGAAAAGGGGATGGTGCACTGTGGTTTGGCAGCTCAACCTCTAGCTTGCTCTAGCTCAAATGAAACATTTATTGCTTTTACAAAAACAGAAGCGGTTTAAGCGAGAACAGCCAGTGCACTCTACAGTGCATGCTGCATTTGGTGACATTTCTTTGTTTTTTTTGGGGGTGTTTTAGCACAGAGAGGAAAGCTATAAAAAATAACAATAACGAAACAGCAATTAATGCAGTTTAAAAATTTGAGGTAAAAATGTATTTTTGACTGATTTTACTGCAGTAAATACTTCTGTTTGTTTTGTGAATATCAGCGCAGACCTTTTGTTTTTGCTCAGATACAGTAAAGCTCATAATATAAAGCAATGTGTTTATTGTAAAGACTCTGGGAAGACCACAGTAGCGTTGGGCGATGTCCCTTAAATTGGCCGTTGACGATGTTTGCTGTCAACCATCGGGATGGACGATGATATCGTCGTGGGGGGGGGGGGGTCAATATTTCGGTCTTATATAATTGCTATTCGTTGTTTTACTTTATTACTTTATTTATTTTATTTCCTGACTAATGACTCATCGCGATTATCCAGTATAAACTGAGGGAAGTGACTTTAACAAAAAAAGTAACAAACAAAATAGAAATGAAGTGGTCCGCTCCTGCACTTAATTAGTCAAGTGGACCGGCGGAGCGCCGACTTACAGCTTTGTGTTTGAGGAGAAGGGGGGACTTTGTTACATGAGCGGTAGTATGTGGGAGATTTATAACTGCGGTCCATTCCGCAGCTCTAGGGGAACGGGCTACCGAACTCAGAACCGGGTCTAAAAGTGTGTGTCTGAGCAGAGGATCGCGAGCACACACACAGCGGATTTGGGGCGGTGTGAGCTTCAAAGCAGAAAGGCCGCTCAGTCCTTAGAAATCGTTCAAACAATCACGTGGATTTGTGTTTCGAGTCGTGTCCCGACTAAATAAAGGCTTATGTTATTTCCACATGTTTACATGCAGCCAAGATGCAGATAGCAGCACCACCCAAAGCTAACGTTGTTAGCCAGTGTTAGCATACTGCTAATTCTGGCTTCTTTCCAGCACTGTTTTTCAACAGAAAAAGCACAGAGCACACGGATTAAAATTAAAATGATGAGCGAACAGGCTTCATAATAACCGTAACATTATTAAAAGCATGTTTAGAAGATTGTCTTGTATATTACCGAGCTGACATATCAATGTATAAAATCGCTCGGCAGCATTGTTTTGTATTGAATTGTTACATTCAATAAAGTTTGAGAAAAAATAGCCGCTCGGCGGAACTGATATTCGCTTCCGGTTTTTCAAACACTACTGCGCATGTGCGAATGTGTGTGACCCATGTGAACGTTTGTTATATTCTGAAAACATTTTTCTGGAACCATGTACACGGTTGGATTCTAATGCGACCATTGATCCGGTCAAGATATTTTTCACATGTAACCGCGGCTTATGGTGTCGACTCGCAGCGTGGCGGGGGCGTGGCATCACGATGGTGTCTCTCCATCGGGATGTCAGTCACCCATCAAGATGGTATCGTCCATCGACACAACACTAGACCACAGCTGGTAATAGTATATTTGTGTCAAAGGGTTTTAATATATTTGGAGCTGAAAGATTACAAAAAGCTCAAAGCTAAAACACATTTCATGCTGTCCCTTCTCCCATTCTGCAGCAGTGAATGGACTAAAGTTCAGGGACAAAGGGGAATCCTGTAAAACTGCTGATTTAACACATGTAAAAATGTGGGTGCATTTCAATTTTGTTGTGCTACAACTGAGAAAAAAATTTAGACACACCAGTGCAAAAAATGTTTTGAAGAGAAAAACAAGTATTACTGAGAGCCAAAAGTAAATGAGTGTCTTCTCTTCAATGCTAAAACTGTAAAAAGTACAAAAGGATGTGTATGAGTGGAGAAAACCAAAACATGGAATAGATTCCTTTGTGAAAGAAGTGAGAAGTCTGCAGTTTCACGATTCTCTGTTGTCCCAAACTTAACAAGTGATAAATGTTTGCAAACAAAGCTGAGAGGATGGAATCATTCGTTTGTTTTTAATTATTAATTTCATCTTCCATAAACTCCAGTTTTATTAATGAACTGCCGATGAATGGCTATAGTTGTAGGAAGACTTGCTCCAAATCCGATCTCTTGACTGATCCTACCTACTTTAACCATCTGATGCAGCAAAAGCGCTCTTTAGAATTATACGTTTACAAGTTTTAAACGGCACCGCTGTAAATACACAGTTTATGTAGATCCTGTTCATACATTTGTATTACAACTAGGGCAAACAACTCCTAATATATCTGCTGTTGCATTGCTTATTTAGCTACAGAGATGGTTGAGTCAAATTCTATACATGCACTTATCTCAGACATTTGTTAAAAGATTCACAGAAAGAGCTCCAAAAAGATAAAAGGAAAATTCTAGACCCACAAATGCTAAAACTCTGACTGGGACAATTGATGATGGTCTTATGAATGCTGGAGATATATCTGCACATTAGACTTTTGGGTAGTAGAAGACCTACTCCAATGAAAACTGTGTTTTTACCGTGTTCTTGTGGCATTTTTCAGATGATGGAGGACATATGTAATGAATATTAAGATTAAAATTGCATTTCTGTGTATTACTTTATTTAAATTGTTGTGAATCAGGAGCAAATGGAAAAAGTGCCGTTTGAAAAAGAGCTCAATTGTGATGTAAAAGATACTCTGGGCAGCCCAAAGTCTCCCTGCTCTGCTCCAGTCTGATCATCACCTGCAGACAAATGGATCCATGAACGTCTTTGTTTTCTTCGTCTGAGCTGGAATCTGGATCAGAACTGTACGGCTGGATAGCTTCAATACTGCTCGCCATTTTTTTGTTCCACCACCAATGTTAGGTTGGAGGTGGGAGGGGCTGTACTGTAAGCTAGTGTGGTAGAGTGTAAACCAATAGCTCTTAGTTATGAAAGATTGGGGTGGGTGGGGCTTTTTTCTGCACCAACAGTCCCGCCCAAAGCTCAGAGATGAATTACTAAAGAACTCCCGCCGCTCTGCAGGAAATATGTCCAAGAAAACAATACAGGCTTCTTTCATAATAAAAAGACCACTTTGAAAACAGATCAAAAACGGATCAACGTGGGCCTTTAAATGAGCAAGGAGAGGAACCCCAGGACTGGCAAGTCTGGGCTCTGCTGTTTAAGTTGCTGACGACACACCCCTATTACAAACACTGGAAACTAAGCTACATCGCAGTTTTACCTCCAGGTACTGCTTCCTAAAAATGGAAGAGCGCAGATCAGTGATAACATGGCCATGTGCGTGTTTTTCTACTTGTACTTTTCTATCAATACCTGTGTACCAGCTTGATTGTTGACCACTATCAAACCGAAACCATGACTAAACAGGTAACCAATCCACACTAATGATAAATCATTTTGGAACCTTCCTTATAAACCTTTGGTGGCACTAGAAATATTTAAAATATACCGAATACATAAATGCGTATTTGCTCTCACTGGAGATGCTTTGTTGTCAAGAAAGACGTCTAATCAGATGCAGCACGTTTTCATTTTCTAAGTGACCTTAAGTTTAGGATGCATGTTTACGGCGGCCATAATGTGGGGGTTGCTAGGGCTGCATTCTGCACGCCACGCGGACACGACTTCACCCAAATGCAGACCCAATGACTGTTGGGGATTCACACTAGATGCCCCCCATCATGGGTTATCCTATTTGGTTAGCTAACACACCCGAGTCTCCTGAATGAATCGTATAACGTACACGTTCGGTGTTCGTTTCATGGCGTATAATTAAGTCGACGAGGCTTTCTTAACTGCTTCCGTCAGCAGATAGAAAGAAACTACATGTTTGCTGCTGGAATTAGCATTGATAAAATGCTAATAAGCGTGGCGCTAGCTAGCCAGCCACCTAGCAAACAAAGAGCTCACACACGGCGAGCTCGAGGGAAACATGCTATCAGGTTTGAGTGAGTTTCACTGCTAACCATGTAAAGGAGGTGGCCGAAAAGACGAGTTTAATTTAAAACGCCACCTTTTGAGCCTTCGCAATTATACCAAACAAAAACCCAGACTGTGTGTGTAGATTATCGCCGTCTGTGTTTTTGGGCTGGTGCTACTGCTGCTTACAAACGTATATATGTCCGACACACACAGGGTTGATTTCATGCAGTGCTCGAACTCGAAAAGCGTTCAAAGTCCTTTTTAGAACAAAGCACAGCAACCTCCACCAAGTAAAAACATGGCTCACCATGCGGGCCGCCTCAGCCCAGGTACGCTCCTTCTTTCTTTTTTGTTTATCCTTCATTCTTCTGCCTGTTGTATCTGGCGAAGGCCCAGTCCAATGTGTGAGGACGTTTTCAGTCAGAGGGGAAAAGAGGAGAGCAGAAACAATGCGCGCTCCTGCGAGGGGCAAACGACGATACGGTGAGGCTGCGGGTGGAACGAGCTGTACACACGCAGGCAGGATGGAAGGCAGGGAAGCGGGGCGGAGCGCGGTCAGCTGCAGAGCTACTGCAGGACGTGTCGCTGAGGAATGCTGCAAACAGGTCAGAGGTCAAAGCCTCCGCAGGAACGCAGCGACACCGCACCACTCTTCCGCCGAAAAATAGTCCCTGGATGCACGTCTCAGCAGATACGAGGGATCTATAAACGGAACAGTTTATACTAAAAAAATATTCATTAAATTACAAAGGAGTAAAAGTGAAAATAAAGTTCATGTAATAGAAATTTATTTGATTAAAGGATAGAAATTAAGCTTGTTTGGGAACTTAGGCCAGGGGTCTGAAACCATCAACACTTAATGAGCCGTATATGGGTCAATTTCTCTCTGACAACAAAACAAAAGGAGCCATTAAGTCAGATTTAACCCTTTATAAAAAAAAAATAGGGGAAGCATTTATGTCATTCTTACATTATGACAAATATAAATGAACCATTGTTAACATAAAAGAAAATCGCCTTTCTTTTAAATGATATAGTTTATAACTTTTGATAAAGGTTTGCATGACTTCCTTTCAAAATAACCCCATGCATCACATGGGGTCATCTCATTATAGCAACTGTAGTGCTAGGTAGTTTAATGTCAGCAATTATTTTTTTTAAAGTTTATCTTGTCATTTGTGGGAGCCGGTTTAGCTCGTGCTGGTTTGCGGCGCCTTCCGTCCGTGAAACCAGGGTTCGAATCCGGGCTGCTCCCTGTTCCCTTCTCCACCTCCGTGCCGGCTCCAAGCCCGGTTTGAGAAGGTTGCGTCAGGAAGGGCATCCGGCGTAAAACATTGCCAAGTTTACCATGCGACTTGTTCGCTGTGGCGACCCCTGATGGGAGAAGCCGAAAGAGGAAGAAGATTTTGTCATTTGTGGAACATCCCAACTAGAAATTTATCAATTGAATAAATTAAAATTAAATCAGAGCTAGGGCTGCACGACATGAGGAAAACTCGCGATTTGTGATATTGGAGATCAATATTGCGATGACGATATAATTTACAATTATAGAATAGAATAGAATTGGTCTTTAATAATCCCTAAGGAAAATTAAAAATGGCCATTTTCTGATAACACATTAAAAAAAATAAAAATAGTGGGGGGAAAACAGCACTAGATTAAAAAGACAAGGACCTCAAATTAATTTTCTGTGGCACATAAAAATCTGTCTAAATATTTGTTTGACTTAAAGTATGAAGCTGGACTGCTATATGGGGCATTATCGGTATCGTGGTCTTGCAGAGTGATACATTTCTTTACATTTTTTCTTTGCTTTACCACTCACTTTTTAAAATGAAAAACGTTTTATTATTCTGTAAGCAGAGGGCCACAGTGGAGGGATTAAAAAGCCACATGTGGCTCCAGAGTGGCCGGTTGCAGACCCCTGGCTTAGGCAGGCTTTGGTTCAGACTTTTAGTCATTTCAGCTTCACATCAAAACTGTTGTTTCAATGCCGTTAGCTAAAGAGGTGAGGAAAGTTTTTTTCACATGGTTTTCAAGTGATATTCATGTCCCTGTTTACCAATGCTGAATTTGAGCTTCTTGGAGATTTGAAATTGGTTTGAATTTGGAAATGCTTAACCCACCTGACAAGGTTATACAGAAATGTTATGCACCAAGTTTACATCAGATAATTAAGTCTTCTGCTACGCTTGACACCAAAAATCTAGATAAGGCAACTCTCATTGATGTTATTCTCACAAATTCCCCATACAAGTATTTCTCAGGGGTGTTCTGTGCAGATATCCTGTATAAGTGATCACTGCTTCACTGCTTGTGTTTGTGATTTCTGTTCTGTTAAGCAGCCAGCTTGAATTATGTGCAAACAAATTCTAAAAAAAAAAAATTAACCCAAGCATTTTTGCATTACCTGGCAGATATGGAATGGTCTAAGATCAGGTTGATTCCTACGGTTGACAATGCATTTCAAGTCTTTAGTGAGCTATTTAAAGATGTCATAAATAAGCATGCTCCGATCAAACGGCTCAGAATAGAGGGTCGTCACAGCCCCTGATTTCATCATGAACTTACAGTTCTTCTCAGAGAAAAGAAATTTCCAAGGTCCCTCAGCAGATATTCTGGCATTTAAACAAATCTTACAAACCGTCTTCAAAGCAAAATCAGATTATTTTAAAGAACCGCTTTCAGTCGGTAAATTTGATCCCAAAGGATTCTGGAAAACAATAAAACGTCTCCTGCTCTACCGCTTCACTTAATATTGATGCTATTTTGGTATCTTATAAAATGCATACGGTTAAAAGTTTTAACAAAAATTCAGTCTGACCCCAACTGTTAGAGACCTATCAATTCTTCCTTGTCTTGCTAAGGTTTTGGAAAGACCTGTAAATAATCAACTGACACATTACTTGGATTGTCACTATTTCTTATCTACTGTTCAATCTGGTTTCAGAACTGGTTATGCATGTGCAACAGCAACTCTTAAAGTTCTAAATGACATCTCCTCTGCCTTAGATGTTAAATTGCAGTGTGCTGCCATTTTTATTGACTTGGCTAAAGCTCCCGACTCTGTTAATCTATGCTATCTTATTGATAGGCTTTGTGATATTGGTGTTATTGAAAAATCAACATCATGGTTCTCAAACTATCTGGTAGAAAGACCACAATGCATTAAATCAGAGCAATTTCTTTCTCAACCTCTTTGTGTCACCACAGCTCTCTATAGCAGACTCTTCTATCCATCTCTATACTGATGACACAGTCCTCTATTCTACTGCCCCTTCCCCAGACAGTGAGAAAAAAGTTGCAGCATAGTTTTAATGAACTTTAATTTGCCCTCTCTTGACTGCATCTACGCCTAAATGTTTTAAAGAGCAAAATCATGTGGTATGGCAAGACGGCACATTTCTCTTCTAAACAGACTCAGTATGTGATGTAGAATCCCGATATCTCCACTCTTGATGGCACTCCTCTAGATCAAGTCACAGAGTATAAATACTTTGGAATCCGGCCAGACCACGCGTTATCTTTTTCTGTCCACATTGACCATTTGCAGTCAAAGGTTAAGTCAAAATTAGGATTTCTTTATAAAGCGCTTTACTCTTCCATTTATTCCGCAAGAAAAACATTGGTCCAAATGATCATGCTCCCCTTGTTTGATTATGGCGCTGTCATTTACGTTAATCAATCAGTTAATAAACATTTCCGGAAAAAATTGGATCCTCTTTACCATTCTACCAAATGCTCTCTTCAAAACCAAGCAGTATTCCCTACACTTGTCACTAAATTGGACTTCCTTATTCACTCGACGTAAAATCGACTAGTTGCTGTCAATTTACAAAACTCTCTTTGGCCTTTCTCCTCCTTATTTGAGCCAGCTTTTGCACACGCCATACCCCATGTGCAACACCCAGTCTGCAAAACTGATTCTGTTAACATTCCCTAAATCAAACTCCTCTTTGGGTTCTTTATCCTTTCAGTCTGCACCCCCCAGAGACTGGAATCATTTAGAAAAAAAAAAACTCTTAGAATGGACACTTGTATTTCAAAGACAGTTTTTCAAAGGAATCTTAGTGATCATTTTAAAGAAAAATATTGCTGTAACTTAGTTTGATTATTTTTATGATTGTAATACTTGTATTGTAATTATTTTAATGATTGTCTGTGTTACTGCTGTTTTATCCTGATTTTTGTTTTGTGTCTCTCCTGTAACTCATTTTTGTTGTTGTTTCTTGAAAGCTCTTGTCTTTTATTCAGGCCACAGGTGGAAATAAGATTTTCTTTACTTAATCTGACATTACTGGATAAATAAAGGTGAAAAAAAAAAGAAATATTCATTTCTTAATTGACAATTCCACTCAGAATTTAAAAACACATTGTATAATTACTATTATGAAAGATAGACAATTAAGTATTACATTTTTATTTAAACCTTTAAGTGAAAGCAAAACCAATTGCCTTTTTGACCTGCTAAAAGTAGTACTGTAATTCAAATGTACTTTGCAATTGACACATTTTGCCATGGTGTTTTTCAGTCAAAATAGAAAAGAAAGTACAAAAAATGCTATAAATCCAGATGGGCAGGACTGCCTGTATTTATTTAGTCCACTGCCTTAAGTTAGACCATGACTTATGAGGACACTCAACCAACGTATAAAGCAATGTGGCCTTGGAGGTTAGAGGAGAAGAGATTGTGGCACAAACTACTGAATCTGCTTCAACATATGGCTAAAATTGATTTTAGCCATTTTACTTCCAAATTAAAATGTATGTATTGTATTACATAATAATAAATATGTGCGTGTGCATGTAAATATTTATCCATCTAGATCAGGGGTGTCAAACTCATTTTCACCGAGGGCCACATCAGCATGGTGGTTGTCCTCAAAGGGCCAGATAAAACTTATACATGCAGTGATGAAAGTCAGGCAAGGAAAAAATCCCTGAACTTTTCTTTGAGCGATATGGCGGCGCGGAGAGAAATTTTGGAAAAATACGTGGTCTTAGATGCATTCTGGTGCATTCTGGCAGCTAGTTATTCACTTCTTAATCAAGAAACTAAGACTAATTGGAGCATCATGATGTAACATTCAAACCCCTAGTTTGACTCTCCATTAAGGACTTGCTGGTCCTAAAAAAGAATTTGGATAATTGCTCAAAGTAACACAATCCTACAATCTACGCTTTTCCTAAAATCTGCAAAAGATACAATTGCTAAAATATAGTAACATCAAAGCCCCAAATGGCAAAAAGAACACCAGTAACTATGATATTCTATAAAAGTCCCTCAATTATTTATACATTATTTCTGCTTTAGAAATGACTGATGTACAACATCCACTTGCACTGTTTTCTCAAACTATAATTACATCAAAATATGGGAATCTGCTTTAAACTATCTTTCTATAACATAATACATCAATTCTTTAACACCAATACTTAATCGTAATCGTAATCTGGGAAATTTTTGAAACAAACATACAAACTAAACTAAACATTGTAAACATTCTTTTTTAAGGGAGTGCGGGTCCAAACCATCAAATACTTATAATTAATGTCAACTATACTGAACTAAATCATGGTAATTAGGAAATACAAATAAATTAGATAGAGAAATGTATTCAAAATAAAAACTGAAACTCAAATCTAAAACTGAAATTATTTCAAAATTTGGTTTTGAGATTATTTTACACAAAAAGTATTTGACCTGCACTACCTTAAAAATATTTTTCTTCCAGCCAAGACCACTTCAATGTGTTTTTTATCGTCTTCTCACAACTGAGGTCGTGACCACGCTCAATAATGACGATGCCCGCCATTATTTTAACACAAATTTGATCGCAAACTCTTCAGATGTGTTTGTGAAAGTTTAGCGTGGGTCAGCCAGATTTGGTCTCTAGGGAAGCAGTCACGCTGACCGCGTGGTGCAGACAGAGCCAATCAGACCCGTCGACGCATCCGAAAGCAACTAAAACGTCCCGTCATTGGTCAATAGGCCGGGAAGACGAGAGATGGCCGCGCCCATAGAGGAAGCGATCCGCGGAAAAATATAGAAAATAAAGCTAAAATTTGCCGATTTCAGACCATTTTTTCCTCCGGAAAGCGATTTGTCCGTAGAGATCAGGTCTTTATTTCCCGGAAAGTACGTTCGGTTTGCTCAAAAACCCGGATTTCCGGGAATTCCCGGAAGACTTTCATCACTGTACATGTAACTAAATGTAATGAAAAAAAAATGTACCTAGTCCCTAATGTTAAATAACTCATTATTTATTTATTATAACTTTTTAAATTGCCAATCACAGTAGCATATAAAACATTTGTTTGCTTGTTACTCTAGCGTAAATACTTTTACATTTTGTCCACTTATTAATTTGATCAAGCTGTCCACGTGAATAAAGAAAATCAGCATAAAACTGAGCTAGAAAGAACATGTATTACAGTGTAACATTTTACAAAAAAAGGCTGCACACAGCCGTGCATCCAACTGATGGTTTGATGACAATCATTTATCTGCATAAACACATAAGACCTGCAGACACTGAATAATTCCAACGGCAGCTACACATAAATAATATGTAATCAACTACAATTTTTATTTTAAGAAATTAAAAACTTTTATGCTCTCGCAGGCCACATAAAATGACATGGAGGACCACATTTGGCCCGCAGACCTTGAGTTTGACACGTGGTCCAGATGGATAAGTTCCACTGTTTAAGGATTAGAAAGGTTCTTTTATGAAATATTACAGTTCGGGTAACTTCAGAACAAGTGACGGGTAAAATGTTTACAAAAATAAAATAGAACATCATCAACACCCTTTAGTTACTCAATCTTTTACATTTAGCATAAAATGGTAAAAAAACATGCATGGATCCAAATAATTGGGCATTAGTTTCAAATAATGACTTAATCATAATTTGAAACTAGTATAAGTGTCTGTGTTGCAGCTTTAATAAATTGATATGACATGTAGAGTTGCGAATAGGGGGCAAAAACTGTAGGTTTATTTTTGCTCTTTTTCATTCAAATTATTTAAATGGAATGTCAAACAGTTTTTTATTGTTAAGATAATCAATTGTTCTACGACAATTGATTTTGAGTTAGACATACAAAAGGCAAGACAAGCCAAGGCAAGTTTATTTGTATAGCACAATTCGTACACAAAGTAATTCAAGGTGCTTCACAAAACAGAAAAATGCATTAAAATCACAATACATCATAGAAATAATCAACGTAAAATTTACTTTAAAATAAAGAAAAATTTAGAAAATTGATTTAAAAAGAAA